>NC_092395.1:3158056-3810056 GCF_030028105.1 Mobula birostris
TCTGGTATATGTATTTTGAGCAGCTCTCCATAGGCAGCAATAAACTGCAGAATCATCCCTATAATTTCTCATAAATATATAATGAACAACAGAACACAGACATAGTGTTTACATATTTACAAAGGAATGAAGTACTGATTGTTCCAATATTTTAATCTATTGATACCCTTTCAATAAATTGTTGTTGTCATACAGATAGTTCATCTGCAGTCTTCTCTCTCCTACATACGGAGAAATTAAGGAACAAACTTAACATGCCCAGAACGATTGTCAAGTGGTTGAAGAATTTTCTGATGTCTGATGTGAGAACTCAATTCAGCACTGAGCCTCATTTATACAAAACGGATGAACTAGGAGTCTTGCATAGCTGACCACACAGGACTTGAATAATTGCTCAATGCTGTAGATTGAGGAGAGCCTGCTGCAGGGGTTCCCGTCCCGGGCTCCATGACTCTTTATTTAATGATAGGGGCCCATGGCATAAAAAAGGTCAGGAGCCCCTGGGTGGAGGGAATAAAAGATGAAATAGTAGAGGCTGGCCTGGGTTGGCAGGGTTGCTCAGTACTTCTGTGAATCTGGTGCAAGTTGCACAATAGTGAAAATGTGAGGTGAAATTTAAATAACTTTCTAAATACAAAATGTACTTGCACTGTCAAGTTATTTCTGTATTCCAATTTTATTTCCTTTTAACTACAAGAAATATATTAATACTCTCAAAACTTGTGTGTTACCTAAATAATAGCAGTAATAGATAGAAAAATATCATCCTTGCTAATCAAATTGAACAACAATGGATAATTTGTGTGAAACTGTGAAGGATGCTCATCATTTTCAGTCTTAAACTTTTTTTCAAAGATCTTTCCAGGAAGGAATTAGGTGTATATGTCCAAGTGACTTGGGTAACTACTTTTCTCAGAACAAAACCAAATAATAAAACTTTGGCCAGAAGTTGCTGCTCAAGGTGATTTAGTCAAAAATATATAGAACTGTATATTTTAACAAAATTACATTAGCTACACTCTTAAATATTACAATGATCATATTAGTAAGATTAACTTTCAAGTGCAAGAACTACTTCTTTCCATCCAGGTGACTGTAGTAGATTCCAAAAGGATTTTGTAGGAGGTTGTAGAAGCCATGGAATTTCTTCTTCATACACAATGCAATCTACAAGGAAATGGTAATGAAGTTTATTTGAACAATGTTTTATCAGAAGAATCACAATATTCAAGTAGTGTATTTTTACACGATGTAGGCTATATTCTTATGGAAATGGGGTCGAAATTCAGAAATTATTTGCTTGATCATTTTGAACTAGAAATCAGGATGAAGCATATGCTCTTCCTGTTAGGAAAGATTCTACAAGGTTAATCCATGAGTGATATATGTTAAGAAAACAAAATCATCAAAACATGCTGCAGGAAATGAGGAGATACTGTTCCTACCCACATCTCTTCTATTTCCCACACATCTACCCTCACTCCATCCCCCCTGCCATCATCACAGGGATAGGGTTCCCTTTTCCTCACCTACTACCCCAAGAGCCTCCATATCCAGCACATATCTTGCCATTAAGCACATCTTTACTCCTTCTTTCCATAGGGATCACTCTGTACATGTCCCCTTTGTCTATTTGTCCCTCCACACTGATCTCCCTCCTGGCACTTAACCCTGCAAGCAGGACAAGTGCTACATCTCCTCCCTCACTGCCATTCAGGACCCTAAACACTCCTTCCAGGAGAAGCGATACCTCACCTGCTAGTCTATAGGGTCATCTATTGTATCTGGTGCTCCTGGTGTGGCCTCCTCTACATTGGTGAGACTCAATAATATCACTGTAAAGCATTGTGTTAACCACTATGCAACCATTATTCATTATGTACCTTGTCATGATGTAGCCGATCATGATCTTGACCATAATTGCTCTCGGCAAATTTTTCTACATAAGTGGTTTGCCACTGCCTTCTTCTGGGCTGTGTCTTTACAAGATGGGTGACCCTGCCCTCTAGTGTTAGATTGGTGAATTGACAGGCTAGATTGTGAGGGTATATTTGTGCACTGCCGGGAACTCGGGCTCTATATTTTTTTTGCATGACTGGTTTTTCTTTGCTCACAATTTTGAATGTGTTGTATATGTTTTGCACGTTGACCTCAAGGAATGCTGTTTCTTTTGGCTGTATTCATGTATGATTGAATGCTAATTAAACTTGAATTTGATTTGATTTGATTCAGAGATTGTCTGCCTGGCGTCAGTGGTTGCATAACCAGAGCTTGTGATATGCACCAGCTGCTCATACGACCATCCACCACCAGCTCCCATGGCTTCATGTGACCTCGATCGGGGGTAGGGGTTCTAAGCAGGTACTACACCTTGCCCAAGGGTAACTTGCAGGCCAGTGGAGGAAAGGAGCACCTTACACCTCCTTTGGTAGAGACATATCTCCACCCTGCCATCCAGTTACTCAACTGTGCCACCTCTAAGAATGAAATACTCATACTCCCTCAGCTCTCATAGTCCATCAAAGCCAAGCCTAGTTCCTAGCCATAGTTTTCACTCCATGAACTAACTTACTGATGAACTTACCAAGCATCCCAGAATCATAACTAAAAGCAAAGCCAGCAGAATGCCCAGTACAATAACGATGATGGCCCAATATGGTAATTCTACTTTGTCAGTGGTAACTGGTGATGCCGCAGCTGCAAGGAAAACAACAAATTAGAACTGTATGTTACAGGTATATATACATGTCACCATATACTACCCTGATATTCATTTTACTGTGAATGCCTGCAAGGCTTGATAGGATATTTTTTTGCTTATTTATTTATTATTAATACTTCCTTCTTTTTGCATTTGTACAGTCTGTTGTTTTCTGCATTATGGTCAAATAACTAAGTTGGACAGTCCTTCATTAATTCTATTATGGTTATTATTCTAAAGATTTATTGACTTTGCCTTAAGAAAATGAATCTCATTGTGGTATTTGGTAACATATAACCATATAACAATTACAGCACGGAGCAGGCCATCTCGGCCCTTCTAGTCCGTGCCGAACTCTTACCCTCACCTAGTCCCACCGACCTGCACTCAGCCCATAACCCTCCATTCCTCCTGTCCATATAGCTTTCCAATTTAACTTTAAACAACAACAACGTCGAACCTGCCTCAACCACTTCTGCTGGAAGCTCGTTCCGCACAGCTACCACTCTCGGTGAGTAAAGAAATTCCCCCTCATGTTACCTCTAAACTTTTGCCCTTTACCTCTCAACTCATGTCCACTTGTTTGAATTTCCCCCACTCTCAATGGAAAAGCCTATCCACGAAAACTCTATCTATCCCCCTCATAATTTTAAATACCTCTATCAAGTCCCCCCTCAATCTTCTACGCTCCAAAGAATAAAGACCCAACTTGTTCAACCTTTCTCTGTAACTTAGGAGATGAAACCCAGGTAATGTTCTAGTAAATCTTCTCTGTAAGATTCTCTGTAACATGCATGTACTTTGATAGCAAATTAACTTTGAAATTTGAACAAATGACCTTGATGATTTAAGTAAAATTAAATCTTAAGAATTAACATTTCAAGATTTGGTGCACTGTAATCTTCATCTACATGTCTTCATAATCATAATCCAGAAAACTGTGGGTCCAAAAAATCAAAATGTTGTGTAAGCAGGATTTGATATGAAATATGGGATGAGCAAAATGCTAATAATGAAACAAAAGCTATTTTGCACTCATGGACAAACTAAATCTGATCTAGTTTCAAACTTTGATGTCGTAAGACATAACTGAGCAGAGGCATGATGAAAGAGGTCAGTTGTTACTTTAGAAGTTTTTCTGAATGTTGCCTTTCTCTGATATATGGCTCGCTGGCCTGAAATTATCTGGGTTGGTTCTGCTCCTCTTTTTTCAATAAAGGAACCACATTTGCTATGCTCCAGTTCTCTAGTCCCCCACTGAAAGCTAATGGAGATGACAAATATTCAGGATTCCTTACACTCACCATCCCAACCTTGTAACATTCACCCTGAACTCTCACTATCCCCTTAGAAAAGTCTCTCAGTTATTGGATGGTGTTTCACCTGAAACCACCTGTTCTAAAATTACCTATGCCATGTCATAAACTCATAGAACTACAGCACAGAAACAGGCCCTATGGCCCACCTATTCCATTCCAAACCTGTTATTCTGCCTAGTTCCATCGACCTGCACATACACCATAGCCCTCCATACCCCTCTCATCCACGTACTTATCCAAACTTCTCTGATTTGCTGCAATTATGTATGGTTCAGACTTCTGTTAACAAATGCACAATAGGTTCATCAATGTATTATAAATAAATGTATAAAAATAAGTAACAACACATACCCACAGAAAGACTTCTAGGTTTAAGTTGGTATTGGCCAAGCCAAGTTAGGTTATTTGTTCCCGTTTCAAAGTCTGATCTGATTCTGTTTTCAGTGATACTTTCAGTTTCTTTAACAGGGTCAAAGAAGCAAGTAGTAAAAACATTCACCGATCCTGGGCTGTCGGGAAGAATGAAATCAGAAACAATCTAAGTACAAATGTCTTACTAAAAACATTCTGTCACTTGTGTTGGATTTTATAGAAACACAGAAAACCTAGAAACATAGAAACATAGAAAGCCTACAGCACAATACAGGTCCTTTAGCCCACAAAGTTGTGCTGAACATGTCCCTACCTTAGAAATTACTAGACTTCCCCATAGCCCTCCATTTTTCTAAGCCCATGTACCGAGCAGGTATATCACAGTAGGAATATCAATGCTCACTATTCTTGCCTAGAATGGACGCTACTAGTAACCACTCACATAGATAAATGTATAATTTCAGAGGTGCCCTACTCTTGCAGAAATTGTGCAGAAATTATATCTCACCTTTAAGATATACTAAGATTCTGGCAGATGTTAGGGCCTGCCACTCAGTATATATGTAAATTTTCAATGATATAATGAATCTTAATGGCAGCTAAACAACTTCTCTGCTACTGAAAATCTTATACTTAAACAATGTTTTTTTTTCTTTATTCCTCTTGTTCTTTCCTAAAATTCACTCTTTCTTGACCTCTTTTTAGTTTGCTGTTTATACCTGGTCTGTTAGGGAAACACTTAATGGGAGTGAGGGGAAATATGAGGCTATCAGGCAGGAACTTGGAAGCATAAGTTGGAAACAGATGTTCTCAGGGAAACGTACGGAAGAAATGTGGCAAATGTTCAGGGGATATTTGTGTGCGGTTCTGCGTAGATACGTTCCAATGAGACAGGGAAAGGACGGTAGGGTACAGGAACTGTGGTATACAAAGGCTGTTGTAAATCTAGTCAAGGAAAGAAGAGCTTACGAAAGGTTCAAAAAAACTAGGTAATGATAGAGATCTAGAAGATTATAAGGCTAGCAGGAAGGAGCTTAAGAATGAAATTAGGAGAGCCAGAAGGGGCCATGAGAAGGCCTTGGCGGACAGGATTAAGGAAAACCCCAAGGTATTCTACACGTATGTGAAGAGCAAGAGGATAAGATGTGAGAGAATTGACTAATCAAGTGTGACAGTTGAAAAGTGTGTATGGAAACAGAGGATATGGAAGAGGTACTTAATGAATACTTTACTTCAGTATTCACTATGGAAAAGGATCCTGGTAATTATAAGGATGACTTCCAGCGGACTGAGAAGCTTGAGCATGTAGATATTAAGGAAGAGGATGTGCTGGAACTTTTGGAAAGCATCAAGTTGGAAAAGTCACCAAGACCGGATGGAATGTACCACAGGCTACGGTGGGAAGCAAGGGGGGAGATTGCTGAGCCTCTGGCAATGATCTTTGCATCATCAATGGGGATGGGAGAGGTTCCAGAGGATTGAAGAGTTGCAGACGTTGTTCCCTTATTCAAGAAGAGGAGTAGGGATAGCCCAGGAAATTATAGACCAGTGAGCCCTACTTCAGTGGTTGGTAAGTTGATGGAGAAGATCCTGAGAGGCAGGATTTATGAACATTTAGAAAAGCATAATATGATTAGGAATAGTCAGCATGGCTTTGTCAAAGTCAGGTCATGCCTTATGAGCCTGATTGAATTTTTTGAGGATGTGACTAAACACATTGATAAAGGTAGAGCTGTAGATGTAGTGTATATGGATTTCAGGAAGGCATTTGACAAGGCACCCCATGCAAGGCTTATTGAGAAAGTAAGGAAGCATGGGATCCAAGGGGACATTGCTTTGTGGATCCAGAACTGCCTTGCCCACAGAAGGCAAAGAGTGGTTGTAGATGGGTCACATTTTGCATGAAGGGTGGTGACCAGTGGTGTGCCTCAGGGATCGGTTCTGGGACCCCTACTCTTTGTGATTTTTATAAATGATGAGGTAGTGGAGGGATGGGTTATTAAATTTGCTAATGACACAAAGGTTGGAGGTGTTGTGGCTAGTGTGGAGGGCTGTCAGAGGTTACAGTGGGACATTGATAGGATGCAAAACTGGGCTGAGAAGAGGCAGATGGAGTTCAACCCAGATAAGTGTGAGGTGGTTCATTTTGGTAGGTCAAATATGATGGCAGAATATAGTATTAATGGTAAGACTCTTGGCAGTGTGGAGGATCAGAGGGATCATGGGTCCGAATCCATAGGACACTCAAAGCTGTTACTCTGGTTGACTCTGTGGTTAAGAAGGCATACGGTGCATTGGCCTTCATCAATCGTGGGATTGAGTTTATGAGCCGAGAGGTAATGTTGCAGCTATATAGAACCCTAGTCAGACCCCACTTGGAGTACTGTGCTCAGTTCTGGTCGCCTCACTACAGGAAGGATGTGGAAACCATAGAAAGGGTGCAGAGGAGATTTACAAGGATGTTGCCTGGATTGGGGAGCATACCTTATGAGAATAGATTGAGTGAGCTCGGCCTTTTCTCCTTGGAGCGATGGAGCATGAGAGATGACCTGATAGACGTGTTCAAGGTAATGAGAGGCGTTGATTGTGTGGATAGTCAGAGGCTTTTTCCCAGGGCTGAAATCATGAGAGGGCATAGTTTTAAGGTGCTTGGAAGTAGGTACAGAGGAGATGTCAGGGGAAGTTTTTTTACGCAGAGGATGGTGAGTGCATGGAATGGGCTGCCGGTGGCAGTGATGGTGGTGGAAATGATAGGGTCTTTTAAGAGACTCCAGTATGGATACCTGGAGCTTGGAAAAATAGAGAGCTATATGTAAGCCTAGGTGCTGTAGCTCTAAAGTAAGGACATGTTCGACACCGCTTTGTGGGCCGAAGGGCCTGTTTTGTGCTGTAGGTTTTCTATGTTTCTATGTTTCTAATAACGCTCAAATGGACACTTCCCACTTGATACCTTTGCAATTCTTGCTTCTTTGTTATTCAGACTAATATTACAGTTATTACAACGCCTTACAGCGCCAGCTGTAAGATCAGGATTCGATTCCCACTGCTGTCTGTAAAGAGTTTATAAAATCCCTCTGTGTTTCCTCACACATTCCAAAAATACATATGGGTTAGGGTGAGCGAATTGTAGGATGCTATCTTGGCACTGGAAGTGTGACAACACTTGTGGGCTGCCCAGCACAGTCTTCACTGATTTGATTGGATACAAATGACATGTAGTATTTTGCACATCTCAATGTACATATAAGAAATAAAGCTAATCTCTAATCTTTAGAAATTGTCAATCACGTTTTAAATGCATATCTGGCAGAATCAGTGGGCTGTTTTAATGCCAGTCCCAATGAAGAGTCAGCCTGAAACATCCACTCTTCATTCTCCTCCATAGATGCCGCCTGACCTGCTGAGTTCATCCAGCATTTTGTGTGTGATATTCTGAATTTCCAACACCTCTGGTGTTTAAAATTGCCAGAAATACTATTTGAAAAGTTTAAGAAATGTCCAATTATTAATAATGAAATAGATTTCTAACTATGTTCTTTAAATGCTAAGTTACAAAACTTTTGTCCTTACCTTAATTCAGTAACACGGCAGAATTTATGACTTTTCTTCAAAGAGCTTTCTCTAAATAACTCCGACATCTGTAAAGATTTATAGTAAATGTCAGCCTTGCCTTCTTTAAATATTTAAAATAATAATTTAAATGAATTTATATGAAAATGGAATTAAATGGGCCATATTTGCTTGTTATGTTTACAAATATTTCAAAATTAAATAGATCAAGTGCATAAAATATTTTCTGCAACGTTTCCTTAAAAATACAAGAACTCCTTTTTATGCCTAAGCAATTAGCAAAAGCAGAAATCAATACCTTTTTTGTAATACCATTAGACAGGTTTATATATTCAGAGGAACTTGAATTAAAGAGGTTGTCTGTAAAGTTGACGTTTATTATTGTGAAGTTAACTTCGAAGGTGAGATCGCCTTGACGTTCTGCCTCTGTTGGTGAAACCTCTTGTGAAGGTGTGGCAACTGTGGTAGGGGCTTCTGGTTCCTTGCAACCTAAAATAAGACATATTTTTAAATATATCTCCAAAATTAATACAGAAAAAACTACAGTCAAATGTAAAATCTATACCTCATGTTTACAATCCTCACTGTTAATGTCTCTTATCTTGATAAAAAACTAAGCAAACATGCAGCAACAAAACGGAAGTTACCTTAAGCAAGAGTTCGTAAATATCTAAATAGTTAACTTTTTGAATATCGTTGGGTGTTTGGATTTAAGGGAACTAGGGATACGTGGTTTGCACAGGAGAGTGGCACATGGGGTTTAAGTTCAACCATAGACTGAGTGAGAAACCGCAAGCTAGGGCTTTTCTCTTTGGAATGAAGGATGATGACCGGTATAGATCAACTGGATACCCAGAGACGTTATCCAGGGCAGTAATGTCTAATTTGATGCTAGTGGCTAATTTTAAGGGAATTGGAGAAAAGTACTGGGGAGTTATCAGAAGTAGATCATACTGCCAGGGTGGTGGCAGAGGCAGATACATTGGAGGCATTTTAAGAAAGTCTTAGATAGGCACATGGATGATAGAAAAATGGAGGGCTATATAGGAGGGGCCTCCAAGAGGACTACAACCTTGCTGTGGTATGGAGGTTTATATGCCTCAATGACCTACAGAACTACACTGGCTAGAATTAGGGCTCTTGGTAGAGTCACCCATGTCAAGCAGGTCAAGGGATAAAGTCCAGATGAAGAGTGGTCCACACATCCCCCAGGTTTGAGGATTCAGCTCAGGGCTAACAACTCTGAATGATCAAAAAAACAGAAGATTCCAAGGACAGGCAGAGATGGAGGACCTTCATTGCTGCCCTAAGTGCCCGTGATGAAATGGATAATTAATAAAATTAAAGTGTAGGAGGGAATAAAAGCAGACAAATATAGTGGGAATCAATTCTACACCTATTTCATGCTGATGTGCATGGGCTGTTACATCTATCACAGGAGTAATGTAAGATAAATACCAGTAACTTGAAGATTATCCATGAGAAATCCATAAGTCGTGTTGGAGGTATTACTTGTTGCATCTCTGAATACCTGATCCACAATAACATTGTCAACCTCCTGAACATCTTTCTTGAACAGGCAGGTAGCAAGCACTTTCACAAGGTCCTTATTTGCATTGCTGCCAAACAAGTTAATTGAAATGTTATTCAAAAATAATGCACTTAGATTTCATAAAACACTAACTTACAAATCTTTAAAGATAGCTTATCCTGCTTAATTGGTATTAATATAGTATTGATTTAATATTGTCATGTGTAGCAAAACGTGGTGAAAAGCTTGTCTTGCATCAGCAAAAAGGTACGGGAGTCTCAGGACTCACACCACCAGGTTCAGGAACAGTTATTACCCTCAACCATCAGGCTTCTGACCCAGAGGGGATAACATCACTTAACTTCACTCGCTCCACCACTGAACTGTTCCCTCAACCTGCGGACTCACATTAAAGGAATCTTCATCTTATTTTCTCAATATTTATTATTTATTTTTTATTATTATTATTTATTTATATTTGTATTTTCACAGTTTGTTGTCTTTTGCATACCGGTTGAACATCCAGGTTGGTGAGATGCTTCATTTATTCTGTTATGGTTATTATTTTATTATGGATTTTTTGAGCATGCCCACAAAAAATGAAGCTTAGGGTTGTAAATAGTGAGAGGTATGTACTTTGATAATAAATTTACTTGTAACTTTGTTGATATGGATCAAATCATTACAGGGTTCATTAAAGTAGAACAAGGTAAAACGATAAAATACAGAATAAAGTGTAAAAACTACAGAGAAAGTGCAGTCCAGGTAAACAATAAAATGCAAGATCATAATGAGGTCGATCATAAGATATACAAGCAGAATTAAGCCATTAGGATGGACATCAAGTCTACTCTGCCATTCCAACATGGCTGATTTATTATCCCTTTCAACACCTGACCATTATTAACCTTAATAATTCCTGGAAATTCATCCTCAAACAGCAATGTTAAATGCCCTGTGCTCTATTAATTCTGATCAAATACATTCTTCGGTCGGCAATATAAAACATGTCCAGTGATAAAGAATCCTTTTAATAAGATACAAAGTAAAACGTTCTTTTATAATGGAACACTTATCCAACAACTCAATAGATTGAAGAAATGGTAGCTACCTGCCCTTGATGCAAGAAACTGCAGAGTAATGACACATTTCAGCACATCACAGAGAGCAGCCTTCCCTCCATGGACTCTGTCCATAGTTCTTACTGCCTCTGTAAAGCAGCCAGCACAATCAAAATTTACACCCATCCTGGCCATTCTCTCTTCTCCCCTCTCCCACCAAGCAGAAGATATGAATGGCTGAAAGCACATACCAGCAGGCTCAAGGACAGGCTCCTCCCCACCGTTACAAAACTATTGAATGACCATAAGAGAGAGGAGTAGAATTAGGCCATTTGGCCCATCGAGCCTGCTATGCCATTCATCATGGCTGATCCTTTTATTTCCCTCGTCAACCCCACTCTCCGGCCTTCTCCCCGTAACCTTTGATGCCGTGGCCAATGAAGAACCTATCAATCTCCACCTTAAACACACCCAACGAACTGCCCTACACAATTGTCCGTGGTAACAAATCCCACAAATTCACCACCCTCTGGTAAAAGAAATTTCTCTGCATCTCTGTTTTAAATGGACACCCCTCTATACTGAGGCTGTGCCCTCTTGTTCTGGAATCCACCACCATGGGAAACATCTTAAAATGATAAAATGGACCCTTGACCTCACAATCTACTTTAATATGACCTTTCCCCTTATTGTCTACCTCTCTGTTTGGCTGTAACACTTTATTCTACATTCTGCCATTGTTTTACTTTGTACTACCTCAATGCACTGTGTGAGCCGTATGCAAGACAAGCTTTTCCCTGTATCTCAGTAGATGTGACGATAATAAACCAATTCTCATTATGTGGAGTAAAATAACAGTACTAAATTAAAAAAAACTCTAATTCAATAAATAATTTCAATACATTGTCAGTCACATTGAAACAGAGGCAAAGTTTAAGCCTTGCTACTAAACTGGGCATTTGCAGGTATATACTGTAGGACTAAAAGTCTCCAAGGTCTTCAGTTTGTAGGTTTTAAAGGATTTTTACCTGAAGGAGACATTTGTACATCCCAAAAATGCTGCACTGATACTGCTGTTGCGGAATATGCCATTGAGCTGCAAGAAATATATATATTTTTAAACATTTTATCGCTTAATGGATAAACTGTCTCACTATTCTTGTAATAATTGTGGTACCTGTTGAATGCAATTAAATGAAGCAGATTGATGGACTTGTGAGGTTGGATCAAGTAGAACTGAACTGTATGGTAGCTTCGTGGCGATAGAAAACACGTTGAAGCATAGAGGTGTCTGACTCAAACTTGGGTGCTGAGTTTCAGGTACAATGGGTGGTTCTTCTAGAAAGTGGAAACAGACACAATCAATAACGCTGCTTTACTACTAATCTGGTTTGCTATCAAAAAACAAAAGTGAATAATGCGTTTTTGTAAAATTGGATTGTGACCTGACTTTATGGGGAAGAAAATAAATACATATTAACAGCTATGGTGAATTTACAGTACTGGGTGGGGGAGGTGTGGCATGGGTGCAGACACACCCAGCCCTGAGACACCAGGCAAGGTCATTTGATCCCAAACAATTGGTTTACTGATCAATACAGAATGTCTCTCTGGTGCTTCCCATTCCCTCCTCTCTCCCTTCCCCTTTTCTCAACCAGATTCCTTTCCCTCTGTCCCCTTCCCACATTCAGTCCACGACCATGTCAGAATCAGGTTTATCATCACTCACACGTTGTAATTTTTTTTACAACCACAGCACGGTGCAATACATAAAATTAATACATGCTGTGCAGAAGTATTAGATACGCTAGCTATATATATGGGCCTAAGACTTTTGCACAGTTCTGTAAATGACAGTCAACAAAGAAAAGCTTAAGCACATTATAAAGTACTAACAAAGTCACAGACGGAGACGAAACTTTCAGTTTGAAAGTTTTTTACTGTTCTGTTCAGTTTAATGGCTAGAAACTGGAGTATTTGTAAATATGAGAGATGATTTGTGAAATAATTGTGTGTTATCATTATTCTGGTGTGTACAGACTATGTGCTGAACTCTCACTACTCATCACCTAATGAATAATACTGCACTCTCTGCAAATTGCTACATGAGGGGGCATATCATACAGAAACTGCACCTTTCAGAACTTAAAGAAAGGAGAGCTGAGTGTACAATAATATCAGTGGAGATTAATAAGATCCTTTTTAAATAAATTAGCTTTATTTCTTGCATGTACATCCAAATGTATAGTGGAATGCATCATTTTGAGTCAAATCAAATTAGCAAAGATGGTACCAAGCAGCCCACAAGTTACGACACTCTCCCAGAACAGCATAGCTTGCCCAGAATTCATCAACGCTAACTAATGTCTTTGGAATGTGAGTGGAAACTGGAGTAACTGGAGGAAACTGACGGGGTCACAGAAAGAACATGAACACTGACCACTATGCTATCATGTCTCTAAATGAATGGTTACCATTCCACGTCCCCTTATATCATGCCAAAGCATAAATCCTGGTGTGACCCCTTGTTAAGTATCAAAGGATGTTAATAGTTTAGTATATGAAAAAGAACCTCACTAAAACAGTTCTCCCAAATTCTGTTAAATATTATGATAAATAAGAAGGGCTATAAAGAACTATTGTAAGTATGGTTGTGATACAAATTAGACACAATCTAACTGCATGTCAGAGCCATCTCAAGAAACTAAATAACTCACATATGTTCAAAGATCCTTCACTGATTGACATAATGTGCCAAATAAAAGCTATGCAATTAAGCCTAGATAAGAACTGAAATACAATATAAAAAGCACTGGCGATTTATACTTACTGGTTGGATAAGCTGATTCATGATAGTCTGGAAAAGAACAGTACAATGAAATTAAGTATGAAGATAACGTTAGGTGCAATCATTATATTGAAATAAGAAAAGCTTTGAGATTAAGGAAACATACATTGATTAAAAAAACATTTCTCACTGCTTTGAAAGGACAACATAAATTGAAAACAAAAAATCAAAAACAAACACAAATTCTGATAAGTGATACTTAAAGAATGATAAGATGGTGCACAATTGCTTTATAATTTTGCATTAATATTTTCAAAAACAAAAATATGACTTTGGACCATTTTAAAAAGTGGTAGTTTACTGTCTCAATTATTGTTTTAATTGCAGAATAATTAGCAGTGATAAAAATTATGGTACAAGAGACTGACAAGTCTTAGAAACAGGCGGTTTCCATCTCAGAGGTTAAAGGAAGCAAGGAGAACACTGTCAATTTTATGAATATCATCATTCCCTCCTTCATAACAGATTGCAATATTTTTGCTCTGATTGTTTATAAGTCAACAGATCTGTAGTTTGAAGCTTTCTATTTCCCTTCTTTTTTGAATCGTGACAGAAAGAAATCATTGCAGATACTACCCCAACCCGGAAGCTGCCTTTTCCCAAAGCTCCTTTCTGGAAAGCGTGATAGAGCTTATTAAAACAAAATCTTCACATCATCTTAAAAGTTTCTTCCCCAGGCAGTTAATCAGATCAACCATTCTAGTTAGCCCCACTCACCCCTCTCTATCTATTACCACCTCATTGCACTGTACTGTAAACTCTTCAAACCGCTTTATATAACTGTTTACATTGCAAATGCATGGAATTTATGTATTTATGTGTGTTTTATTCCAGACCCATACTTAAATCTCTAACTTTATCTTTTATTTACTTCTTTATTCTTTCTAACTATTGAATTTTTTTATTGCAAATCTCAACCTGACCAACACACCACAGCAAATTCCTAATACCTGTAAATGTATATGGTGAATAAAGTTGATTCTTGATTCTTGAATAATTTCCAATCCTCTTGGACCTCACCAGAATCCAGAAAATTTTGGGAGAATGTAAGCAATACATCTGCAATGTCTGTAATACGCACAACACGCTGGAGGAACTCAGCAGGTCGGGCAGCATCCATGGAAATGAACAGTCATCGTTTCCATGGATGCTGCCCGACCTGCTGAGTTCCTCCAGCGTGTTGTGCCTGTTGCTTTGACCCCCAGCATCTGCAGAGTATTTCGTGTTCACAATATCTGTAACCACTTTCTTTAAGACCCTAAGATATTGGTCATAGATCTGGGGCACTGTCAACCTCCAGCCCCATTAGCTTGCTAGGTACATTCTATTGAGAAGTCTATTCTAGACTTATCTTGACTTTCTACTGCAGGTCCTGAAACATCCTGGTGTTCATGTATTAAGATCCTTCATATGTTACGAAGAATTTAAAGAAATGTGTAAGGCAAGTGTTGCAACTTTTATATGCAGCAAACTAGGGATAGAATATGTGGGAATCCTTGGTTAGTTTACACATGAAATTTTGTGAAAACAAATGGCACCAGAAGTTGGAGGCATTTTGCGAGCAAGAAACTTAATTGTACCTTGGTGTGTATGCCCATAAACTAACATACTCTAATCTATCAGTTCTAGGGACTACACTCAGGTAAAGGCCTATTGATCTTGGAGGAAGAATAACATAGGTTCACAAGAATGATACTTCAATCTTTGGAGTCAGATTACAGAGAGAAATTAGACAAACCGAAAAGATGAAGTTTTGATTTGATTGCTATTTTCAAAGGACTACAAGGAACTAATGCAATAGGAACACACGCACCAAGGAGGTCTTGGCCCAGAAATTTGCCTGTTTATTTACCTCCATAGGTGCTGCCTGACTTGCTGAGCTCGTCCAATATCTAATGTGTATTAAACAATTCAAGATGTGGTGAGAATGAAATCCGGTGTCCTTTTCTGCAAATGGCCTAGTCAGCTCTAATCACAAGTCTGGCTTTGATAGAATCATGGGCAATTAGGTCACAGAGATCAGATAAGATATTTTCCAATATTGGAATGGGATCGGGAGAAGACAGGTTCCTTCTGTTTTACTAATACCATCCACAAGGCAATAACACAGCTCTATACTTTCAATGGGGAAGCAGAATTTAAGAAGAATTGCATTTTGGAAATATCCAAGGAAAAATATTCAGCCCATTCACAAATGAACACAGAGACATGCTGAAATTAGAGAACGTTTTCTCGGAGATATCTGGTGTTCCATACCATTTACAAAGAGAGAGTATTTATCCACGGAATAGGGTCCCAAAGCAGTGAGGTTCTTTGTCTTGTAACGGAATTGATGGTACACGATAACTCTATCCACGTTCTCTTCATCAGAAGTTTCATTGAAAGAACAGATTGCATACACTTTTGTCTTGTAATCGCTTGTCGCACTGCCAAACAAAAACATTATAAATGGAGTAATAAAAACCTGCAAACTTTAGAAAAATTAAAACTAAAACAGAAAATGCTGCACTTTCTCAGCAGGGTGGGTGGCATCAGAGGGGAAAGAAAGTTAACTCTTCTGTCAAAAAACCCTCATCAAAACCGGTGATTATGATATTAATGGAATGCAGCAGGAAGGGAGGAAACACAGGAGCCAATTGAAATGGAAGTTGTTCTTTAGCTAATCTCATTCATGCAGTTTAAAATATGCCATCACTCAAGGACTGCTTTCATAATCTAAAAATTCAACCATTTTACGCACAATTTTCTGACAGTTTCATAGGAAAGTCTGGAGGAATGTAGTTTTCTTTGGTTGTATATTTGGCAGTCAGATGACAATAAACTTTGATATACTGATTAAGACAGCAAAGCTTTAATAATGATAAATGTTTACATCCTTAATCATAACTATACAGATAATGTGAGAAAGTCTCAGCATGTCTGACAGCAAATGTGACGGACGATATAGAAGTGTTAAAGTTTCAGGTCAAAGACCTTTCCTTACTCTTTCCAGAGATGCTGCCTGGTCTGCTGAGTGTTTAAGCATTTTCTATTTTTTAGATATCTCACATTCGGTGTTTTTGATTTTCCCCGGAGGAATGACTTTATTTTTATTTTATTTACTTAGTGATACTGCATGGAACAAGCCCTACTGACTCAAAGAGCCACACTGCCCAGCAACCCACTCACTTAACGCATAGTCTAATCGCATGACAAATTACAGTGACCAATTAACTTACTAACTGGGAGAAAATCAGAGGAAAGCCACATGCTCGTGGGGAGTCGGTACAAACTCCTTACAGAGGATGCCAGAATTGAATTCTGAACTCTAATGGCCCGGGCTGTAATAGCGTAATGCTAATTGCTCCCCTAATGAGACTATTAACATTGAAACATGCTGTGACTGCAAGCTCAATTAACACAAATGGACCATTTTGTTAATGAAACCGGATATGTGTGGCAACACCAACCTATAACAGTTAATTATGGTTTTTTTCTGTAATCTTGTGTTCTTAGTAAGGATTTAATTATCAAAAATATCTAAATCACATGTAATAATAATACATGTATAAGCAGAAAGAAGGGGATGTTGGTGTAAGTGGTAGAGTTAAAATCATTGATCACTACAGCACACAAATAGTAAACTGTTCATCTGCCTAGTCCTATTCACCTGTACCTGGACTATAGCCCTCCATCCCCTACCATTCATGTACTTATCCAAACTTCTCTTAAATGTTGAAATCAAACCACTTCCACTGGAAGCTAGTTTGAGACTCTCACTGCCCTCTGAGAGAAAATGTTCTTCCTCACATTCTCTTTAAACACTTCACCCTTAACCCATGACCTCTAGTTCTACTCACTCAACCTCAGTGGAAGAAGCCTGCCCGCATTTATCGTATCTATATCCCTCATAATTTTGTATACCTCTGTCAAATCTCCCCTCATTCTCCTGTGCTCCAGGGAATAAAATCCTAACCTATTCAAACTTTCCCTGTAACTCAAATTCTCAGGTCCCGGCAACATCCTTTAAATTTTCTCTGTACCCTTTCAATTTTATTGGTAACTTTCCTGTAGGAAGTGACCGGAACTGCACACAATATTCCAAATTAAACCTCACCAACATCTCATACAACTTCATCAAAGCACCCCAACTTCAAAACTCAATAGTTTGATTTATGAAGGCCAATGTGTCAAAAGCTCTTTGGCCTTTGCTAGAGTTTTTAAGTGCTTTTGGAATTCTGAAGGAGCAAATATTGGCAAGTAGCAAGCAATTACACAGTGAGAGATGTCAATGCAGGAACATTTGGAAATACATAAAGGAAGCCATTGGAGATATACTGTAGTTCTAACTTCATCATCATCATTATGTGCTGTGTTGTATGAAGTAAGTGATTATGATCTCATGACCATGATTGCTATTGGCAAATTAGTTTACAGAAGTGTTTTGCTATTGCCTTCTTCTGGGCAGTGTCTTTACAAGATGGATGACCCCAGCCATTATCAATACTCTTCAGAGATTGTCTGCCTCTCATCTGTGGTCGCATAACCAGGACTTGTGAGCACCATCTGCTCATACAACAATCCAAATCTAAGTTACATACTTTAAAATGATAGAAAGTGAGACCGTAAACGATAATTGATTCTGAAGCAATCAGGCACTTAAAAGAAAGAACCTAAGCATCTGAAAAAAAAATCAGTTCAAGCATATTGGATGAGGCTGGTGGAATGAAACAAAATAACGTTTCCACAGAGGAAAACTCTGGAATAAGTTTCCTGATGCATTCCTCTGTCCTGAATCTGATTGGATGGATTGGTTAAGTGAACAATGAGGAAAATGCTGAATAATACTCACCTTAAAGACATTGTGTTACAGGCTATAAATGTTGTATTTATTTTACTTTTTTCAAACGAGGCAGTGAGCTGCAAGAAAAATGTTTTCAGAGTTTCAGTCAGCTGAATAGATTAAATAATGATTCAATAATTTTAATGAATGTTTCTTTGGTCATCTACCTGTTTAGTAACTATTTGCGAAGCTGATTGGTACAAGTGGGATTCCTGGTTATGAAGTCCTTCCATATAAGGCAAATTTGTTATAGTGAAGGTTACATTAAATCGAATTTGAGATCTGTTTTGATTTGGTTCATCTGCCAAAAAAAAATTAAATTAACAACCTTGTTGTATTGCCGATTTTTATTGGGATTTGCTATTTGAGCTACTGCAAATGCATGCATAACAAAGGAAAGGAGAGGATGCATAATGGTAACTTCAAACAACACTCGAACAAAATGACTGTGCGCAAGATGATAAAAGACATTGACAGCCAGAAACTTTCCTCTACGATAAAACTGGCTAATACAAGGGATCATAATTTTAGGGTGATTGGAGGAAAGTGGAGGTGCAATGCCAGAGGAAATTTTTTTACACAGAGAATGGTGGGTGTGTGAAATGTGTTGCCAGAGCTGGTGGTAGAGGTAGATACACTAGGGACATTTAAGAAACTCTCTAAAAGGCACAAAGATGATAGAAAAATGGATTTGACTCATCCTAGAGTATTTTTTTAAATTTAGAGGTACAGCATTGTAACAGCCCCTTCTAGCCCAACGAACCCACTCTACTCAATTACATGGTTGTGACCAATTAACCTACTAACACACACATCTTTAAAAACCAGAGCACCTAGAGGAAACACATGTGATCATGGTGAGAATGTAGAAACTCCTCACAGGCAGCACCAGGAATCGAATCTGGGCTCCTGGCATTATGCTAGCCACTACACCTCTTTACCATCTCTAGCAAGGAGTACGTCATCAGGATAGACGTATTTTTTTTTGGTTTAGGTACCCCATAGCCAGTCTGTAAATAGAATAAAATCGCACATGATGTAAACTGCAAAGAAACAAACATACTAATTATTGGAGGAGATAATCCAATGTGTAGGTAGAGAATCCAATCCTATTATCAACAGAGATGCAGTTGACGAGAAGGAGACAAGATAAAAAAGGCAAAATGAAGAAGAGTATAAATTCAGCTGCATGTAAACAGAGAACCTCTACAGACTAAGGTCACTGGTGAATCACTGAAATGGATATGATAATGAAAGGACAAAGCCATTGCCCAAGATTTTCAAACATGAATATTCTGAAAAATATTGGCGATATCTGGAGCTGTAATGATTAACCATAAAGACTTTGAACCTTGATTATCATCTCCTATATGAGAGATTCATCAATTAATTTGATTGACATGATCCCTGAAACAAATCATATAAGGTCACAAAAAGGAAGAGATATGCACACTTCAGGATCTTCTGACACATCTGCTCTGCATGAAATATGGAATTTCCCTTTGACACTATCACATGGCAAAATATACTGACATAATTCCACAAACACTCACAGATTCATTAACAATTCTAATCAAAACAAAATTATGGAACAAAATAGTATTTGGCCTGGAGATTGACCGAAGTAGGAAATTATATGAAAAATTGAATAAAAAAGATAACACATTGAATAAATACGTTCTTGATTTGCAAAAAGGACACAGGATTTGGTCTTCACCAATCTTGATGGCTCTATCCTCTCGGCATGCCAATTATAGTCAAAAAACTCAATTAGTTTAAAAAGTGTTTCCAAAAATGTACAAGATTACAAAACAGCTCTTCCAGAAGCTTGTAACATATTAAAATTGATTGAGGATGAAAGAAAAATATTGTTGTGAGTAATTTAGAATTGGTGATACGTATCTTGGATGTAAATATCAGAAAAATGTCAGTATATTGCCATGTTATGGTGTCAAAGGCAAATGCCATGCTCATTGCAAGTCAATGCGTCAGAAGACACAAAAATGTGCATGTGTCTTCCTTTATGTGGCTTGAGACAATCGATCCAGCTACAAGCAAGGGGAAGTCATTATCTAAACAGCTTCTGGTTTATGAACAATTAAAAATGTGTTTTCTGTCAGAGAGCAAATTTTTAAAGCCATTGATTTCTCAGGCAACCATGAGACTTTGTGTTTTCTGTGATATGATCTACACACACAAGAGCTCGTCAATTCACAAGTATCAAATGATGCAACTATTATTAGCATCAATAACAGAGAAAAATATCCTATAAAATACAATAGAAACCCATACTCACCAGGGGTAATATGTGAGGGAATCTCTCTATAACCTGGAAACAATGAAAAGTGAGTTGTCAGAAAATGTATTTGCAGTTCAACCCACTTGTTGAATAAGACCATAAGATATAAGAGCAGAATTAGGCCATTTGGCCCATTGAGTCTGCTCAAGCATTTCATCATGACTGATTCAATTTTCCTCAGTCCCAGTCTCCCGCCTTCTCCCCAAATCCCTCATACCATGACCAATCAAGAACCTATCAACCTCTGCCTTAAATGTAGGTGAAGACTTGGCCTCTACAGCCACAAGTGGCAAAGATTTCCACAGATTCTCCATTCACAGTCTAAACAAATTCTTCCTGATCTCCATTCACAAAGGATGCCCCTACATTCTGAGGCTATGCCCTCTGGCCTTGGACTCTAACAACAATGTCATCACATCCACGCTATCAGGTCCTTTCACCATTCAATATTTCAGTGAGGTCATGCCCCATGCTTTTGAATTCCAGTGAATACAAGCCCAGTGCCATCCAACACTCTTCATATGACAAGCTATTCAATCCTGGAATCATTTTCATGAACCTCCTTTGAACCCTCTCCAGTTTCAGCACAACCTTTCTAAGTTATGGACCCAAAAACTGTTCATAATTCTTCAAGTGAGGCCTCGACAGTGCTTTCTAAAGTCTCAACATTACATCTGTACTTTTATATTCTAATCCTAATGAAATGAATATTAACAATGCATTTGCCTGACTCGCCACAGAGTCAACCTGCAAATTAATCTTCAGGGAATCCTGCACAAGGACTCCCAAGTCCCTTTGCATCACAGTATTTGTATTTTCTCTCCATTTCGAAGATAGTCAACCGTTTCATTTCTTCTAACAAAATGCAGGACCATACACATCCCGAAACTATATTCCATCTGCCATTCATTTGGCCATTCTCTTAATCTGTCTCAACGCAGACACCTGTGGAACAAAACTGGTCACTAGCAGCCAACCAGAAAAGGCTCCCTTTATTCCCAGTCTTTCCCTCCTGACAATCAGCCATTGCTTTATCCATGTGAGAATATTTCCTGTAATACCATAGGCTTGTAGCTTAAGCAGTTTCATATGTGGCACCTTGTCAAAGGCATGAAAATCCAAGTACACAACATTAACCAATTCTCCTTTGTTGATCCTGATTGTTATTTCTTCAAAGAATTCCAATGGACTGTCAGGCAAGATTTGCCCTTGAGGACACCATGATGACTACAGCTTATTTCATCGTGTGTCTCCAAGTATCCTGAGACCTCATCCTTGATAATCAACTCCAACATCTTCCCAATCACTGAAGTCTGAATAACTGGCCTATAGTTTCCTTTCTTTTGCCTCCCTCCCTTTTTGAAGAGTGGAGTTGCATTTGCAATTTTTTAGTCTTCTGAAAGCATTGCAGAATCCAGTGATTCTTGAAAAATCATTACTGATGCCTTCATAATCTCCTTCGCAACCTTTTTCAGAAACCTGGGGTGTACACCATCCATCCCAGTTGACTTATCTACATTCAAAACTTTTTGTTCCCCAGGAACCTACTTTCTAATAATGGTAACTTTACACACTCCATGACCCCTGACATCTGGAACTTCCGGCACACTGCTAGTGTCTTCCATAGTGAAGCCTGAAGCAAATGCTCATTAAGTTCGTCCCCATTCCTACATCTCCACCATCAATTTCCAGCAATCCAATATCCAAATTCTCCTCTCTTTTACACATTTATCTGAGGAAACTTTTGATATCCTCTTGAACATTATTGGCTTGCTTACTTTTATATTCCACTGTTACCTTCTTAACAACTTTTTTGTTGTAAACGTTGGTTTTCAAAAGATTTCCCAGTACTCTGACTTCCAGCTACCTTTTGCTCTATTATATTGTTTTTTTTGCTGGCATTGACTTTTGTTGTGAGCCACCGATGTGTCATCCTTTCTTAAGAACACTTTTTCCTGTTTGGGATGCGTATATCCTGTGCATTCCAAGTCACCTATTTCATATCGATCAGCATTTGAGCATACATTAAATATTAAACATCGAGGACTCTGGTAAATGATCAGTTCCACAAATTCAGCTTAATTTTGAAGTTAACATATATATTTAAAGTTTATTCTATTTATTTGTCCCAGGTCAAAAAGATTACCATGTTGCTATGGATACACATTCTAGACTTCCACTGTTTCATTCACCAGTCAATATATGGTTAATCAATGAAAATGCCTGTTCTTTCACAGAATTGCTTGAGGCCTGAAAAGTTTGCTACTGAGCTGCTGAAGGACTCGTGTGGGTTTTTTGCCTTGCACCTCGTTGTGGTGCTGTGACTTCTACAGGTCATCTCCTTCCATAGATTGTGTGTAGCAGAAGACAAGGAGGTACAAGTACAAATATCTGCATAAGTACCATTTACGTAGAGGCTGTGCTCCTCCAGATCGTATGACCCAAATGTCGACATGTTGCTTGTCTCCTCTTTAAATATATCATACACACGTTCTCTGTCGATACCTTCCATCAGAGACTCATTTTTGAAGGAACAGTTAGCTGTTACCCTTGTGCTGTCATCCATTACTTTTCTGTAGAAAGGGAAAGAAGTTCAGGAAAAATGTTAAACTCTTTTTGGTACACATTTCATTGCAGTGTTAATAAGATCACAATGAAAAAGTTGCTGTCGTGTCATTACAAAGAGTTGAAGGAATGGCCAGCACATTCCTCTGTTGTAATTTATATTGATTCGAATGTGTTATGAAGGGGGAAATACCAGTTGCGAATGCTGCTTCTATCGCTTATTGCTTGAGCTTCACAGAAGAACTACATTGGAATTGATTTTAATTATTTAATATTAGTGCAATAATGTGTTACCTGAACGATTCAACGGCACATTCTATAAACGTTCTGTTGATTTTGCTGTCTTTGAACAGGTCTGTGAGCTGTGTGCAACAACAAATATTGTGTCAGAACAAATCATCATGACTTCATGTGGAAGTAACATGTCAACAGAAATCTAACAGATGCAATTCACTCACCTCAGCTGCAATCATGCTCGCCTTTTCTGTTTTGTTTGATTCAACTTGTTCAAGTGTCAGTTTGTTTACAACAAATGTCACGTTGTAATAAATAGGGTATGTGTGCTTGTCTGGAACTGTGGAAGAAGAGGACACAATCTATTAGTTGTAAATTATGGAGGGCTATGTTCCCATTACTTGATGGAAGTGGCTGTTTAAATGCTTTGGGTGGACTAGATGGGTCAAAGGACCTGTTTCATTGCTGTGCTTTTCTATGTCTCTGTGCACATCTGTGCCATATTTCAGAAGCTCTTTCCTACTGTTGGAATGCTGAATACAATACAATTACAAATACAAATGTAATTTTAGGTAAGTAGTTCCTTCATTTGGTGAGTGGAATTCCTCATCAACATTTAGGTAGGAGGGTTTGTCAATTGTTTCTGATGGAACTGAAGGAATGCTGTTATCGAAAAGGATTTTGGTTAATGAACAATTGAGAGCGTGCTTTTCTTTCGGAGAGCAAAGTTTTCAAGGCAGGATTTCTCAGGCAACCATGAGCCTTTGTGCTTTCTGTGACAATATCAACTCAAAGGAGAGCTCGTCAATGTACAAGAATGAAATGATGGACTTTGAGAATAAGGTAGATGCAACTATTGTTAGCATCAACAATCGACAAACATATCCTTTTGAATACAATAGAAACCGGTACTCACCTGTGATAATGGGTGGGGGTATCTCTTGGTAATCTGGAAAAAAAGAAAATTGAGTTGTCAGAAGATGCATTTGCAATTCAACTTACTTCATCGATAGTAAAACATCATGCCATCTATTTCATAGCAATGGGCAGCTGTGCAGACTTTAAATGTTCAACTTGGAGGACTGTCTTTAACGATTAGTTCCACAAATTCGGCTACCATTTATTTTTAGAGTTCATCCTGATAATTTGTCCCCAATTAACAAGATTGACAAGTTGTCATGGATACATATTCTAGACATTCACTGTTTCATTCGCCAATCAATGTGCAGTTAAACAAGGAAAATATCTCTTCCGTCCACTCCTGACTTGACCCCTGAACAATTAGCAATGGAGCAGCTGAAGGTTCTGTGTGGGGTTGTGACCTTGCTGTGGTGCTGTGACCTCTGCAGGTCATTTCCTTCCATAGATTGTGTGCAGTAGAAGACAAGGAGGTACAAGTACAAATATCTGCAGATATACCATTTACGTAGAGACTGTGCTTCTCCAGATCGTATGATCCAAGTGTCGACATGTTGCTTGTTTCCTCTTTAAATACTTCATACACATGTTCTCTGTCAATGCCTTCCTTCAGAGACTCATTTTTGAAGGAACAATTAGCTGTCACCCTTGTGCTGTCATCCATTACCTTGCTGCAGAAAGGAAAAGAATTTCAAGAAAACTGTTAAACTTCTTTTGGTACAAGTTTCATTACAGAATTAGTAAGATCAGAAAGAAAATAGAAACAGAATAGAAAACCTACAGTACAATAGAAATCTTCAGCACATAAAAGGTTGTGAACATTACTTACCTTTGAAATTACTAGGGTTACCCATAGCCCTCTTTTTTTCTAAGCTCCATGTACCTATCCACAAATCTCTTAAAAGACCCTACCTAAAAGATCCGCCACCGTCGCCGACAGCCCATTCCGTGCACTCACCACTCTCTGCGTAAAAACTTACTCCTGAAATCTCCTGTGTGCCTACTTTCAAGCACCTTAAAACTGTGCCTTCTCATGTTAGCCATCTCAGCCCTGGAAAAAAAGCCTCTGATTATCTACACGATCAATGCCTCTCATCATCTTGTACATCTCTATCATGTCACTTCTCATCCTTCATCACTCCAAGGAGAAAAGACCAAGTTCACTTAACTTATTCTCATAAGGCATGCTCCCCAATCCAGGCAACTTCCTTGTAGATCTCCTCTGCACCCTTTCTATGGTTTCTGCATCCTTCGTGTAGTGAGGTGACCAGAACTGAGCACAGTACTCCAAGTGTGGACTGACCAGGGTACTATATAGCTGCAACATTACCTCTTGGCTCCTAAACTCAGTTACACGATTGATGAAGGCCAATGCACCGTATGCCTTCTTAACCACAGAGCCAATCTCCGCAGCAGCTTGAATGTACTATGGATTTGGACCAAAGATCCCGCTGATCCTCCATACTGTCAAGAGTCTTACCATTAATACTTTATTCTGCCATCATATCTGACCTACCAAAATGAATGACTTCACACCTATCTGGGTTGAACTCCATCTGCCTCTTCTCAGCCCAGGTTTGCATCCTGTCAATGTCCCACTGTAACCTCTAACAGCCCTCCACATTACAAACAACACCCCCAACTTTTGTGTCATCAGCAAATTTACTAACCATCCCTCCACTCCCTCATCCAGGTCATTTATAAAAATCACAAATGGTAAGGGTCACAGAACAGATCCCTGAGACACACCACTTGTCATCGACCTCCATGCAGAAGATGACCCGTAAGCAGCCTCTCTTCGCCTTCTGTGGGCAAGCCACTTCTGGATCCTCAAAGCAATGTCCCCTTGGATCCCATGCCTCCTAGCTTTTTCAATAAACCTTGCATGGAGTACCTTATCAAATGCCTTGCTGAAATCCATATACACTACATCTACTGCTCTACCTTCATCTAAATGTTGCTGACTTGTCATTACAAAGAGTAGGAGGAATCGCCTGAACATTCCTTTGTTGGAATACATATTGACTGGGAATTCATATTGTTCAGGGGAAATACTATTTGATAACCTTGAATGCTGCTTCTATTGCTTATTGCTTGACCTTCACAGTAGAATTTGAATTGATTTTAATTATTTAATATTAATGCAATAATGTGTTACCTGAACGATTCAACAGCACATTCTATAAACGTTGTGTTGATTTTGCTGTTCTTGAACAGGTCTGTGAGCTGTGTGCAACAACAAATATTGTGTCAGAACAAATCATCATGACTTCATGTGGAAGTAACATGTCAACAGAAATCTAACAGATGCAATTCACTCACCTCAGCTGCAATCATGCTCGCCTTTTCTGTTTTGTTTGATTCAACTTGTTCAAGTGTCAGTTTGTTTACAACAAATGTCACGTTGTAATAAATAGGGTATGTGTGCTTCGCTGGAACTGTGGAAGAAGAGGACACAATCTATTAGCTGTAAATTATGGAGGGCAATGATCCCATTGTAGGTCAATGTGAGTAAGCTCTTAAATGGATCAGCATGGACTAGATGGGCCGATGGGTCTCTTTCTGAGCTGCACTCTGAGCACGTTTGTGCCACATTTCAGGATCTGTTTTCTTTTGTTGGAATGTTGAACAATTTAAACAGCAGACAGAGAAATACAAATGTAATCTGAGGTAAACAGTCCCTTCCTTTGTTAGTGGAATTCTTCACCCACATTTCGGCAGAAGGATTTGTCAATCATTCCTGCTGGAAGTGAAGGAAGTTGTTATCCAAAATGCTTTTCTTTTATAAACAAAGAAACATGTTTTTCTGTCAACAAGCAAAGTTTTCAGGCCATTCATTTCTCAGGTAACCATGAGGCTTTGTGCCATCTGTGATGGCTCATCAAGTCAATTTTACTGCAATTGAATGTGTAGTATAGTTCCTTTACTCAAAGGAGAGCTCTTCAATTCACAGTTATCAAGTGACAGACTTGGAGAATATGTAAATACAACTGTCATTAGCATCAATGATAGGCAAGTATATCCTATAAAATAGAATAGAAACCTATACTCACCGGTGCTAGTTGGTGAGGGTAACTCCATGTAACCTGCAAACAATGGAAATATAATTGTCAGAATACACAATTGCAATTTAATGCAGCAGTTCACTGTCAGCTATTTAATATTATACAGAATAGCTGTGGTAAAGTCTCTAGATCCTCAACATTGGTGTCTGTGCTATTTCCATCATTTCAACAACACACATCTTTATAACATTTTGGTGAAAATATTTGTTTTTGACCTGTGCCCACAGCACCTTAAAAGGATAAAATATTTTTTCCAAGTGTTAAACTGTAAAGTAGTTTTGTCTGAACAGTTTTAATAGTCAAGTTTGTTACTTCCACTGCTCCCTTGAGGTGTGAACAGTCAGCGGTTGAGCTGCTGAGAGACTTGAATGGAATCATACCTTGCACCTGATTATGGTGCTGTGACCTCTGCAGGTCATCGTTTCTATAAACTGAGTTACGTAGAACACAAGCGGGAACATGAGGGATGGGTGGATAAGTACCAGATACATAGAAGCTCTCCTTCTCCAGTTCGTATGGCCCAAGTGTGGACATGTCATTTATCTTCTTTTCAAATACTTCATACACACGTTCTCTGTCGACGCCTTCCATCAGAGACTCATTTTTGAAGGAACAATTCGCTGTTATCCTGGTGCTGTCATCCATTACCGCTCTGTTGAAAAGTGAAAGAAGTTATTCTGAAGGGTTTGACATTTTTTTGCATTATCAATTTTGAGTCTCAATGTCTGAATGAATGGTATTTTGATGTTTTAATTCAGAAACTGAAATAACAGTTGGTATACACCGCAAATGGGACTGTTTCTTTCCTGCATTTGAATTGTGGAGAAAATATCTTTGAATTATTGGGATTTGTCAGATTTTGTCTATTTCCGTGTTGTTACATCATGCTTCAAGCAGAATTATTCTTTTTATAAAGTAATCTTGTTGAAATGTTCCAAGTTTTTACCTGAATGAGTGGACGACACATTTCAGGAATGTTGCATTGATGCTGCTGTTCAGGAACAGACCTGTGAGCTGTAGGGCAAAGAAACAATGGCTCAAAATGTTGGATAAAATGGAAATGAGGAAATAATATGGAAACAGCTGACTAACTGGTAGAAATCTCTCACCTGAGCTGAAATCATTTTTGCATTTTCTGATCGGTTTGATTGAATTTCCTCAAAGGTCGGCTTGTTTAGAACAAATGATAAGTTGTATAGAATAGGATTTGTTTCCTCAACTGGAACTGTGGGAAAAAGGTCACAATTTATTAGCAGGATCTTAAAATAAATAGCCCTCATTTCAAAAGCTGATTGAAATTGCAGGAATACCATACAGGTTATGCAATGGATTGAGAAGCACAAATGTAAGTTGGTGCAACTATTTGCAGGCTTCCTTCAAAGAAATCCTGCAACAAGATTTAGGGAGGAGTATTTCTCAATTGTTTTTGTCAGTAGAGAAATGTAGACATAGAAAGTTCATTTAGGTCATTAGCAAATGGAAATAGTTGGTTTTAATCAGCAACCGATTGTTACATTTGCTCAGTTCTGAGACAAACTTGGACTTCATACTTTTTGAGTCCCTGTTCCAAAAATCAGAAGACTTCACATCCATCAAAGTTTGGCTTTTTTACAATAAATGACACATAATACATAATGGGATTTGTTTCCTAGACTGGAACTGTGGAATAAAAGGGCACAATTTACTTGTGGTGGCTTTGCTTAATGTTCTGTTATTTCAAAAAAATATTTCTAATTGCTGGAATGCTGTACAGTTTATACAATGGATCAGGATGTACCAGTGTAATATAGAGCATATATTTGCTGCCTTCATTCATTAAAATTCTCTTACAAGATATGGGGAGGAGGATTTCTCAATTGTTCCTGTCAGTAGTGAAGAGATGTAGACATAGAAACTTCATTTAGGTCATATGTAAATAGCAATATTTTGTTTTTTATCAGCAATGAAATTGCTTCATTAACTCATCTCTCGGATAAATTTGGTGTCTTCACTTTTTGTGAATCTCTTTACCAAAACTCAGAATGCAACATTTAACATCCATCAAATGATAATTTTGCAGAAATAGTTATCTATGTATCCTGACTGCAGAGAAAGGCCAGACATATCCAATGAATACAACAGACGATCTTACTTACCGATGGCAGTTGGGAATTCCATGCTATCTGCAGGGAAAAAAGAGATTGTTATCGACCTCGCTATTACAGGTTATTGTCATGTCTCAATAAGATGAAATTCCTGTTAAATATTTAAGTTTAATTAGTCTGCCATCCGTGTCAACCAGCAATCATGAATACAGATTTTGTATTGTTCTCCGTGGACTTTGCTGTCAGCCATTAAAAATGTCTGTTGCTTTCACACGTCACTTGAGGTGTGACCATTCAGCTGTTGATCTGCTGAAGGACTTAGAGAAACATACGAGGGGTGATTGATAAGTTTGTGGCCTAAGGTAGGAGGAGAGGAGTTATTAACGTCAAACTTTCTGCATAATCACTCAAAGAGTTGAACTGCATGTGCATGTAACGAGAGCTGTATAACTTATTTCCTTCTGCTTTAGGCCACGAACTTATCAATCACCCCTGCTGTGGACCACTTCTGGAGGTCCAAGATGCCGACTTCTACAAAGAAGGGATCCGTATGGTCTAAGACCACTGGACTAAGTGTGTAAATGTAGGAGGGGATTATGTTGAAAAATAAATGTGCTAGGTTTTCTAAAATTGACTCCTACTCCTAAATTGATTTCTAGGCCACAAACTTATCAATCACCCCTCGTAGAAAACCTACAGCACAATACAGGCCCTTTGACCACAATTCTGTGTCGAACATGTTCTTACTTTAGAAATTACCTTGGGTTACCCATAGCCCTCTATTTTCCTAAGCTCCATGTACCTATGCAGGAGTCTCTTAAGCAACCCTATTGTCTCCGTCTCCACCACTGTTGCCAGCAGCCCATTCCACGCACTCACCACTCTCTGTGCGAAAACATACCCCTGACAGAGGACTGCCCCTGTCTGCAAATGGCGTAGCAGTATTTTTGTGCTGCTCTTAGTTTTCTTTCTCTCCCCCTAGTTTAAGCTTTGGATTTAAAATATTTACTTGCTGATTCTTGAGGGGGAACAATATGTCCATGTCCATGAGAAGTGGGAAGAATTTACCTGAACCTAGTGATAAAGGTAATGGGAAAGGAAAGGTGCAAAAGGAAAGATCTGATGAAATGCCATCGTGGGCTGAAGATATCGTTCGGACACTGAGGTCAATTAAGGATCAGAATGGATCAATTAAAGACCAACTGGAAAAGAATAGTAATGAAATGAAGTCATTTCTGGGAAAACTCAAAAACCTGGAAACTCAAGTTATTACACATGAAGAGGAATTGAAGATAACTAAGCAAAAGTTGTCTGAAGCTACAATTCATTTGGAAAGATATCAAAATAAGATTATAGACCCGGAAAATAGGTCTCGACGAAAGAATATACGAATTGTTGGACTGCAAGAAGGAGCTGAAGATGGATATTAAACTGCTTACTTTGGTAAGCTTTTCCACACTTTAGTTCCTACCATTCTATCAAAGCCGCCTGCTATAGCAAGGGCACACAGGGCGTTTATCTCGAAATTGAAGGATTCTAGTAAACCAAGATCTGTTCCGGTTTGCTTTCATCACTTTAAAATTAAAGATCAAATAATGCGACAGGCAAGAAAACAGAGAGTTTTTAGGTTTATGGAATCTGAGCTCCACTTTTATGAAGATTATCCAAGAGAGATAATGGAACAAAGATCAAAATTTGCCCTGGCAACGAAACAAGCATATGATAAAAAACTTTTTCCCTCTTTGAAGTATCTGACAAGAAATAAAGTTTTTCCTGCTAATTCTCCTCCTCGTACTTTTTTTTTGATCCAAAAGCCGCACTGGACTTTGTTCAGGCTATACCCGCCGCTGTTACTGACACCGCTGCTGAATGAACTATCTGAAAGGTTGTTTGGCTATCTGTATATTATTCACATTTTGGAAAGAAGATTTATGAAGGTCATTTGTATATTTCATTGAGAGACTAATTAAAGAAGACAAGGAAAGTTGTTCATTATTGCATATTGTTGGTTTTCCTTTGGAAAGATCTATGGCTTAAGTATGTCTGTCTAAATGATCATCTGAACATTCGATGACTGAGAGAAGAAGATAAGGGGATTTGTTCCTTTAATTTAATACTTGGTTTGTTTTTTTTAATCAGCTAATTGGTAGTATTTTCCTACTAATAGGGCTTTTTATATATTTTTTCTGTTTTATTATAACATTTTATAACTGAATTTAAACCTTTTTTAGGGCATTAATATTAAACTTAAAGATGGCACTGGTTTTTCTCTCTAAAAGGTAACATTATTTTGGTTCTTTCTTGTTTATTAGTCAATGGAATGTAAATACTTTTGCTGAGACTTTATTTTTTTCACAAGGTCACTCTACTTTTTTGCTAACTTGGGGGACGGAAAGAATACACAGACAGAGCGGTCAGTAGCTTTGAACTCTATCATAGATAGCTTGCCTTTTTCGGGCTTCCGGGTGTGGGTGGGTGGGTGGGTTTAGAGTTAGGAGTTCTTTCCCATTGGGTGGTTCCGGAGCATGCGTGTTTTTTATGTGGTTGTATTCTTCATCACTGCCATCTTTGATCATCCCGTATTGGTACATGCTCTGTGCATGTATAAAGTAGAATAAAATTATAGTATGGTGTTTAAATAGATTAATAAAAGTTGGAATGTACGTGGTTGGAATCATCCTATTAAATGAAAAAAAAACTTTCAAAATTATTAACCAATTCCAACCTGATATAATTTTTGCTCAAGAGACACATATCAGGGTGGGAGATCAAAATAGATTTTTTGGATGGTGGAATGGTTTGCAATTCCACTCTACTTCTCAGAGTAAAAACAAAAGGCGTGTCTATTTTTATTAAACCTAATATATTTATTCAAGAGGATATTGAATCAGATTCTAATGGTAGATTTTTAATTGTTAAAGGAACAATCTGTAGCAGAAAAGTTGCTTTGGTTAATTTGTATGGTCCTAACTTAGATGATCCTTCTTTTTTTAAAAAGGTTTTTGCTTTACTGCCTGATTTAAATGAATATATGCTGATAATGGGCGGGGACTTTAAATGCTGTTAAGTCCTATGACTGATAAGAGCTCAACCAATCAGCGACTTCCAAATCGATCCGCATCATTTATTAATTCCTTTTTTATTGATTTTGGGTTGATTGATTTGTGGAGGCATCTCCATAACGATAATAGGGAATAGTCTTTCTTCTCACATGTTTATAAAAAATATTCGAGGATCGATTATATTATAATCGATCCCCACTTCTTGCCTAGTGTTAAAACTTGTGAATATGACACTATTGCTATATCTGATCATGAGCCTCTGAGTTTGTCTTTTGAATTTGATGATGTCATTCTTGTCCGCCCACCTTGGCGCATGTCTCAGACATTATTGCAAAACTCTGACTTTGTCAGTTTCATTGAAACCCAGATAAAAGAATTTTTTCTTTTTAATGATATAGGGGGTATGTCTAAATTAGTTATATGGGATACATTTAAAGCATTTTTACGTGGTCACATTATTTCTTATTCGGCTAAACTTAGAAAACAAACTAAAGCAGAGTTAGATAGAATTTCAAAACAAATTAAAGATTTAGATAATATCTATGCAATTTCCCTCAATATTAATTTATTTAAACAAAGGGTGGAACTTCAATCACAATATAACCTGTTATTAACTCATCCCATTGAAGGATATTTGCTTAAGTTAAAGAGCCAATTTTATATGTGTGGAAATAAAAATAATAAACGCTCGCATCTCAATTAAAAATGGCTGCAGCCAAAAGGCAAATCATGAAAATTCGTAGGAAAGACGGTACCTTAGCTCAGAAATATGAAGAAATTAATAAGATTTTTCAAGATTTTTATGCTGAACTTTATAAACCTAAATGTCCATTAGAGTCCTCTGAAATGAATGCTTTTTTACGAAAGATTGTTTTTCCTAAAATCTTGGCTGAGGATGAAAAAACTCTTGATGCTCAAATCACTGAAGCTGAAATTCATAAAGCTATTTTTTCAATGCAATCTGGTAAGTCCCTGGGACTTGATGGCTATCGTGTAGAATTTTATAAAATATTTGGAAAGTTGCTTTCTCCGTATATGTTGGAAATGTTTAAGGATTCTTTTGTGAAAGGTGACTTACCCTCTACATTTTATGAGGCTTTTATTTCTTTAATTCTTAAAAAAGATAAAGATCCTACTGACTGTGCTTCAAATAGACCTATTTCATTACTAAATGTCGACGCTAAGATTCTGTCAAAGATAATGGACAATCGGTTGGAGAATATTTTGGGTAAAATTATTTTTAAAAATCAAACAGGCTTTATAAAGGGTTGCTATTCTTTGTCAAATGTTCGGAGACTATTTAACAATATATATTCGTCCTCTTAAAACTCCACAATGCGTCGTATCTTTGGATGCTGAAAGAGCGTTCGATCGAGTCAAATGGAAACATTTATTCAATGTTTTAGAGAGATTTGGCTTTGGTGCTAATTTTAATAATTGGATTAAAATGATATATAAAGCCCCTATTGCTACTGTTGTCACTAACAATTGTAGGTCTCCTTTTTTTCAGCTTTCACAGGGGACAAGACAAGGCTGTCCATTAAGTCCTTTGTTGTTTAATTTAATATTAGAACCCCTTGCTATTGCTCATCGTGAGGCTAAAAATATCCATGGGATTTTTGTGAATGAGACCATGCATAAGATCTCTCTTTACGCTGATGATTTATTGGTTTATATATCTAACCCTGATGAATCTATTCCTGCTTTGCTAAAATTATTTAATGAATTTGGAGGATTTTCAGGATATAAAATAAATTTTAGTAAAAGTGAATTGTTTCCTTTAAATGATTCTGTCTCCAAATATGATAATACTCCTTTTAAAGTCACAGACTCTTTTAGATATTTAGGTATTATAATTACTAAAAAAAATAAGGATCTTTATAAAGCCAATTTTGTTCCTTTAGTAGACTCTGTGAAGTATTTATTTAGTAGATGGAGTCCACTTACATTTTCACTTGTTGGTCTTATTCATATAGTTAAAATGATGATTTTACCAAAATTTTTACCAGAATATTCCTCTTTTTTTGATTAGGAAGTTTTTTGATCAGATTGATTCTATTATTTTATCTTTTATTTGGAATAATAAAAGACCAAGAATTAGTAAATGTCACTTACAAAAATTGAAAAAGGATGGATGTCTTGCTTTGCCTAATCTAAGAATGTACTATAGGGCTGTTAATGTGCGATACATGTCTTTTTGGTTATATTGGGTTGATAAGAGTGATCGGCCAATTTGGGTAGACCTGGAACTGAAAGTTGTAAAACTGTTTTATTTAACCTCGTTATTGGGAGCTCCTTTACCTATGCAATTAGTTAAAGTTGTTAATTTAAACCTATATCCTGTGATTAAGTATTCTTTACAAATTTGGCTCCAGTTCCGCAATTTTTTAAATCTTAAAAAGTTTAAACTTTGTAGTTTAATTTATTGAAATTACTTTTTTAAACCTTCTTTGAGTGATCCAATTTTTTTACTTTGGAAAAATAAAGGTATTAATTCTTTTTAGGATTTATTTAAAGAAGATAGATTGACATCTTTTGAACAATTAATTGATAAGTATGCTCTTTCATACTCACACTTTCTGCAATACCTTCAAGTTAAACATTTTTTACAAAATATTTAAGTAATTTTCCTTACATATTGGAGGCTGGCCTGTTAGATACTATTATGAGTATGAATCCTTTGATTAAGGGTTCTATTGGAAGAATTTGTAATTTATTATTACAATGGGATAAGCATCCTTTAAATGAGATTAAACAGGATTGGGAAAAGGAACTTAATTTGACTTTTATGACGGAGGATTGGATGCGGATTTTGAAGTTGGTTAACTCTTCTTCAATTTGTGCTAGCCGTTCATTGATTCAATTTAAAATTGTACATCGTTATCATTTGACGAAGGAGAGACTTTCTAAAATCTTTTCTAATGTTGATAGTTATTGTGATAGATGTAACACTGAGACAGCTACACTGACATACGTTTTGGTCGTGTGCTATGTTGGAACAGTTCTGGAAGTCAGTTTCTTCAACAATTTCTAAAGCACTTAAAATTAATCTTCAACCTAATAAATTAACTGTGCTTTTTGGAATAATTCCTCAAAATATTCATGGTATTTCAGTGTCTGACCAACATGTTATTACATTTGTTACATTGATAGCTAGGAGGGCCATTTTGTTGAAGTGGAAGGATACATCAGCTCCCACTTTGTCACAATGGTTCTCTCAAGTGATGCTATGTCTTAGTTTGGAGAAAATTAGAAGTCGAACCTTTGAACCTTTATTTGATTTTGAAAAAAAATGGGGCTCATTTGTTCGTTATTATCATTTGAGCTAATTGATATAATTTTTCCACGATCGAATTGTAAATTTTTTAGTATATTTTCTTTTCTTGCTGACGGTTTGATGTTTATTTTTAGAAGCTTTTTGTATGACGCATGGCTCTGGGGTTGTACACCTAATGGGTTCTTTTTTTTCTCACTTTTCTGCTTCGTAGGGTTTTTTTGTTATCACATTTTTTTTCAATCTTTAAGATAATGCCTTTTTTGAGACATTGTAAGTGTTGTTACTTCAATGTACTCATTTTTTTTTTCTGTATAATATAACAATAAAAAGATTTGAAAAGAAAGAAAAACTTACCTCTGACATCTCCTCTGTACCTTCTTCCAAGCACCTTAAAACTGTGCCGTCTCATGTTAGCCATCTCAGCCCTGGGAAAAAACCTCTGACTATCCACATGACCAAAGCCTCTCATCATTTTACACATCTGTATCAGGTCACCTGTCATCCTCCGTCGCTCCAAGGAGAAAAGCTGAGTTCACTCAACCTATTTTCATAAGGCATGCTCCTCAATCCAGGCAACATCTTGTAAATCTCCTCTGCACCCTTTCCATAGTTTCCACATCCTTCCTGCAGTGAGGTGACCAGAACTGAGCACAATACTCCAAGTGGAGTCTGACCAGGGCCCTATATAGCTGTAACATTACCTCTTGGCTCTTAAACTCGATCCCATGGTTGATGAAGGCCAATGCATCGTATGCCTTCTTAACCACGGAGTCAACCTGTGCAGCAGCTTTGAGTGTCCTATGGACTCAGAACCCAAGATCCCTCTGATCCTCCACACTGCCAAGAGTCTTACCATTAATACTATATTCTGCCATCATATTGGACCTACCAAAATGAACCACCTCACACTCCATCTGCCATTTCTCAACCCAGTTTAACATCCTATCGATGCCCTCTGTAACCTCTGACAGCCGTCCACACTATCCACAACACCCCTAAACTTCGTGTCATCAGCAAATTTACTAACCCATCTCTCCACTTCCTCATCCTGTTCATTTCTAAAAAATCACAAGGAGAAGGGGTGCCAGAACAGATCCTTGAGGCACACACTGGTCACTGAACTCCATGCAGAATATGACCCATCTACAACCATTCTTTGCCTTCTGTGGGCAAGCCAATTCTAGATTCACAAAGCAATGTCCCCGTGGGTCCCGTGCCTCCTTACCTTCTCGATAAGCCTTGCATGGGGTACCTTATCAAATGCCTCGCTGAAATCCATATACACTACATCTATTGCTCTACCTTCATCAATGTGTTTATAACCATAACCATATAACAATTACAGCACGGAGACAGGCCATCTCAGCCCTTCTAGTCCGTGCCAAACTCTTACTCTCACCTAGTCCCACTGACCTGCACTCAGCCCATAACCATCCATTCCTTTCCTGTCCATATAGCTGTCCAACTTAACTTTAAACGACAACATCGAACCTGCCTCAACCACTTCTGCTGGAAGCTCGTTCCACACAGCTACCACTTCCTGTGGAAAGAAGTTCTCCCTCATGTTACCCCTAAACTTTTGCCCTTTAACTCTCAACTGATGTCCACTTGTTTGAATCTTCCCCACTCTCAATGGGAAAAGCCTATCCACGTCAACTTTATCTATCCCCCTCACCTCTATCAAGTCCCCCCTCAACCTTCTAAGCTCCAAAGAATAAAGACCCACCTTGTTCAACCTTTCTCTGTAACTTAGGTGATGAAACCCAGGTAACAGTCTAGTAAACCTTCTCTGTACTCTCTCTATTTTGTTGACATCTTTCCTATAATTCGGTGACCAAAACTGTACACAATACTCCAAATTTGGCCTCACCAATGCCTTGCACAATTTCAACATTACATCCCAACTCCTATACTCAATGCTCTGATTTATAAAGGCCAGCAGACCAAAAGCTTTCTTCACCACCCTATCCACATGAGATTCCACCTTCAGGGAACTATGCACCATTATTCCTAGATCCCTCTGTTCTACTGCATTCTTCAATGCCCTACCATTTACCATGTATGTCCTAATTTGATTAGTCCTACCAAAATGTAGCACTTCACACTTATCAGCATTAAACTCCATCTGCCATCTTTCAGCCCACTCTTCTATCTGGCCTAAATCTCTCTGCAAGCTTTGAAAACCTACTTCATTATCCACAACTCCACCTATCTTAGTATCATCTGCAAACTTACTCATCCAATTTACCACCCCATCATCCAGATCATTAATGTATATGACAAACAAATAACATTGGACCCAGTACAGATCCCTGAGGTACACCGCTACACACCCTCCTCCAATCTGACACACAGTTATCCACCACTACTCTCTGGCGTCTCCCATCTAGCCACTGCTGAATCCATTTTACTACTTCAATATTAATACCTGACGATTGAACCTTCCTAACCAACCTTCCATGTGGGACCTTGTCAAAGGCCTTACTGAACTCCATATAGACAACATCCACCACGTTACCCTCATCAACCTTCCATGGAACCTCTTCAAAAAATTCAATAAGATTTGTCAAACATGACCTTCCACGCACAAATCCTTGTTGACTGTTCCTAATCAGACCCTGACTATCCAGATAATTATATATACCATCTCTAAGAATACTTTCTATCAATTTACCCACCACTGACGTCAAACTTACAGGCCGATGATTGCTAGGTTTACTCTTAGAACCCTTTTTAAACAACGGAACAACATGAGCATACACCAATCCTCTGGCACCATCCCCGTTTCTAATGACATTTGAAATATTTCTGTCAGAGCCCCTGCTATTTCCACACTAACTTCCCTCAAGATCCCAGGGAATATCCTGTCAGAACCCAGAGATTTATCCACTTTTATATTCCTTAAAAGCTCCAGTACTTCCTCTTCTTTAATCATCATAGTTTCCATAACTTCCCCACCTGTTTCCCTTATCTTACACAATTCAATATCCTTCTCCTTAGTGAATACCAAAGAAAAGAAATTGTTCAGAATCTTCCCCATCTCTTTTGGCTCCACACATAGCTGTCCACTCTGATTCTCTGAGGGACCAATTTTATCCCTCACTATCCTTTTGCTATTAATATAACGGTAGAAACCCTTGGGATTTATTTTCACTTACTTGCCAAAGCAACCTCATATTTTCTTTTAGCTTTTCTAATTTCTTTCTAAAGATTCTTTTTACATTCTTTATATTCCTCGAGAACCTCATTTACTCCATGCTGCCTATATTTATAGTAGATATCTCTCTTTTTCCAAACCAAGTTTCCAATATCCCTTGAAAACCATGGCTCTCTCAAACTTATAACCTTTCCTTTCAACCTAACAGGAACATAAGGATTCTGTACTCTCAAAATTTCACCTTTAAATGACCTCCATTTCTCTATTACATTCTTCCCATAAAACAAAATGTCCCAATCCACTCCTTCTAAATCCTTTCGCATCTCCTCAAACTTAGCCTTTCTCCAATCAAAACTCTGAACCCTGGGTCCAGACCTATCCTTCTCCATAGTTATACTGAAACTAATAGCATTGTGATCACTGGACCCGAAGCGCTCCCCAACACAAACCTCCGTCACCTGACCTATCTCATTCCCCAACAGGAGATCCAACACCGCCCCTTCACTAGTTGGTACCTCCATATATTGCTGCAAAAAACTATCCTGCACACATTTTACAAACTCCAAACCATCCAGTTCTTTTACAGTATGGGCTTCCCAGTCTATGTGTCGAAAATTAAAATCTCCCACAATCACAACCTTGTGCTTACTACAAATATCTGCTATCTTCTTACAAATTGCTCCTCCAATTCTCCCTCCCCATTATGTGGTCTATAATACACCCCCAGAAGGGTTACTACACTTTTCCCATTCCTCAATTCCACCCAAATAGCCTCCCTAAATGAGGCCTCTTATCTACCCTGCCGGAGCACCGCTGTAATATTTTCTCTCACAAGCCATGGGACACCTCCCCCTCTTGTCTCTCCGATTCTATCACACTTGAAGCAATTAAATCCAGGAATATTCAGTTGCCAATCACACCCCTCCTGAAACCATGTTTCACTAATAGGTAGCACATCATACTTCCAGATATCAATCCATGATCCATAACACTCACATCCTCCAAAAAATCAGTTTTTTTGACTTGTTTGGGACTGTATCTTGCTAAGTGATTCTAGTGCAGTGATCTCTGCAGGTCATCCCCTACCATAGACTGAGTGACATAGAAGACAAAGAAGAACATGAAGGAATATGTGGATACGTACCAAATACATAGAGGCTGTGCTTTTCCAGTTCGTACGTCCCAAGTGTAGACATATCATTGGTGTTCTTTTCAAATACTTCATACACTTGTTCGCTAGTGACTCCTTTGATATCAGTCTCATTTTTGAACGAACAATTTGCTGTCACTCTGGTGCTGTCATCTCTTACCACTCTGTTGAATAGAAAATGAAAATTTTCCAAAGTGATTGACATATCTCTGCAAAATCAATTATCAGTTTCTATGTCCGAAAAAAAAATTCTCGTTTAAATTAAGGAGCTGAATTAACAGTTAGTATACACTGCAGTCGGGACAGACACTTTCCAGCACTCTTATTGTGGTGCAAAATTTCTTGAACTTTTTGGTATCTGTGAAAGTTCGACTAGCTAAGTATTCTTCCAGCATGACGCAAACGGAATGATTTTTAAAAAGTCATCTTGATGAAGTGTTCCCATTTCTTACCTGAATGAGTGGACGACACATTTCAGGAATGTTGCATTGATGGGGCTGTTCAGGAACAGATCTGTGAGCTGTAGGAGAGAGAATCAATGGTTTATAATGTTTGATAAAATGGAATTGATAGACTGAAGTGTGAACAGCTGCATAACTGGTTGAATCTCTCACCTCAGTTGTAATCACTTTGGCCTGTTCTGATAGGTTTGATTGAATTTCCTCAAAGTTCGGCTTTTTTACAATAAATGACACATAATGCATAATGGGATTTGTTTCCTCGACTGGAGCTGTGGAATAAAAGGGCACAATTTACTTGTGGTGGCTTTCCAAAATGTCCTTTTATGTCAAAAAACATTTCCAATTGCTGGAATGCTGTACAGTTTATACAATGGCTCGAGATGTACCTATGTAACATAGGGCATATATTTGCTGCCTTCATTCATTGAAACTATCATATTGGATATGGGGAGGAGGATTTCTCAATTGCTACTTTCAGTAGTGAAAGGATGTAGACATAGAAACTTCTTTTAGGACATATTTAAATAGAAATATTTTGTTTTTATTGGCAATGTAATTTCTTCATTCACTCATCTCTGAGAAAAACTCGGCGACCTTTCTTTCTGTGAATGTCTACCGAAACTCAGAAGGTAACTTTTTAACGTCTAAAAATGGTAATTTTACAGAATAAGTTATCTGTATATCCTGAATGCAGAGAAGGGATAAAAATATCTGAGAACTACAACACACGATCTTACTTACCAATGGGAGTCGGGAATTCCATGTTATCTGCAGGAAAAAACAGACTGTTATCAACAACACTATTACCGATCATTCTCATGTCTCAGCAAACTGAAATTCCTGTTGAAATTTTAATTTTAGTTTGTCTGTCATTCATGTTCAGCCAGCATCTGTGGATACAGATTCTGTATCGTCCTCTATTGACTCTGCTGTCAGTCATTAATTTGTCTGTCACTTCAACGCCTCACTCGTGGTGTGAATATTCAGTGGTTGAGCTACTGAAGGACTTGTTTGAGACTGTATCTTGCACCTGATTCTGGGGCTGTGGCGTCAGCAGGTAATCCACTACATAGACTGTGTGACATAGAATACAAGGAAGAGAATGAAGGAATGTGTGGATATGTACCAAATACATAGAGGCTGTCCTTTTCCAGTTCGTACATCCCAATTGTAGACATGTCATTGGTGTTCTTTTCAAATACTTCATACACTTGTTCGCTGACAACTGCTTCGATATCAGTCTCATTTTTGAACGAACAATTTGCTGTCACTCTGGTGCTGTCATCTCTTACCAGTCTGTTGAAAGGAGAATGAAATTTTTCCAAAGTGATTGACATATTTTTACAAAATCAATTTGCAGTTTGTATGTCTGAAAAAAAAATTCTTGTTTAAATTAAGAAGCTGAATTAACTGTTAGTATACACTGCAGTCAGGACAGACACTCTCCAGCACTCTTATTGTGGTGCAAAATTTCTTGAACTTTTTGGCATCTGTGAAAGTTCGACTAGCTAAGTATTCTTCCAGATGACGCAAACAGAATGATTTTTAAAAAGTAATCTTGATGAAGTGTTCCAATTTCTTACCTGAATGAGTGGACAACACATTTCAGGAATGTTGCATTGATGCTGCTGTTCAGGAACAGATCTGTGAGCTGTAGGGGGGAGAATCAATGGTTTATAATGTTTGATAAAATGGAATTGATAGACTGAAATGTGAACAGCTGCATAACAGGTTGAATCTCTCACCTCAGTTGTAATCACTTTGGCCTGTTCTGATAGGTTGGATTGAATTTCCTCAAAGTTCGGATTTTTAATAGTAAATGACACATAATGCATAATGGGATTTGTTTTCTCGACTGGAGCTGTGGAATATAAGCACACAATTTACTTGTGGTGGCTTTGCTTAGTATTCTCTTATTTCAAAAAACATGTCCAATTGCTGGAATGCTGTACAGTTTATACAATGGCTCGAGATGTACCTATGTTATATGAGGCATATATTTGCTGCCTTCGTTCATTGAAACTATCCTACTGGATATGGGGAGGAGGATTTATCAATTATCTGTGTATCTTGAATGCAGAGAAGGGACAAACATATCTGACAACTACAACAGACGATCTGACTTACCAATGGCAGTCGGGAACTCCATGTTATCTGCAGGGAAAAACAGATTGTTATCAACAGCACTATTACCGATCAATCTCATGTCTCAGCAAACTCAAATTCCTGTTGAATTTTTAATTTTAATTTGTCTGCCATTCATGTTCAGCCAGCATCTGTGGATACAGATTCTGTATCATCCTCTGTGGACTCTGCTGTCAGTCATTAAATTGTCTGTCACTTCAACGCCTCATTCGTGGTGTGAACATTCAATGGTTGAGCTACTGAAGGACTTGTTTGAGATTGTATCTTGCACCTGATTCTGGGGCTGTGGTGTCTGCAGGTAATCCGCTACATAGACTGTCTGACATAGAATACAAGGAAGAGAATGAAGGAATGTGTGGATATGTACCAGATACATAGAGGCTGTCCTTTTCCAGTTCGTACGTCCCAAGCGTAGACATGTCATTGGTGTTCTTTTCAAATACTTCATACACTTGTTGGCTGATGACTCCTTCGATATCAGTCTCATTTTTGAACGAGCAATTTGCTGTCACTCTGGTGCTGTCATCTCCTACCTCTCTGTCGAATAGAAAACGAAATTTTTCCAAAGTGATTGACATATTTTTACAAAATCAATTTGCAGTTTGTATGTCTGAAAAAAAAATTCTTGTTTAAATTAAGAAGCTGAATTAACTGTTAGTATACACTGCAGTCGGGACAGACACTCTCCAGCACTCTTATTGTGGTGCAAAATTTCTTGAACTTTTTGGCATCTGTGAAAGTTCGACTAGCTAAGTATTCTTCCAGATGACGCAAACAGAATGATTTTTAAAAAGTAATCTTGATGAAGTGTTCCAATTTCTTACCTGAATGAGTGGACAACACATTTCAGGAATGTTGCATTGATGCTGCTGTTCAGGAACAGATCTGTGAGCTGTAGGGGGGAGAATCAATGGTTTATAATGTTTGATAAAATGGAATTGATAGACTGAAATGTGAACAGCTGCATAACAGGTTGAATCTCTCACCTCAGTTGTAATCACTTTGGCCTGTTCTGATAGGTTGGATTGAATTTCCTCAAAGTTCGGATTTTTAACAGTAAATGACACATAATGCATAATGGGATTTGTTTTCTCGACTGGAGCTGTGGAATATAAGCGCACAATTTACTTGTGGTGGCTTTGCTTAGTATTCTCTTATTTCAAAAAACATGTCCAATTGCTGGAATGCTGTACAGTTTATACAATGGCTCGAGATGTACCTATGTTATATGAGGCATATATTTGCTGCCTTCGTTCATTGAAACTATCCTACTGGATATGGGGAGGAGGATTTCTCAATTTTCTGTGTATCCTGAATGCAGAGAAGGGACAAACATATCTGACAACTACAACAGACGATCTTACTTACCAATGGGAGTCGGGAATTCCATGTTATCTGCAGGAAAAAACAGACTGTTATCAACAACACTATTACCGATCATTCTCATATCTCAGCAAACTGAAATTCCTGTTGAAATTTTAATTTTAGTTTGTCTGTCATTCATGTTCAGCCAGCATCTGTGGATACAGATTCTGTATCGTCCTCTATTGACTCTGCTGTCAGTCATTAATTTGTCTGTCACTTCAACGCCTCACTCGTGGTGTGAATATTCAGTGGTTGAGCTACTGAAGGACTTGTTTGAGACTGTATCTTGCACCTGATTCTGGGGCTGTGGCGTCAGCAGGTAATCCGCTACATAGACTGTGTGACATAGAATACAAGGAAGAGAATGAAGGAATGTGTGGATATGTACCAAATACATAGAGGCTGTCCTTTTCCAGTTCGTACATCCCAAGTGTAGACATGTCATTGGTGTTCTTTTCAAATACTTCATACACTTGTTCGCTGACAACTGCTTCGATATCAGTCTCATTTTTGAACGAACAATTTGCTGTCACTCTGGTGCTGTCATCTCTTACCAGTCTGTTGAAAGGAGAATGAAATTTTTCCAAAGTGATTGACATATTTTTACAAAATCAATTTGCAGTTTGTATGTCTGAAAAAAAAATTCTTGTTTAAATTAAGAAGCTGAATTAACTGTTAGTATACACTGCAGTCGGGACAGACACTCTCCAGCACTCTTATTGTGGTGCAAAATTTCTTGAACTTTTTGGCATCTGTGAAAGTTCGACTAGCTAAGTATTCTTCCAGATGACGCAAACAGAATGATTTTTAAAAAGTAATCTTGATGAAGTGTTCCAATTTCTTACCTGAATGAGTGGACAACACATTTCAGGAATGTTGCATTGATGCTGCTGTTCAGGAACAGATCTGTGAGCTGTAGGGGGGAGAATCAATGGTTTATAATGTTTGATAAAATGGAATTGATAGACTGAAATGTGAACAGCTGCATAACAGGTTGAATCTCTCACCTCAGTTGTAATCACTTTGGCCTGTTCTGATAGGTTGGATTGAATTTCCTCAAAGTTCGGATTTTTAACAGTAAATGACACATAATGCATAATGGGATTTGTTTTCTCGACTGGAGCTGTGGAATATAAGCGCACAATTTACTTGTGGTGGCTTTGCTTAGTATTCTCTTATTTCAAAAAACATGTCCAATTGCTGGAATGCTGTACAGTTTATACAATGGCTCGAGATGTACCTATGTTATATGAGGCATATATTTGCTGCCTTCGTTCATTGAAACTATCCTACTGGATATGGGGAGGAGGATTTATCAATTATCTGTGTATCTTGAATGCAGAGAAGGGACAAACATATCTGACAACTACAACAGACGATCTGACTTACCAATGGCAGTCGGGAACTCCATGTTATCTGCAGGGAAAAACAGATTGTTATCAACAGCACTATTACCGATCAATCTCATGTCTCAGCAAACTCAAATTCCTGTTGAATTTTTAATTTTAATTTGTCTGCCATTCATGTTCAGCCAGCATCTGTGGATACAGATTCTGTATCATCCTCTGTGGACTCTGCTGTCAGTCATTAAATTGTCTGTCACTTCAACGCCTCATTCGTGGTGTGAACATTCAATGGTTGAGCTACTGAAGGACTTGTTTGAGATTGTATCTTGCACCTGATTCTGGGGCTGTGGTGTCTGCAGGTAATCTGCTACATAGACTGTCTGACATAGAATACAAGGAAGAGAATGAAGGAATGTGTGGATATGTACCAGATACATAGAGGCTGTCCTTTTCCAGTTCGTACGTCCCAAGCGTAGACATGTCATTGGTGTTCTTTTCAAATACTTCATACACTTGTTGGCTGATGACTCCTTCGATATCAGTCTCATTTTTGAACGAGCAATTTGCTGTCACTCTGGTGCTGTCATCTCCTACCTCTCTGTCGAATAGAAAACGAAATTTTTCCAAAGTGATTGACATATTTTTACAAAATCAATTTGCAGTTTGTATGTCTGAAAAAAAAATTCTTGTTTAAATTAAGAAGCTGAATTAACTGTTAGTATACACTGCAGTCGGGACAGACACTCTCCAGCACTCTTATTGTGGTGCAAAATTTCTTGAACTTTTTGGCATCTGTGAAAGTTCGACTAGCTAAGTATTCTTCCAGATGACGCAAACAGAATGATTTTTAAAAAGTAATCTTGATGAAGTGTTCCAATTTCTTACCTGAATGAGTGGACAACACATTTCAGGAATGTTGCATTGATGCTGCTGTTCAGGAACAGATCTGTGAGCTGTAGGGGGGAGAATCAATGGTTTATAATGTTTGATAAAATGGAATTGATAGACTGAAATGTGAACAGCTGCATAACAGGTTGAATCTCTCACCTCAGTTGTAATCACTTTGGCCTGTTCTGATAGGTTGGATTGAATTTCCTCAAAGTTCGGATTTTTAATAGTAAATGACACATAATGCATAATGGGATTTGTTTTCTCGACTGGAGCTGTGGAATATAAGCGCACAATTTACTTGTGGTGGCTTTGCTTAGTATTCTCTTATTTCAAAAAACATGTCCAATTGCTGGAATGCTGTACAGTTTATACAATGGCTCGAGATGTACCTATGTTATATGAGGCATATATTTGCTGCCTTCGTTCATTGAAACTATCCTACTGGATATGGGGAGGAGGATTTCTCAATTTTCTGTGTATCCTGAATGCAGAGAAGGGACAAACATATCTGACAACTACAACAGACGATCTTACTTACCAATGGGAGTCGGGAATTCCATGTTATCTGCAGGAAAAAACAGACTGTTATCAACAACACTATTACCGATCATTCTCATGTCTCAGCAAACTGAAATTCCTGTTGAAATTTTAATTTTAGTTTGTCTGTCATTCATGTTCAGCCAGCATCTGTGGATACAGATTCTGTATCGTCCTCTATTGACTCTGCTGTCAGTCATTAATTTGTCTGTCACTTCAACGCCTCACTCGTGGTGTGAATATTCAGTGGTTGAGCTACTGAAGGACTTGTTTGAGACTGTATCTTGCACCTGATTCTGGGGCTGTGGCGTCAGCAGGTAATCCGCTACATAGACTGTGTGACATAGAATACAAGGAAGAGAATGAAGGAATGTGTGGATATGTACCAAATACATAGAGGCTGTCCTTTTCCAGTTCGTACATCCCAAGTGTAGACATGTCATTGGTGTTCTTTTCAAATACTTCATACACTTGTTCGCTGACAACTGCTTCGATATCAGTCTCATTTTTGAACGAACAATTTGCTGTCACTCTGGTGCTGTCATCTCTTACCAGTCTGTTGAAAGGAGAATGAAATTTTTCCAAAATGATTGACATATTTTTACAAAATCAATTTGCAGTTTGTATGTCTGAAAAAAAAATTCTTGTTTAAATTAAGAAGCTGAATTAACTGTTAGTATACACTGCAGTCGGGACAGACACTCTCCAGCACTCTTATTGTGGTGCAAAATTTCTTGAACTTTTTGGCATCTGTGAAAGTTCGACTAGCTAAGTATTCTTCCAGATGACGCAAACAGAATGATTTTTAAAAAGTAATCTTGATGAAGTGTTCCAATTTCTTACCTGAATGAGTGGACAACACATTTCAGGAATGTTGCATTGATGCTGCTGTTCAGGAACAGATCTGTGAGCTGTAGGGGGGAGAATCAATGGTTTATAATGTTTGATAAAATGGAATTGATAGACTGAAATGTGAACAGCTGCATAACAGGTTGAATCTCTCACCTCAGTTGTAATCACTTTGGCCTGTTCTGATAGGTTGGATTGAATTTCCTCAAAGTTCGGATTTTTAATAGTAAATGACACATAATGCATAATGGGATTTGTTTTCTCGACTGGAGCTGTGGAATATAAGCGCACAATTTACTTGTGGTGGCTTTGCTTAGTATTCTCTTATTTCAAAAAACATGTCCAATTGCTGGAATGCTGTACAGTTTATACAATGGCTCGAGATGTACCTATGTTATATGAGGCATATATTTGCTGCCTTCGTTCATTGAAACTATCCTACTGGATATGGGGAGGAGGATTTATCAATTATCTGTGTATCTTGAATGCAGAGAAGGGACAAACATATCTGACAACTACAACAGACGATCTGACTTACCAATGGCAGTCGGGAACTCCATGTTATCTGCAGGGAAAAACAGATTGTTATCAACAGCACTATTACCGATCAATCTCATGTCTCAGCAAACTCAAATTCCTGTTGAATTTTTAATTTTAATTTGTCTGCCATTCATGTTCAGCCAGCATCTGTGGATACAGATTCTGTATCATCCTCTGTGGACTCTGCTGTCAGTCATTAAATTGTCTGTCACTTCAACGCCTCATTCGTGGTGTGAACATTCAATGGTTGAGCTACTGAAGGACTTGTTTGAGATTGTATCTTGCACCTGATTCTGGGGCTGTGGTGTCTGCAGGTAATCCGCTACATAGACTGTCTGACATAGAATACAAGGAAGAGAATGAAGGAATGTGTGGATATGTACCAGATACATAGAGGCTGTCCTTTTCCAGTTCGTACGTCCCAAGCGTAGACATGTCATTGGTGTTCTTTTCAAATACTTCATACACTTGTTGGCTGATGACTCCTTCGATATCAGTCTCATTTTTGAACGAGCAATTTGCTGTCACTCTGGTGCTGTCATCTCCTACCTCTCTGTCGAATAGAAAACGAAATTTTTCCAAAGTGATTGACATATTTTTACAAAATCAATTTGCAGTTTGTATGTCTGAAAAAAAAATTCTTGTTTAAATTAAGAAGCTGAATTAACTGTTAGTATACACTGCAGTCGGGACAGACACTCTCCAGCACTCTTATTGTGGTGCAAAATTTCTTGAACTTTTTGGCATCTGTGAAAGTTCGACTAGCTAAGTATTCTTCCAGATGACGCAAACAGAATGATTTTTAAAAAGTAATCTTGATGAAGTGTTCCAATTTCTTACCTGAATGAGTGGACAACACATTTCAGGAATGTTGCATTGATGCTGCTGTTCAGGAACAGATCTGTGAGCTGTAGGGGAGAGAAACAATGGTTTATAATGTTTGATAAAATGGAATTGATAGACTGAAATGCGAACAGCTGCATAACTGGTTGAATCTCTCACCTCAGCTGTAATCACTTTGACCTGTTCTGATGGGTTTGATTGAATTTCCTCAAAGTTTGGCTTCTTTACAGTGAATGACACATAATACATAATGGGATTTGTTTCCTCGACTGGCACTGTGGAATAAAAGGGCACTATTTACTGATGGTGGCTTTGCTTAATGTTCTCTTATTTCTAGAAGCATTTCCAATTGCTGGAATGCTGTACTGTTTTACAATGGCTCGAGATGTACCAATGTTATATAAGGCATATATTTGCTGCCTTCGTTTATTGAAATTATCCTACTAGATATGGGGAGGAAGATTTCTCAATTGCTCCTGTCAGTAGTGAAAGGACGTAGACATAGAAACTTCTTTTAGGACATATGTAAATGGAAATATTTTGTTTTTATCGGCATTGAATTTGCTTCGTTCATTCATCTCTCAGACAAACCTAGTGTCCTGAATTTTTGTAAATATCTACCAAACCTCAGTAGGCAAATTTTTACGTCCATCAAATGATAATTTTACTGAATAACTTATCTGTGCATCCTGAATGCAGAGAAGGGGCAAACATATCTGATAACTCCAGCAGACGATCTTACTTACCGATGGCAGTCGGGAATTCCATGTTATCTGCAGGGAAAGAAAGACTGTTATCAACAACACTATTACAGATCATTGTCATGTCTCAGCAAACTGAAATTCCTGTTGAATTTTTAATTTTAATTTGTTTGCCATTCATGTTCAGCCAGCAGCTGTGGATACAGATTCTGTATCATCCTCTATGGACTCTGCTGTCAGTCATTAAATTGTCTATCGCTTCAATGCCTCACTCGTGGTGTGAACATTCAGTGGTTGAGCTACTGAAGGACTTGTTTGAGATTGTATCCTGCACCTGATTCTGGGGTTGTGACCTCTGCAGGTAATCCGCTACATAGACTGTGTGACACAGAATACAAGGAAGAGAATGAAGGAATGTGTGGATATGTACCAGATACATAGAGGCTGTCCTTCTCCAGTTCATATATCCCAAGTATAGACATGTCATTGGTGTTCTTTTCAAATACTTGATACACTTGTTGGCTGATGACTCCTTCGATATCAGTCTCATTTTTGAACGAACAATTTGCTGTCACTCTGGTGCTGTCATCCATTACCTCTCTGTAGATAAGAAAATGAAGTTTTTCCAAAGTGATTGACATATTTTTACAAAGTCAATTTTGAATTTCAATTTTTGCATTAAAATATTTTTGATGTTTAAATTCAGGAACTGAATTAACAGTTGGTATACTCTGCAGTCAGGACTGTATCTCTCCTGCATTCCTTTTGTCGGGAAAAATTCCTTGAACTATTGGGACATGTCAAATTTTGTCTATTTGAGTATTCTTAAATCATAACTCAAGCAGAATTATTTTCAATAAAAATAATCTTTCTGAAATGTTCCCATTTCTTACCTGAATGAGTGGATGACACATTTCAGGAATGTTGCATTGATGCTACTGTTCAGGAACAGATCTGTGAGCTGTAGGGGAGTGAAACAATGGTTTATAATGTTTGATAAAATGGAATTGATAGACTGAAATGTGAACAGCTGCATAACTGGTTGAAACTCTCACCTCAGTTGTAATCACTTTGGCCTGTTCTGATGGGTTTGATTGAATTTCCTCAAAGTTTGGCTTTTTTACGTTGAATGACACATAATACACTATGGGATTTGTTTCGACTGGAACTGTAGAAAAAAGGGCACTATTTATCAGTCGGATCTTTACATAATTAGCCCACATTTCAAAAACTTTTTCACAATCTGTACTGTTGTACAGAATGGAATTTGAGATATATACTTGTGCAAATCCTTCAGTGAAATTCTCTTGCAAGATGTTGTGATGAAGAATTCTGATTTGTTCCATGGAGGAGTTACAAGATGTAGACATAGAAGCTTCATTTAGGTCATTAGCAAATGGAAATATTTGGTTTTAATTAGCAACCTAATTGTTACTTTTGCTCAGCTCTCAGATATTTTGTGAGTCTCCGTATCAATGATCAGAATGCTTCAGTTCACAACATTGGGTCTTGGAGTCAGAAATCACTGCAGCACAAAAACAGGTCCATCGGCTCATCTGGTCCAAGCATGTTATGTTGTGTTATGTTGTTTGGTCCCATCGGTCTACACCTTTCCTATTGCCTCCCTTCCATGTATTTATCTAAGTTTCCCTTAAATGTTCAAATTGAACCTGCATCCACCACTTTCACCCACAGTTTGTACTACACTTGCAGCACCCTCTAAGTGAAAGCTTTCCCCTCATGTTCCCCTCAAACATTTCACCTTTCACGCTTAACCGATAATTTGTAGTTCTAGTCTCTCCTAAACTCAGTGGAAAAATCCTGCTGGCATTTTCTGTATCTATGCCTCTCATAATTTTGTATGCCTTTATCAAATTTGCCCTCATTCTCCTATTTTCCAGGGAATAAATTCCTAACCTATTCAACCTTTCTCTTTAACTCGGTTCCTCAAGTCCCAGCAGCATTTTTGTAAATTTTCCTTGTACTCTTTCAATCTCGCTCGTATCTTTCCTTTAGGTATGTGACCAGTACTGTATCCAATACTCCAAATTAGTCCTCACTTATGTTCTATTCAACTTCAGTATTATATCCTAACTACTGTACTCAATACTTAGATTTACGAAGTTCAAAGTGCAATGTAAATTTATTATCTCAGATATACATGTCACCTTATACAACCCTATGATTTATTTTCTTTGTGGACATACTCAAAGAAAAAATAACCAATAACCATAATACTGGTACAATCAAAGAAACACTGCACCAACAGGGTGGACAACCAGGGTGCAAAAGGCTACGAACTATGCAAATACAAAAAGAAAAAAAAAAAGAAATAATAATAATTAATAAATAAGCAATAAAAATTGATAACATTAGATAATGAATCCTTGAAAATGAATCCACATTTTTGATAACAGTTCAATGTTGGGGTGAATGAAGTTGATTGAAGTCATCCTCTCTGATTCAGGAGTCTGATTGTTGAAGATTAATAACTATTCCTAAAGCTGCTAGTGTGGGTCTCAGGCTCTGGAACCTTCTTCCCGATGGCAGCAGAGAGAAGAGAGCTTGAGCTGTGTGATGGGAGTCTCTGATATGGATGCTGCTTTCCTGCAACAACACTCCATGTAGATGTGCTTAATGGTGGGGAGGGATTTACCCATGATTGACTGAGCCATATCCACTACAGACCCAATGTGCCAAAAGTCCTTTACTCAACCCTATCTAGCTGTGACACCACTTTCAAGGAATTATGGATCTGTATTCCCAGATTCCTCCGTTCTACCGCACTCCTCAGTGTCCAACTGTTCACTGTGTAAGTCCTCACCTTTGCAACACCTCACCTTTATTTGCATTAATTTCTATCTGCTATATTTCCACCCACCTTTCAGCTGGTCCAGATCCTGCGGCAAATTTTGATAATCTTTCTTGCAGTCCACTGCATCCCCAATCTTGATATCATCTGAATATTTGCTGATTCAGTTTACTACATCACCATCCAGATCACTGATAAAGATGACAAACAACAACAGGCCCAGTAACAATCCCTGTGGCACACTATTATTTACAGACCTCCTGCCAAAGAGGCAACCACCTACTACCACTCTCCAGCTCTCTTGAAAAAGCTATGTCTAATCCAATGTACTACCTCATTATGAATGCCTGGTAACTGACACTTCTTGACCAACCTCCCAAGTGTGACCTTATCAAAGACCTTGCTGAAGTTCATATGAAATGATAATATTGCAGAGTAAGTGAGTTATACCACCATGAATGTAGAGAATGGGAAAACATTTCAAATAAATACAACAGACACACATACTTACCAATGGCAGTAGGGAGCTCTGTGTAACCTGCAGAGAAAAAAAAATTATAATCAAAAACACTATTACAGGTCATTGCTGTATCTTAACAACCTGAAATACATGTTGAATATTTAATTTTAACAGATCTGCCGATCTTGTTGACAAGTTGCTGTGAATACTTATTCTGTATCATTCACCATGAATGGTGCTGTCAGTTAAGAAAAATGTCTGTTCCTTCCAGGCCTCACTTGTGGCCTGAACAGTCAGTGGTTGAGCTGCTGAAGCACTTTTGTTGGATTTTTCTTTGCACCTAATTGTGGCACAGTGATCTCTGCCGATTATCACCTACAATAGACCGTGTATAGTAGATGACAAGGAGGAACATGAAGAAATGGGTGGATAAATACCATTTACATAGAGGCTGTGTTTCTCCAATTCATATGGCCCAAATCTGGAAGAGTTCCTGGTTTCCTCTTTAAGTATATCATACACATGTTCTTCATTGATGACTTGTGCTTCAGACTCATTTTTGAACAAGCAATTCACTGTCACTCTGGTGCTGTCATTCATTAGCTCTCTGTGGAAAAGGAAAGAAGTTTGTCCAGAGTGATTGACATATTTCTACAAAATCAATTTTGAGGTTCTATGCCTGAGCAAAAACTTTGCTGACGTTTAAATTCAGGAATTGCTGGTCAGCACACATCATAGTCAGGATTTTGTCATTCCTGCACTTGTACTTCTGTGCCAGAACAAGCTGTAGTTGATGTTTAAACTCAGAAGTGAATTCTCGTTTGGTACACACCGCAGGCAGAAATGTTGTTACTTCTGCACTGCTATTATGCAAAATTCCTTTTGAATTTTTTTGGAATGCGGCAAACTCAGTATTTTTATGTAGTGCTTATGGAGAGTGATTGAATCTCACGTTGAATGTAACGATAATATATTGTACCTGAATATATTCATGGTGCACTTCGTGAATGTTGTTTTGATGTTGCTGTTCATGAACAGATCTGTGAGCTGTGGAGCAAGCGAAAAATGGCATATCATGAAGGATAAAGAGGAAATAATGAGGTGAAAGTATCACCAACAGACTAACATGTACACCTCTCTCACCTCAGCTGCGATCTTCGTTGCTGGTTTTGCTGGGTTTGATTTCACTTCCTCAAATGTCAGTTTGTTTACAATGAACGATATGTTATATGGAATAGAACCTGCTTCCTCAGCTGCAACTGTGGAAACAGAAGACACAACTTATTAATTGGAAAGCAACTCAGTTGTGCATAGTTCACGATTGTTTTGTATTGATGGGACGCTGAGCAGCTGAGACCAAAAATCTACACCCAGTGGCCATTTGATTAGGTACAACAGTACACCTGCTTGTTCATGCAAGTATTTAATCTGCCATTCATGCGACAGCAATTCAATGCAATAAAGCATGCAGATGAAGTCAAGAAGTTCAGTTGGTGTTCAGTCCAAACATCAGAATGGGGAAGAAATGTGATCCAAGTGACTTTGAAAATGGTGTGTTTGTTGGTTCCAGACAGGGTGGTTTGAGTACCTCAGAAACTGCTGATCTCTTAGGATCTTACAGAGAATGGTGTGAAAACCAAAAACATCCAGTGAGCACCAGTTCTATGGACAAAAGTACTTTGTTAATATGAGAGGTCAGAGGAAAATGGCCAGACTGGTTCAAGCTGATGGAAAGGCAATAGTAACTCAAATAACAACGTGGAATGCAGAAGAGCATCTCGGAATGCTTGACAGTCAAATATTGACGTGGATGGGCTACAGCAGCAGAACATCACAAACGCACACTCAGTAGCTATGAGGTGTAGCTAATAAAGTGGTCACTGAGTGTCTATCCAAATGTATTATGCGCAAATACCTGCCAGATTTGTTAAATAGAATTCTGCAGGCAACAGACACAAATTCTGCTGGTCAGGCAGCATGTACATGAGGAAATGAACAGTTGTCATTTCAGGTTGAGACCCTTCATCAGGATCTTGGATTACAACTTGAAACGTTGACTGTTTATTCCCAAAAATAGATGCTATCTGATCTCTTCAGTTCTTCCAGCATTTTGTGTGAGTAGTTCAAGATTTTGTCTCACTATAGGAAAGATGTGGAAACCGTAAAAAGGGTGCAGAGGAGATTCACAAGGATGTTGCCTGGATTGGGGAGCATGCCTTATGAGGATAGGTTGAGTGAACTCGGCCTTTTCCCCTTGGAGCGACGGAGGATGAGGGGTGACCTGATAGAGGAGTATAAGATGATGAGAGGCATTGGACGTGTGGATAGTCAGAGGATTTTTCCCAGGGCTGAAATAGCTAGCACGAGAGGGCACAGTTTTAAGGTGCTTGAAAATAGGTACAGAGGAGATATCAGCAGTAAGTTTTTTACACAGAGAGTGGTGAGTGCGTGGAATGGGCTGCTGGCGACAGTGGTGGAGACGGATACGATAGGGTCTTTTAAAAGGGTCTTGGACAGGCATATGGAGCTTAGAGAAATAGAGGGCTATGGGTAACCCTAGGTGGTTCTAAGGTAAGGACATGTTCAGCACAGCTTTGTGGGCTGAAGGGCCTGTATTTTTCTGTAGGTTTTCTATGTTTCTATGTTTCTGTTTCCAGCAGCTGCAGAATCTCTTGTGTGCATTAATTATGCAGGCTGTTATTTAACAAGTTGGCACGTGGCCAAGTGGTTAAGGAGTTCGTCTAGTGATTTGAAGGTCGCTAGTTCGAGCCTTGGCTGAGGCAGCGTGTGTGTCCTTGAGCAAGGCACTTAACCACACATTGCTCTGCGACGACACTGGTGCCAAGCTGTATGGGTCCTAATGCCCTTCCCTTGGACAACATTGGTGGCGTGGAGAGGGGAGACTTGCAGCATGGGCAACTGCTGGTCTTCCATATAACCTTGCCCAGGCCTGCGCCCTGGAAACCTTCCAAGGCGCAAATCCATGGTCTCATGAGACTAATGGATACCTATTCTATATTTAGCAATTGCCGCTAGCATAAGGCATCAGAAATTGATGACAGAGTTATTTGGTTTGAGAATGAAACTAAGCATTTTTTAAAATTCATGTATTAGTTGGTCAAGTTTCTAATTTTTGAAGTTCATTGTTGTTTATTGCGGGGGCTTTTTATTTTCATAGGATCATAAGACAAAGGAGCAGAGTTAGGCCAATTGGCCCATTAAGTCTGCGCTGCAATTCCATCATGGTTGATTTATTATCTCTCTCAACCCCATTCCTCTGCCTTCTCTCCATAATGTTTGATGCTCTGATGAATATATCAACCTCTACTTAGTATATTCTCAATAACTTGGCCTCCACAGCCGCATGTGGCAATGAATTCCACAAATTCACCACTTTCTGACGAAAGGAAATGCTCCTCATCTCTGCTTTTAAGGGATGTCCTTCTATTATGAGGCTGTGCTGTCCTGGTCCTAAACTCCCCTACTATTGGAAGCATCCTCCCCACATCCACTCTATTTAGGCCTTTCAATATTCAACAGGTTTCAATGAGATGCCCCCCCATTCTTCTCAATTGCTCTCTTTCATTTAGAATTTTCAAGGAAGTTTTGTTTTCAGGTGTTACTGATCTGGTCAACTTATAATCAGAATGGTCTGCATTTGGGTAAGTATTTATCTTCCTCCCTCCCTCACCCCATCACTAGAGTAATTTTATTTTATGAACCACATCGTATAAGACCCTGGTTAGAACACATTTCAAATATTCTGTTCATTTCTGGTCACCTCATTAAAGGATGTGGAAGTTTTAGAGAGGGTGCAGAGGAGGTTTACCAGGATGCTGTCTGGACCAGAGAGCATGTCTCATGAGGACAGGTTGAGCGAGCTATGGCGTTTCTCTTTGGAACTAAGGAGGATGAGAGGTGACTTGATTAAAGTGTACAAGATAATAAGAGGCTTAGATCGAGTAAACATTCAGGGGCGTTTCTCAGAGAAGAAATGGCGAATACGAGGGTGCATAATTTTAAGGTGACTGGAGTAGAGTATAGAGGGGACGTCAGAGGTAATTTTTCTGTACACGGAGAGTGGTGGGTGCATGGAACGTGTTGCCGGGGCGGTGGTAGATGCAGGTATGACAGAGGTTTCGAAGCAGATCTTAGGGGCCAGATGGTCTAATACTGCTTCTTTGTATTATGGTCTTACGGAGTTACCTGCATTTTCTTGCTTGATTAGTTGATGTTAAATAGGAAGAAAAGGTGGCTCAATAAGAAACATTTCATAGGAACTTTAAAAGAGTGACTGAGGGAACTGTCCTTTTGGAATGTTGAAAGAGGAAGATTTGGGTGGCACATTAGAGTTACAGCTTTCATAGCACTTTTTTAGTGCCTGTGATTGTGGTTCAATTCCTGTCACTCTCTATAAGCAATTTGTATTGTACATTCTCCCCCATCCGTATGGGATGTATGGGTTAAGGTTAGCAACATTAGCTTTTATTTGTCACGTGTACATTGAAACGTACAGTGAAATGCATTGCTTGTGTTAAATCAAGTCAGCAAGGATTGTACTGGAGGCAGCTCACGTGCTTCCAGCGCCAACAGAGCATGCTCACAACTCGCTAACACTAACAAGTATATCCTCGGAATGTGGGAGGAAACTGGAGCACTTGGAGAAAAACCATGCAGTCACTGGAAGAACGTACAAATCCGTTATGGATGATGGCAGGAAATGAACCCGGGTCACAGGTGCTATAAAGCACCACACTAGACACTACACTACCATGCAGCCCCGGCTCTGGGAGGAACTAAATGGGTTCTCTATATATATCACTGAAACAAAATATAACTTCACACAGCCAACGATAGCAGATAGAGGGAAGGGTGAGAAAGAGTGGTGGGATTATGAGCTAAACAGAGGAAGCAAAGAGGCACTGCAGCTGTGTAGAGACTTGTTGAGACCACATCTGGAGTATATTGTATTGTTCTGGTCTCCTTATTGGAGGAAAGACTTTCCTGCCTTGGAGAGAGTACAATAAATATTCTCCAGATCGATTCCTAGGGTGGCAGGACTGATACATGAAAAGTGCTTGGATCAATTAGGCCTACATTCACTGGGGATTTGATGAATGAGAGGAGATCTCACAGAAACCTGTTAAAGTTCAAATTTCAAAGTAAATTTATTATCAAAGTACATATGTCATCATATAATAACTTGAGATTCTCTTTCTTGCAGGTACTCACAATAGATACAAAGAAACACAGTGCAGTAGAATCAGTGAAAAACTACAGAGGAGCACAGACGGAGAAACAACCAATGTGAATAAGAAGACAGACTGTGCAAGTACAATAAATAAATAAACAAGTGAACAAACAAACAGATGGATAGATAGATAATGAGAACATGAGTTGTGGAGCTCTTAAAAGTGAACTGCCCAGTGTAATGGCTTTTCCACTTCAGAAACTCTCCCGGAGAACTTTTTTGTCATTGGTGGATACAACGGATAGCCACCAGCTTGTGGAACAGTTCGGCGTCACAGTCCTAACGAAACTCTAACAGAACCAAACAGATAAGTATAGGATAGATATCTCCAATAGCCAGAAAGTCAGAAAACAAGGTGTGACATTTAGAGCTGAGGTGAGGAGGAATCCTTTCACCTGTTAGGTAGTGAACCTTGGATCTGTCTGCCACAGGAGGCAGTGAAATTTAATGAATAACTACCCCAGGCAGTCATTCAATATATTCCAGCCTTCCGATTTGGGAACAGTGAGTGAGTTGGAGAAGTTGACCAATGTGTAAAGGAGTTCACTTAGATGATCAATGAGAGAGGAATTGGTTGGGCAACTGAACAAGCAGGAAGTGCGGGGCTGTAGGTCTTCAAACTCTGTCATTAGCTCTCTTCCTCTTTCCACAGTGCTGTTTCACCTACTCAATGTGTCTGACAATTCCTGTGCTTATTTTAGTAATAATGTTTGTTCTAATCTTTCTTGCTCAGTAATAACTATTGACATCATCCTATTGTCTAATGGACACATAATGATTTACATGGTATGGTTTACCATCAAGGCCATGCTCTTGTCACTACTACCATTGGTCAGGAAGTACAGGAACCATAGGTCCAACATGACCAGCCTTAGGTACAGTTATTACCCTACAACCATTAGGCTCCTGAACCAGTGTGGATAACTTTTCTCACCTCAACTCTGAACCAATTCCATAACCTACAAACTCACTTTCAAGGACTCTACATTTCATTTATTTAATCCTTTATTTTTTGAAAATCTATTTACCTAACTTCTATCTGCCCAATCTGTCTTCTATTGAACATTGATTGTTAGTCAGTCTTTATTTATTGAGGTTGAGAGAGTGGCTTTTCCACTTTAGAAACTCCCCCGCACAAGTTTCCTGTTATTGGTGGATACGATGGATAACCACCAGTAATTTATGTACAGTATAGTTCTTCAGAAATGTTACTATGTTTCATTATTGTCCTGTAAGTGCCTGCATGAAATGAATTTTAAGGTAGTATATGGTGACATATATGTACTTTGATAAATTGACTTTGACTTAATACATAAAGATCTTGAATTTTTATCTTTCACAGACTTCCGCTGAACACTATATTTCTTACCTGCTGCAGTTGTTGGTGAACTTGACCCATGTTGATATCCTGGCAATTTACATGCTGGTGTTTGTTCTTGGGTTCGTACATCTTCTGTCACAATTCTTTCTGGAGAACGTGTAGGTGTTGTTACAGCTGCAATAATTGTTGGAGAAATAGAGGATGCTTTTTGTTGATGTGCTGATCTGTCAGATATTGGAGTGTGTCCTTGAGTTGATTCATTCTCCATGGCTATTGGAGAAATTGTGGAGCTTTGATTTTGATGTTCTGCTTGGTTATGTACTGGAACATGGTCTTTTTCTTCTCTAGTCCTTTCTCCCTTTGTGTTAGTATCTGCTGGGGAAAATGCTTTGACAACATCCTTTTTTTGGAGATTTGTTTTGATTTCCTTCAAATTTGAAGTTATCTTGGATGATGCTTCCTTTTCCTCTGATGCTAGTTCTGAGGAAACTGTTGAAACAAAATTGATGTTTATTTTACACAGAGGAAGAGCATGAATCTTTATGTTCTTGAAAATATAGGTTTTATATGTTTCAAATGGGAGAACCCTGAGGTTATTCTCTTTCTTTCTTTCTTTACAATATTTCCAGACCTGTGGTATCCTGTCTTTACTGGGTCAAACCTTATATTGTAGCTTTGCTGCTGTGTACAGGTTCAATTATCCAAAACCAAACATCAAAACATTTTGAGCCGAATGGCCTGTCCAGTGCTGTACTCTTCTACGTTCTCTGTGAAGACTTGGAACAACCAAGGTTAAAATCTGACTGGCACCCATTGTGCTTTTCAAGATTCCAACATCTGCACTCTATAGAAGAGTTTACACCTTAATTTTAATGCAATTTAATGATCTATCACTGCTTAAAACCAATAGAAATCAACCAGACTGTGGCTGGTGCACTGTCACTTTAAGAAGCCATTGGTGAAAACAGGTCGACCTGCAGGGATGACGGTGTGATTAAAAAAAAACCAAAGTTTTTGGCTCCCAATACCAACTATCTTGCTGTCAAACGTACAGTCTCTGATAAATAAAATTGACAATCTTAGAGCTAGGGTGCTGTATCAGAGGGACACCAGGACCACTTGCGTCCTTTGCTTCATAGAACCTTAGCTAACCCCTTTCGTGTTAGATGCAGCAATTCAAATACAGAGGTTCACAATACACCATCAATATAGGACTGTTGGGTCCCTCACGAGCAGAGGTGGAGGTGTATGATTCATGATCAACTCCTCATGGTGTACTGATATCTCAGTGACATCATCCCAGTATCGCTCACCAGATCTGGAATGCCTTGCATTTGAGTGCCGGCTCTTTTATCGGCTGCGGGAGATTTCAGTGATCATATTGATAGTGGTGTACATTCTACCTCAGGCTAATGTCAAACAGACTCTTGACAAACTGAGTGATGTAATCAACATGCATGAAATAGCATGAAACAGCACATCCTGATGCCTTCCCAGGCCAGCTTGATGAAGTCACTAAATAATTACTATCAACAAATCACCTGTCGCAACAAAGGAAATAACATACTGGACCACTCTTACACTAAGGTCAAGAGTGCCTACCATGCTGTTCCATGTCCACCACTTTGGTAAATCTGATCACCTGGCTGTACTTCTATTCCCTGAGTACAGGCAGATACAAGAAGGTATGGAGTAGGGAGGCATGGAGCCCTTACAGGACTGCTTTGAATGGGTGGACTGGACTATTTTCAGGGAGTCACCTTTGAGTCTGGACGAGTATGCCATAGTTGTCACCAACTTCATTAAAACCTGTGTGTGCCTACCAATCCACATAGAGGGATCAGAAGTGGAGAGAGTGGGCAATTCAAATTCCTGTATGTCAATATCTTCGAGAACCTAACCTGAATGCAACATGCTGATGCAGCTATAAAGAAAGCAAGGCAACCACTCTCTTTCGTTAGGAGTTTGAGTAGATTTGGTTTGTCAACTAAAATATTCAAAAACTTTTACAAATGTACCACGGAGAGGATTCTGACTAGCTGCATCACCCTCTAGTATGGGGGAGGGGTGTGACTACTGCATAAGATCGAAGTAATTTGCAGAAGCTTGTAAGATTAGTCAGTCCCCTCATAGGAACTAGCCTCCTTATTGCGTAGTGTTCAAGACATCTTCAAGGAGAAGTGTCCATCATTAAGGATCCCCACCACCCAGATCAAGCCCTCTTCGCATTGTTACCATCGAGAAGTACAGAAGCCTGAAGGCACATATTCACCAGCTCAGGAACAGCTTCTTCCCCTCTGCCATCTGATTTCTCAATGAAGATTGAACTCATGAACACTACCTCACTACATTTTTTATTTCTGGTTTTTGCATTACTTATTTTAACTCAACTATTTCATAAACAGAGATATATACTTAATATAATTCAGTTTTCCTCTCTATTTATTTATCATGGATTTCATTGTACTGCTGACATAAAGTGAACAAATTTTATAATGTATGCCAGTGATATTAAGACTGATTCTGATTCTGAGCTAACAAAGAGATGCTGTGAGGAGAAAGGGGCTCTCTCTATCCTACCGATTCCCGTCCACACCTCATCCACTTTACTCTATGGTCCACTATCCCCTCCAGTCATAAGAGTCACAGAGTCATAGAGCACTACAGCACTAAACAGCCCTTCAGCCCATCTAGTCCCTGCCAAACTGTTATTTTGATGAGTCACAATGATCCACAGCCAGACCACAGACCTCTCTATACTTATCTGAACTTCTCTTAAAGTTGATCAAATTCTACAATGTTTCATAAGTTTCCATAGAGTGTTTCTGTCTAAGCTATCAAAAACTTTCTCATAGTTGATGAAGTTGATGTAGAGAGAAGTATTCCATTTGACTGACTGTTCTATGGTTACCTTTAAGGTAACTGTCCGGTCCGTGCAGGAGCGACTTTTCCTAAAGCCTGTTTGTTGGTCTCTTTATTTTGTGTCATCAGCTTGTTGAAGGTATTGCAGAATAATTCTGTTTACACCTTCCCAAACACAGACATTAGGATATATCTCAGAAGTTTTTAGTCTCATAGGACACCTTTCTTTGGAAGTTTGATTATGTGACTTGCTTTCCACACTTGTGGCACCTCTTCTTTGTCCCAGATGTGGCAGAACAAAGTGTGTAGGACATCTGCCAAAAGTCTAGAGTCTGCCTTCAACAACTCTGATGATACACTCTCTGGGCCAGCTGCTTTCCCTGACTCTACCCTCTTGTTTGACTGGATGAGTTACTTCTAATGGCTAGGCACAGCTGACAAGCAAGCCTGTTGGAGCTTATGTATGCCGGAATGGTTGAGGATGCCAAGGTCAGGATTAAGAAGGTCAGAGTAAAGAAAACCAAAATCAGAATTTTCAACTCCTATGTTAAAACATTGCTCCTATATGGCTCTGAAACCTGTAGGACAATAAAGAAGACACTACAAAAATGGTAGGCTTTCATCAACCAGTGCCTGAGAAGGACCCTAAGCATTAGATGGACTGACAAAGTAACTAACCAGATACTATGGGAAAACACCAATCAGGAATCCATAGAGATACGAATACCAAACAGAAATGGAGGTCGTTTGGCCACACCTTGAAGAAACCAACCAACAACATCACCAGATAGGCAGTAAAAATGGAATCCCCAAGGAAAAAGGAAAAAGAGGTGACCAAAGAACACATGAAGGAGAGACATCAAGATCAAAATTATATGATGGGGACAAGAAGACAATATAGATGGGAGGTCATCAATGATCCATGCTCCAATGGGAGCATAGGCTATTGGTGAAGAAGTTCAGCCTTTTGTTGCTTCCTCCCATCACCTCTCAACTCCTTGCATTATTCCCACTATCCCTCCCCCCTTAAATGCCTAACTGCCTATCAACCTCTCTTCTCACCCTGATCCACCTACACCCACCAGCTCTTGCCCACCTCCTTCCCAACTTTCTACCCTCATTCTTTCTTGTCCTGATGAAGCGCTTTGACTCAAAACATCAACTGTCCGTTTCCCACCACTGGTGCTGCCTGTCCCGCTGAAAATCTCCAGCTTCTTTGAGTATCACACCATTAATTATTTTACAGAGCTCGCAATCAACCGTTCACGCCGATTAAGTGTGAAGTTGAAAATCTTGCTCTCAGATCAAAGAGTCTTTTTCTTTCTGCTTCTGTCCACTCACCATTGACAATGCCAGTGCTTGATTTCAGAAGTATCCAAGAAAGCCTGCAAGGTAAATCTGTGACCATCAAAGATACACTGCCTGAATAGAGATATGGTTTGGCATTTTGCCATCTATAGTTACTTTAGGCTTGGCACAGCTTCTAAAATTTTGTAAACTTTTCCTGGAAACTCTGCCTTAATACTGCAGTTATCTATCTATAGATCTCTAAATATGTTTTTGTATAGAATTAACTCCACTGGTGTAGCTATATACTGTAGATATTTATTTCCACCCTAATTTGTTCTGTTTGTGTTCCCATTCAGTCAAGAATGAGCGTAATCAGCGTAACTGACAAATATTCTGCCTGAAGACAGAATATTCCTCAGGGCAAGCACTAGCAGTATTCTCCCATCTCTTTAGCAATCCAAATTTTATGTTATTGACAGAATGTTCAAAACCTACCTATATAAAATTATGAGGGGTACAGACAGGGTAAATGCAAGCAGAGTTTTCCACTGAGGCACCGTAAGACTACAACTAGAGGTTATGGGTCAAGGGTGAAATGTGAAATGCTTAAGAGGAGCTTGAGGGGAAACTTCTTCACTCAGAGGAAGTTGCAAGTGTGGAACAAGCCACCAGCACAAGTGATGGATACAGGTTCAATTTCAACATTTAAGAGAAATTTGAATAGGTACATGGATGAGAGAGATATAAGACTGTAAAACATTGGAGCAGAATTAGGCCATTTGGCCCATCGACTCTATTCTGCATCTCTATCATGGCTGATCCTTTCTTTCCTGCCCTGAGCCCCATTCCCCAGTATTCTCCCCATAAGTTTTGATGCTGTATCCAATCAAAGACCTATCAATCTCTGCCAGTGATAACAAATTCCACAAATTCACCATGCTCTAGCTAAAGAAGTTTCTTTGCATCTCTGTTTTAAATGGATGACCCTCTATCCTGAGGGTCTACCATCTTGTCCTAGACTCCCCCCACAATGGGAAACATCCTTTCCACGTCTACTCTGTCTAGGCCTTTCAACGTTCGAAAGGTTTAAATGAGATCCTCGCTCATCCTTCTAAATTCTAGTGAGTACAGACCCAGAGCTATCAAACATTCCTTGTATGATAGCCCTTTCATTCCTAGAATCATCTTTAAAAACTCCCTCTGAACTCTCTCCAGTGCCAGCACATATTTTCTTAGATGAGGAACTCAAAACTGTTTACAATACTCAAAGTGAGGCCTTGTAAAGCCTCAGCATCACATCCCTGCTCTTACATTCTAAACATCTTGAAATGAATGCTAACATTGTATTTGCTTTCCTCACCACTGACTCAACCTGCCAGTTAACCTTTAGGGTTGTTCGCATAAGGACTCCCAAGACCCTCTGCCACTCAGATTTTTGGATTTTCTCTCCCTTTAGAAAATAGTCTGCACATTTACTTCTTGGGAATCCTTGTGTCAAGAGTAAAAGGGAAGTGAGAGTTGATATTGGACCACTGGAAAATGATGCTGGTGAGGTAGTAATGGGGGAGAATGAAATGGCAGATGAACCTAATGAGTACTTTGCATTAGTCTTCACTGTGGAAGACACTAGCAGTATGCCTGAGGTCCATGAGGGTCAGAGAGCAGGAGTGAGGGCCATTGCTATTACAAGGGTAGAAGTGCTAGGCAAACCCAAGGGTCTAAAGCTGAAGAAGTTACTTGGATCAGAAGGACTACATCTCAGAGTCCTGAGAGAGGTTGCTGAAGAGATAACAAATGGATTGGTCATGATCTTTCAAGAATCACTTGATTCTGGTATTGTCGCAGAGGACTGGAAGATTGCATGTGTCATCCACTCTTTAAGAAGGTAGGAAGGCAAAAGAAAGGAAATTATAGGCCAGTTAGCCTAACCTTAGTGGTTGGGAAAATGTTGGAGTCTATGATTAAGGATGAAATTTTGTGGCACTGGGAGACTAATGATAAATAAAACAAAGTTAGCATAGTTTCTGTAAAGGAAAACTTTGCCTGACAAATCTGTTAAGAGTTCTTCGAGGAAGTAGCCACCGGGGTAGAGAAAGGAGAGGCAGTGGATGTCATTGACTTGGATTTTCAGAAGGCTTTGATAAGGTGCTACACATGGCATTGCTTAACAAGATAAAATCCTATGATGTTACAGGAAAGATACTAGCATGGATAGAAGAATGGCTGACAGGCAGAAGGCAGCGAGTGGGAATAAAGGGGGCCTTTTCTGATTGGCTGCCAGTAACCAGTGATGTTCCTCAGGGGAGAATATTGGGACCACAATGTTTCACATTGTTTGTCAATAATTTGGATATGGAATTGATGGCTTGTGGCAAAGTAGCGGATTATACAAAGATGGGTGGAGGGGTAGGTAGTGCTGAGTGCAATGCGACTGCATCAGGATTTATGCAAATTGGAAAAATTGGCAAAGTGGTGGCAAATGGGATACAGTGTTGGGAAATGTATGATAATGCATTTTGGTAAAAGGAACAATAGTGCAGACTATTATCTCAATATGGAGAAGGCTTGAGGTGCAGAAGGGCTTAGGAATCCTTGTGCAAGACTACCAGAAGGTTAATTTACAAATAAATGCTGAGGCTTTTAAAAGACACTAATCAGGCCACACTTGGAGTATTGTTAACAGTTTTTGGCCCCATATCTCAGAAATTATGTGCTGTTTTTTGGAGATAGTCCAGAGGAGGTTCATGAGGACGATTCTGGGAATGAAGGGGTTAACATATGAGGGTCATTTTGCATCTTTGGGCCTGAGCTCACTGGAATTCAGAAGAATGTGGGGGTATTTTATTGAAACCTACTGAATGTTGAAAGGACGGGATAGGTTCGATATGGAGACGATGGGTGCTCTGGTGGTGGTATCCAGAACTAGAGGACACAGCCTCATAATTGAGGAGCGATCTTTTAGAATGGAGATAAGAGCCAGAGAGTTTTTTTTTAGCCAGTGAATCTATGGAATGCTCTGCCACAGACTGCAGTGGAGGCCAAGTTCATGGGTTTACTTAAGGCAGAAGTTAATAGTTTCCTGATTGATCAGGTCATCAAAGGATATGGTGAGAAGGCAGGTGTATGGGGTTGAGTGGGTTCCGGGATCAGCCATGATGGGATGGTGGTGCAGACTCGATGAGCTGATTGGCCTAATAGTTGTAATATCTATGCTCAACAATGATCAATAAGGGCCTCAGTAACAAAGCCCAGGAATAACAAACCCTGAGCAGCTGATAGAGATTTTTTTAAGAAGAACTCCTTTGTAGTCAGATGTCAGGGACCTGTGACGCCTATCAAAAGCAATATGAAACTGGTTGAGCAACCAATCACGTTGAAAAGTACTGAAAAGCAAACCAGGATCATGCAGGACTTCTATAGATGTGTAGTGGACAGTAAATTGCTTGGCTGCATCATAGTCTGGCATGGACATACCAATGCCTTTGAATGGAAAATCCTGCAAAAAGTAGTGGATCCAGCCCAATCCATCATGGGTTAAGCCCTCCCCACTATCGAGCACATCTACACGGAGCAATTTTGCAGGAAAGCGACATCCATTATCAGGGATCCCCACCATCCAGATCATGGTCTCTTCTTGCTGTTGTCATCAGGCAAAATGTACAGGAGCCAGTGGTCCCACACCACCAAGGTGAAGAGCAGTTATTACCCTCAGACATCAGGCTCTTGAACCAGAGGGGATAACTTCACTCAACTTCATTTGCCCCATCACTGAACAGTTCCCATAACCTATGGACTCACTTCAAGGATTATTCATCTTATGTTTTCAATATTTATTGTTCATTTATTATTGTTATTATTATTTTCCCTTTCTTTTTGTATTTGCAGTTTTTGTCTTTTGCGCACTAGTTGTCTACCCTGTTAGTGTAGTCTTGCATTGATTCTATCATGATTATTGGATTCATTGAGTATGTCCACAGGAAAATGAATCCCACGATTGTATATGGTGACATAGATGTACCTTGATAATAAATGTATTCTGAACATTTGAACTTTGAATTTGAATTACCTCATGCAGCACCAAATAAATATCAGGATAGAAAATAAAACATCAAACTTCTTTTTAAAAAGATAAGTTATTTCTATTATTTTAATATTTATTTTGAAATATCATTGTCTGAGGGAGTTGCAACGTGCTAAGATGTTTGTTGGACCATGAGATTTAATAGCTAGCCCGCCCGTGGCCAAGTGGTTAAGGCATTCGACTAGCGACCTGAAGGTCGTGAGTTCAAGCCCCAGCTGAGGCAGCGTGTTGTGTCCTTGAGCAAGGCACTTAACCACACAGTGCTCTGCAACGACACTGGTGCCAAGCTGTATCGGCCCTTGCCCTTCCGTTGGACAACATTGGTGTCGTGGAGAGGGGAGACTTGCAACTGCCGGTCTTCCATACAACCTTGCCCAGGCCTGCACCCTGGAGAGGGAAGACTTTCCAGGCGCAGATCCATGGTCTTGCAAGACTAACGGATACCTTCCATTAAAGCCTCACTGATCTGCCTTGCATGAAAATCTAACTTTTACACAGATTTTTCTCTAACAATAGGAGCTAAATGCCTGAAATTCTTGTCTCTTGTTTTATTTATCTAGATTAAGTTGAATAGATTGTAAAACAGCACTGATATTTTGGTGAGATGTCTTTGTTGTTGTAGGACATGTCTGAAGAATTCCATAGTTGTCATTTCAATCGGGTAACAATAGAGAATGCTGGTAGTTTTGTAATTACTGCAATTCAGAATCCAGTTCATGAAGTCACTATTTCTGTATGTAAATCCAAAACTACCAGGCACACAGTTAAAATTAGAATATAATGCTGTACTTCATCATAAATTGTGTTAAATTGTCTCCTCAAAGAGGCCAAAATTTTCAATCCAGAGGCTGAGAGATTGCTTTTGTTTAAGAATCAAAGTGAAAAACTGATATTCAGTTGTACCCTATACTTTATGCGTGGCCTCACCAACAGCTTACATGAGTGCAATATAATATCCGAACTCCTAAACACAAGATGTTGGAAATCTTGAGCAACACACACAAACAATACTGGAGGAACTCAGCAGGTCAGGCAGTATCCATGGAGGAAAATAAAGAGTGGACATTTCAGGATGAGTCCCTTCATCATGACTCATAAAGAATCTGGTCTAGTCCAATTGAGTAGTGGAAGCAGAGTCGCTGACCACATTTAAGAAGTGTCTAGTTGGGCATTTGAATCACCAAGGCATAGAAGACTAGGGACTAAGTACTGGAAGAAGAATTGTTACTGGTCAATGTAGAGATGGTGGACTGAACAGCAGGCTGCTTTCGTGCTTTATGAGACTCTTTAAAGGATAGAGGGGCTGTAGGGAATGCATCATCTACACCAGTTTCGGTGTCCCTTTGCAGTCTCAGGCAGAAAAATGTAGTTTCTAGAGGAACTCCTGTCTGTCATGCCTTTGGAAGCTGTTAAGCGCATGACTAAATACTGGCTCCTTGGCACATGATGTTGTGCTGATCTTTTAACCTATTCGAATATCAATCTCACCCTTCCCTCTCACAGAGCCGTCCATTTGTCTATCCTCCATGTGCCCACCTAAGAGATTCTTTAACATACCTATTGTATCTGCCTCCACCACTTCCACTGGCAGTGCATTCAATGCACCCACCACTCTCTGTGTAAAAAACCTACCTTTGACATCTCCCCATACTTCAATTACCTTAAATTATTCTCTCCTATATTAGCCATATTTTATATATTTACTCAAATGATCCACAATAACATTTCCCAAAAATATTCTGACACTTTCATTCTGGCCAATTAGAGAAAAAAATAGCAAGAATATTAATTTCAATAAAATAAATCTCAACAATCATTAGAAAAATATGCCACATGAATATGAAAAAGAAGAGCTAAAATGAAATTGTAATCCAGTGGATTCAGTATAAGCTGTAGACTTCACTTTTCTTGAAGGTGAAAGGACCCAAAATATTTCATTCCTATTTCTATTGCTATTCATAAATCCAAAGGAATAATTGTCCCTGAACAAATTAGAAATGAAATGCTCACTGAGGTGGCGAGGATGGGCTTTTAAGCAGAAACCAGACTTAAATTACTCACTACATTTTTATTACTGTCAGGGAAGTGGTACAGAAGGCTGCTGAAGGGTTTTGGCCCGAAATGTCAACTGCACTCTTTTCCCAGTTGCTGCCTGGCCTGCTGAGTTCCTCCAGCCATTTGTGTGCGTTGCCAGGAGCCTAAAGATCCACACTCAACTTTAAAGAACTCCTTCTTTCCCTCTTCCTTCAGATTCCTGAATAGTCCATGAACTCATGACTACTAGCTCATTATGACCAAATTACATAGGAGAGAATTGGGCCATTCAGCCCATCAAGTCTGCTCCACCATTCTATAAGCTGATCCATTACCTTCTCAACCCCGTTCTCCTGCCTTCACCCCGTAACCATTGATACCCTTACTAGTCAAGAACTCATCAACCTCCATTTTAAATAGATATTTGACCAGCGACCAATCTGGACACTGGAAGTTTTGACAGGGGAGGATTTCACTCAGGCATAGAAAACGGAGCAGTGGGTCACTGCAGCATAATAGAGCTTTGACTAGCAAGCAATCCATGTTTGGGAGTGATTAGCAAGAGCAAATTAAAGGAGAGCAGAGGCAAGAACAGCAAACATTGGCGCGACAGGTGTCATCTGAGCTAAGTTTTTTTTTCCTCCTCCCCTTCTTTATATCTGCTCAACTAGGCCAGGCAAGATAGTTGTATGCTCCTCTTGCAGGATGTGGAAAGACAGCAAGACTCCCCCATGTCCCTGACAACTACAACTGCGAGAAGAGCATCCAGCTGCAGTTTCTAAGAGTCCACATTCAGGAGTTGGAGCTGGAACGGAATGAACTCCAGATCATTTGGGAGGCTGAAGGGGTGATAGAAAGGACATATAGAGAGCTAGGTGCAGGACAGAGAAAACTGGGTGACAGTCAGGAAGGGGAAAGTGGTTAAGGAGCCACTGCTGAGTACCCCTGTGGCCATTCCCCTCAACACCTGGCCTAATTCCTGCACCTATTTTCTATGTTTCTGTGTTTCTATGAGAAAATGCTGAAGACCTGAACTAAAACAGAAAATGATGGAAACACTCAGAAAATAAATCCACTTTCTGGAATTTGAATTAATTAATGTTAGCTAGCATAGATTTTTAGAGGTAATTGGGAAATAGATGATCAATATTCTGAAGATGTCAAAACAAGAGACGGCAGATGGTAGAACCTGGAGTAGCAAATCATCTGCTAGACTACTCGGCAGGTCGAGCAGCATCTGTGCGAGGAATGGAATTGTCGATGCTTTGTTTGAAACACTTCATCAGGACTGACATTTTTTGAAGGAAATTAAGTCTTACGTATGCCGGCTTGCAAAACTGAGATCTTTAACATTGCTGTCAGCATGAATGGGAAATGGGAAATGAATTTAAAGGCACAAAACAGGTTGTGATGGTAAATAGTTATCTTTCAGACTGGAAAATGGTAAATAGTGGTGCTTTGCAGGGGCCACTGGGACATGTCAGTGTTAGGATGGAGGGAGTGTTAGAATAGGCACACATTAAAATGGATAAATCCCCTGGACCTGCACATCCCAGAATGTTATGGGAAGCAAGGGAGGAGATTGCTAGGACACTTAACAGTTAATATTAAGAACACTTAATAGTCTTCCCTAATTCAAAAAGGGGGTGGTGAATTGGAGATACATCTTTACCAAAGAAACATTAGCAAATTTGCCAATGACACAAAGCTGGGTGGCAGTGTGAAATGTGAGGAGGATGTTATGAGAATGCAAGGTGACTTGGACAGGCTGGGTGAGCGGGCAGATGCATGGCAGATGCAGTTTAATGTGGATAAATGTGAGGTTATCCACTTTGGTGGTAAGAACAGGAAGGCAGATTATTATCTAAATGGAGTCAAGTTAGGAAAAGAGGAAGTACAACGAGATCTAGGTGTTCTTGTACATCAGTCACTGAAAGCAAGCATGCAATACAGCAGGCTGTGAAGAAAGCTAATGGCATGCTGTCCTTCATAACAAGAGGAATTGAGTATAAGAGCAAAGAGGTCCTTCTGCAGCTGTACAGGGCCCTGGTGAGACCACACCTGGAGTACTGTGTGCAGTTTTGGTCTCCAAATTTGAGGAAGGACATTCTTGCTATTGAGGGAGTGCAGCGTTGGTTCACATGGTTAATTCCCGGGATGGCGGGACTGTCATATGTCGAAAGATTGGAGTGACTGGGCTTGTATACTCTGGAATTTAGAAGGCTGAGAGAGGATCTTATTGAAACATATAAGATTATTAAGGGATTGGACATGCTGGAGGCAGGAAGTATGTTCCCGCTGATGGGTGAGTCCAGAACCAGAGGCCACAGTTTAAGAATAAGGGGTAGGCCATTTAGAACGGAGTTGAGGAAAAACTTTTTCACCCAGAGTGTGGTGGATGTATGGAATGCTCTGCCCCAGAAGGCTGTGGAGGCCAAGTCTCTGGATGCTTTCAAGAAAGAGATGGATAGAGCTCTTAAAGATAGCGGAATCGAAGGTTATGGGGATAAGGCAGGAACTGGATACTGATTGTGGATGATCAGCCATGATCACAGTGAATGGCGGTGCTGGCTCGAAGAGCCGAATGGCCTCCTCCTGCACCTATTGTCTATTGTCTATTAAGCCTGCAGATCACCTTTGGGCAAGGTGTAACACCTGCTTAGCATCCCCCCCACCCACCGATCAGGGTCATGTGAAGCCATAGGAGCAGGTAGTGGTTAGTTGAATGAGCAACTAGTGCATATCACAAGTCCTGGTTATGCAACCACTGACACCAAGCAGACAATCTCTGAAGAGTGTAGATAATGGCTGGGGTCACCCGTCTTGGAACAACACTGCCCATAAGAAGGTAATGGCAAACTACTTCTGTAGAAAATTTGCTAAGGCAATTGTGGTCAAGATTACCCATATCATACGACACGGCATGTAATGATGATGATGAATTCGAGAAGGGCTGTCAGGAAAAGTCAGGAAATTGCAAGCCAGTGAGCCTTGAATCCATTGCGGGGAAATGATTAGAAGAAATTCAAAGGGACAGGATTTGCACTCAGTGAGAGAAATCGGCATGGTTTTGAGCAGGAGAGATTATGTCTCACAAACTTTATTGGTCGTTTTGAGGAGGTAACTAAAACATTGAAGGTAGTGTGGTAGGCATAATTTACATGGACTTTAGCAAGGCATTTGACAAAGCCCCACATGGTAGGCTGGTCCAAAAGGTCAGGGCACATGGGATCCAAGCGGTGGTCACAATTGGCTTGGCAATAGGAAGCAGAGGTGTGTTCCTCTGGAGGAGTGGTGTAGTGCAGGGATCAGTGCCAGGAGAATTGTTATTTGTCACAGGTATGATAAGCAGGATGAGAATGTATGGGGGTTGATGAGTAAATCTGCCAATGACACTAAAATTGGTGGAGTAGAAGACGACAGTAGAGGTTGCATAAGGATACAGCCGGATATAGCCGGATATACTGCAGATCAGTTGGAAAGTTGGGCAGAGTAATAGCGCGGAGAATTTAATCCAGCCAAGTGTATGGTAATGCCCTCTGTACAGCACAGGAAGAGGTCATTATGTTGTCTATTATGTTGTGCTGAACTCATGAGGCTAATGATGCCTAATTACATGAATCCCTTCTGCCTGCACATGCCCCTTATCCTTCTATTTTGCACATGCTTGTGCCTGTCTATCAGATTCTCAAACAACTTCATCATATTTGCCTCAATCACTACCCCTGGCAGAGAATTCCAGGCATCCACCATCTGTGCTAAAAAGTTGCCCCTAAAATCTCCTTTGAACTTACCCCCTTTCACCTTAAATGCATTGGCCTCTAGTATTAGACATTTTAGAACATAGAACACTACAGCACAGATTTGGTCCTTCAGCCTAAAATGTTGTACTCACCTTTTAACGTATTCCAAGATAGATCTAACCATTTCCTTGCACACAGCTCTCCATTTCCTTTTCATCCATCTGTCTATCTATGAGTTTCTTAAATGAGCCCAGCAGGTGCCTTTGTCTTTGATCCATGATCACCCTTTCAATCTTTCGCTCGTTTGTTATGTGCTGTCATATGACATGAGTGATCATGGACTTTCCATGGCCATGACTGTTCTTGGCAAATTTTTCTACAGAAGTCGTTTACCATTGTCTTTTTCTGGACAGTGTCTTTACAAGATGGGTGACCCCAGCCTTTATCAATACACTTCAGAGATTGTCTGCCTGGCGTCAGTGGGCGCATAACCAAAACTTGTGACATGTGACCACCCATCACCTGCTCCCATGGCTTCATGTGACCCTGATCTGTGGGGGGGTGGGGGGAAACTCAGAGAACATGAAGGGTAGCCGACTTCCCAGATTATCACCTCAACTGACCTTCATGTCAAACCTGGCTACAGTATAATCTCTAGATACAGTATACCTTCCAATATGTTCTACTATAGCCACTATCTTAAAGGCGATCACGAAAAATGCAGTTTTTGGATACCACACAAAACAGTGAAATATGCAGTAGCTGTTTAAATACATTTTGTACAAATACCAATAGTTTCAATGATTTTGAAGTGAGATTTCAAACAATTCATTTTAACCTATACATCATCAATTTGCATTATACCTTAATTTTGATAGAATCATTTTTCACAATTATAATCTTCAATGAGAACATGTATTGATCTTTGCAATTAACACAAGTTACAATACTTAAGTTACCTTGCATTTGGAAAACATTTTCTTCATCATAACTTAATTTCTATTGTTTAGAAATAAAAACATTCACGTAAGTGCCACAAAACCCAATTACAAAAGTGAAATACAACAGGTATTGGTGTTAATAAGAAAATTTAAAATATAAGCAGTAATTGTGGTACAATTCTTTCTTACCTGTAGTATATAGCCAAATTATTAAAATATTCCATAACAATGCCTTTGTGCAAAATGTTCTGGAAAACATTATGCTTTAAGAATCTATCTGAATGCCAAGTAGATTGGGACTACCTGAGGAAAATTAGGTTTCCTTATATTTAAGACCTTTATACTGATGTGCTGTGATGTCATGTCACTCAGTCATAGGGTGCCTCATAACACACCTTACTTCAAGCCTGGAAGCATGGGTGGATACTAACTGAAACTGAAAAAAAGTAATTTTACATTGAATAACTAAGGCACAAAACATGATCTCTTATTCTAAAAATAGGGAAAGAGAATTTAAGGTTGACTGCCTTCAGTTAACAAAAATTAAAGGTATATTTATGCTGTTAATTTTCTTCTTATTAATTTTTGTAATTATTTTTATTATTAGGAATTTATTGCCTGACAAATTTATTACTGTCCTGAGATATTACAGCAATCACATTTTTGTCATGGACTCTATCTTGCCAATTTGATACTAGAACACGGAAACTGCGCATTCTACAGACCCTTTGGCCCATGATGTTGTGCTGACCTTTTCACCTACTCTAAGATCAATCTAACCCTTCCATCCTCCATAGCCCTTCATTTTTCTATCATCCATGTACCTATTTAAGAGTTTCTTAAAAGCTCCTAATGGTTCTACCTATATCACTACCCCAGCAAGACATTCTGTGCACACACCAGCCTGTGTGTAAAAAACCCTCCTCTGACATCCACTCTCCCCCCCCCCCATACTTTCCTCCAATCTAGGACTAGTTTCCAGCAGTGAGGGAATTTCTTATGTTTAGGAGGGCATTTAGTCCAAAGTTATATGCTAGCTTTTAGAGGGGGACCTAGTTCTGTTTATCCCTGTAACAGACACTCATTAACTTTCTTTTTACTATCTTTCTGACACTAACCTACACTAGGAGCAATGTACAATGCACATTTAATCTACCGCTTGTCTTTGAAATGTCAGAAGATCCCTGAGTACCCAGAGGAAAGCCACTTGATCAAAGAGTAAACATGCAAAACACAAGATCATGATCGAACCTGGGCTCCCAGAACTGACAGTATGAAGCCAAAAATGGTAGCAGGATTGGACCCTTGCACCTACTCCTCCATTCAATAAGATCATAACTAACCTTCTACCTCTGTCACTTTCCATTATTAACCCCCTATCCCATGACTTCCTTAGCACTATGTCAAACAGTATGATGCATCAATGTGGCAACTCTTACAATAAAAAACTGACCCTTTGGATTAAAAAAAGACCAGACATTAAGCAAGGGTTTTTAGATAGGATAGTTGTGAGGATTGGACTAGATATCCAAGAGGTATAAATTTGAGGACAAGATGTAAGGGTAATTTGGAAAGAAGTTTTAGAACAGTGGAGAAAGGCAATTAGCAATAATAGCACAAAATATTGTAAGCTGAGAGAAGAAATATTTGATTAGTAATCTAAGATGCAAAGGGAAAGTGATGTCTTCAGGAGGTTACTGAACAAGGGTAATGACTTTGAACTAATTGTCAGATGGATGGTCGTGAAGGCAGGTTCCAAGTTATGCATGTAGAATTGTATATCTAATTTAATAAATCAGCTGATTTTCAGGATTCAGTTCTGAGTCAAAAGGAGTCAAAATTGGTTCAATTCGCTGATCTAACTAAACACAGTGAATTTGTATATGATGGATCACAATCAGTGGGAGTTCAGGATCTTGGGCCTCAGTCATAAAATTGTAAAGAACTGAGTTTTGACGATAGCAGTGGAGGGCTTAGTCTTGCATGACATCTTGCTGGGATCTTGACGAGTATGAGTAATAACTGTAATGCAGAAAACTGGGATGGGTAAATTAAGTCAGCATTATGTCAAATGTGAATGTCTCTTGCTTCCTGTGGCTCAGTAACAGCCAAACTGCATATCTAATCAACTTTGAGAAAATAGAACAGCAGAAATTTACTTTGCCTAGCAAGAGAGAAGCAAAAGTGGTTTATCATTGTTACTGTGAGTACTTGGAAATATGACTTACAAGTTTGAACCTGTCTCACTTTAGTTATATATACAATGCATTTCTGTACCAAATATTAATTAGCTTAGAATCCTGAAGGAGGTTAGAATTTGCATGAAGTAACATATCTTAGACAATGTGAACTGCTTGTCCAAATTATAATGCTCATATTTATAAACTGGGGTTTATGATTTGTACCAAGTTTAGACTTTCATTATCTCCCAGGGTGTGAGCAGTACTAAAATATCAGAATTACCAAAAGTTTGCTATGCTATAAACTAGCTCAAAGTGATTCAACTTTTATTTGCATTTGCCTCTTGGGGAGAGGAGTGGTTTAATCTAAGAGTGCAATTAACCCTCAATAACATTAATACTAAAGTAATAACTATTTTGATGAGTGATTTGTATTGGAATGAGAAATATATATATATCACATTCATTAAAGTTCAAAGTAAATATATTATCAAAGTACATATGTGTATGTCATATATGGTATCCTGAGATTTTTTATTGTAGGCATTCACAATAAAACAAAGTAAGACAATAGAGTCAGTGAAAACCTAAATTAGCAAAGATGGACAAACAATCAATATGCAAAAGAAGACAAAAAACACAAATAATCATAATAAAAATGAATAAATATGTAACCCGGTGACTGCGGATCTTATTCAGTATCGTTAAAAGTGTACTTAGGCATCCATCCGGCTAATGCTAGAATAGTTGTCTGTGCCTTTAAGGGAAACGATGATGTCATTACGCGTGCGCAGGATAGTGGGGAGACCATTTTGTTTCTGCTGAAGACGCTGGTGGGGCGTTGGAATTGAGTTCCTCCCTGAGACTGGGCATGGTGAGGAAAGGTGAGCATTAATCGATGATATCCATGTGAATTCATTTATGCTTGTTGGCAAATTGAGAGTATCGGTAATTTGACATGTTTTACATGTGGATGCTTTAGATTTTCACGAGTAGAGGCATCGACGCTAGATCGCATGGGTTATGCAAAGTTCCACACAATCAAGTAGGTCAGTCTTCCTGTAATTTAACTACCAGACAATATCTTGTAAAAGTTGTACCAGAGTGCACCTTTTGTCTAACTTTATTGTATCGGGACTGATTGTGCATGTAACCGCGTAACGTGAATGTTTAGTCTCTGTTCGGAAGTTCAGCACGTGTGTACTCCTTAGATGAGATGTATTTGCTTACATTTTTCACTGTTATGTATAAGATGCAGGGTGGGTAGGATTCAAACGTTGTTTGTATTGTGTTCTTTCAGGATTGCCACTACCGTATTAGCACCATATTAGTTCTGATATTTTTTTACGCTGCAAACGCAATTCTGTCCATATACAAGGTGTGGATCGAAAGTTAAATTGAGATTGTAAGGGCAAGGACTGGTTGTAAGTTCATTTGTTTTGTTTTGCGACCCTCTTCTGGCACTTAAACGTCTGAAACAGATAAAGGAATGAAAACCCAAAAAGTATTTGTTGTCCTGAGTGAGTACTTTTCCCCAGGCTACAAAAAATAGATAAATACTGAGTTCGTGCAATTCTTGAGAGTCCATAGATTGTGTTCAGTGGTTAGTTCAGCACTGAGGTGAATGAAGTTATCCACACTGGTACAGAAGCCTGATCGTTGAGGAGTAATAACTATTTCTGAACCTGGTGGTATGGGTTCTGAGATTCTTGTACCTGCTTCTTGATGGCGACAGCGGGAAGACAGCACGGCCTAGGTGGTGGGGGTCCTCGATGTTGGATACTGCTTTCTTGTGACGGTGGTCCATGTAGATGTGCTCAGTGGTAGGGAAGGCTTTACCTGTGATGGGCTTGGTTGTATCCACTACTCTTTGTTAGTTTTTCCATTCATGGGTATTGGTGTTTCTAGATCTGCCAGTGATGCAACCGGTCAGGATTCTCCCATGTGCATCTACAGAAGTTTGTCAAAGTTTTAGATGACAAGGCAAATCTGCACAAACTTCTAAACAAGTAGAGGCACTGTCATGCCTTCTTTGTAATGACGCTCATTTGCTGGATCTGGGACAGATCCTTTGAAATGATAACACCAACAAATGTAAAGTTGCTGACCTTCTCCAGCTCTGATCCCCTGATGGGGACTGGCTCAGGAACCTCCAAGTTCCACCTGTAGTCAATAATCAAATTTTTGGTTTTGCTGACGTTGAGTGAGAGTTTGCTGTTGCGGTACCATTCAACTAACTTTCTTAACGTTCCTCTGAATGGAATCCCCTGCACTGTACCTGCGATGTGACTTCTCATGTGGTGATTTGGTGACCAGACTGAACAGATTGCCAAAGGCAGCAGTGTTCCTCTTATCTTTTACGTGATTACACCAACACATACTTGGCCAGCTTCTGTAAACCAGGGCTCATCTGACCCAGAATGTTAATCCAGCTACGGCTCGAATTTTAGATTTCCAAAGCCTCCTTGGCCTGTACAAGTTTATACCCATTTTCAGTCCGAAACCCTTCCTGCAATTTCCGTGCTCCAAATTCAGGTCTCTTGACAGAATCAGAATCAGAATCAGAATCAGAATCAGCTTTAATATCATTGGCACATATTGTAAAATTTGTTATTTTGCAGCAGCAGTATAATGTAATACATAATAATTTAAAAAGAAACTATAAATGGTAACAAGTACTGTGCAAAAGTCTTAAGCACATATATATAGCTAGGGAGCCTAAGACTTTTGCACAGTACCGTAGTACTTTTAGGCATTACACTGTACTGTTATCTCAAAAAAACCTCATGACATATGTGACTGATGATAATTGGATTCTGATATGGGTCAGACTGAGAGTGAGAAGGCAGCAATAAGAGGGGAATCATGGCTGGGAAAAGGGGAAGGGAGAGAGGAGGAAACAGAAAGCATGAGAGAGACATCCTGTAATCATTAATAAAGCAAATTTTTGGAATCACATTATGTTGCCTGGGGTCTTGGGTGTGTGTGTCTGCACCCATGCCATCCGCTGTCCCTGCCACTCCTTCTCTGCCACCTGTCCCACACCCCTCCCGCAGCACTCCATTCTCGCCATCCCCAACACCCTTTGCTCTCACCAGATTTACAAATTTGCTCTCTGCTCCACATTAACAAATAGAGTACTGTGCACCCTAGCTGTATATATGTGCCATAGACTTCTGCACAGGACTGTATATTGAAAAAAATAATGAAATAAGTTATGCAAAAAGAGAGGAGATTTTTTCAAATGTCAGAAAACAATGTTGCTTACTGAAGCACCCATGGATGTGACTGTGGATTTCAGCTGTAGTCGTCCTAAAACGGGAATATTTGATGATTCTCATTGGAGCAGCAAAGCCTCACCACTTATCAATGCCATCTTGTGTGCACAATTTTCTTCAAGCACTTTCATCTGTGCAGATTCCTTCCTAAACCTCCAGATTACTCCTTCAGCACCGGTGTACCTGCCTCAGTCATTTCCACTGGCAGTTCGTTCCATATGCTCACCATTCTCTGGGTGAAAAGTTGACCTCAATTTCATCTTGTATCTTTCCTCTCCCACCTTAAACTTATGCCTTTAACTCTCGATCTGGTGATATTGAAAGTTTGTCCTATTTAGGTCTCGCATGATTTTATACCCCTTTACAAAGTAAATTGCTAAATAGGTTCATTATTGTCACATGTACTGAAGTACAGTGAAAAAAATTGCCTTGGACATTGTTTATATAGATGCCTGATGTTGTAGTGTGTGAAGGAAGAGAAGTGTGTGCAATTCCTGTTACAAGAGAGAAGGTGATCAAAAAGCTGAAGGACCTAAAGATACATAAGTCACCTGGACCAGAGGAACTGCACCCAAGGGTTCTGAAAGAGGTAGTGTTAGAAATTGTGGTGACATTAGAAATGATCTTTCAAAAATCATTGGACTCTGACATGGTGCCAGAGGACTGGAAAATTGCAAACGTCACTCCACTCTTAAAGAAAGGAGGAAGGCAGCAGGAAGGAAATTATAGACCAGTTAGCCTGACCTCAGTGATTGGGAAGATGTTAGAATCAATTGTTAAGGATGAGGTGATGGAGTACTTGGTGACACAGGACAAGATAGTACAAAGTCAGCATGGTTTCCTTCAGGGAAAATCCTGCTTGACGAACCTGTTGGAATTATTTGAGGAGATTACAAGTAGGGTAGATAAAGGAGATGTAGTGGATGTTGTATATTTGGACTTTCTGAAGGCCTTTGACAGGATGCCACACATGAGGCTGCTTACTAAATTAAGAGCCCATGGTATTACAGGAAAGTTACTAACATGGTTAGAACATTGGCTGATTGGTAGGAGACAGCGAGTGGGAATAAAAGGATCCTTTTCTGGTTGGCTGCCAGTGACTAGTGGTGTTCCGCAGGGGTTGGTGTTGGGACCACTTCTTTTTATGCTATATATAAATAATTTAGATGATGGAATAGATGGCTTTGTTGCCAAGTTTGCAGATGATACGAAGATTGGTGGGGGGCAGATAGTGTTGAGGAAACAGGTAGGATGCAGAAGGACTTAGACAGATTATGAGAATGGGCAAGAAGGTGGCAAATGAAATACAATTTCATTTCATTCACGAAAACAAAGAAGCTGGTTATGGATTACAGGAGAAATGGAGATGGGCTAACTGTGGTAAACCATGTATATATGTTGTAACTCGGTTACCTGTCTGGACACACCCCTCTGCTGACTGCCCCTGTGGCTCCTCCCACAGAGTCCTGTATAAAGGTGTTCGTCTTGCCCCTCCCCCTCAGTCCGGGGGCAGACACTCACTGTGGAGGTCGTATTGTACAGCGAATAAAAGCCTTTCAGTATTTTTACCAAACCTCAGTCTTTTGGAGTAATTGAAGGTGCTTCAATTTTATTCGCTGTACATTTTAAAACATGGAACAGGTCCTGAGACCAGAAAAATTAGACCTCCATCCGCAAACACCTGAAGCTGGAAACGCTTTCGAACTCTGGCTGGCCTGCTTCGAAGCATATCTAGAGGAGATTAAAGCGACCGACCCCGTAGCGAAGCGCAGAGTTCTACTCTCCAGGGTCAGTCCACGGGTCTATTCGCTGATCAGAGACCAGCCGAACTACGACGGCGTGATGAACGCACTCAAAAGACAATACCTGCGGCCGATAAACAGCGTCTATGCTCGGCACTGTTTAGCGACACGGCAACAACGCCCCCGGGAATCGAGTGCTGAGTTCGTCCAGGCCCTACGGACGCTCGTGCGAGCCTGCAATTGCCAGGAGCTGACAGCGGCGCAGCATACAGAACTCCTAGTGAGAGACGCCTTCTTCACGGGGACCAGGTCAGTGTACGTGCTCCAGCGGCTGCTGGAAAAAGCCGATCTTACCCTAAGTTTGGCGATGGAGCTGGCTGATACGTTGGAGGCTGCTCTGCATAACTCCGAGGCTCTCCAGGCACGCGATCCCCCGATGGCCTCGTGGGTGCCGCAGACCCCGCAACCTGCCGGCGAGTCGACCTCGGCTGCCGCCAGTCGTGAGTCCGCGAAGTGCTACTTCTGCGGACTGGAGAAGCACCCCCGGAAACGCTGTCCGGCCCGACAAGCTACCTGCTCCAGCTGCGGAAAGAAGGGCCACTTCGCCAAGGTCTGTAAGTCAAAACCGCGAGCGAGATCGAGCAGCGCTGCGTGCGAGACGTGGGGGTCGCCATCTTCCCTGCACACTGCCACCACGTGCGAGACATGGGGGCCGCCATCTTGCCTGCCGCCATCTTCCCTGCACGCCACCACCACGTGCAAGACATGGGGGCGGCCATCTTGGTCGGCGCCACCTCCCACCGCCTACGACCAACGGGTGCTCACGGGGCACGCCACCACGCCGGACCAAGACAGCGACCCCACCCTGGCTTCCGTGACCCTCGACCAAAGCGCTCTCCACCAGCTCGCAAGGTCAATGATGGACACCCTGGTGGAGGGGCACAGGACAAGCTGCCTGTTTGACACAGGCAGCATGGAGAGTTTTATCCACCCGGCCACGGTGCAGCATTGTGGACTCATGATACGGCCGGTAAGTCGGAGGGTCACCATGGCCTCCGGGTCGCATACAACAGACATCCGGGGGGGGGGGGGGGGGGGGTTGTGTAGCGACACTAGTGATGCAGGGCACAGAATATCGGGACTTTACGTTACTGGTCTTGCCTCAACTGTGTGCCCCTGTGCTGTTGGGGTTGGACTTCCAGAGCCACCTGAAAAGCGTGACAATGAAGTATGATGGGCCTCTCCCGCCAATTACTGTCATAAATCCCCTGTTTTGTAGAGATATGTCACGTACCCCGCTACTGACCACACACACACACCGACCCGCGCATCCCACCCAACATCATGCCAACTGCCGCACTACCGACACCACTTGCGGCCTCTCCACCCTCAGGATCCCTCCCCCACCGCTGTTCGCCAACCTGACCCCCGACTGTAAACCCGTGGCAACTAAAAGCAGGAGGTACAGCGTGGGGGACAAAGCTTTCATTAAGTCGGAGGTGCAGCGGCTGCTCAGGGAGGGGGTCATTGAGGCAAGCATAAGTCCTTGGAGGGTGCAGGTGGTTGTTGTTCGGATCGGGGAGAAGAATAGGATGGTCGTGGACTATAGCCAGACCATCAATAGGTTCACGCAGCTCGACACGTACCCTCTACCCCGCATCGCGGATATGGTCAATCAGATAGCACAGTACAAGGTGTACTTGACCATAGACCTAAAATCCGCTTACCATCAGCTCCCCATCCGCCAGGAGGACCGCCCTTACACCACCTTCGAGGCAGACGGCAGGCTTTATCAATTCCTGCGCGTCCCCTTCGGTGTCACAAATGGTGTATCTGTCTTCCAGAGGGCAATGGACCAGATGGTGGACCAGTGCCAACTGAAGGCCACGTTCCCATATCTGGATAACATCACCATCTGCGGTCACGACCAGCAGGATCCCGACAACAACCTCCAAAAATCTCTCCAAGCGGCCACATCTTTCAACCTCACCTATAACAAGGACAAGTGTGTATTTGGGACCACCCGACTTGCTATCCTTGGGTGTGTCATGGAGAATGGAGTCATTGGCCCTGACCCCGACCGTATGTGCCCCTTGTTGGAACTCCCTCTTCCCAATACCCTCAGAGCCCTTAAAAGGTGCCTGGGCTTCTTTTCATATTACGCTTAATGGGTCTCTAACTATGCAGACAAGGCTCGCCCCCTGGTCAAGTCCACCACATTCCCCCCCTCTGCCGAGGCCCACGCGGCCTTCAACCGCATAAAAGGGGACATTGCCAAAGCAGCAATGCATGCGGTGGATGAGGCCATTCCCTTCCAAGTAGAGAGTGGCGCCTCCGACTTTGCGCTGGCTGCTACCCTCAACCAGGCAGGAAGACCAGTGGCGTTCTTCTCCCGTACCCTTCAAGGCCCTGAAATTCGGCACTCTGCAGTAGAGAAAGAGGCCCAGGCCATAGTGGAAGCTATAAGGCACTGGAGGCACTATCTTGCCGGCAAAAGGTTCACCCTGCTAACTGACCAGCGCTCAGTCGCATTCATGCTTAATAATCAGCAGCGGAGCAAAATCAAAAATGATAAAATTCTGAGGTGGAGAATCGAACTCTCCACCTACAACTATGACATCATGTACAGGCCTGGGAAGCTCAACGAGCCCTCCGATGCCCTATCCCGGGGAACATGCGCCAGCGCGTAGATCGACCGGCTATACGCCCTACATGTAGACCTTTGCCACCTAGGAGTCACCGGGCTTTTCCACTTCGTGAAAGCCCGGAACCTGCCTTACTCCCTTGAGGAGATCAGGATGATGACCAGGGACTGCCAAGTCTGCGCAGAGTGCAAACCGCACTTCTACCGACCCGAAAAGGCACCACTCATCAAGGCCACCCGCCCCTTTGAGCGACTGAGTGTTGACTTTAAGGGCCCCCTTCCCTCCACCGACCGCAATGTGTACTTTCTTAACGTAATTGACGAGTACTCGCGGTTCCCCTTTGCCATCCCCTGCCCCGACACCACTACCACATCAGTTATAAAAGCCCTGTGCAAGCTCTTCACTCTGTTCGGATACCCATGCTATATCCACAGTGACAGAGGGTCCTCGTTTATGAGTGACGAGCTGCGCCAATATCTACTGGCTAGGGGAATTGCAACCAGTAGGACCACAAGGTATAATCCCCGGGAGAATGGACAGGTAGAGAAGGAGAATGGCACAGTGTGGAAAGCCACACTCTTAGCCCTCAGGTCAAAGGGACTGCCGGTCTCCCGCTGGCAGGAGGTCCTTCCCGAGGCACTCCACTCCATCCGCTCCCTGTTATGCACAGCCACCAATGCCACCCCTCATGAGCGGCTCTTTTCTTTTCCCAGAAAATCGACCACTGGAACCACTCTCCCATCTTGGCTGACGTCCCCGGGGCCAGTGCTGCTCCGGAAACATGCGAGGAGCAATAAATACTCCCCGATAGTCAAGAGGGTTAACTTACTTCATGCGAACCCCCAGTATGCCTGCGTGGTTTTACCTGATGGGCGGGAGGACACGGTCTCCATCCGCGACCTGGTGCTCGCAGGAGCTCCGGGCCCCTACCCTGAACACTCCGTGGTGACTATTGACCCCGTACCCACCAATGTATGTACCTACGAGACACCATGCACCCCAAACCCTATACAGACACCACACGACACTCCCATACCAGGCGCGACGCACACGCCCGAGGGATTACCGACGCCTAACGTGCTGACACCTCAAGTCAGGCCAGAGCCAGCACAACCACCATCGCCGGTGCAATCACCGCTGGTGCTACGTAGGTCACAGCGACGGACTCGACCGCCTGATACTTCACCCCGCGGGACTTTTCTTTAAAAAAAGGAGGGGTGAATGTGGTAAACCATGTATATATGTTGTAACTGGGTTACCTGTCTGGACACACCCCTCTGCTGACTGCCCCTGTGGCTCCTCCCACAGAGTCCTGTATAAAGGTGTTCATCTTGCCCCTCCCCCTCAGTCCGGGGGCAGACACTCACTGTGGAGGTCGTATTGTACAGCGAATAAAAGCCTTTCAGTATTTTTACCAAACCTCAGTCTTTTGGAGTAATTGAAGGTGCTTCACTAACCCCTATTGATATGAATGGATCTGGGGTTGAGAGGATGAACAGCTTTAAGTTCCACATCACCAAGGACCTCACGTGGTCTGCACACCCCAGCTGTGTGGTGAAAAAGGCACAACAGTGTCTCTTTCACCTCAGACAGTTAAGGAAGTTTGGTATAGGCCCCCAAATCTTAAGAACTTTCTCCAGGGGCACAATTGAGAGCATCCTGACTGGCTGCATCACTGCCTGGTATGGGAACCGTACCTCCCTTAATCACAGGACTCTGCAGAGAGTGGTGCGGACAGCCCAACGCATCTGTAGTTGTGAATTTCCCATGATTCAGGACATTTACAAGGACAGGTGTGTAAAAGGGCCTGTAGGATCATTGGGAAAGTGGTACCGCAGCATAAAAGCCAGGATCAACAGGCTCCGGGACAGCTTTTTCCACCAGGCCATCAGACTGATTAACTCATGCTGATTTAAGTGTACTCTGTATTACACTGACTGTTCTATTTATTAAAATTATTATAAATTACTATGATTGCACATTGTACATTTAGATGGAGATGAAACATAATAATTTTTATTCCTCATGTATGTGAAGGATGTAAGAAATAAAGTTAATTTAATTCAATTCAATTCAATTCAATACAATGTTGGAAAATGCATGGTCATGCACTTTGGTAGCAGAAATAAATGGAGGAGAATGGGGAGAAAATCCAGGAATCTGAGATGCAGAGGGACTTGGGAGTCCTTGTGCACAACACCCTGAAGGTTAACCTACCGGTTGAGTTGGAGGTGAGGAAGGCAAATGCCATGTTAGCATTCATTTCAAGAGGTCTAGAATACAAGAGCAAAGATTAGATGCTGAGGCTTTATAAGGCACTGGTGAGGCCTCACCTTGAGTATCATGAACAGTTTTGGGCGTCTCATCTCAGAAAAGATGTGCTGGCATTAGAGAGGGTCCAGAGGAGGTTCACAAGGATGATTCCAGGAATGAAAGGGTTATCATATGAGGAACGTTTGATGGCTGTGGGTAGGTACTTGCTGGAATTCAGAAGGATGAGGGGGGGATCTAATTGAAACCTTTCGAATGAGTCGCGGCCATGCATACTGCATTTGTTCTTATCATCGACACTGTCTAGCTCCTCTTTGTCATTGTCATAGTCGACAATGGTGAGAGGAGAGCTGCGGACATCTTCCCTGCCGAGCTGCAGACATCTTCCCCACCGAGCTGCCCTCCTTTGTTGACACATCTAGTGCCTTGATGGTATGCCAATCCAACTGGATTTTCCTGAGCCATTCCCGTCCCAGCACTGGTGGTCCTCCATTTTTCAGTACATAGAGGTTCAGCTGTTGTGTTTTGTCTCCGTAGGTCACTGTCACTTTAATTTTGCCTTCGGGGCGCACTTTCTGTCCTGTGTAAGTCTTTAGCAGTAGTTTAGCTTGTTTCAGAGGTATGTGAGAAAACAGTCGTTTGTAGCTGTGTACAGAGATCACTGTTAGAGCTGAGCTTGTGTCCAACTCCATTTTCAGTCTCACGCCTGCCACTTGTGAAGTGATCCATATTACTCTTCGATCATCTGTCTCTTTCACGCTGTGAAGTTGCAGACAAGACAATTCACTTTCGTCTGATTTATTTTTGTCAGAACTGCTTTCTTCCATTTACATTGTTGTGTTTTCCTTTCTGGGGTTTCCTGTTTCTCTGTATTTCGTCCTTTTTTTGCTGTTTACTAGCTTTACATACTCTGCCAGTGTGGCCCTGTTTGCCACAGTTTCTGCATTCTTTGTCTTTAAACCAACAGTCCTCAGGGTCATGTGACATGTTCTTACAACGGTAACATTTCTTTCCTTCATTTCTGTTCAGTGACATTTTATTCGTAGCATATTCCAGAGATTTTTGTTGTATCTCTGAAGCACCCCGTGCTGCTATTCCATTGATATTGCAATGTTCAGTGCCTTCTCTAATGTAAGGTCTTTTTCAACCAGGAGCTTCTTCTGTGTGGTTTCACAGTGCATGCCACATAGAACCTGTCCCTCAATGCGTCCAATAGACCAGCTCCAAATTGACAATGTTCTGATAATTTGCACAATTCAGCACAATATTCAGAAATGCTTTCATTTTTGCTCTGATTCCATTCATGAAATTTAAATCTTTCAGCAATGACCAGTGGTTTGGGGTTTAAATGCTGTTGTAGAGTGCCTACTATTTGCTTGAACATTTTGTCAGCTGGCTTTTCAGGGGTTAACAAACTCCATAGCAGCCCATATGTTCTTGCTCCCATAACACTGAGTAAGATGCTGGCTTTCTTTTCGTCAGAAACACCATTAGCCTCACAATATAACTCCACTCTCTCAACGTAAGTTGCCCAGTCTTCAATGTTGCTATCAAATGCTGTAATAGTTCCAATCATCACCATCTTTGTTATGTTAATTTAGCCCCATTTCCCCCTTGTTTTCCTTTTGACTCACATGTCCTGTTTGCTAGCGCCACTAGTGCACTCCGTCTAGATGCATGTGTCGCTCCTTTTTATCTCCCTTCTGCGGCAGGCAGACCCCCAGCCCCTGAGGGTCAGCACCGGCTGTGGTCTCGCCTGGACGTGCTGCGGCTCCGACTGTGTCTCTTGGTTTCCCAACGTTCCCGACCCCAGCTGTGCTCCCACTTCCTTTCGGACTCGCGGCCTCTCTCTGCCGCCTTCTCCCGCTCCTTGGATCGTTCCCTGCGCTCTTCCTCCAGGTGTCATTATCATTATTTTGGCAGGTCAAATATGATGGCAGAATATAGTATTAATGGTAAGACTCTTGGCAGTGTGGAGGATTAGAGGGATCTTGGGGTCCGAGTCCATAGAACACTGAAAGGAGCTGGGAAGGTTGACTGTATGGTTAAGAAGGTGTACGGTGTATTGGCCTTCATCAATCATGGAATTTAATTTAGGAGCTGAGAGGTAATGTTGCAGCTATATAGGTGTCATGGTCCGGTCTGTGAAAACTGCATTCCGGTTCACGGTCCAGTCCATGTTCCTTATTCCAGGTTTTCCGGTTTCTGTTGAGGCAGCTGATTCTCATTTGGGCTGGCTTCATAAATAGCTTCAGGATTCATCTCTGAGCAACTGATTGGGGATGTAGATTTTCAGTAGACAAAACTCAATCTGTATTTTTTACCAGGAAAAGGGTTGAGGTAGGGAAGAAGTTAAGGATGTATGGGGTTGAATTAGAAAGGGTTGCATCATTTAAATTTCTGGGAGTTATATTTGATTCACGATTAACATGGGCAGACCATATCAGGAAAGTTGAGGAGAAATGTAAAAAAGTAATAAATGTGATGAGATGTTTGACTGGTAGGGAATGGGGAGCAAGTTGTTCAGCTTTGAAGAGAATGTATGTGGCTTTAGTAAGATCTGTATTGGATTATGGAAATATAGTATATGGATCAGCAACTAGGTCTCTTACAAGGAAACTGGATGTGATTCAGGCTCAGGCCTTGAGAGTGTGCAGTGGGGCTTTTAAAACGTCACCAGTGTCAGCCCTACAGGTAGAAATGGGAATAATGCCTTTGGAACTAAGAAGGATGCAACTGATGGCAAACTACTGGGCTAACTTGCAGGGGCACAATGATTCTCACCCTACTAAAGGAGTGTTGCAGGAGTGCTGGGAAAATGGGAGGTTTCAAAGAGATACCTTTAGTCGGGTAGGGAATGATATCGCGAAAGAATGTGGAGTATTTGATCTGAGGATAAGTCCTTCAGTAGTTTATCGGGTTGTAGCTCCATGGAAGCTTGTATGGCCTGATATAGACTGGCATTTGTTAGAGGTAAAAAGGAAAGAAAGATATAAAACAGATTTGGTAAATGCATTTAACTGTCATGTGATGGGAAAGTATAGCGATTATACTCACATTTATACGGATGGTGCGAAGGAACCTGCAACAGGAGTGACAGGGTTTGGGGTGGTCATACCAGCAAAAGAAATTGGAATCTGCAGAAGAACATCTAATAAGTTAGGAATGTTTACAGTGGAGATGCTGGCAGTGTTGGTTGCGTTGCAATGGGTGCAGAAAGCCAGACAAGTCAAAGCATTGATATGTTCAGATTCATCCTCAGTTCTAGCAAGTTTAAGGTCTTTTCACACAAACAGTCGGCAAGATGTACTTTATGAAGTCCTTCAGTTAGTTACAAGAATTGCAAATCAGGGAGGTCAGGTAAAGTTTCTATGGGTTCCAGCACATGTAGGGGTGAAGGGGAATGAGAGGGTGGATGAGTTGGCAAAGAGGGCGTTAAAGAAAGAAAATGTGGAAATGCACATTAGTATCAGTAAAGCAGAAGTTAAGTGTGTAATCTGGGAAAAAGTCAACCGAATGTGGCAAGAAATATGGAACAGGGAGGGGAAAGGGAGGCATTTTTATCAAATACAAAAGAGTGTTTCAGTTACTAGGGTAGGTAATGGAAACAGAAGAGAGGAAATTGTGTGGACTAGATTAAGGCTGGGGCATTGTGCATTAAATAAAACATTGAAAATGATAGGGAAACACCAGACAGGATTGTGTGAGGAATGTCAGGAAGAGGAGTCAGTAGAACATGTAGTTCTGAGTTGCAGGAAGTATGGGATACAGAGAGAGATGATCAGAAATAAATTAAGGGAGTTGGGGATGCAGGAATTCACATTAAAAGGGTTGCTGGGCATGGGTGAGAGAGCACAAGTCCGGGTATTTTTAGCATTTTTAAGGGGTACAGGGGTTTTTTATAGAATATGACGAATAAACAGGAATAGGATACTAGGATGGTCAAAGATGGGAGGGTGAAGTGTAGGTTTGTGTGTGTGTGTGTGTGTGAGTGATTGGGTGAAGGGATTTAGAATGTATGTCTAGTGCACATTCTGGAGCAGAGGGTGGCGGTAATGCACCATTAAGCTGGATGCCAACCGCCGTAAAACAAGATACAGACAGACAGACATCTCTGAGCAACGCACATCAAAGTTGCTGGTGAACGCAGCAGGCCAGGCAGCATCTGTAGGAAGAGGTGCAGTCGACGTTTCAGGCTGAGACCCTTCGTCAGGACTAACTGAAGGAAGAGTGAGTAAGGGATTTGAAAGTTGGAGGGGGAGGGGGAGATCCAAAATGATAGGAAAAGATAGGAGGGGGAGGGATGGAGTCAAGAGCTGGACAGGTGATTGGCAAAAGGGGATACGAGAGGATCACGGGACAGGAGGTCCGGGAAGAAAGACAGGGGGGGGGGGACCCAGAGGATGGGCAAGAGGTATATTCAGAGGGACAGAGGGAGAAAAAGGAGAGTGAGAGAAAGAATGTGTGCATAAAAATAAGTAACAGATGGGGTACGAGGGGGAGGTGGGGCCTAGCGGAAGTTAGAGAAGTGGATGTTCATGCCATCAGGTTGGAGGCTACCCAGACGGAATATAAGGTGTTGTTCCTCCAACCTGAGTGTGGCTTCATCTTTACAGTAGAGGAGGCCGTGGATAGACATGTCAGAATGGGAATGGGATGTGGAATTAAAATGTGTGGCCACTGGGAGATCCTGCTTTCTCTGGCGGACAGAGCGTAGATGTTCAGCAAAGCGGTCTCCCAATCTGCGTCGGGTCTCGCCAATATATAAAAGGCCACATCGGGAGCACCGGACACAGTATATCACCCCAGTCGACTCACAGGTGAAGTGTTGCCTCACCTGGAAGGACTGTTTGGGGCCCTGAATGGTGGTAAGGGAGGAAGTGTAAGGACATGTGTAGCACTTGTTCCGCTTACATGGATAAGTGCCAGGAGGGAGATCAGTGGGGAGGGATGGGGGGGACGAATGGACAAGGGAGTTGTGTAGGGAGGGATCCCTGTGGAATGCAGAGGGGGGGGGGAGGGAAAGATGTGCTTAATTGTGGGATCCCGTTGGAGGTGGTGGAAGTTATGGAGAATAATATGTTGGACCCGGAGGCTGGTGGGGTGGTAGGTGAGGACCAGGGGAACCCTATTCCTAGTGGGGTGGCGGGAGGATGGAGTGAGAGCAGATGTACGTGAAATGGGGGAGATGCGTTTAAGAGCAGAGTTGATAGTGGAGGAAGGGAAGCCTCTTTCTTTAAAAAATGAAGACATCTCCCTCGTCCTAGAATGAAAAGCCTCATCCTGAGAGCTTTGCTGAACATCTACGCTCTGTCCGCCAGAGAAAGCAGGATCTCCCAGTGGCCACACATTTTAATTCCACATCCCATTCCCATTCTGACATGTCTATCCACGGCCTCCTCTACTGTAAAGATGAAGCCACACTCAGGTTGGAGGAACAACACCTTATATTCCGTCTGGGTAGCCTCCAACCTGATGGCATGAACATCCACTTCTCTAACTTCCACTAGGCCCCACCTCCCCCTCGTACCCCATCTGTTACTTATTTTTATGCACACATTCTTTCTCTCACTCTCCTTTTTCTCCCTCTGTCCCTCTGAATATACCTCTTGCCCATCCTCTGGGTCCCTCCCCATCTTGTCTTTCTTCCCGGACCTCCTGTCCCATGATCCTCTCGTATCCCTTTTGCCAATCACTTGTCCAGCTCTTGGCTCCATCCCTCCCCTGCTGTCTTCTCCTATCATTTTGGATCTCCCCCTCCCCCTCCCACTTTCAAATCCCTTACTCACTCTTCCTTCAGTTAGTCCTGACGAAGGGTCTCGGCCTGAAACGTGGACTGTACCTCTTCCTAGAGATGCTGCCTGGCCTGCTGCGTTCACCAGCAACTTTGATATGTGTTGCTTGAATTTCCAGCATCTGCAGAATTCCTGTTGTTTAGGATTCATCTCCATCTGGGTTGGAAATGTGGCTGGGGAATGAAGCTGCCAGCTGAGTTGCCGAGCTGAGACCGGCAGCTGGGGCTGTTTGTTTGTTTGTTTGTTTGTTTGTGTGAGTGAGTGGGCACTGTGGTGTGGAGGAGCCCAGTAGTTTGGAAAGGGTTAGCTTGTAGCCTATGGCTGCAAAATGGAGGGAGGGGGGTTGAGATTGAAGGGGGAGGGTGGGAGACTGTGGAATACTCCAGAAGGAAGGGTAGCCAAAAAAGGGGTGCATCAAGAGAAAGACCTGAAGTAATGCGGGACAACAAATTGAGGAAAATGGGTGAATTGGAGGAATTTATAGTTTTATATAAAATTAAAGGTCAGAAGGAAGGGGAAGGAGGATTTAGAGCCCTTAATCCTTTGAAAGTGGCAGCAGCATTAGAGAACCAAATAGGTAAAGTATTCCAGGCCAAGATTTTGTCTAATGGATTGCTGAAAATTTGTTGCAAAGATATTGATCAATATAACAGTGCTAAAATGGTGGGAAAATTGGTTGTGAAAGTGGAGTGTATTACTCTGAAAGAAAGGGAGTTAAGGGGGTAGTGTATGGTATTTGGTCTGGCATGACTGAAAAGGAAATTTTGGACAATATTAAAGGTGGTTGAGTGATTGAAGCCAAATGATTAAAATCGAGAGAAGGTGGTAATTGGGATTCCCCCATTCTTCTGGTTTTTGCAGGTGATGTTCTTCCAACTAGAGTCTATCCTGGGTGCATGTCTTATCAAGTTAGAGAATACATTAGGCCTCCCTTGTGCTGTTGTAATTGCCAGAGATTTGGACACGTTGCTGGTACATGTCGAGGTAAAAGAAGATGTGTGAAATGTGGAGAGGATCATGATATTAAAGCATGTAAGGCAGCGGTGCCTAAATGCAGTAACTGTGGAGGGGACCATACAGCGGCGTTCAGAGGATGTGGGTATTTTAGTAAGGCAAAGCAGATTCAGGATGTTAGTATCCAACAAAAAATATCATATGCTGAAGCAGTAAAGAAAGTTGATAGAGAGCAAAGGATAAGTAAAGAAAAGATTGGATTGATGGGGAGGCAGTTCATTCCGAGTTCTCCAACTATGGTTCCTTCAGGCATGTTGTTGATGACTAAAGAGTCTTTTTTGGCATTTGTTGTTGATGTACTGGTTGGGGCTAAAACTACAGCCACAAAGTCGGATATGATAAAAGTAGTTGTTGGAGCTGCAGAGAGATTCCTTGATATAAAACAGATTTTGCCGGAAAAATTACATGAGTATATGACAGACAAACAATCACTGAATACTTCCCAGTTGTCGGGATCAGAGAGTACGGAGGAGCTTTATGTGGATGAAGAGGCCAGTAATTAGTACTTGGATGTTTTTAATATTACAATGGAATGCAAGAAGTTTATCTGCAAATGGTCAAGAATTAAAAAGATTTGTTGGAACTTTTAAAGACAAGCCTGATTTGATCTGTATACAGGAGACATGGTTAAAGCCTCATTTAGATTTTGTGATCCCTGGATATGATAGTTTGAGAGCTGACAGAACAGGTAAATCTGGTGGAGGGTGTGCAACTTTCATAAAAGCAGGACTCCAGTTTAGAAGACTTGATTTTAAGTCTAACCTTGAAATTGTGGCTGTGGAGGTTTGGAGCTCTCGTGGTCAAATAACTTTGATTAACTTTTATAATCCAGGTAATATGATGTTATCAGATTTGGATGAAATTATGAATAAGGTAATATCCCCAGTAATCTGGGTTGGAGACTTCAATGTCCATAATCCTATATGGGGTAGTGGAAGTAAAGATAGTAATGGAGCAGTAATAGAGGAGTTTCTAGATAAATACAACATGGTACTGCTAAATGATGGAAGGCCTGCAAGATTCAATATTGTAAAGAATACTTGTAGTCACTTAGACTTATCTATCACTTCCTCAAACTTAGCTAGGATTGGGGAATGGGATGTTATGGACAGATACACACTAGAAAGTGATCACTATCCTATATTATGTAGATTTGGTAGAAATTTGATAGTAGAAGTTGAGGAGAGGTCTGCTAGGTATAATTTTTCTTTGGCCCATTGGGATGAGTACCAGGAGAAAACTGTGGATATAATAGAAGAGATTAATAGCGACGGCTCCATAGATGATTGGAATGAATCCCTCTGTTCTATAATTCATAAAGTTGTTCAATTGACTATTTCGCTACGGAATATACTTAAGGCTTGAGCATTAGTTCCGTGGTGGAATAAAAGTTGTGATATAGCAGTAAGAAACAGAAATAGAGCTTACAGGAAATTGAGAAAGTACCCAGTGTTAGATAATGTTATGGAGTATAAAAAGGAAAGAGCAGTAGCAAGGAGAGCAATTAAAAATGCAAAGAGGGATAGATGGGGAAGATTTTGTGGAACCCTGGGCCCTGAGACACCTATAAAGCAGCTATGAGCGATCATTCACAGAATGTCAGGGATATATAGGAAACCATCTATCCCAACCTTGCTGGAAGGGGATATTGAAGCTGTAACCAATAAGGAAAAGGCTGATATGTTTGTAGAGGTGTTCCAAGCGTTACACAGTTCTGGAGAGTTAGGTGATTTGAGAAAGGAAATTACGTTAGAGGAAAGTTGGAAATTGGACAGGAGTTTGGATGATAATAGCTCCATAAATTTATTTTTCCCCCTTCAGGAATTGCAGGAAGCTGTCCAATCAGGTTCAAATACTTCTGGTAGGGATGGACTGTGTTATGAATTGCTTAAGCATTCAGATGACTCTGTATTAATAGAAATTCTAGCATTGTTTAATTCAGTGTGGAAAGAAGGAAAATTACCAGTAGAATGGAAGCATGCGGTGGTAGTTCCAGTTTTAAAGCCAGGTAAGGACGCGTCTAGTCCTAGTTCGTATCGGCCTATAGCTTTAACGTCAGTGCTTTGTAAAACTATGGAACGAATGGTCACCAACAGACTTGTTTATTTTTTGGAAAATAAGGGACATTTTGCTGCCTATCAAAATGGTTTTAGAACTGGAGGATCAACAATGGAAACTGTTGCCCTTTTAGATCATGATATTAAAAAAGCATTTCAATATAGAGAATTAATGGTAAGTGTATTTCTAGATATTGAAAGAGCATATGATTTGCTATGGAAGGATGGCTTATTAATTAAACTCTATGATGTGGGAATTAGAGGTAGAATGTTTAATTGGATCAAAGATTTCCTTAAGGAAAGGACAATTCAAGTAAGAATAGACAAAACAAGCTCCAAGTCAGGTAAAAGAGGTAATGGTACCCCTCAAGGAAGTATCATTAGTCCAGTTCTTTTTAATGTCATGATGAATGATATCTTTGATCAGGTAGGGACAGGATTTGGTGAATCATTGTTTGCAGACGATGATACAATCTGGAAAAGAGGAAGAAACCTCAAGTATATATTAAGGCAGATACAAAAGGCTTTAAGATCAGTTGAAAACTGGACTAATAAATGGGGTTTCAGGATCTCTGCTTCTAAGTCCAAATACTTGATTTTTGGCTTTAGAAGGAAGATTCCTGATTGTGAATTGTGTCTATGTGATTCTCCACTAGAAAGAATCAATGTATTCAAGTTTTTAGGTGTGTGGTTTGATGAAAGACTTACTTGGAGGGTTCATATCGATAAAACAATTGGAAAGTGTGAGAAAGTTTTAAATGTTATGAGAAGTATTGCTGGATGCGACTGGGGAGCAGGGCGGGAAACTATGTACTTAATATATCTAGCTACGATTAGATCAGTTATAGATTATGGTTGTATTGCTTATGGTTCCGCTGCTACGGCAGTGCTTGGAAAACTAGACACTGGGCAGTCCATAGCACTTAGACTCTGTTGTGGAGCTTTTAGAACAACATCAGTCCCGGCATTATGTGTGGAGATGGGAGAAGTGCTTCTGCATTTAAGATGAATCCAGTTGGGCCTGCAGTATTGGGTAAAACTAAAGGGATTCAATCACAGCTGTCCATCAAAGTGTCTTTTGCAGGGGAAGTCAGAGCGCCAAAGTAAAATTAAAAGATACCCATTTTTAGATTTGGTTAATAACTGGGCTGTGAAATTGAAACTAACTGAGGAAGCCATTGTTGACCAAATTTGCTTGCCACCCGTCCCTTTTTGGCTCTTTCCAGAACCAGAAGTAGACCTATTCCTCTTTTTTTCAGCTTAAAGGAAGCAGTGCAATTTCATCAGCATTGATCACAAATGAATATTTAAATAATAAATGGGGATCTTATCTGGAGATTTTTACTGATGGCTCAGTGGACCCAGAGAGCAGTAGGGCAGGATTTGGGATGTATGTGTCTCAACTTGGAGTTAAGATTGGTCACTGGGTTTCAGATGGTGTTTCTGTCCTTGCAACAGAATTATTAGCAATCCTCTGGGCCTTATGGTGGATAGGAGACTCTCGACCACGTAGGGTTATCATCTGTTTGGATTCTGCTGCTGCCTTAGAGTCTATAAAAGGGAGTAAATCAAAAGCTCTTCCTGACATAACTATTAAGATTCTCTTAGTGTTGTTTAGAGTAAGGAAGATGGGTTGTGCAGTTAGATTTTCATGGATACCTGGACATGCTGGGGTGGAGGGAAATGAAATTGTGGATGGTATTGCATAGTCTTCCTTACAGAGCAGTCAAGTAGAAATTAGAGTTCCCCTAGGCAGAGCAGAATTGAGATGTAGGATTAAAAAAGGTATAGCGAAGAAGTGGCAGGAGGATTGGAAAAATGAATTAAGGGGCAGGCATTATTTTTCTAGTCACCTACTAGTTAAAAAGGTCTCAGACTGTTACCTTTTAGGTCATAGAGATATGGTGAAATTTACAAGACTTAATTTGGGGCATTGTGGGCTAAACTATTATTTAAAGATAATAGGAAAACATCGTACTGGATTATGTGACTGTGGGAGTCCAGAGACAGTCCAGCATGTTTTGCTGAGCTGTAATCGATACAAAATTGAAAGAAGCATGTTGTGCAAGAGGCTGTCTGGCTTAAATTTATTTTGGTTTTCTATTAAATCTTTGTTTGACCATCAAGAGAATCAACATCTGATTGAAGAGTCTATTATTCGGTTTATACGTGAGAGTAGGTTGGTATTCGAGAATTTGAGTTCCTTGAAGTTCTATCATTAATTATACATCCTGTGAAGGGCTGTAATATGCCTAGATGAGTCTAAACAGCCGGAAATAGAAGAAGAAGAAGCCTCTGTCTGCAGGCCGAACAAGCTCCAAGTCAACGGAGTCTGAGCCGGAGTCGTAGTTGTGACTGGAAAATGGCGGAGAGAGAGAACATCAAGGAAAGCGCCAAGCTGTTGAAGGAAGTTTTTGGCGAGAGTGGAAGTGAACTAGAGATGGAGGTCGGCGGGAAAGAGGAACGGAATGGAAAGAGGAAGAAAAGAAAGCAGAGGTAGGGGATATCAGACTCTGAGGAGTCAGCGGATGATCAAGACAGGACAGCAAAACAATGGAAAGAAGATGAGATTAAAGCAATTATAAAACTGAGTGAAGACGGGGAGTCTTGGTGATTGGAACCCGATTCGTTTGACGAAGATGCTCAACAAAATTATAGGCGAAATTAAAGGAGCAAAGATTTTACAAAATGGATTGCTATTAGTGATTTGTCGGGATAGTGCTCAGCCAGGCAAAGTGATAAGATTGTGTAAAGTAGATGGCAAAGAAGTACAATATGCTAGCGAGAAGATTTGTTAATGCTGCACGGTGGGATTTAAATTAGAGTTGCAGGGGGATAGGAACCAGAGTGCCAGCACAGTCAGTGGAGAGGTTGTGGAGGCAGATGTTGGTAAGTCCTCAGAAAAAAAGTTAGGAATCAAAAGCTTGGTGCGACTAGTGTCCTGAGCTGCATATGTTTCAATGGAAGAAGAATCGTAGGAGGGGCGAATGATAGTGCTGAAGATGAGGTAGCTGGTTTACAAACAGAGGCATTGTGTAGTGAAGAGAGGCTGATGATAGGACAAAATTGCAGTTAATAGGATGAGTTCCAGCATAAAAGGTGGACAAAATCATAAAGTGTAAATACAGAAATGCAGGTGATGTATTTGAATGTGCGCAGTATATGGAATAGCATGAACTTATAGCACAGTTGCAGGTTGGCAGCTATAATGTTGTAGGCATCACTGAATCGTGGCTGAAAAAAGAGTAAAGCTGGGAGCTTAATGTCCAAGGATACACATTGTATCAAAAGGACAGGCAAGAAGGTAGAAGAGTGTCATTGCCCTGCTGTTAAAAATGAAATGAAATCATTAGAAAGAGGTGACATAGGGTCAGAAGATTTTGAATCATTGTGGATAGAGCTAAGGAACTGCAAGGATAAAACAACCCTGATGGGAGTTATATACAAACCCCCAAACAGTAATAAAGATGTGGCCTACAAATTACAATGGGAGATAGAAAATGCATGCCAAAGGGGCAATGTCACTATAGTCAAGGGGGATTTCAATATGCAGGTAGATTGGGAAAATCAGGTTGGTGCTGGATTACAGGAGGGGGAATTTCTAGAATGCCTATGAGATGACTTTTTAGAGCAGCTTGTAGTTGAGTCCACTGTGGGATCAACTATTCTGGATTGGGTGTGTGCAATGAAGAAGAATTGATTAGAGACCTTAAGGCAAAAGAACCCTGAAGGGAAGTGATCGAATTCATTCTCAAATTAGAGAAGAGAAGCTAAAGTCAGATGTATCAGTATTACAGTGGAGCAAAGGGAATTACAGAGGCATGAGAGAGGAGTTGGCCAGAATTGATTGTAAAAGAACACTGGCAGGGATGACAGCAGAGCAGCAATGGCTATAATTTCTGGAAGCAATTCGGAAGGCACAGGAAATATACATCTCAGAAGGGAAGAAGTATTCTAAGGCAAGATGACACAACCATGGCTAACAAGAGAAGTCAAAGCCAACATAAATGCCAAGGAGAGGGCATATAATAGAACAGAAATTTGTGGGTGGTTAGAGGATTGGGAAGCTTTTAAAAACCAACATAAGGCAACTGAAAAGATGGAATATGAAAGTAAGCTAGCCAATAATATTAGAGGATATGAAAAGCTTCTTCAGATACATAAAGTGAAAAAGAGAGTTAAGAGTGAATATCAGACCACTGGAAAATGATGCTAGAGAGCTAGTAAAGTGGGATATTCCACTGGCCACAATATTTTAATGCCACTTCCCATTCCCATTGCAGCATGTCATTCTATAGCCTCCTCTACTAAGGCCACAGTCAGGTTAGAGGAACAATACCTTACACTGCGTGTAGGTAGCTTCCAACCTGAGGGCATGAACATCGATTTCTTGAACTTCTGGTAATGCACCACCCTCCCTTCACCATTCCCCATTCCATATTCACATTTCCCTCTCACCTTCTCTTCGTACTTGCCTATCACCTCCCTCCCTCTGGTGCTCCTGCCCCTTTTCTTCCTTCCATGGCCTTCTGTCCTCTCCTATCAGATTCCCACTTCTCCAACCTGTATCTCTTTCACCAATCAACCTCCCAACTCTTTATTTCACCCGTCCTCCCTCTTCGTTTCACCTATCACCTTCAGTTTTCCTTCCCTCCCCCACTTTCTTACTCTGACTCCTCATCTTCTTTTCCAGTCCTGATGAAGGGACTCGATCCAAAATGTCAACTATTCTCTTTTCCATAGATGCTGCCTGGCCTGCTGAGTTCCACCAATATTTTGTGTGTGTGTTGACTGGAGAGGTAGTAATGAGGGACAACTAAATGGTGGATGAACTCAATGAGTATTTTGTATCAGTCTTCACTGAGAAAGACACTAGCAGTATAGTGAAAGTTCCAGGTGTCAGGGGACATGAAGCGTGTGAAGGTACCATAACTATAGGGAAGGTTCTTGGGAAACTGAAAGGTCTGAAGGTAGATAAGTCACCGGGACCAGATGATGTACACCCTATGGTTCTGAAAGAGGTGTGAAAAGAAATTGTGGAGGCATTAGTAATGATCTTCCAAGAATCACTAGATTCTGGAATGGTTCCAGAAGACTGGAATATTGCAAGTGTCACTTCACTCTTCAAGAAAGGACAGAGGCAGAAGAAATGAAATTATAGGCCAGTTGGTCTGACAAGATGTTGCAGCTGATAAGGATGAGGTGAGACCTCATTTACTTGAAGGCACATGATTAAATAGGCCGTACTCAGCATAGTTGCTTCAAGGGAAAATCTAGTCTGACAAGTTTGATGGAATTCTTTGAAAAAATAATCACAAGGTTAGACAAAGGAGAATTGGTTGATGTGCACTTGGAATTTAAAAAAACCTTTGACAAAATGCCACATGTGCAACTGTTTAACAAGCTACAAGCCCACGGTCTGACAGAAAAAGATTCTAGCATGGTTAAAGCAGTAGCTAGTAGCAGGAGGCAAAGGGTAGGAATAAAGGGAGCCTTTTTTTGGTTGGCTGCCACTGACTAGTGATGTTCCACAGGAGTCTGTGTTGGAACTAATTATTTTTATGTTCTATGTCAATGATTTGGATGATGGAATTGATGTCTTTGTGGCCAAGTTTGCACATAATATGAAGGTAGGTGGAGGGGCAGATAGTTGTGAGGTAGTGGAGAGGCTACAGGTGAACTTTGACAGATTAGGAGAATGGGCAAAGAAATGGCAGATGGAATACAGTGCCGCAAAATGTAATGTTGAGACTTTGTAAAGCATTGGTGAGGCTCATTTGGAGTATTGTGAGCAGTTTTGGGCCCCCATTCTTAGAAAGGATGTGCTGAAACTGGAGAGAGTGCAAAGGAGGTTCACAAAAATGATTCCAGGATTGAATGGCTTGTCACATGAAGAGCATTTGATGGCTCTGTGCCTGTATTCAGTAGAATTATGAAGAAGGAGGGGTTATCTCATTGGAACCTATCAAATGATGAAAGGCCTAATAAAGTTTACATGGAGAGGATTAGCCAGGGAGTGGTGAATCTACGGAATTCTTTGCCACAGACAGTCGAGGAGGCCAAATCTTTATGTATTGTGACAAGAATATACAATAGCTTAAGATGTTAGCTGTCCTGTGTGATCAGCAGTTGGTCTGCCACCTGTCTTCAGGAGAGAGAGAGATAAGGAAAACGGAGCAGCATTTCGAGATGTGTAATGAAGGGACGGGAGAGAGAGTAACAGAAGGCGGGAGCTGTCAAGAGCAGCTCCCCCTTTGAACCCTGAACTGTTTGAAGTGATGGACAGGCGATACCCCAGCAGGGGGATAAAAAAGGACAGGTTCGCCAAGGCAGGACACACACGACACCCGAGGTAACGAGACCCTGGAAGCGGTGCGTCTCTCACAGGTCGGTGGGAAGTACCGGGCCATAAACGCACAGGGTGGAAAGGCACGATCGGCGGGAACCTGGTGTGTGTCCACCCTTGCCTGGGTGCCAGGTTCAGCGCAGGGAAACGATCGTATCTGGAAACGGAGGGGTCACGGTCAGTGACCTCAGATGACATCACAAAGGAGTCGCCCGACAGCTGACTGTGAAGGTCTGTGTGTGGAAGCTGTGTTGAATGTTCATTCGTTTTGCTTTCTCTCCTCCTCCCCCTCCCCCCACTGTCCATCGCCATGGCAACGATTACTGCGAACTGAACTAAATTGAACTGGACTTTGTGTCACTTTGAAACTGGTCATTTAACCCTAGACAACGTTAGAGCTTGATTGATCCTGTTATCTGAATTCTGTGTACATGTATGTTTAACATTGCTGAACTGTTGCATTCATTATCCTTTTGATTAGAGTACTATGTTGCTTGTTTCTTTAATAAAACTTTCTTAGTTCTAGTAATCCAGACTCCAACTGAGTGATCCATTTCTGCTGGTTTGGCAACCCAGTTACAGGGTACGTAACATAAGTGGGGTTCTCGTCCGGGATTTTGAACGCTAAATTTGGGACGGAGTAAATTGATTGGGTCAAAATTCCCGAAAGGAAGAAAAGAAAAACAGCAGAAATGGAGGCTGAGGAATTTATAAAGACGCCGACCTTGGAGGCATTAGAGGATGCCAGGAAATCGGAATTGGTAGCTGTGGCCACACTGTTGAATCTTGCTAAGGGGAAGTCGACAATGAGGAGAGAGGAGATACACAGAGCTATCGTAGAGCACTATGCATCTAAAGGTGTGTTTCCCCAAGGCGAGCTGGAGGTGGTGTCTATTGAAAAACCTGCCGGAGACGCAGTACAGGTACAGCTTGAAAAACTGAGACTCTAGCACGAGTTCTGGGTACGGCAGTTAGAACACGAAGAGAAGCAGTTAGAAAAGCGGGAGAAAGAGAGAGAGTTAGAAAGGCGGGAGAAAGAGAGAGAGTTAGAAAGGCGGGAGAAAGAGAGAGGTTAGAAAGGCAGGAGAAAGAGAGAGAGTTAGAAAGGCGGGAGAAAGAGTTAGAAAGGCAAGAGAGAGAGAGGGAGAGACAGTTGGAGAGAAGAGAAAGAGAGGCAATGGGAGCGAGAAGAGAGAGAGAGAGGCAGAGGGAAAGGGAATTTGAGCTGGAGAAGTTAAAGATAAGGGCAGAGCAGGGGCTTGTGCCGAACCAAGGTGGAGGGTTCCGAGCGACCCAGGAGGTTAGGCTGGTTCCCCCATTTGACGATACCGACGTGGATCGGTACTTCCTCCATTTCGAAAAAGTGGCTATAAGTCAGGACTGGCCGAGGGATAAGTGGGTTGTTTTGCTTCAGAGTGTACTGAAAGGGAAAGCCCAAGAAGCTTACTCAGGTTTGTCCGCGGAAGATGCCCAGAGGTATGAGGTGGTGAAAGAGGCCATCCTCAGGATTTATGAGTTGGTCCCGGAGGCATACCGGCAGAGGTTCCGGAATGCGAGGAAGCAGTGGGACCGCACGTATTTGGAGTTTGCCCGTGAGATGCAGACATATTGTGAGCGTTGGTGCGCCTCAAAGGGGGTAGAGGGGGATTATGACAGACTGCTGCAGCTGATCCTGATTGAGCAGTTTAAAGGTTGTGTCCCTGAGGGTATGAGACCCTACCTAGATGAGAAGGAGGCAGCCATGTTAGCCGCAACTGCTAAGTTAGCGGATGAGTATGCGTTGACGCATAAAATGAAGTTTGCCCCGAGTAAAGGCTACCAGAAGGGTAGTCAGCATGGCGGGGAGAGTGCGCCGGAAAAGTCAGAAAGTAAGCCGGGGACTAGTGAGAAGGATAAGGTAGACCGGGAGCAGTCTGGTAGGAAGTCTCCTGGGATCGTCTGCTATAATTGCGGGAAAGTCGGACACTTTGCGTCCAGCTGCTTTGCCCCAAAGAAGGAGACGGGAAAAGGGAAAACAGCGATTTTGACTGGCTGTATCGAGCTGGTAAACGAACCGCTAGGGAAGGACAGGTCTGCCAAAGTTTAGGAAGGGCGCGAGAGGTTTATCTCGGCCGGATTGGTGTTGGTGAAGGAGGGGTTAAAACCAGTTCCAGTGCGGATCTGGAGAGACACGGGAGTGTGTCAGTCACTAATACTGAAGAGTGTATTAGAGTTTAGCTCAGAGACCGAGACTGGGGAGGTAAAGTTCAAAGGTGCTGGGGAAGAGACAGAGTCAGTCCCTTTGCACCAGATACACTTACAAAGCAACCTGGTCTCTGGACTAGTCACAATCGGGGTGAGGTCGGAATTACTGATGAAAGGCGTGGAAGTCTTGCTCGGTAATGACATCACTGGGGGAATCGTGTTCCCAGTCGTGAGATTGACAGGTCAGCCTGCCAGCATTGAGGCCCCGTCCATGGACTCACAGGTTCATCACGGGACTGCGGTAGTAAATTTAGCTGAGACGGTTCTGCCAACCTTGTACGAGAAGGGGGTAGAAAATGAAAAGAAGGAGTGTAGTGAGACAAGAGGTAGTGAGGGAGCTGGGACAGACATAGCAGTAGCCAGGAAAGAATTTGTGCAGCCGCAGGAGCGAGACGAGGGGCTGATGGTTTTGGCAGAGACAGCTCTCTCTGACACAGACTTAACAAGGGAACTAGTAGGCTATTGTGTGGAGGAGGAAGTGCTAAGGAAGCAAGGGAGACCAAGTACCGTGCCCGCAGATGAGGAATGGGGGGTGGTGCAAAAGAGTTATGGGGATGAGGTTTTAAACCTAGCCCACAAGGTACCCCCCGGTGGACATTTTGTGGTACTGGAGGGAACAGTGGATGGAACCATGAAAGAGGTTTACCGGCTGCCCAGGGGGAAGGATGTTATTGATAATGGCCGACGCGAACTGGGACGGTCACAGGCTTTTGATATGCTAACAAACCTAGTCGGTGTTAGCACAGAGATCAATGAAGCTAGGGTCCCCCCGATAAGAGAAAAAAATCATTTTGAAAAGATGAGTATGGTATCGACCAGATGGGAGAAGGCTATTGTTTTGGCCAGGTCTGCTGATAAGGTCTCTCCCTTAATCCCCGAACAAAGCGATTCTTTAGGAGAAGTAATTAAACGACTCGCACCCGTGTGTTTGATTATCCCGAGGTGATGCAAAGAACTGGGACGTTGGGTGGTGTCTGTAACAATAGGTCAGCCTAGTGAGCAAAATTCATTTAAATTGAGTAATTCAGTGACTAAAGGGCTGACGAACACAGAGGTATGTATTGGCAATTTAATATAGCTGTCTGAAGCCAGCTTGATAGTGAACCTTGAAAAAAATGAGTTCAGCCACACGAAGGTCACTTACCTGGGAATTGTGGTGACACAGGGGCAGCTGGCAGCAATGCAAGCTACAGTGCAGGCTATCGCTGACCTCCCAACCCCGACAGACAAGAGGGCCCTCAGAAGGCTCTTGGAGATGGTGGGGTACTGTAGGGAGTTTTGCAATAACTCTGCGGTTACTACCCCTCCCCCTCCAACTAAGCCCTTGCGAGAGAAAACTAAGTCGGAATGGGACGACCCTTGTTATTGTGGTCCGGGACAAAACCAAATGAGAGGTTACATTGATCGCAATTCATCAGTGTTTTTGGCCACTATGGAGTTTGCTAAGTTGGAGCCTGGTCTAAGGGATTATTAATAACACATATAAAAGGAACAGAAAATGTGATGGCTGACTGCCTGTCAGGTGTTGACAACTTCAAACTCGCTGTATCAGCCAAATAACTGATAAAGATGTATATTTGTGTGTGTATCAAATAATGTATTCATGTTTGTAATTTTTACCCCCCGGTAAAAATCCTTAAAGGGGGGAAGTGTGACAAGAATACACAATAGATTAAGATGTTAGCTGTCCTGTGTGATCAGCAGTTGGTCTGCCACCTGTCTTCAGGAGAGAGAGAGAGAGAGAAGGAAAACAATGGAGCAGCATTTGGAGATGTGTAATGAAGGGACGGGAGAGAGAGTAACAGAAGGCAGGAGCTGTCAAGAGTGGCTCCCCCTTTGAACCCTGAACTGTTTGAAGTGATGGACAGGCGATACCCCAGCAGGGGGATAAAAAGGGACAGGTTCGCTAAGGCAGGACACACACGACACCCGAGGTAACAAGACCCTGGAAGCGGTGCGTCTCTCACAAGTCGGTGGGAAGTACCGGGCCATAGACGCACAGGGTGGAAAGGCACGATCGGCGGGAACCTGGTGTGTGTCCACCCTTGCCTGGGTGCCAGGTTCAGCGCAGAGAAACGATCGTATCTGGAAACGGAGGGGTCACGGTCGGTGACCTCAGATGACATCACAAAGGACTCGCCCGAAAGCTGACTGCGAAGGTCTGTGTGTGGAAGCTGTGTTGAATGTTCATTCGTTTTGCTCTCTCTCCTCCTCCTCCCCCCCCCCCACTGTCCATCGCCATGGCAACGATTACTGCGAACTGAACTAAATTGAACTGAACTTTGTGTCACTTTGAAACTGGTCATTTACCCCTAGACAACGATAGAGCTTGATTGATCCTGTTATCTTAATTCTGTGTGCATGTATGTTTATCATTGCTGAACTGTTGCATTCATTATCCTTTTGATTAGAGTACTGTGTTGCTTGTTTCTTTAATAAAACTTTCTTAGTTCTAGTAATCCAGACTCCAACTGAGTGACCCATTTCTGCTGGTTTGGCAACCCAGTTACGGGGTATGTAACAGTATATTTAAGGTAGAGGTTGATAGATTCTTGAATGGTCAGGGCATAAGGATATTTGGAGAAGGCAGGAGATTGTGGCTGGGAGGAAAATTGGATCATCCATGTTGAAATGGCAAAGCAAACACATTGGGCCAAATGTCCAAATTCTGCTTCTACATCTTATGATCTAAAAATCTCATATATCTTTATTTTCTTTCAATGCAGCTGGCCATTCATATCAGCTAATAATCCAATCACACTGGCTCACTAATTTTCCTTGTAACCTGTTATCCCCACATTGTCATAAACTCTACAACCTTCATACGCTTCACACCATCTACATCAGCAAATTAATCAAACACACTGTTCGTCTTCAGGATGTGGGCAGAAACTGGAACAACCAGGGAAAATCCACATGGTTACAGGAAGAACGTGCAAACTCCACAGAGGTAGCAGTGGAGATCAGGATCACCAGAGCCATGGGGCAACTGCCCTGTTTGCTAAAGACCTGTGGCGCCCTAGCCTTGAGGGCATGGATTCGTTCTTCACTGCTCCACACAGACAAGAAACGTTCCTCATTTCTAACTTATACAGGCATCTGATTATTCTGAAAACATGACCCCTTGTTCAAGATTCCACCATGAGAAGAAACGCCTTATAATATCATTATATACACTATTTGAATAAAATCATCCTTCACTGTTTTGGACTCTGAATATCAGACCAACCTCCTTAATCATAACAGATATATTCATTTAGTTCACAATGCTTTTAGATATTTCACCATCTACCATTCTTGTGTCTTCTTCAGACATTCAGTAAGATTAATCAGATTGACACACCTTCTGTAGCTTCGGATGTTATTTTGGAATCAGCCTTTTCCACAATTACAGTAACCTCCCTACAAATGATGCCAAACAGACAGCCTCTAATTTTTGAATATTATGCTGTGGCATTGCAACTTTTTTAACCAAGAGGAACAGTCCATGCTTCTGGTCAGCTTCAAAAGGGTATGACAAATATAGATGATCATTCCCTCCCTCCCTCCGCACTAATCCTAACCTTATTATTAAACCCGCCGATAAGGGGGGTGCTGTTGTAGTCTGGCGTACTGACCTCTACCTTGCCGAGGCACAGCGACAACTCGCGGATACCTCTTCTTATTTACCCCTCGATCGTGACCCCACTAAGGAGCACCAGGCCATTGTCTCCCACACCATCACCGACTTTATCCGCTCAGGGGATCTCCCATCCACTGCTACCAACCTTATAGCTCCCACACCCCACACTTCCCGTTTCTACCTCCTACCCAAGATCCACAAACCTGCCTGTCCTGGCTGATCTATTGTCTCAGCTTGCTCCTGCCCCTCCAAACTCGTTTCTGCATACCTCGACACAGTTTTATCCCCCCTTGTTCAATCCCTTCCTACCTATGTTCGTGACACTTCTCACACTCTTAAACTTTTCGTTGATTTTAAATTCCCTGGCCCCCACTGCTTTATTTTCACCATGGATGTCCAGTCCCTATATACTTCCATCCCCCATCAGGAAGGTCTCAAAGCTCTACGCTTCTTTTTGAATTCCAGACCTAATCAGTTCCCCTCTACCACCACTCTGCTCCGTCTAGCGGAATTAGTCCTTACTCTTAATAATTTCTCCTTTGGCTCCTCCCACTTCCTCCAAACTAAAGGTGTAGCTATGGGCACCCGTATGGGTCCTAGCTATGCCTGCCTTTTTGTCGGCTTTGTGAAACAATCTATGTTCCGTGCCTATTCTGGTATCTGTCCCCCACTTTTCCTTCGCTACATCGATGACTGCATTGGCGCTGCTTCCTGCACGCATGCAGAACTCGTTGACTTTATTAACTTTGCCTCCAACTTTCACCCTACCCTCAAGTTTACCTGGTCCATTTCCGACACCTCCCTCCCCTTTTATAGATCTTTCTGTCTCTGTCTCTGGAGACAGCTTATCCACTGATGTCTACTATAAGCCTACTGACTCTCACAGCTATCTGGACTATTTCTCTTCTCACCCTGTCTCTTGCAAAAACGCCATCCCTTTCTCGCAATTCCTCCGTCTCCGCCTCATCTGCTGTCAGGATGAGGCTTTTCATTCTAGGACGAGGGAGGTGTCTTCCTTTTTTAGAGAAAGGGGCTTCCCTTCCTCCACTATCAACTCTGCTCTCAAACGCATCTCCCCCATTTCACGCACATCTGCTCTCACTCCATCCTCCCGCCACCCCACTAGGAATAGGGTTCCCCTGGTCCTCACCTACCACCCCACCAGCCTCCGGGTCCAACATATTATTCTCCGTAACTTCTGCCACCTCCAACAGGATCCCACCACTAAGCACATCTTTCCTTCCCCCCCCCCCCCGGGCTTTCCGCAGGGATCGCTCCCTATGCGACTCCCTTGTCCATTCGTCCCCCCCATCCCTCCCCACTGATCTCCCTCCTGGCACTTATCCGTGTAAGCGGAACAAGTGCTACACATGCCCTGACACTTCCTCCCTTACCACCATTCAGGGCCCCAAACAGTCCTTCCAGGTGAGGCAACACTTCACCTGTGAGTCGGCTGGGGTGATATACTGTGTCCGGTGCTCCCGATGTGGCCTTTTATATATTGGCGAGACCCGACGCAGACTGGGAGACCGCTTTGCTGAACATCTACGCTCTGTCCGCCAGAGAAAGCAGGATCTCCCAGTAGCCAGACATTTTAATTCCACATCCCATTCCCATTCTGACATGTCTATCCACGGCCTCCTCTACTGTAAAGATGAAGCCACACTCAGTTGGAGGAACAACACCTTATATTCCGTCTGGGTAGCCTCCAACCTGATGGCATGAACATTGACTTCTCTAACTTCCGCTAATGCCCCACTTCCCCCTCGTACCCCATCTGTTACTTATTTTTATACACACATTCTTTCTCTCACTCTCCTTTTTCTCCCTCTGTCCCTCTGAATATACCCCTTGCCCATCCTCTGGGTCTTCCCCCCCCTGTCTTTCTTCCCGGACCTCCTGTCCCATGATCATCTCTTATCCCTTTTGCCTATCTCCTGTCCAGCTCTTGGCTCCATCCCTTCCCCTCCTGTCTTCTCCTATCATTTTGGATCTCCCCCTCCCCTTCCAACTTTCAAATCCCTTACTCACTCTTCCTTCAGTTAGTCCTGACAAAGGGTCTTGGCCTGAAACGTCGACTGCACTTCTTCCTAGAGATGCTGCCTGGCCTGCTGCGTTCACCAGCAACTTTTATGTGTGTTGATCATTCCCTTCCTTTCTATAAGGGGATCTCCTCAGTTCTGAGCACCCAAGTAGAATGTAAGGTCCTGTTCTTGTCCAAGGTTTGTCTTTGCCATGCAGAAGGTTTGGGAATGGGAAGGGGAGCTGGAATGGCATGTCACTGGAAGTTAGGGATACCCTTTGAGGACTGAGTGTAGGAGTGCTGAAAACACTTTCCCAGTATGCATTTGGTCATGCTGATGTAGGGAAGGTCACAATGGAATCGTATAGTAGACTAGATCGGTAGAAGCACACATGAAGGGCTGGTGCTGAGGGGGAAGGAGCACTACCTCCATCTAATGCTTAACATCAAAGAGATATTTTGATTTGGATTTGGAAACGCGTTCGGACTTCTGCTCGATAAGTTTAATGTTCAGAGAAGTTATTTTTCCCTTGGGCATGGGTGCAAGATACAAAAACAGAATTGCAACAGACTTAAGTACTCAACTCATCATCCTAAACCCTAAGGGTCTATGAAAGAAAAAGATTTAAATTATAATGACCCTTTTTTCTGTATGCTCTTTGAAGAGATAAACAGGTTTCTGTGGGATGGGCAGCAAAGAATGCTTATTGCTTGAACCAGCCTCATTAATCAGGATATCCAAATGGCTGGAGTTTCAGCAGGGATAATGCCAGATGCTAAGGGTTTAGTTATTTCAGTTGGCAAGTGAAAAGACGAGAGCAGTAGTGAGGTTGGTCGAGTAGTTCTTCCAAGTCAAAGTCTAAATAAACATAATATCCAAGTATGTATATGTCACCAAATATTAGTCTGAGGCTCATTTTCTTGTAGACAGTTACAGGAAAATAAAGAAATACAATAGAATTTATAAAACTCTTACAGACAGTGGTGGGAATTGAACCCTGATCACTGACACATGATGCTGTGTTAGTGCTCTGCTAACCACTACACTACCATGCTTCCCTTGGTGATACACTGCAATCTGTGCACATTACAGTTATCAGTGAGCTACTGACCTCCTTTGCACTCTGCATCCACCTTACCTACGTTCAGTCATGGTAAATTGTTGGGCATCATTTGCCAGCAGGGCTGTTTATTTAGCACAGTAGCAGACCCTTCCAGTCTAACAAGCCCATGCTGCCGAATTTCACCCATAAGACCAGTTAACCTATTAACCTGTACGTCTTTCGAATGTGGGAGGCAATCCACACAGTCATGGGCAAAACGTGTAAGCTCCTTTGCCACAGTGGTGGAATTGCACCTGGCTCACTGGCCTGTAATACAGTTACACTAAACGCTATAAAGTGTTAACTAACTATTTTATTGATTGAGGTACAGCATGGAATAGGCCCTTCAGGATGTGCCATACAGCAATCCCTCAATTTAATCCTAGCCTAATCATGGGTGAATTTACAATGACCAACTAATCTACCAACCAGAATGTCTTTGGACTGTGGGAGGAAACCGATTAGTTGGAGGAAACCTACATGGTTACGAATAGAACGTACAAACTCCTAAAGGCAGTGGAGAGAATTGAATGCAGGCCGCTGGTACTGTAGAGTATTGTGTTAACCACAATACTACTGTGGTGCCCTGGGAAGACTAAAGAAACTTGGCATGACGCCTTCAACCATCATCAACTGTTATCAATGTATCATTGAAAGCATCCCATTCAGATGTTTCATAAGACCATAAGATATAGGAGCAGAATTAGGCCATTCGACCCATTGAGTCTGCACTGCCAGTTCATCCCCTCAGCCCCATCTCCTGCCTTCTCCTCATCCCTTCATGCCCTGACCAATCAAGAATCTATCAACTTCTGCCTTAAATATGCATAGAGACTTAACCTTCTCAGCTGCTGTGGCAAATCATAGCTTGGTTTGGTAACTGTTCTTCCCGAGATTTGAATCTGGAGCTATCCCAAATGCTTTCAAAATTGAAGCTGTCAAACCTTTATTTAAAAAGCCAAACCCTGATAGTGAGGCACTAGCTAATTACAAGCCAATATAAAATCTTCCCTTCCTGGGCAAGATTCTTGAGAAAGTCATTTTCAACCAACTCAACAACTTTCTGAATGGGAACAATATTTCAGAAAAGTTTCAATCTGCGAACTACAGCACGGAGGCGAAGCTTCCCAAAGTTATCAGTGGCCTTAGGCTCAGCACAGATGCCAACAGTCTCAATTCTAATTCTTCTAGAACTAAGTGTTGTCTTCGACACAATTGATCAAAACATTCTCCTAGATCTGGTAGTGCCCTTAAATGTTTCACACATATATCTTAGAGAGAAAATTTTTTGTCTGTCTCAGTGACCAATTTTCTAAGAGACACAATGTACCTTTTGGTATTGTGAGGGAAGATGTCTTGGTCCCCTACTCTTTTCCTTATACATGCTCACTGCTACCCTTCCGAGACCTTATTAGAGAACACACACTTGATTTCCACAGTTATTCCAGTGGCACACAATTGTATATCTTGGCTGAGCCTGATTATGATAACACACTATCTTTGACTTCTGGCCTGGCTGCAATGTACAAATAGATGAGCAATAATCTCCTCAAACTTAATGATGAAAAAACTGAAGTACTTTTGATTGCTCCCTAGGCCTTAAAAGATAATCTTCTTGATAAACTTTGGAACTTGATTCTGATTTGAATTTTAAATCCTGCATAAAGAAAGTGGCAGCAGCAGCATTTCCACACTCAAGAAATATTGCAAAGGTGTGTTTATTTCTGTCAGGTAATGATGCTGGAAAACTAATTCACACCTTTATGTTGAATAGACTAGATTACTGCAAAGCACTTTTTGACAAACTTCAATTTATTAAGAATGTCTTTGCTAGACTTTTAACCAAACTAGGATGAGGGAGCATATCACTCCTGTGGTATCTACTCTGCATTGGCTTCCTCTATATTTTAGAACTGATTTTAAAGTTCTCTTCACAAACAAGAGAAATCTGCAGATGCTGGAAATCCTGCTGAAGTATATGATGATTCTGATTTAGGAGGGATGAGAGATTAATGTATCTTTCATCTGCTGCACTCAGTTTTTGTGGCTTACCACTGCGTTTCTAATCCTCAAATTTGCCTGTTGTTTGTGCTTCTTCAATAGAGCTTGGACAGCACATCTTGAAACTCCTGTCTGCTGTGAAATTTCTGCTTGGGACAGATCTTGCACAATGACCACTTTGTGTCTTGTTGCTATGCTCCCTCTGCCATGGTGTAAAAACTGATGATTAGAAGGTTAAACTGCCACATCAGCCACACCCTCACCTTTTAGCTTGGCTGTCCTTCACCCAGTTTGATTCCTTCCATACCCGTTTCTGTTTCAGTTCATCAGTTTAGTTCATTCAACTCAATACATCATTGATCATTAACATCCTGTTTGTTATCCGTGTTTAATCATGCACTGGGCTATACACCTACTAAGTAATCAAGTTTTTAGTTGAAAAGTGGTCTATTAATTAACATGTCACTTTCTTTAACAAAATACAAGCAACTCTCTGTGACATTTAATTTTTTGGAAAATAAATGTTTGGAAATCTAAATTCTGCTCTTTTCTACTGACACACTACACAAACATCAAACATCTAAAACTACTTTTGTATAAAAAATCTTGGGCCTCTAAGACTTTTGCCTTTTGCACAGTGCCATACATTGAAACATAGAGTGAAATGCATCATTTGTGTTAACAACCAACCTGGGGACAGGCTGCAGGAGTCATCACACTTCCAGCACCAACAAAGCATTCCCATGGTGTTCAACAGAATAACAATGCAACAACAACAACAACACAACACAAACAAAACAACATGCAATACAAACCCACCCACTAATCCACTCAGACCTCCAACCCCAGGGCAGGCCATCTCTGTACCTCTAACCTCCAGTGGACTCATGGACCTGTGTGATGGTATTGGGTTTGCTGTCAGTAGAATTCTCGACTCAAGCCCTATCAAGCCCTGAACAGTGATCTGACTCTCACACAAGTGCAGAGAATTCAATTTCTCAAGAATACGGGGATTACAATAGTAAAAGAGCTTTGACTACATACCTCAGAAAAGACAAGTATCTGAGCCAACTTTCGGCCAAAACACTCTCAAAGTCTGAAAATGTAAAAATTGTGGATGTTAAAAGATGTGGATGTTAAAAAATATGAGATTAAACTGAAAATTCTGGATACACTCAAAAGCCAGGCAGCATCTGCAGAAAGAAAAACAGAATTAATGGCTTAGGTCAAAGACTCTATGTGAGAAATGCCGATGTGAAACTTTTCCCGTTCTTGGTTCCACGTATTCTACCTGGCCAGTTGGATTTCTGATCTCAAAGATGATTATTTTTAAACTGGATCTCTCATGTTTTCTAAATGTGGTTCAATCAGCAGCTCTGAGAGCAAATTGAAAGATCAGACAAGGTCACTGCTTAAGTCACAGCTGTTTCAGGAGGCATTTCCTTTGATAAAGTATATCAAATCGATTCTCTAACTTCTGATAATTTCTCTTTTTCTCCCCCTTCTGTTTTTGTCCATTGCTATTCTGGTTCCCTCTCAGCCCTTTTCTTCTTCACAGCTATCCATCACCACCCTCTGGTTCCCCTCCTCCTTTCCTTTCTCCCATGGTCTACCCTCCTCGCCAGTCAGATTCCTCCTTCTCTAGTCCTTTGTCTCTTTCACCTTTCATCTCCCAGCTTCTTACTTCATCCCCCCCCCTCCACCTACCTACCTTCTCCCTCACCTTGTCTCACCTATCACCTGTCGGGTCGTACTTCTTCCCCTCCTCCTACTTCTTATTCTGGTTTTTGCCCCCTTCCTTTCCAGTCATGATGAAGGGTCTCAGCCCAAAAAGTCAACTGCCTGACCTGCAGAATTCCTCCAGTATTCTGTGTGCGTGCTGCTCAATCAAATGAAGCTTAATTATCTCCGCTGCACTTGATAGTTCCAGAGCATCACATTTCAGATAATCAATCAGTCCAGTCTTGGATCACACATTTCCACCATTCAGTTTTATCCTTTCTCCTCATTTGGACACTTCATTTGTCTTGCCTGGAAATGTTGTCATTCTGGGATATCACTCAAGTAACCTTCAGATTGATTTGGAGTCATGTTTAAATTCAAAGGTTCAAAGGTGCAATTTAATGTCAGAGAAATGTATACAACATACTTTCTGAAATGCTTATGAAGCAGTTAACCATTCTAAGGTGCGTAATAGGAGGTTACAGATAAGATCTCACTGGAAAAATAATCAAGCTTTATTTTCATTGCACAGAAGATGTAAACTTCTTTGTAGATTTAATCTTCTCTAAAGATGTTGACTGACTTGTTGAGTCCCTTCAGCAACTTGCTCATGTTTCTCACCCTCTGCATGCTACCTTGGCTGAACAGAGGAGCACTTTTAGTAATAGACTTAGACAACTGCCCTGCTCCAAAGAGCGTTAAATGAGGTCATTCTTACCCTCGGCCATAAGGCTCTATAATGAAGTAATGATCCCCTCCTGTTAGGCTGTGATAGCTTAGTTTTTAAATTTTTATTCTTTCTACTTCTCATCTAATATTTATATCTGTGCAAAGGTAATGCTACTGTGACGCTGTAATTTCCTTGGGATCAACACATTATCTATCTCATAGTCATAGTCATACTTTGTTTCTATCTATGTTTCACTCTGTTGACATTGATTAGACATGTTTACCATGTTGTCACAGTCCTTCACCTGATCAATCGGCTCTTTACCTTGTGCATAACTGAGGGCTCTTTGGGGAACAAGTATGGATGTTTCATTTCACCAAGCTCCTAAGTTTCATTGAAACCTATAAAATATTGAAAGGCCTAGATAAAGCAGATGTGGAGAGGATGTTTCATATAGTCCCACCCGTACTTATGCCATGGACCAAAATCTCTAAGCAGGGGGTCTGTGAATGGGAACCCTGCTATGGTAGGGGAGTCTAGGATCAGAGAGCATATCTTCAGAATGTAAGGATGTCCCTTTAGATCAGAGATGAGGAGGAATTTCTTTAGCCAGATGATAGTGAATCTGTGGAGTTCATTGCCACGTACAGCTGTGGAGGCCAGGTTATTGAGGATATTTAAAGTGGAGGTTAGTAGCCTCTTGATTTGCAAGAGCATCAAAGGCTACAGACAGAAAATAGGAGAACGAGATTGAGAGGGATAATCAATTAATTCTAATTTCATCCTAAATAATCCCAATTTGCTCCTATGCGTTATGGTCTTATATTCAAATTCTGCAACCCCTTATAGAATTCCTCTTCCAAAGGGCACAGCAGAAGAATATCTGAATCCAGATGTAGTTTACATCAGAGGTTGCATTCATCCTTTGCCTGAATTATGTGCCAGGTATGGTGGCTGTTGTTCAGTCTTCACATTTGAGGGCTGTACCACAGTGAGAGAAACCTTGAAACTTTGCAAAATATCCCTCATCAGGTTACACCAGTCAAATGTGACCTGTAGCCACTGAATCTGAAATAAGACCATAAGAAAAAGGAGCAGAATGTAGGCCATTCGAGTCTGCTCTGCCATTCAATCATGGACTGATCCAATTCTTCCAGTCATCCCCACTCCTCATACCCTTTGATGCCCTGGCTAATCAAGAACCTATCTATCTCTGCCTTAAGTACACCCAATGACTTGGCCTCCACAGCCACTCGTGGCAACAAATTCCACAGATTTACCACCCTCAGACTAAAGTAATCTCTCCGCATCTCAGTTCTAAAAGGACGTCCTTCAATCCTGAAGTCGTGCCCTCTTGTCCTAGAATTCCCTACCATGGAAAATAACTTTACCATATCTAATCTGTTCAGGCCTTTTAACATTCGGAATGTTGCTATGAGATTCCTCCTCATTCTCCTGAACTCCAGGGAATACAGCCTAAAAGCTGCCAGACACTCCTCATACGGTAACCCTTTCATTCCTGGAATCATTCTCGTGAATCTTCTCTGAACCCTCTCCAATGTCAGTATATCTTTTCTAAAATAAGGAGCCCAAAACTGCACACAATACTCCAAGTGTGGTCTCACGAGTGCCTTACAGAGCCTCAACATCACATCCCTGCTCTTATATTCTATACCCCTATAAATGAATGCCAACATTGCATTCACCTTCTTCACAACTGACTCAACCTGGAGGTTAAATTTTAGAGTATCTTGCACGAGGACTCCCAAGTTCCTTTGCATCTCTGCATTTTGAATTCTCTCCCATCTAAATAATAATCTGCCCATTTATTTCTTCCACCAAAATGCATGACTATGCACTTTCCAACATTGAATCAGAGAGGACAGGAAAATTTTTAATTGGGGAAAGGCAAATTATGAGGCTATAAGGCTAGAACTTGCGGGTGTGAATTGGGATGATGTTTTTGCAGGGAAATGTACTATGGACATGTGGTCGATGTTTAGAGACCCCTTGCGGGATGTAAGGGATAAATTTGTCCCGGTGAGGAAGATAAAGAATGGTAGGGTGAAGGAACCATGGGTGACAAGTGAGGTGGAGAATCTAGTCAGGAGGAAAAAGGCAGCATACATGAGGTTTAGGAAGCAAGGATCAGATGGGTCTATTGAGGAATATAGGGAAGCAAGAAAGGAGCTTAAGAAGGGGCTGAGAAGAGCAAGAAGGGGGCATGAGAAGGCCTTGGCGAGTAGGGTAAAGGAAAACCCCAAGGCATTCTTTAATTATGTGAAGAAAAAAAGGATGACAGGAGTGAAGGTAGGACCGATTAGAGATAAAGGTGGGAAGATGTGCCTGGAGGCTGTGGAAGTGAGCGAGGTCCTCAATGAATACTTCTCTTCGGTATTCACCAATAAGGGGGAACTTGATGATGGTGAGGACAATATGAGTGAGGTTGATGTTCTGGAGCATGCTGATATTAAGGGAGAGGAGGTGTTGGAGTTGTTAAAATACATTAGGACAGATAAGTCCCCGGGGCCTGACAGAATATTCCCCAGGCTGCTCCACGAGGTGAGAGAAGAGATTGCTGAGCCTCTGGCTAGGATCTTTATGTCCTCGTTGTCCAGGGGAATGGTACCGTAGGATTGGAGGGAGGCGAATGTTGTTCCCTTGTTCAAAAAAGGTAGTAGGGATAATCTGGGTAATTATAGACCAGTGAGCCTTACGTCTGTGGTGGGAAAGCTGTTGGAAAAGATTCTTAGAGATAGGATCTATAGGCATTTAGAGAATCATGGTCTGATCAGGAACAGTCAGCATGGCTTTGTGAAGGGCAGATCGTGTCTAACAAGCCTGATAGAGTTCTTTGAGGAGGTGACCAGGCATATAGATGAGGGTAGTGTAGTGGATGTGATCTATATGGATTTTAGTAAGGCATTTGACAAGGTTCCACACGGTATGCTTATTCAGAAAGTTAGAAGGCATGGGATCCAGGGAAGTTTGGCCAGGTGGATTCAGAATTGGCTTACCTGCAGAAGGCAGAGGATGGTGGTAGAGGGAGTACATTCATATTGGAGGATTGTGACTAGTGGTGTCCCACAAGGATCTGTTCTGGGACCTCTACTTTTCGTGATTTTTATTAACCACCTGGATGTGGGGGTGGAAGGGTGGGTTGGCAAGTTTGCAGACGACACAAAGATTGGTGGTGTTGTAGATAGTGTAGAGGATTGTCAAAGATTGCAGAGAGACATTGATAGGATGCAGAAGTGGGCTGAGAAGTGGCAGATGGAGTTCAACCCGAAGAAGTGTGAGGTGGTACACTTTGGAAGGACAAACTCCAAGGCAGAGTACAAAGTAAATGGCAGGATACTTGGTAGTGTGGAGGAGCAGAGGGATCTCGGGGTACATGTCCACAGATCCCTGAAAGTTGCCTCACAGGTGGATAGGGTAGTTAAGAAAGCTTATGGGGTGTTAGCGTTCATAAGTCGAGGGATAGAGTTTAAGAGTCGCAATGTAATGATGCAGCTCTATAAAACTCTGGTTAGGCCACACTTGGAGTATTGTGTCCAGTTCCGGTCACCTCACTATAGGAAGGATGTGGAAGCATTGGAAAGGGTACAGAGGAGATTTACCAGGATGCTGCCTGGTTTAGAAAGTATGTATTATGATCAGAGATTAAGGGAGCTAGGGCTTTACTCTTTGGAGAGAAAGAGGATGAGAGGAGACATGATAGAGGTGTACAAGATAATAAGAGGAATAGATAGAGTGGATAGCTAGCGCCTCTTCCCCAGGGCACCACTGCTCAATACAAGAGGACATGGCTTTAAGGTAACGGGTGGGAAGTTCAAGGGGGATATTAGAGGAAGGTTTTTTACTCTGAGTGGTTGGTGCGTGGAATGCACTGCCTGAGTCAGTGGTGGAGGCAGATACACTAGTGAAGTTTAAGAGACTACTAGACAGGTATATGGAGGGATCTAAGGTGGGGGCTTATATGGGAAGCAGGATTTGAGGGTCGGCACAACATTGTGGGCCGAAGGGCCTGTACTGTGCTGTACTATTCTATGTTCTATGTTCTATTGTATTTCATTTGCCATTTCTTTGCCCATTCCCCTAAACTATCTAAGTCTCTCTGCAGGCTCTCTGTTTCCTCAACACTACCCGCTCCTCCACCTATCTTTATATCATCTGCAAATTTAGCCACAAATCCATTAATACCATAGTCCAAATCATTGACATACATCGTAAAAAGCAGCGGTCCCAAAACTGACCCCTGTGGAACTCCACTGGTAACCGGCAGCCAGCCAGAATAGGATCCCTTTATTCCCACTCTCTGTTTTCTGCTGACCAGCCTATGCTCCACCCATGCTAGTAACATCCCTGTAATTCCATGGGATCTTATCTCCTCATGTGTGGCACCTTGTCAAAGGCTTTCTGAAAATCCAAGTACACCACGTCTATTACATCTCTTTTGTCTACCCTGCTTGTAATTTCCTCAAAGAATTGCAGTAGGTTTGTCAGGCAGGACTTTCCTTTCAGGAAACCATGCTTGTTTTGGCCTATCTTGTCATGTGTCTCCAGGTACTCCGTAATGTCATCCCTAACAGTCGATTCCAACAACTTCCCAACCACTGATGTCAGGCTAACAGGTCTATAGTTTCCTTTCTGCTGCCTCCCACCCTTCTTAAATAGCAGAGTAACATTTGCAATTTTCCAGTCATCCGGTACAATGCCAGAATCTATCGATTCTTGAAAGATCATCGTTAATACCTCTGCAATCCCTCCAGCTACTTCCTTCAGAACCAGAGGATGCATTCCATCAGGTCCAGAAGATTTATCCATCCTCAGACCATTAAGCTTCCTGAACACATTCTCAGTCGTAATTTTCACTGCACAAACTTCACTTCCCTGACACTCTTGAATGTCCGGTATACTGCAGACATCTTCCACTATGAAGACCAATGCAAGATACGCATTCAGTTCCTCTGCCATTTCTGCATCTCTCATTACAATATCTACAGTGTCATTTTGTATTGGTCCTATATCTACCCTCAACTCTCTTTTTACCCTTTAGATGCTTAAAAAAGCTTTTAGTATCTTCTTTGATATTAGTTGCCAGCTTCCTCTCATAATTCATCTTTTCCTTCCGAATGACCTTCTTAGTTTCCTTCTGCTAGTTTTTAAAAGCTTCCCAATCCTCTACCTTCCCACTAGCTTTGGCTTCCTTGTATGCCCTCTCTTTTGCTTTTACTTTGGCTCTGACTTCACTTGTCAGCCATGGTAGTGTCCTTATTCCCTTTGAAAATTTCTTCTTATTTGGAATATATCTGTCTTGCACTTCCCTCATTTTTCGCAGAAACTCCAGCCATTGCTGCTCTGTTGTTCTTCCTGCAAATGTCCCTTTCCAGTCAACTTCGGCCAGTTCCCCTCTTATGCCATTGAAACTTCCTTTACTCCACTGAAATACCGACACATTGGATTTTATTTTCTCCCTCTCAAATTTCCAATTTCAAATTTCAAATAGATGCCATTAGTCCCCTTCAAAGTGAAGGAAGTTTGGAAACGCAGCCACGTCAATAGGTACCAGACCATTGTGATTCCTAATATTGAAAGATGTGCCCTAAATAAAAATGCTGTTAAAGGTCACAGTATATTAAGAATTATTTATACTACAAATAAAACAGAAGGATACTTATGCAGAATTAGAAGCAGGAGAAGCTAGAATATTTCAGCAAGTTTGGTTCTGCCTGACATGATGATTTTGTTTTGCCCCTGCACTTGTTCAAAAGCCAAGGACCAACTTTATTCACAATATTCACTTACTGTCCATGTATTAGGAATTTGCTGTGGTGTGTGTGCATGATGTGCAACTAAAAACAAAATTCAACAATTATAAATTATAAAGAATTATATAAGACTGAAGTTAGAAGTATGGATATGGAATAAAATAGGATTTACAATGTAAACAGCATTATAAAATGTAGTTTAAGGTGTTTGCAATGCAGTGTGGTGACTAAAGTAATACATTGAAGGGGGTGAAGTGGCTAACTAGAATGGTTGACCAGATTAACAGCCTGGAGCAAGATAGAGTCATGAAAAACTGCAGCACAGAAACAGGCCCTTCAGTCTATCTACTCTGTGTCATACTATTTAAACTGCCTAATCCAGCTGGCGGGCGTTCAAACCAGAGCCCTCAATACCCTCCCATCCATGCAAACTTTTCTTAAAAATTGAAATCGAATTTGCATTCACCACTTGCATTGGCAGCTTGTTCCACACTTCCAGCACCCTCTGAGTGGAAAAATTTCCTCTCATGTTCCCTTTCAATATTTCACCTTTCACCCTTCACCCATGATAGCATGAAGATTTTAAAAATTTTATTTCAGATTTTCAGCACCTAATTTTTTTTTTCCAGCAGAAATATTTGTGTATGTCAAGTTAAGCTCCCATTTGACCATCTTGTAAGTAGATGACAATGGACCAGTTAGTCTTGTGGTGTTCCTTGTATGCATATGGCTATTGTCAACTTTGGCCTCCACCTAACAGTGACAGGGCTGAGTGCAACACCAGTATCTGTGCTCCTGAACACAATCACCTGTCCATTCCTCTAGTCACCTGCCTTCAGAAGTCAGAATCAGGTTCATTATCACTGACTTATGTCACGAAATTCATCATTTTGTGGCAGCAGTACAATGCAATACATAAGATAAAATATAAATTATAATACGAAATATATAAGACCATATGATGCAGGAACAGAATAAGGCCAATCGGCCCATTGGGCCTTTTTCCGCCATTTCATCATGGCTGATCAACTTCCCTCTCAGCTCCAGTCTCCCGCCTCTTCCCCATAGCCCCAACAAATCAAGAATTTATCACACTCTGCCTTAAGTATACCAATAAATTCCACAGATTCGCCATTCTCTATTAAAAGAAATTCCTCTTCTTCTCTGTTCAGAATCAGAATCCTTTATTATCGCCAAGTATGCGGACACATACGGGGAATTTGATGCTGGTTTCCCTGAGCTCTCGCTGTACAGAATCAAAAAGCAAACAAAATGGATATACAGCTATTCTGAGGCTGTGTCATTTGGTTTTAGACTCCCCTGCCATAGGAAATATCCTCGCCACATCCACTCTATCAAGGCCTTTCGACATTCGATAGGTTTCAATATATATATCGTGGAGCATGGTCGACAGCCCAGCATTCCTAATGACCAGCTCTATTTATTGTTCTTCTGTTAAAATGCTTTTGTGGGATTATGGTGGGACGTTCAAGTTCATTTATTGTTACATTTCTGCTTGGGTTAGACAGTTATTTGCAATGTGTCTTTGTGGGTCACCCTGACTGTAACTGGGGTGTGTAATAATCACCTCCCCCGTCTGTATGTGACTGAGTGGATTCTCTCCCCGGGTCATGGCACTAGGTGTGTTTTTGTGCTTGTTGCAATAAAACCTGCAGCCGAGCTAAGCGAGCTTCTCTCGTCTGTCATCATGGACCGAATGCTCACCACAATGTAAGTTAAATACATCGTGCGAAAAGAGAGTAAAAATAGTGAGGTCGTGTTCCTGGGTTTATTGTTCATTCAGAAATCTGATGATGGCGGGGATGATGCATTGCGTGTGTGAGATGACTTGTGAGATGTCTCAAGATGTCCAATTCCACTCAGGTGGCAATCTGCAGTCCTTGTGGACTTCATGAGAGAACTGGTAATTACTTTGTTCTATTTTCCTAATGCGGCATTCATGCCTACACTTCCTTCTGCTGCAGAAAAGCAGCCAACGTAATAAAAGACCCCACTCACCACAGACATTCTTTCTTCTCCTGCCTCCCATCAGACAGAAGATAGAGAAGCCTGAAAGCACATATCACCAGGCTCAAGGACAGTTTCTATCCTGCTGTTATAAGAGACCATTGTACAGTTCCCTAGTATGTTAAAATGGGCTCCTAACATGTTAATCTACCTTGTTAAGGCCTTGCATCTTATCAACTACTTGCACTGCTCTATCTCTGTGTAACACTTTACTCTGCATTCTGTTAATTGTTTCAGCTCGAACTACTGTACGTACCTTATTCACACTGTATCAAAGTTCAAAGTAAATTTATTGCCAAAGTACTTACATACACGTCACAATATGCTACCCTGAGACTTCCTTTTTGCAGGCATTCACAGGAGTACAAAGAAATGCTATAGATTAGAGTCATTGAAAAAATGCATGAACTGAACATAATACTATATTATTTTCCACCATATCTCAATATCTGTGACAATAATAAACCAATTTACCAATTTAACTTAACTTGATTCACAAAACCTCTCATCATCTCATAAGATGACAACTTTGATTTTGGCGTGTCATATTGCATCTGGTACAAAACATTGGTTAGGTTTCTTGTTGTAACAATAGGGACAATGTTGAAGAGATTCACCGGGAAGATGCATGAAATGAAGGGTTTGATTTTCATAGAAAAATTGGATACACTGTCTTTATTCTCACTAAAATGTAAGATTTGCAGGGGTAAACGCACAGAGATTTATAACATTATGAGGTACATAAATTGGTAGATAAAGGGCAAGGGAGTCGAAAACAAGAGAGCTCAGTTTTAAAGTGGGAGGGGAGAAATTTACTGGGGATCTGAGAGGCTGAAAGAGATTGATTGTTGTCTGTGTGGGGTTCATTGTATTTTTTTTTTGTTTTTCTGTATAAACTCTAGAGTAAGGTTCCCAATTTTTTTTAATGCCATGGACTCCTACCATTAACTGATGGATAGATGGACCAAAGGTTGGGAACCCATGCTCTGTTTGTGAGAAAATTCCAGGAAATCAGCAGTTTCTGAGCTACTCAAACTACCTCGTCTGGCACCAATAATCATTCCACAGTCAAAGTCACTTAGATCACATTTCTTCCCCATTCTGATGCTTGGTATGAACAACAGCTGAACTTCTTAACCATTTCTGCATGCTTTTATCCATTGGGTTGCTATCACTTGGTTGCTCGATTAGATATTTTGACAAACAAGTGTACAGGTGTACTTAATAAAGTGACCACTGTAGGTAAGTTCACCTTCAGTTCCAATACGATCATAAGCCATAGGAGCAGAATTAGGCCACTCAGCCCATGAAGTCTGCACCACCATTCCATCATGACTGATTTATTATCCCTCTCAACACCATTCTCCGGTCTTTCCCCATAACCTTTGACACTCTGAATAATCAAGACCTATCAATCTCCACTTCAAATATACTCAATGACTTTGCCATCTCTGACAATGAATTCCACAGATTTACTGCCCTCTGATTTAAGAAATTCCTTCTCATCTCTGTTCTAAGTGGAAGTTCCCTATTCTGAAGCTGTGCCCTCTGGTTCTTGACTCCCCCACTACAGAAAACATCCTCTCCACATCCACTCTGTATTCGACAGGGAGAGAATTCCACAGATTCACCACTCTCTGTATGAAGAAGTTTTTCCTCATCTCGGTCCTAAAAGGCTTCCCCTTTATCCTCAAACTGTGACCCCTCGATCTGGACTTCCCCAACATCGGGAACAATCTTCCTGCATCTAGCCTGTCCAATCCCTTTTAAAGCCCAGTATGTACAGCCCTAGAAAATCATGAACAAAAATTACATTATATTATTTAGAATATTAAGTGCATTCTGTGAAAAACTCTAATTTGTTATCTAACAAAATATATGATGATGAAGCAGAGGCTTTAGGAATTCAACCAGCTACATTCTTCTGCGCAAGAAAGCCCTTGGAGGATGATAGGTTCCATAGTTGTGTGTTTTGCCCAAAGCAAATTTCTGGGGCATCGACATAATGCAGGGAAGTAGAGTAACAGGATTGACAGGAGTGAGATGATAAGAGACTGTCAAAGAGCTCGGTTTATAAATAAAAGTGAATTAGATTCTCTGTAGAAATTCTCAGGCTCAGGTGTAACAAGGTGCTTTACAATTATCTAAATACTCTTCAATGTAGGCAAATTTGGAGCTAATTATTCACATAAAGATTTCATAACTATCATTGTAATAAATGAGCAGTAAATTTGATTCAATGATACCTCCTGCACCTAATAAAGTGGCCACTGAGTGCATAGTCATGGTCTTAGAAAACATAGAAACATAGAAAATAGGTGCAGGAGTAGGCCATTCGGCCCTTCAAGCCTGCACCGCCATTCAGTATGATCATGGCTGATCATCCAACTCAGAACCCTGTACCTGCCTTCTCTCCATACCCCCTGATCCCTTTAGCCACAAGGGCCATATCTAACTCTCTCTTAAATATAGCCAATGAACTGGCCTCAACTGTTTCCTGTGGCAGAGAATTCCACAGATTCACCACTCTCTGTATGAAGAAGTTTTTCCTCATCTCGGTCCTAAAAGGCTTCCCCTTTATCCTCAAACTGTGACCCCTCGATCTGGACTTCCCCAACATCGGGAACAATCTTCCTGCATCTAGCCTGTCCAATCCCTTTAGGATTTTATACATTTCGATAAGATCCCCCCACAATCTTCTAAATTCCAGCGAGTATAAGCCTAGTCAATCCAGTCTTTCATCATGTGAAAGTCCTGCCATCCCAGGAATCAATCTGGTGAACCTTCTTTGTACTCCCTGTATGGCAAGGATGTCTTTCCTCAGGTTAAGGGACCAAAACTGCACACAATACTCCAGGTGTGGTCTCACCAAGGCCTTGTACAACTGCAGTAGTACCTCCCTGCTCCTGTACTCGAGTCCTCTTGCTCTGAATGCCAGCATACCATTCACCTTTTTCACCACCTGCTGTACCTGCATGCCCACTTTCAATGACTGGTGTACAATGACACACAGGTCTCGTTGCACCTCCACCTTTTCCTAATCGGCCACCATTCAGATAATAATCTGTTTTCCTGTTCTTGCCACCAAAGTGGATAACCTCACATTTATCCACATTAAATTGCATCTGCCATGAATTTGCCCACTCACCTAACCTATCCAAGTCACCCTGCATCCTCTTAGCATCCTCCTCACAGCTAACACTGCCGCCCAGCTTCGTGTCATCCGCAAAATTGGAGATGCTGCATTTAATTCCCTCATCCAAGTCATTAATATATATTGTAAACAACTGGGGTCCCAGCACTGAGCCTTGTGGTACCCCACTAGTCACTGCCTGCCATTCTGAAAAGGTCCTGTTTATTCTCACTCTTTGCTTCCTGTCTGCCAACCAACTCTCTATCCACATCAATACCTTACCCCCAATACCGTGTGCTTTAAATTTGCACGCTAATCTCCCGTGTGGGACCTTGTCTTTTGAAAATCCAAATATACCACATCCACTGCTTCTCCCCTATCCACTCTACTAGTTACATCCTCAAAAAATTCTATGAGATTCGTCAGACATGATTTTCCTTTCACAAATCCATGCTGACTTTGTCCGATCATTTCACCGCTTTCCAAATGTGCTGTTATCACATCTTTGATAACTGACTCTAGCATTTTCCCCACCCCGATGTCAGGCTGACTGATCTATAATTCCCCAGTTTCTCTCTCCCTCCTTTTTTAAAAAGTGGGGTTACATTAGCCACCCTCCAATCCTCAGGAACTAATCCAGAATCTAAAGAGTTTTGAAAAATTATCACTAATGCATCCACTATTCCTTGGGCTACTTCCTTAAGCACTCTGGGATGCAGACCATCTGGCCCTGGGGATTTATCTGCCTTTAATCCCTTCAATTTACCTAACACCACTTCCCTACTAACATGTATTTCCCTCAGTTCCTCCACCTCACTGGACCCTCGGTCCCCTACTATTTCCAGAAGATTATTTATGTCCTCCTTAGTGAAGACAGAACCAAAGTAGTTATTCAATTGGTCTGCCATGTCCTTGTTCCCCATGATCAATTCACCTGTTTCTGACTGTAAGGAACCTACATTTGTCTTAACCAATCTTTTTCTTTTCACATATCTATAAAAGCTTTTACAGTCAGTTTTTATGTTCCCTGCCAGCTTTCTCTCATAATCTTTTTTCCCTTTCCCAATTAAGCCCTTTGTCCTCCTCTGCTGGACTCTGAATTTCTCCCAGTCCTCAGGTGTGCCGCTTTCTCTGGCTAATTTGTATGTTCCTTCTTTGGAATTGATACTATCCCGAACTTCCCTTGTCAACCACGGGTGCACTACCTTCCCTGGTTTATTCTTTTGCCAAACTGGGATGAATAATTGTTGTAGTTCATCCATGCGATCTTGAAATGCTTGCCATTGCATATCCACCGTCAACCCTTTAAGTATCTTTGCCAGTCTATCTTAGCTAATTCACGGCTCATACCTTCAAATTTACCCTTCTTTAAGTTCAGAACCTTTGTTTCTGAATTAACTATGTCACTCTTCATCTTAATGAAGAATTCCACCATATTATGGTCACTCTTACCCAAGGGACCTCGCATGACAAGATTGCTAACTAACCCTTCCTCATTGCTCAGTACCCAGTCTAGAATGGCCTGCTCTCTAGTTGGTTCCTCGACATGTTGGTTCAGAAAACCAGCCCGCATACATTCCAAGAAATCCTCTTCCTCAGCACCCTTACCAATTTGGTTGACCCAATCTACATGTAGATTGAAGTCACGCATTATAACTGCTGTTCCTTTATTGCACACATTTCTAATTTTCTGCTTCTATAGTCTATCTCCTTTAAGATTTCAATTTGTTGTGCATTCAGGTGTGCTCCACTGCACAGCACTTCTGTTTACTCGAGTTACTCTGGCCGTTCTTCTCTGATCCCTCTCATTAGCCTGATATTTTCATCCACAGGACTGCTGTCCACTGAATTTTTCTTTTGTTTTTCTCTGTAAAACTACTTCTGGAGGCTGTTGTGCATGCAAATCCTCGGAGATCAGCATTTTCAGAGATACTCATCTGGCACCAATAATCATTCCATGTTAAAAGTCACTTAGATCATATTTCTTCCCCACTCTACTATTTGGTCTGAACAGCTGAACCTCTTGGCTATGTCTGTATGCTTTTATACATTGAGTTGCTGACATACAATTGGTTGATTAGATATTTGCATCAACAACAGGTATGCAGGTGTACCTAATAAAGTGCCCACTGGGTATATGTACATGTAAGTACACCCAGGGTTTCCATAAGATCCTCTGGTCCTGGACTTCCCCACTACAGGAAACATTGTCGCCACATCTGCTCTGTCTAATATTCAATATTCAACAGGATTCAATAAGATCTCCCTTCATTCTTCCAAACTCTAGCAAGTTCAGGCCCAGAAACTCTTGAACAAAGAAACAATACTATATTATTTAGAATATTGAATACCTTCTGTGAAAAGCTATAATTTGTTATTTAAAGAAATATGTGATGATGGAATGGGGGCTTCAGGAATTCAACCAGCTACATTTTTCTGCGCAAGAAAGGCCTGGGAGGATGATAGGATTCATGATTGTGTGTTTTGCACAAAGCAAACCTCAGGGGCATCAACATAATGCAGGGAAGTAGAGTAACAGGATTGACAGGAGTGAGGTGGTAAGAGACTGTCAAAGAGCTCAGTTTATAAATAAAAGTGAATTAGATTCTCAATAGAAATTCTCAGATACTCAGGTGTATCAAGGTGCTTTACAATCATCTAAATACTCTTCAATGTAGGCAAATTTGGAGTTCATTATTCACAGAAAGATTTCATAAATATTGCAGTAAATGAATGAGCAGTAAATTTGATTCAGTGATATTGCCTAAGGTTTGAATATTGGCAAGCAGTTGTGAAAAGACTTGAAAAATGCAGAGGTAGCCCTTCACTTTGCAGTTTGCTTTGAGATAGGGAATAGTTTCCTGCAGTCTGACATAACTACAGTCAGTGGCCACTTTTCTAGATAGCTCCTGAAGCTAATAAAGTGGCCACTGAATGTATGTTTATGGTCTTTGGCTGCTGTAAACCCATCCACCTTAAGTTTCAATGTGTTGTGCATTCAGGGAAGGTCTTTTACACACCACTGAAGTAACATGTGATTATTTGAGTTACTATCACCTTCCTCTCAGCTTGAACCAATCTGGCCATTCTCTTCTGACCTCTCTCACTAACAAGGAATTTTTGTTCAAAGAACTGCTGCTCACTTGATGTTTTTTTGTTTTTCACACCATTGTCTGGAAACTCTGGAGAGAATGTGTTAAAATCCCAGGAGATCAGGAGTTTCAAAGCACTTCATCTGGCACCAATAATCATTTCACGGTCAAAGTTACTCAGATCACCCCATTCTGATGTTTGGTCTGAACAAAAACTGAACCCCTTGACCATGTCTGCATGCTTTTATGCATTAAGTTGCTGCCACATAATTGGTCAATTAGATCTTTGCTTTAATGAGCAATTATACAGGTGTACCTAATAAAGTGCAACTGGTGAAACTCCTTGCATCCCCTTCAGTACTGTCACATCCTTCATGAAGCCACCTTTAAATCCACAGCACAGGAATTATAGAAACATAGAAACATAGAAAATAGGTGCAGGAGTAGGCCATTCAGCCCTTCGAGCCTGCACCGCCATTCAGTAAGATCATGGCTGATCATCCAACTCAGAACCCTGTACCAGCCTTCCCTCCATACCCCCTGATCCCTTTAGCCACAAGGGCCATATCTAACTCCCTCTTAAATATAGCCAATGAACTGACCTCAACTGTTTCCTGTGGCAGAGAATTCCACAGATTCACCACTCTTTGTGTGAAGAAGTTTTTCCTCATCTTGGTCCTAAAAGGCTTCCCCTTTATCCTCAAACTGTGACCCCTCGTTCTGGACTTCCCCAACATCGGAAACAATCTTCCTGCATCTAGCCTGTCCAATCCCTTTAGAATTTTATACGTTTCAATCAAATCCCCCCTCAATCTTCTAAATTCCAGAGACTACAAGCCTAGTCGATCCAGTCTTTCATCATATGAAAGTCCTGCCATCCCAGGAATCAATCTGGTGAACCTTCTTTGTACTCCCTCTATGGCAAGAATGTCTTTCCTCAGAATAGGGGACCAAAACTGCACACAATACTCCAGATGTGGTCCCACCAAGGCCTTGTACAACTGCAGTAGTACCTCCCTGCTCCTGTACTCGAATCCTCTTGCTATGAATGCCAGGGGGAGTAGAAGGTGTTTTGGGAAGCTGGAGCCATATTTTATTCCATTCTAAGAGGAACAGGCCAGTAGCTCTGCTGCCACAAACAAGATTGCATCCTGATGCTAGTGTCCAGCATGCGGTATTGGGGAGAGAGGGTGGTTTGAATGTAAACTGTATATACATGTGGGTAGAGCAATGAGGTATCACAAAACTGAAAGATAAGTTATAAAGTGAAAAGATGTGGAGGAAAAATCTGGAGGTTCATGAGCCTATCCTCATTAGGAAATTGGAAACGGAGAGGGTCAGTAACTTTAAGTTCCTAGCGTTATCATATCAGAAGATCGATCCTGAAACCAGTACATAGGTTCCATCAGAAAGAAGGCATGTAGCATCTCTTCTTTCTTAGTAGTTTGTGTAGAATCAGCACCTCACCATAAACATTGACAACGTTCTACAGATGCACAGTGGAGTGTATCCTGATTGGTTACATCGCGGTCTGGTCTGGAAATGCCAATGCCCAGGAAAGGAAAAGACAACAGAAAGTTGTCGAAATATTCCAGTCAATAACAGGCAAGGCCCTCCCCACAAATGAGTGAACTTACAAAGAGCATTGCCACAAGAAAGCAGCATATATCGTCAAAGACCCAACCATCTATGCTCTTTTCTCACTACTATCATTGAGTAGAAGCCCTAGGTCACACACCACCAGATTCAGGAATAGCTGTTATCCCTCAATCATCAGGTTCCTGAAGCGGTATGGATAACTTCACTCACCTCAACTCTGAACTGATTCCACAACCTACAGACTCACTTTCAAGTACTCTGTTATTTCTCAGGCTATTGCAGAGAGTTTAAACTAGGATCGCTGGGGGGTGGGAGCCAAACTGAAGAGACGGAGCAAGAGATGGTTAGTTCACAAATACAGAAAGCTTGGAGACAGTGCAAGAGGGAGGATAGACAGGTGATCAAGAAGGGACGCGCACAGATGTGTCTATTTAAATACAGGGAGTATTATGAACAAAAAGCATGAGCTTAGAGCGTGGATCAGTACTTGGAGCTATGATGTTATGGCCATTACAGAGACTTGGATGGCTCAGGGGCAGGAATGGTTACTTTGAGTGCCAGGCTTTATACTTTATTGTCACCAAACAATTGGTACTAGAACGTACAATCATCACAGTGATATTTGATTCTGCGCTTCCCACTACCTGGAGTACAAATATTAAATATTAAAAATATTTAAAATAGTTAAAATTAGTAAATATTAAAAATTTAAATTATAAATCATAAATAGAAAATAGAAAAATGGAAAGTGAGGTAGTGCAAAAAAACCGAGAGGCAGGTCCGGATACTTGGAGGGTACGGCCCAGATCCGGGTCAGGATCCGTTCAGCCGTCTTATCACAGTTGGAAAGAAGCTGTTCCCAAATCTGGATGTACGAGTCTTCAAGCTCCTGAGCCTTCTCCCGGAGGGAAGAGGGACAAAAAGTGTGTTGGCTGAGTGGGTCGTGTCCTTGATTATCCTGGCAGCATTGTTCTGACAGCGTGCGGTGTAAAGTGAGTCCAAGGACGGAAGATTGGTTTGTGTGATGTGCTGCGCCATGTTCACGATGTTCTGCAGCTTCTTCCGGTCTTGGACAGGACAACTTCCATACCAGGTTGTGATGCACCCTAGAAGAATGTTTTCTACGGTGCATCTATAAAAATTAGTGAGGGTTTTAGGGGACAGGCCAAATTTCTTCAGTTTTCTCAGGAAGTAAAGGCGCTGGTGGGTCTTCTTGGCAGTGAACTCTGCTTGGTTGGACCAAGTCAGGTCATTTGTGATATTGACCCCGAGGAACTTAAAGCTTTTGACCTGTTCCACTTGCGCACCACCGATGTAAATTGGGTCGTGCAGTCCGCTACTCCTTCTGAAGTCAACAACCAATTCCATCGTCTTGCTGACGTTGAGGGATAGGTTATTGTCTTCGCACCATGCCACCAAGTTCTTAATTTCCTCTCTGTACTCAAACTCATCATTACCCGGGATACAGCCCACAATTGTGTCATCAGCAAACTTATATATTGAGTTTGATGAAACTTGACTACACAATCATTGGTGTACAGTGAGTACAGCAGGGGGCTGAGTACACAGCCTTGTGGGGCACCGGTGCTCAGAGTGATTGTAGAGGAGAGCTTGTCCCCTATTTTTACAGCCTGGGTCCTGTCTGTGAGGAAGTTGAAGATCCAGCTGCAGATCTGAGTGCTAAAGCCCAGGTTCTGGAGCTTAGGAATCAGCTTATTTGGAATGATGCTATTAAAGGCTGAGCTGTAGTCAATGAAAAGGAGCCTTACGTATGCATCTTTATTCTCCAGGTGTTCTAAGGAGGAATGTAGGGCCAGAGAGATGGCATCTGCCGTTGACCTGTTGCTCCAGTAGGTGAACTGCAAAGCGCCGAGGTTGACCGGTAGGCTGTGGTTGATGTGTGCCAAAACTAATCTCTCGAAGCACTTCTAGCAATTGATGTCAGAGCCACAGGTCGATAGTTATTCAGGCATGCCACCTTGCTCTTCTTCGGCACTGGGATTATTGTTGCTTTCTTAAAACACGAGGGGATCTTAGGCTGAAGCAAGGAGCAGTTGAAGATGTCAGCAAACACTCCAGCTAGCTCATTTGCACAGGCCAGAGAACCCGTCCTGGGACGCCATCTGGGCCCGTTGCCTTCCTTGGATTTATCTTCAGGAAGGCCCTTCTAACGTCCTCCTCGGTGACGATGAATCTCAATGCCACCAGCTCCAGTTCATCCAGAGGGAACGGGACGCTCCTTTTCTGTTCGAATCTTGCGTAGAATACGTTAAGTTCGTCAGGAAGAGAAGCGCCATAGTTATTGATATTCCCAGCCTTTTCTTTGCATCCAGTGATCTCATTTAGACCCTGCCATAGTCTACTGGCATCCCTTTGGTTAGCCTGGGCTTCCAACTTGGCTCGGTATTGCCTCTTGGCGCCCTTAATGGCTTTCCGGAGTTCATGCCTGGATTCTGTGTAGCGACTGGTATCCCTGGACCTAAAAGCCGCAGCTCTAGCCTTTAAAAGGGACTTGAGCTCATAATTCATCCAAGGTTTCCAGTTAGGGAATACCCGGATCGTCTTGCGAGACACACAGTCCTCCGTGCAATTCCAAATAAAGTCCGTGACAGCTGAGGCATACTCATCGAAGTTAGCTGCCAAGCCCTTGAATACTAACCAGTCCACCGATTCAAAGCAGTCACGGAGGACCTCATTCATTTCCTCCGTCCAACGCAACACTACTTTTGACACCGTTACCTCCCTCTTCAGTTTCTGTTTGTAAGCCGGGAGGAGGAGTACGGCCTGATGGTCCGATTTTCCGAAGTGAGGTTGTGGGATGGAACAGTAGGCATCCTTGACTGCTGTGTAGTGGTGGCCAAGTATATTCGGGCCTCTAGTGGGGCAGGAGACATGTTGGTATAACCTTGGCAGCTCCTTTCTGAGGTTGGCCTGGTTAAAGTCCCCGGCTGTAATGAGTAAAGCCTCCGGATACCTGGTCTCAAGTTCACTGATGTTGGCATACAGTATGTTCAGAGCACACTCCACGTCCGCCTGGGGGCAGGGGAATGTAGACCGCTGTCAGTATGACTGAGGTGAATTCCCTTGGCAGATAGTAGGGACGACCCTTCACCGACAGGTGTTCCAGGTCCGGGCTGCAGGAGCTTGTCAGTGCCACTGTGTCCAAGCACCACGCAGTGTTGATCAGTAGGCAGACACCACCTCCCCCCTTTAGATGTTTCAGAAAGAACAGGGAGGGAGGTAAAAGAGATGGGGGCATGGCAGTGTTGATCAGAGATAGTGTCACGGTCATAGAAAAGGAGGAAGACATGGAGAAATTGTCTACAGAGTCTCTGTGGGTGGAAGTTAGGAACAGGAAGGGGTCAATAACTCTACTGGGCGTTTTTATAGACCACCCAATAGTAACATAGGACATCAAGGAGCAGATAGGGAGACAGATTCTGGAAAGGTGTAATAATAACAGGGTTGTCGTGGTGGGAGATTTTAATTTCCCAAATATCGATTGGCATGTCCCTAGAGTGAGAGGTTTAGATGGAGTGGAGTTTGTTAGGTGTGTTCAGGAAAGTTTCTTGACACAATAAGTAGATAAGCCTACTACAGAGGCTGTACTTGATCTGGTATTGGAAAATGAACCTGGTCAGGTGTCAGATCTCTCAGTGGGAGAGCATTTTGAAGATAGTGATCGCAACTCTATCTCCTTTACCATAGCATTGGAGAGGGATAGGAACAAGTTAGGAAAGTGCTTATTTGGAGTAAGGGGAAATATGAGACTATCAGGCAGGAACTTGGAAGCATAAATTGGAAACAGATGTTTTCAGAGAAATGTATGGAAGAAATATGGCAAATGTTCAGGGGATATTTGCATGGGGTTCTGCATAGGTACGTTCCAATGAGACAGGGAAATGATCACAGGGTACAGGAACCGTGGAGTACAAAGGCTGTTGTAACTCAGTCAAGAAGGAATGAAGAGCTTACGAGAGGTTCAAAAAGCTAGATAATGATAGAGATCTAAAAGATTATAAGGAAGGAGCTCAAGGAAGAAGTTAGGAGAGCCAGAGGGAACCATGAGAAGCCTTGGTGGACAGGGTTAAGGAAAACTCCAAGGCATTCTACAAGTATGTTAAAAGCAAGAAGATAAGACGTGAGAGAATAGGACCAATCATGTGTGACAGTGGAAAAGTGTGTATGGAATTGGAGGAGATGGCAGAGGTACTTAATGAGTACTTTGCTTCAGTATTCGCTACGGAAAAGGATCTTGGCGATTGTAGGGACGACTTACAGTGGACTGAAAAGCTTGAGCATGTGGACATTAAGAAAGAGGATGTGCAGGAGCTTTTGGAAAACATCAAGTTGGATACGTCACTGGGACTGGACGGGATGTACACCAGGCTACTGTGGGAGGCGAGGGAGGAGATTGCTGAGCCTCTGGCGATGATCTTTGCATCATCAATAGGGATGGGAGAGGTTCCAGAGGATTGGAGGGTTGCAGATGTTGTTCCATTATTCAAGGAAGGGAGTAGAGATAGCCCAAGAAATTATAGACCAGTAAGTCTTACTTCAGTGGTTGGTAAGTTGATGGAGAAGACCCTGAGAGGCAGAGGTTATGAACATTTGGAGAGATGTAATATGATTAGGAATAGTCAGCATGGCTTTGTGAAAGACAGGTCATGCCTTATGAGGATGTGACTAAACACATTGATGATGGTAGAGCAGTAGATGTAGTGTATATGGATTTCAGCAAGGCATTTGACAAGGTACCCTGTGCAAGGATTATTGAGAAAGTAAGGAGGCATAGGATCCAAGGGGAAATTGCTTTGTGGATCCAGAACTGGCTTGCCCTCAGAAGGCAAAGAGTGGTTGTAGACAGATCATATTCTGCTTGGAGGTCGGTCACCAGTGGTGTGCCTTGGGAATCTGTTCTTGCACCCCTTCTCTTTGTAATTTTTATAAATGACCTGGATGAAGAAGTGGAGGAGTGGATTAGTAAATTTGCTGATGACACAAAGGTTGGCAGTGTTGTGGATAGTGTGGAGGGCTGTCAGAGGTTACAGCAGGACATTGATAGGATGCAAAACTGGGCTGAGAAGTGGCAGATGGAGTGTGAGGTGGTTCATTTTGGTAGGTCAAATATGATGGCAGAATATAGTATTAATGGTTAGACTCTTGGCAGTGTGGAGGATCAGAGGGATCTTGGGGTCCGAGTCCATAGGACTCTCAAGGCGCAGGTTGACTCTGTGGTTAAGAAAGCATATGGTAAATTGGCCTTCATCAATCATGGGTTTGAATTTATGAGCCAAGAGGTAATGTTGCAGCTATATAGGACCCTGGTCAGACCCCACTTGGAGTACTGTGTTCAGTTCTGGTTGCCTCACTATAGGAAGGATGTGGAAACCATAGAAAGGGTTCAGAGGAGATTTACAAGGATGTTGCCTGGATTGGGGAGTATGCCCTATGAGAATAGGTTGAGTGAACTCGGCCTTTTTTCCTTGAAGTGACAGAGGATGAGAGGTGACTTGAAAGAGGTATATAAGATGATGAGAGGCATTTATCATTGGATAGTCCCAGGGCTGAAATGGCTAGCACAGGAGGGTGCAGTTTTAAGGTACTTGGAAGTAGGTACAAGGGAGATATTTTTTACACAGAGAGTGGTGAGTGTGTGGAATGTGCTGCCGGCGACAGTGATGGAGGCAGATACAGTAGGGTCTTTTAAGAGACTCCTGGACAGGTTTATGCAGCTCAGAAAAACAGAGGGCTATGGGTAACCTTAGGTAATTTCTCAGGTAAGGACATGTTAGGCACAGCTTTGTGGGCCGAAGGGCCTGTATTGTGCTGTAGGTTTTCTATGTTTCTATGTTTAACTCACATTCTCAGTAGTTGTGAACTTCCCTCTATTTAAGACATTTACAAAGACAGGTGTGAAAAAAGGCCCGAAGAATCATTGGGGACCCGAGTCACCCCAACCACAATCTATTCCAGCTGCTACCATCCAGGAAACGGTACCGCAGCATAAAAGCCAGGACCAACGGGCTCCGGGACACCCTCTTCCATCAGGCCATCAGACTGATTAACTCACGCTGATTTGAGTGTATTTCTATGTTACATTGACTGTTCTATTTATTATAAGTTACTATGATTGCACACTGCACAATTAGACGGAGACGTAACGTAAAGATTTTTACTCCTCATGTATCTGAAGGACGTACGAAATAAAGTCAATTTAATTCAATTCAATATTATTTACTTATTTATTATATGCACAATTTGTCGTCTTCTGAACATTGGTTGCTTGTCAGTCATTATTTATGTACAGTTTTCATAAATTCTATTGTCTTTCTTTAATTTTCTGTAAATACCTGCAGGAAACTGAATCTCAGGAGGTTGTCATTTAACTTCTGTTTACTTTGAACTTTACTTTGAACATGAGAGGGGGTAATTTCAAAGGAGATGTGAGGGGCATGTTTTTACACAGAGAGTGGAGGGTGCCTGGAATGCACTGCCTGGGGTGGTGGTAGAGACAGAAACAGTAGAGATGTTTAAGAGATATTTAGACGGACGCATAAATTTGCGGAAAAATGAAGGATATGGACCTTGTGCAGGCAGATGAGATTAGTTTATGTTCTGTATTGTAACTCCAGAAACTAATTGAAAGAAAAATGTGGAGACAAGAAGCGTGCCGAATTAGTTTTTCTCGTGATACGTTCACATACTGTATGATGTGGTGGCATAATGATAAATGTCATTTATGTACTTCTTACATATAACCATAATGAATTATGCAAACAAAAAAAGAATGCTTAATCAAACAACATGTTTCCAAGGTTACTCAAATATTAAATACACTATACTCCTCCTACTTGGCTATAAACTCCAACTCAATACAGAATGTGTCTCACCTCAAGTATGTAACATATTCCTCTCTAGTCATCTTACACAACATGCTGTATAATACAACTACTGTACAGACATAGACAGCATTGTAAATTTGAAATTGTCCCATTCAGGCTGAAAGATTTAATCACTTGTGGAGGGTTTCTTACTCTTGCAGAATAGGTTATCTCCTGACAAGGGGAGGTCACTCTGTTTGCCAGGTGAGACTTGTGCTTGTGAAACAATTTCAGGTTCTTGGGTCTCTTCCATGGTAGTTATAGGTTCTGCAGGAAGTTGTTCTGAGAGCTCTGGACACCTTTCTTCTCTAACAATCGACTCTGTTGTCCTCAACTGATCCATGTTTCATCTCCAGATAACATCAAACATAATCTCTTCTGTGTAGCAGGGTGGTCCAGTCCTGTCCGTAATCTTTCCAAGTATTCACTTTTGATTACCTCGGTAGTATCTTGCCAGGAGTGAAACATTGAACCTCTTGTTTGAGGAGCCCACAATTTGTCTCAGCTGATGGTCCTGCATATTCGTTCTGAGATTGGCTTTGAGGAGACCCAAGTGAGTGCTCAATGGACAACCCAGGAACTGCACATCTGGTGAGTTGTGGGCAGTGCTGCATTGCAATACACAAGGAGGAAAATGGCGACCCTCTGTTTCAGAGTCTGTGTAGAGTTTTCTGCTGATATTGCTCACAGTGCATTCTTTAGACTCTGGGTAAAGCTTTCCTTCAAGCCATTTGTAGCTGGGTGGTACAGTGCAGATGTAATACAAGACCATAAGATCATAAGACATAGGAGCAGAATTAGGCTATTTGGCCCATCGAGTCTGCTCCGCCATTCGATCATGACTGATCCTTTGTCTCCCTCCTCAGCTCCATTCGTCAGCCTCCTCACAGTAACCTTTGACGCAATGTCCAATCAAGAACTGATCAAGCTCTGCCTTAAATGTGCTCACTGACTTGACCTCCACAGCTCCCCGTGGTAATAAATTCCACAAATTCACCACCATCTGGGTAAAGAAATTTCTCCACATCTTCGTTTTAAATGGACGCCCCTCTATGCTGTGCCCTTTTGTCCTAGATTCTCCCACCATGGGAAACATCCTTTCCATATCTACTCTGTCTGGGCATTTTAACATTCGAAAAGTTTCAATGAGATCCCCCGTCATCCTTCTAAATTCCAGTGAGTACAGACCCAGAGCCATCAGATGATCCTCATATGATAACCCTTTCATTCCTGGAATCATCGTTGTGAACCTCCTCTGAACCCTCTCCAATGCCAGTGCATGTTTTCTTGGATGAGGAGCCCAAAGCTGTTCACAATACTCAGGGTGAGGCCTCACCAGTGCTGTATAAAGCCTCAGCATCACATCCTTGTTCTTGTATTCTAGACCTCTTGAAATGAATGCTAACATTGTATTTGTCTTTCTCACCACCAAACTCTACCTGCAAGTTAATCTTGAGGGTTTTCTGCACAAGGACTCCCAAGATTCTTTGCATCTTTTTGGATTTTCTCCTTGTTTTGAAAATAATCTGCACATTTATTTTTATTCAAAAGTGCATGACCATGCATTTCCAATATTATATTTCATTTGCCAGTTTCTTGCCCATTCTCCTAATCTGTCTAAATCCTTCTGCAGCCTATCTGTTTCCTCAATGCTACCTGCCCCTCCACCAATCTTCATTTCATCTGCAAACTTGGTAACAAAACCATCTATCCCATCATCTAAATCATTGTTATACAGCATAAAAAGAAGCGATCCCAACACTGACCCCTGTGGAACACCACCAGTCACTGGCAGCCAACCAATAAAGGATTCTTTTATTCCCACTCACTGCCTCCTACCAATCAGCCAATGCTCTAACCATGTTAGTAACTTTCCTGTAATACCATGGGCTCTTAACTTGGTAAGCAGCCTCATGTTGACACCATGTCAAAGGCCTTCTGAGAGTTCAGATGTACAACATCCACTGCATCCCCTTTATCTATCCTATTTGTAATCTCCTCAAAGAATTCTAGTAGGTTTTTCAGGCAAGATTTTCCCTTAAGGAAACCATGCTGACTTTGTCCTAATTTGTCCTGTGTTACCAAGCACTCCATAACCTCAGCCTTCACAAATGACTCCAACATCTTCTCAACCACTGAGGCCAGGCTAACTGGCCTATAGTTTCCTTTCTGCTGCCTTTCTCCTTTCTTAAAGAGTGGAGTAACACTTGCAACTTTCCAGTCCTCTTGCAACGTGCCAGATCCAATGTTTTTTGAAAGATCATTGCTACTGCCTCAGCAACTCTACTGTTACCTCTTTCAGAACTTTAGGGTGCAGTTATCTGGCCCATTGATTTTCGCAAAGCTTTTGACTCCATTCGCCGAGGTAAAATGCTGAAGATCCTGAAAGCTTACGGAGTGCCAGACCACCTACTGAGAGCAATAGAGTCCAGCTATACCAAAACCATGGCGAAAGTTGTATCACCAGACAGAGAAACAGCAGTGTTCGAGCTCCTAGCTGGTGTGCTGCAAGGAGACACTCTGGCACCCTACATCTTTATAATCGTCCTTGATTACGCTCTGCATCAAGCTACCAAAGATCATGACAAGCTTGGTTTTACCATAAAACCAGGGCGAACCAGAAGGGTCAGACCAGTTACGCTCACAGATCTCGATTTTGCAGATGACATAGTCCTGCTCTCTGACCAGATGGAGGAAGCGCAGCAGCTACTGACAAAAGTGGAAATTGAGTGCAATAAAGTTGGACTTCACCTCAACGCTAAGAAGACAGAGCACATAGCGTTTAACTGTGATGAAGGTACTCTCAAGACTGTAGAGAATGATACCATTGAGAAAGTCTTTGACTATAAGTACCTCGGGTCAAGAATGATGAGTTCGGAGAAGGACATAAAGATACGGAAGGTGCTGGTGTGGAGGGCTATGAACGACAGGAAGGAAATCTGGAAGTCAAACCTGACCAGAGGGCTTAAAAAGAGGATTTTCATAGCAGTCATAGAGTCCATTCTCGCATACAGATGCGAGACTTGGACACTCACCAAGACGATGCAAAAGTCTCTAGATGGTTGCTATACACAAATGCTCCGGATGGCTCTTGATGTGAATTGGCAACAGCACATGACGAACGTCGAGCTCTATAACAACCTACCGATGCTCACCACTAAAATCGAGGAGAGAAGACTGCAAGTAGCGGGGCACTGTCTACACCACCCCAAGCTACCTGCCAGCCTAGTCATCATATGGGAGTCCAAGCATGGGAGGGTGAACCCTGGGCGCCCTCCCAAGACTAAGGTCAACACGCTCCTAGAAGACAGCGGCGCGGCTAATGTAGATGAACTGAACACACTGATGAGGGAGAGGGAGAAGTGGAGAGTCCGTCATCGTGCCCAACGCCGGCCCCCTAGGCCTGAGTCGATGTAGTAGGATCTGGCTCAGATAACTGATGTACATTTAGATCTTTCAGCTTTTCGAGCACCTTCTCGTTTAGTAATAGTAACTGCACTCACTTCTCTTCCCTCACACCCTTCAACACCTGGTACACTGCTAGTGTCTTCCACAGGGAAGACTGTTGCAAAATACTCATTTAGTTCATCTGCCATCTCCTTTGCCCCCGTTATTCTTTCTCCTGCCTCATTCTCTAGTGGTCCTAGATCCACTCTCATCTCTCTATTATTTTTTACATACTTAAAAGAGCTTTTACTACCTACTTTGATATTGTTTGCTAGTTTGCTTTCATGTTTCATCTTTTCCCTCCTAATGATTCTTTTAGTTGCTCTCTGTAGGGTTTTAAAAGCTTCTCAATCCTCTGTTTTGCCAGTAAGTTTTGCTTTGTTGCATGCCCTCTCTTTTGCTTTTACATTAGCTTTGACTTCCCTTGTCAACGGTTGTACTATTTTGCCATTTGAGTATTTCTTTATTTCAGTGATACATCTATCCTCCACCTTCCTCATTTTTCCCAGAAACTCACACCATTGCATCTCTGCTGTCATCCCTACCAGAAGCTCCTTCCAATTTACTTTGACCAGTTCCTGTCTCATACCACTGTAAATCTCACGGCTATGGAGTCCTGTATCATTCTCATCATTATCACATCTTACATCAACCACGTGCAGATTTGTGCTTTTTTTTTCAAAATTGCAACTTGACTTTTTAACTTTTACTCTTCCCTGTGCAGTGTATTTATTTTTGTCTGCTGGACATGCTCTTTGTATGTATCCAAATGTGTTGCAATTTATGCAAGTTTTGGCTTTAAACCTGCATTGGTCTAGCCAGGCAGGTTTCTGCTTAGACATTGCAATTTTGTTCACACTCATTTTCATTCCTGACTGCAACTTAATTTTATCTTTGGCTGTTTTTTTTCCATTATAGAGTCATAGAAAAGCACAGCACAGAAACAGGCCTTTTGCCCCATCTAGTCGGTGCTGAGCCATTTAAAGTGCCTACTCCCATCGACTCACACTGGGACCATAGCCTCCATAGCTCCACCATCCATGTACCTATCCAAACTTCTCTAAAATGTTGAAATAGATCTTGCATGCACCACTTGCACTGACAGCTTGTCCACAGTCTCGCAATACTCTGTGAAGAAGTTTTCCTTCATGTTTCCCTTAAACTTTTCACCATCCACCCTTAAACCATGACCTCCAGTTATAGTCCCACCCAACCTTAATGGAAAAAGCCTGTTTGCATTTACCCTATCTATATCCCTCATCATCTCATAATCTTGCATACCTCGAACAAATCTCCTCTCAATGTTACAAGAAATAAAGTCCTAATCTATTTAATCTTTCCATATAACTCAGGTCTTTCAGACCTGGCAAGAACCTTGTAAATTTTCTTTGCATTCTTTCAATGTTATTTACATCTTTCTCTGGGTAGGTGACAAAACTGCACACAATACTTCAAATTAGACCTCACCAATGTCTTATACTGTACAACTTCAACATAACATCCCCTCTCCAGTATTCAACAGTTGGATTTATGAAAGCCAATGTGCCAAAAGTTTTCTTTATGACCCTATCAACTTGTGACACCACTTTCAATGAATTATGGACCTGTACTCCCAGATTGCTTTGTTCTACTGCACTCCTCAGTGTCCCACCATTCACTGTGTAAGACCTACCCCAGCTGGTCTACTGAAGTGCAACACCTCACAGTTCTCTGCATTAAATTCCATCTGCCATTTTTCAGCTCATTTTTCCAGTTAGTCTAGAGCCCACTGCAAGTCATGATAGCCTGCTGTGCTGTCCACTACACCCCCAATCTTGGTGTCATCTGCAAATTTGCTGACGCAGTTAACCACATTATCACCCAGATAGTTGATATAGATGACAAGCAACAAAGGATCCAGCACCTATCCCTTCCTTGAAAAACTCTATGTTTGGTGCAACATGACTTACCACTCACGAAGCCATGCTGACTAACCTTAATCAGTTTACTTCAAACTTCCACCCAGCCCTCAAATTCACTTGGTCTATCTCTGACACTTCTCTCCCCTTTCTCGATGTCTCGGTCTCCATCTCTGGAGACAGACTGTCCACTGACATCTTCTACAAGCCCACTGACTCTCATAACTACCTCGACTATACCTCTTCCCACCCCGCCACATGCAAAAATGCCATTCCCTATTCCCAGTTCCTCCGTCTCCACCGCATCTGCTCCCAGGATGAAGCTTTCCGTTCCAGGACATCTCAAATGTCCTCACCTACCACCCCACCAGCCTCCGGATCCAGCACATTATCCTCCACAACTTCTGCCACCTTCAACAGGACCCCAACACTAAGCACACCCTTCCCTCTCCACCCCTCTCCACTTTCCGTAGGGATCGATCCCTCTGCGATTCACTTATCCGCACATCCATCCCCACGGATCTCCCACCCGGCCCTTATCCCTGTAAGCGTAAGTGCTACACCTGTCCCTACATCTCCTCTCTTGCCACCATTCAGGGCCCCAAACAGTCCTTCCAGGTGAGGCAACACTTCACTTGTGAGTCTGTTGGGGTCATCTATTGCATCCGGTGCTCCCGGTGCGGCCTCCTCTACATCGGTGAAACCCGATGCAGATTGGGGGACCGCTTCGTCGAGCACCTCCACTCCGTCTGCCACAAGAGACAGGATCTCCCGGTAGCCACCACTTCAACTCTGCTTCTCAGTCCCATTCAGATATGTCCATACATGGCCTCCTTTACTGCCATGATGAGGCTAAGCTCAGGTTGGAGGAACAACACCTCATACCATCTAGGTAGTCTCCAGCCCCTTGGTATGAACATAGAATTCGCCAACTTCCGGTAATTCCCTCCCTCCACTTCCTCTATCCCTATTTTGCATCACCTCCCTCATAGTTCCGCCTCCTTCTACTATTGTTCTCCTGCCAATCACCTCCCTGCTTCCCCTCCCCCACCTCTTTGTCTTAAAAATTACTGTTTTTTTCCAACTACCAGCATTCTTCAAACCCTCCCCAAAGTTCTTCCTTCAGTCCTGACGAAGGGTTTCAGCCTGAAACGTCAACTAATCTTTTCGACTGATGCTGACTGACCTGCTGAGTTCCTCCAGCGCATTGTGAGTGAACCTTAATCAGTCCATGTCTATTCCAATGTTCATATATCCAGTCCCTCAAAGTACCTTCCAATAACAAATAAACTCTTCTCAATATAGGTATCAATGTTAACCAATGTTCCAATGACAAACTCTGCCATCTTCATCAGGGATGATGCCTGGGCATATCTTCATCATCCCTGATGAAGATGACAGAGTTTTGTCATCGAAACGTCAGTTACAATCCATACCCGTACCCTGCTGTAAGCCCAAGAAGAGTTTATTCATTTTCTATGCTGGGAAAGTACCAGGTCAGTTTTCACCTTCCAATAACTTTCCCACAACTGACGTCAGGCTCACCGTCCCATAATGCCCTGGTTTATTTTCAGAGCTTTTTTAAACAGCGGTACAACATTGGCTATTTTCCAACTTCACCAATCACTAAGGATGATTTAAGTATCTTTGCCAGGGCCACAACAATTTCTGAACTTGCCTCCCACAGGGTCCAAGGGAACATAATGTCCAAGGATACACATTGTGTGGAAAGGACAGGCAGGAGGGCAGAGTTGCCCTGTTGGTAAAAAATGAAATTAAATCATTAGAAAGCGGTGACATGGAGTTGGAAGGTAGTAAATCATTGTGCTTAGAGGTAAGGAATTATACAGCCACAAAGATCCTGATGAGAATTGTACACAAAGCCCCCAAAGACTAGAAAGGATGTGGCCTACAAATTACAACATGAAAATGCATGACAAAAGGGGAAAGGTACAATAGTCATGGGGAAATTCAATATGAATATTGGTGCTGGGTTAAAAGAGGGGTAATTTCTAGAATGCCTACCAGATGACTTTTTAGAGCAGCTTGTGGTTGAACCTACTAGAGTATCAGCTATTCTGGATTGGGTGTTGTGCAGTAAACTGGAATTGATTAGAGAAATTAAGGAAAAGAACCCTCAGGGCAAGTGATCATAATATGATCAAATTCATCCTGAAATTTGAGAAGGAGAAGCTGAAGTCAGATGTATCAGTATTACAGGGAAGTAAAGGGGATTACAGAGACATGAGAGAGGAGTTGGCCAGAATTGATTATAAAAGAGCACTGCCAGAGCAACAATGACTGGAATTTCCGGAAGAAATTTGGAAGGCACAGGATATATACATCCCAAACAGAAAGAAGTCTTCTAAAGGTAAAATAACTTGGCAAACAAGAGAAGTCAAAGCCTACATAAAGCCAAAGAGAGGACATATAATAGAGCAAATATTAGTGGGAAGTTAGAGGATTAGGAAACTTTTAAGTACCAGCAGAAAGCACCTGAAAAAGTCATTAAGAAGGTAAAGATTGAATATGAAAGTAAGCTAGCCTATAATATTGAAGAGGATACCAAAGGTTTCTTCAGATACATAAAGTATAAAAGAGAGGTGAAAGTGGCTAGTGGACCACTGGAAAACATTACTGGAGAGGGAGTAATGAGGGACAAGGAAATGGTGGATGAACTGAATAAGTATTTTGCATCAGTCTTCACTGTAGAAGAGACCAGCAATATGGTGGAAGTAGCAGGTATCAGGGGTCATGAAGTGTGTGAAGTGGCTGTTATAAGAAAGAATATTCTTGGGAAATAGAAAGTTCTGAAGATAGGTAAGTCACCTGGACCAGAGATAGCTGAAGAGATTGTGGAGGCATTTATAATAATCTTTCACGAATCACTAGATTCTGGAATGGTTCCACTCCACTTCTTCAAGGAGGGAGAGAGGCAAAAGAAAGGAAACTATAGGCCAGTTAGTCTGACCTCTGTAATTGGGAAGATGTTGGAGTTGATTATAAAGGATGAGGTCTCAGGGTACTTGGAGGCACTTGATAAAATAGGCCATAGTCAGCATGGTTTCCTCAAGGGAAAATCTTGCCTGACAAATCTGTTAAAATTCTTCAAAGAAGAATCACTTGATGTTGTGTACTTGGATTTTAAAAAGGTTTGTGATAAGGTGTCACACATGAAGCAGCTTATCAGGCATTGAGCTCATGGTATGACTAGAAAGATTCTGGCATGGATAAAGCAGAGGTTGATTAGCAGGAAGCAAAGAGTGGGAATAAAGGGGGCCTTTTCTGGTTGGCTGCCAGTTACTAGAGGTATTCCACAGGGGTTTGTGTTGGGACCAATTCATTTTATGTTATATGTCAATGATTTGGATGATGGAATTGATAGCTTTGTGATCAAATTTGCAGATGATACAAAGATAGGTGGAGGGGTAGGTAGTTTCGAGAAAGTGGAATTTGTTGCCACGTGCACCTGTGGAAGCCAGGTCGTTGGGTGTATTTAAGGCAGAGATTGATATGTCCTTGATTGGACATGGCATCAAAGGTTACAGGGAGAAGGCTGGGAACTGGGGTTAAAGAGGAGGAAAAAAACAGGATCAGCCATGATTGAATGGCGGAGCAGACTGGATGGGCCAGGTGGCCTAATACTGCTCCTATGTCTTATGGTCTTATATATTTAGGAAGACAATAAACTTAAAGCTGGAAATGGCATCTTGGGGTATGGGGAGAGAGGGGATATATGCTGTTGAGTGAGATCACGTCTGATTGTACTGAATGCTGAAAGGGTCAAAGTGATGAACAGTCTACTCTTGTTCCTACTTTTCAAGTTTCTGTTCAACATGTCTCCAATTTTCTGTACATTAATTACTTTGCTTATTGAAAATATCGACCATTTTGGTATCACAAGTCATAAAAAGAGCCGAAGAAGGGTCTCAGCCTGAAATGTCCACTGTTTATTCATTTCCATAGAAGCTACTTGACTCACTGTGTCCCTCCAGCATCTTGTGTGTGTTGTTTTGGCAAACCGGCTTTCACAAATCAGGGCACTGATACGTGTGTGGGGATATTATGCTGAAGTTGTGAAAGATGTTGATGAGGCTCAGTTCGGAGTATTGTGTGTACTCTGCTCATCTATCTACAGAAGAGATATCAAGAAGCTTGAAAGAGTACAATACATTTTCCAAGGATGTTGCCGGGACTTGAGGACACTGAGTTACAAGGGAAGCTTGAGTAGGTTAGGAGTTTATTCCCTTGGAGCACAGGAGAATGAAGGAGATCTTACAGAAGTATAAAAAATTGTGATGGGTATTGATAGGGTGAATGCATGCAGGTTATTTCTCTGAGGTTGGGTCAGACTAGAACTAGAAGTCATAGGTTTAGGGCGAAACATGAAATATTCAAGGGGAATCTGGGAGGGGGTTGGGTGGGGGTGGTTCTTCTTCACTCCGAGGGTAATGCGAGTGTGGAATGAGCTGCCAATGGAAGTGGTCGATTTAGATTCAATTCTAACATTTAAGAGAAGTTTGAATAGGTACATGAATGGGAAAGGTATGGAGGGCTATGATCCAGGTGCAGGTAGATGGGACTAGGAAATGACTGGTCAGCATGGACTAGATGGGCTGAAGGGCCTGTTTCTGTGCTGAAGCGCTTTATGTCTCTATGGTTCTATTTTTACTTTACACAGGAAACAGCCTTAAGCAATCCTAGAACTATAGGTAATTTGTTGGAAGAATGCAGCAGATATATGAGGGAAAAAGCTGTTGACGTCAAACGGCTGTATCAGGGCTGAGGAAGAAGAGGCAAGATGGCCCATCTCCCAACTCCTGGCACAACCTGCCTGCCACCCTTCAAAAATGTACTGTTAATAAGTTGTAGACATGTTTTGTTGGCACTGGAAGCATAGTGACATTTGCAGACTGCTTCTGGCACACCTTCAGACAGTGTTAGTCATTGACGCAAGCAACGCATTTCACTGTATGTTTCCATTTTTTGATGTACGTGTGACAAATATATCTAATCTTTCTTTCTTTCTTTCTTTTTTTCTCCTCAATCCACCAATCATCTCAGACTCCTGTCTCACAACTCCTCCATACCCTTTTCCCACTGTCAATCTCCCCTTTCCACTCTCAATCCTAATGCAGGGTTTTGACCTGAAACACTAGCCATCTCATAGCCTCTATGGCTGTGGAGGCCTGATCACTGGGTGCTTTTAAGGTGGAGGTTGATAGGTTCTTGGTTAGTGGGGGTGTGAATGCTTATGAGGAGAAGGCAGGGGAATGGGGTTGAGAGAAAAACGGATCAGCCATTAGCAGACTTGATGAGCCGAATGGCGTAATTCATCTTCTATATCTTCTGATCTTTTGGTCAAAAACGAATTGAAGCATATGTGAATAAATTAGGGCCATTTTAAAAACTCTTTAATGGGCATTTGCATGATAGAAAATGGAGAGCTATGTGGGAGAGAAGATTGAAAGGCTGGCACAACATCGTGGGCTGAAGGGCCTGTACAATGCTGTAATGTCCAATGTATCAATCCTGTTCAAAGTTCAAGGTACAGTTATTATCAAAGTGTTATACTATATGCAACCTTGAGGTTCATCTTCTTACAGGCAGCCACAAAACAAAGATACTCAATAGAACCCCTTAAAAAAAGAAAATCGGCAAATATCCAACGTGCAATAAAAAAAACAATTTGTCCAAACAATAGAAGTAAGCAAATTTACAACTGAAGTTCACAAAAGTGAGTCCACTGTCATAAAGCCAGTCACAGCTGATCTAGGAGCCCGTTAATTGCAGGCCACAGCCTCAGTTCTGTGCAGAGATGAATTAACCTTGCAAGCAGCTAGCTGCACACCAGCCTGTTACTCTCCTTCGGTCTCAACACACTGAGCTCTCCAATTATTCAAGGGAAAACACTGGTTCTACAGGTTCTATCAAAATCTTGACAATTTTGGTTTCATTTACCCAACTTGTGATAAAAGAATCTACCACTCCTGAATGTCCCTTAATTCTAAAACATCTTCTGTTCCAGTAATAGGGTGCAAATTTACTTTCATTCCAGTCATCAAATGTATTTGTCATTATATATGTCTACTAAAACATTTTCACAATTTTGAGTCTGTAAGGAAATGATTTATGCCACTCAGATATTATTTCTTTCCTGATGCCATTTCAAAATGAAACTCTAGTTTTGAAACAATCAGGTATGGGTTGTTTATGTTAACATATACCTTTTTAGCATGGTTAATCTGTGATCTAACTCTGTCACAGCCCTTTCACCCTGCTACCAGCCAATGCACATTATTTACGACAGTGCCTGTAGCAGTAATAGTGTTGTGTATCTACTATATGTCATACGGTATATATATTTTATCAGGGCCAGTAACATCATGACAGATCCCACCCACCCTGCTCATGGACTGTTTGTCCCACTCCCATCAGGGAGGGGGCTATGTAATATCCACACCAGGACCACCAGACTCAAAAACAGTTCCTTTCTCCAAGCAATAAGTCTGATCAACACCTCCACCCACTAACCCACTGCTCCACACCTCCATCCCCCATCTGTCAGAATCACCTTACGTACAGACGTTCCTGTGCCTAGCATCAGATTATTGGACGTGCAATCAATTTATGTATATAAACTACCTTATGTATTTATATTTATCCTGTTTTTATTACTATTGTGTTCTTTATTTTATTGTGTGTTTTTTTAAGCTGCTTCAGATCCAGAGTAACAATTTTTTTTTCTCGTTTACACTTGTGCTCTGGAAAATACATAACACAATCTTGAATCCTTAACCTTATATCATTTTGCACATCTTCAGAATACTTTTTATTAATCTGTTAACATTATTGTATTAATATATTTTTTTGCTGTATGTGATATACGTACTGTGTTTTTCACCTTGGTCGTTGAAGAACATTCTTTTGTTTAGCTGCATACACGAGTATGGTTGAATGATAATAAACTTGAATTGAACTTTCGATTACTCCTTTGATACCTCTGGTTTGAAACCCACCAGTCTCAAAATCAAAAGTAAAATTGACCCGGCATCGATGGCAGGAAAGAAATTTAAATCAAAGCTTTGGAGACCTATCCCACATACTGAATTTGTGAATAGCTGTTGAAGTTTAAAAGTTCAGAGATTTAGAACTCTGTCCCTTTATAAGATGAATTTCTTTATTCAGAGGGTGGTAAATCTGTGGAATTCATCGCCACAGATGACTTGGAGGTTAAGTTATTGGGTATATTTAAAGCAGAAGTTGATAGGTTCCTAAATAGTCAGAATGCCAATGGTTAAGGGGAAAAGGCAGGAGAATGGAGTTGAGAGGGTTAATAAATCAGCTATGTCTTACTGTCTTATGGTCCTAAGAGAAGAGTAGGCTGCCTATTCTCAAACTTCTGAACTAATCATTTATTTTACATCTCCTTCCCGGTGGGCTAGAATCTATTGTTGTCATCTCCTGCATTTGTTATCTCACATTTCATTTTCCACTTCCTCAGTTTGTGTTATAATATATCGCACTATTAGTGTGCTTTTGTACTCATTGGTATCTTTACTGTTGTTCTTATTATTAGCATGTACACTGCTTAGTTTGTGAGCTTCCGACAAGCAGAGAATTTCATAACTCATTTATCTGCAGACTATTATCTAAATGGGAAGAAAATTCAAACATCAGAGATGTAGGGGTACTTCGGAATCCTCATTCAAGTCTCCCAGAAGGTTAATTTACAGGTTGAATCTGTGATAAAGAAGACAAATGCAATGTTGGCATTTATTTCAGGGGAATAGAATATAAAAGCAAGGTGATAGTGCTGAGACTTTATAAGACACTGGTCAGGTTGCACTTGGAGTGTTGTCAACAGTTTTGGGCCCCATATCTCAGAAAAGATGTGTTGTCATTGGAGAGAGTCTAGAGAAGGCTCAACAAGGATGACTCCAGAAATGAAGAGGTTAACATATGAGGAGCATTTGACAGCTTTGGGCCTGTATTCACTGGAATTTAGAAGAATGCAGAGGGATCTCATTGAAATTTACTGAATGTTGAAAGGATGAGGAGAGGATGTTTCCTAAGGTAGGTGCATCCAGAACAGCCTCAAAACTGAGGGCAACCTTTTAGAACAGAGGTAAGGAGTAGTGAATCTGTGGAGTACTCTGCCACAGATTGCGGTGGAGGCCAAGACCATATTTAATGTGGAAGTTGATAGTATCCCGATTGGTCAGGGCCTTAAAAGATACGGCGAGAAGGCAGGTGTATGAGGTTGAGTGGGATCTGTGATCAACCATGATGAAAAGGAGGAACAGACTCAATGGGCTGAATGGCCTAATTCTGCTCCTATGTCTTATGGTCTTGAGGGCTTAAGGTGATGGGCAGGTGAGTAGAAGAGAAGGGATGAGAAGGGCACCAAAATAGGGAATGAGGGAAAACGAAAGGGGAGCAAAGGGAAATTACCAGAAATTACAGAAGATGATGCTCATGCCATCAGGTTGACAGACTCTCATTTCCTGTTAATCATGGCTCATTGACAGTTTGGGCCCTAAAGGAAAATTCCTTCTTGGGTCTGAACAGGAAGCACATCTTCCAAGAAATTTAGCCTCAACTTTAGAATTTTTTTTCAATGGAATACACTGGTACTGAAAGGCAGCAAATACAATTCTCAGGTTTCCTGATGCCATTGAAATAACACATCACCTTTGCATTCTTGACATGATTTCCATCATCAGCAATTCAGGGAGTGATATTATTCCTGAAGCTGGTATTGGGAACTCCCAGGATATTAATGTCATTCCAATTCCTCTGACTGAAATGCTGAATAGGTAACTCAATCACTTCCATCCTCACCTGCCACATGATTTCACCCTGCTGTCTCTTTTCCCTGAATCCCATCACCTCCCACATGTCCATGTCATGGTGTACACTGGCAATGATGAAACGCAGGTGCGGAGGAAAGGCAGACTCCCATGTAGAGAAGGCAAACAGAGTTTATACATAGAAATTCCTACAGAACATTGGTGTCTCCATTGAAGAAAACCATGAGACATAAACGCTCTCAATACTAGGGCTTGACGATAACCGCTCAGAAGGAACCACTTAAATAGCTGTGGTGAATTCCTTCTGCAGTGTAGTGGCCAAAACAGTTCACAACACTCTAAGTTGGGTCGAAATAATCATTTGTACAACTGCAACATAATGTCCCAATCTTAAGGGATCATTAACTGAATTGTGAGAACCACGCAAGGAGACATCTACAAAGTCTCACCTTCTTTCAACAAGTTTTTCCATTTACTTGTGTAAGATAAGGGAAACAGGTAGGGAAGTTATGGAAACAATGATGATTAAAGAAGAGGAAGTACCAGAGCTTTTAAGGAATATAAAAGTGGATAAGTCTCCAGGTCCTGACAGAATATTCCCTAGGACCTTGAGAGAAGTTAGTGTGGAAATAGCAGGGGCTCTGACAGAAATATTTCAAATGTCATTAGAAACGGGGATGGTACCAGAGGATTGGCATATTGCTCATGTTGTTCCATTGTTTAAAAAGGGTTCTAAGACTAAACCTAGCAATTATCAGCCTGTGAGTTTGACCTCAGTGGTGGGTAAGTTGATGGAAAGTATTCTTAGAGATGGTATATATAATTATCTGGATAGACAGGGTCTGATTAGGAACAGTCAACATGGATTTGTTCGTGGAAGATCATGTTTGACAAATCTTATTGAATTTTTTGATGAGGTTACTAGGAAAGTTGATGGGGTTAAAGCGGTGGATGTTGTCTATATGGATTTCAGTAAGGCCTTTGACAAGTTCCCACATGGAAGGTTGGTTAGGAAGGTTCCATCGCTAGGTATTAATATTGAAGTAGTAAAACGGATTACTACTAAGAGAGTGGTGGTGGATAACTGTCAGATTGGAGGGCAGTGACTAGTGGTGTATCTCAGGGATCTGTACTGGGTCCAATGTTATTTGTCATATACATTAATAATCTGAATGATGGGGTGGTAAATTGGATGAGTAAGTATGCAGATGATACTAAGATAGGTGGAGTTGTGGATAATGAAGTAGGTTTTCAAAGTTTGCAGAGAGATTTAGGCCAGTTAGGAGAGTGGGCTGAAAGATGGCAGATGGAGTTTAATGCTGATAAATGACAGGTGCTACATTTTGGTAGGACTAATCAAAATAGGACATACATGGTAAATGGTAGGGCATTGAAGAATGCAGTAGAACAGAGGGACCTAGGAATAATGGTGCATAGTTCCCTGAAGGTGGAATCTCATGTGGATAGGGTGGTAAAGAAAGCTTTGGTATGCTGGCCTTTATAAATCAGAGCATTGAGTATAGGAGTTGGGATGTAATGTTGAAATTGTACAAGGCATTGGTGAGGACAGATTTGGAGTAGTGTGTACAGTTTTGGTCACCGAATTATAGGATAAATGTCAACAAAATAGAGAGAGTACAGAGAAGATTTACTAGAATGTTACCTGGGTTTCATAACCTAACTTACAGAGAAAGGTTGAACAAGTTGGGTCTTTATTCTCTGGAACGTCGAAGGTTGAGGGGGGACTTGATAGAGGTATTTAAAATTATGAGGGGGATAGATAGAGTTAACGTGGATAGGCTTTTTCCATTGAGAGTGGGGGAGATTCAAACAAGAGAACGTGAGTTGAGAGTTAAAGGGCAAAAGTTTCGGGGTAACATGAGGGGGAACTTCTTTACTCAGAAAGTGGTAGCTGTGTGGAACGAGCTTCCAGCAGAAATGGTTGAGGCAGGTTCGATGTTGTCGTTTAAAGTTAAATTGGATAGATATATGGACAGGAAAGGAATGGAGGGTTATGGGCTGAGTGCAGGTCGGTGGGACTAGGTGAGAGGAAGAGTTCGGCATGGACTATTCCATGCTGTAATTGTTATATGGTTATATTTATTCATTATTACCCTTTGCTTACCATAATTTTAATGAATCCCTGTACCTGATCATTATTTATATCCTAAGAAAGAACGGTGCTATATTTGAGGCCCTCCATTGGTCAGGTTAATCATGGAAGTTGTGGCCATAACTGTCTATGTGCACCCTCCAAGAGGACCACACCTTGTCGTGGTTTGAAGTCTTGCATTCATAAATGACCCAGAGGGCTATGCTGGCTGGAGTCAGGGTCTTATGCTTTGGCTCTTGTTAGGGTCGTCCACGCAAAACAGGTCAAAGGGTAGAGGGCAGACTAAGAGCGGTCCACTGGACCTCCAGATTGGGTGGGGTGCGGGGGCATCAGCTCAGGACTAACCCTGAATGGCAAAATAAAATTGATATGGAAACAGCAGTGATGAATCCTTCTAAATCTGAGTGCATGGTATTCCTGAGTCTCCAACTGGGACTTGCATGGCTGAAACAGAGAGGAAGCTGCTGACGCAGTGGAGGCCTTGAACACTGCCAGAGATGGAGGACCTTCATTGCTATGCTAAGCGCCAGCAGCGGAATGGGCAGAAAGTAAGTAAGTAATCTATGTAAAAGCCAGGGCAGTTGCCCACGGAGTAAGCTTCCCCCTCTCTACGTAGCCAATGAATCCAAGGGAATGGCAGAGACTGATACAGCTTGACACTAGCGATGTTGCAGGAGTTTCCAGTCAGCGTTGAACTTAATATAGGACTGGGTTAGGGACTCCTAAGGTAATGAAGAGATCGGGCTTTGGTGGATCACATATGCAGTAATAGGAGGTGTTTGGTTCTATTCCAAAAGAAGGATCTAGCTGGCCATTGGAGAGAGTGCTGCACAATGACGGATAGGGTTGACTAGACTTGAATTTTCTACAATTTTGAAGAACTAGAGGGAATCTAACTGAAACTCACAAAATTGTGATAACACTGGAGAAACGGAATGCAGGGAGAAATCTTCCTCTGGCTGGATGTCCAGATCCTAGGCTCACAGGACAAAGGAAAGTAGAATGTAGAGAAGAACTTATTTACTTAAGAGAGATGAACAAGAGGATGTATTACCACAAAGGCTGTAGATGCCAAGTCACTCTATATGACTGTACTCGCTGGAATTCAGAAGGATGAGGGGGGATGTCATTGAAACCTCTCAAATATTGAAAGGCCTAGGCAGAGTAGATGTAGAAAGGATGTACCCCATAGTGGGAGAGTCTAGGACAAGAGGGCACAGCCTCAGGATAGAGGGGTACCCTTTCAAACAGAGATGCAGAGAAATTTCTTTAGCCAAAGGGTGGTGAATTTGTGGAATTTGTTGCCACGTGCACCTGTGGAAGCCAGGTCGTTGGGTGTATTTAAGGCAGAGATTGATATGTCCTTGATTGGACATGGCATCAAAGGTTACAGGGAGAAGGCTGGGAACTGGGGTTAAAGAGGAGGAAAAAAACAGAATCAGCCATGATTGAATGGCGGAGCAGACTGGATGGTCTTATGGTCTTATATATTTAGGAAAACAATAAACTTAAAGCTGGAAATGGCATCTTGGGGTATGGGGAGGGAGGGGATATATGCTGTTGAGTGAGATCACGTCTGATTGTACTGAATGCTGAAAGGGTCAAAGTGATGAACAGTCTACTCTTGTTCCTACTTTTCAAGTTTCTGTTCAACATGTCTCCAATTTTCTGTACATTAATTACTTTGCTTATTGAAAATATCGACCATTTTGGTATCACAAGTCATAAAAAGAGCCGAAGAAGGGTCTCAGCCTGAAATGTCCACTGTTTATTCATTTCCATAGAAGCTACTTGACTCACTGTGTCCCTCCAGCATCTTGTGTGTGTTGTTTTGGCAAACCGGCTTTCACAAATCAGGGCACTGATATGTGTGTGGGGATATTATGCTGAAGTTGTGAAAGATGTTGATGAGGCTCAGTTCGGAGTATTGTGTGTGCTCTGCTCATCTATCTACAGAAGAGATATCAAGAAGCTTGAAAGAGTACAATACATTTTCCAAGGATGTTGCCGGGACTTGAGGACACTGAGTTACAAGGGAAGCTTGAGTAGGTTAGGAGTTTATTCCCTTGGAGCACAGGAGAATGAAGGAGATCTTACAGAAGTATAAAAAATTGTGATGGGTATTGATAGGGTGAATGCATGCAGGTTATTTCTCTGAGGTTGGGTCAGACTAGAACTAGAAGTCATAGGTTTAGGGCGAAACATGAAATATTCAAGGGGAATCTGGGAGGGGGTTGGGTGGGGGTGGTTCTTCTTCACTCCGAGGGTAATGCGAGTGTGGAATGAGCTGCCAATGGAAGTGGTCGATTTAGATTCAATTCTAACATTTAAGAGAAGTTTGAATAGGTACATGAATGGGAAAGGTATGGAGGGCTATGATCCAGGTGCAGGTAGATGGGACTAGGAAATGACTGGTCAGCATGGACTAGATGGGCTGAAGGGCCTGTTTCTGTGCAGAAGCGCTTTATGTCTCTATGGTTCTATTTTTACTTTACACAGGAAACAGCCTTAAGCAATCCTAGAACTATAGGTAATTTGTTGGAAGAATGCAGCAGATATATGAGGGAAAAAGCTGTTGACGTCAAACGGCTGTATCAGGGCTGAGGAAGAAGAGGCAAGATGGCCCATCTCCCAACTCCTGGCACAACTTGCCTGCCACCCTTCAAAAATGTACTGTTAATAAGTTGTAGACATGTTTTGTTGGCACTGGAAGCATAGTGACATTTGCAGACTGCTTCTGGCACACCCTCAGACAGTGTTAGTCACTGACACAAGCAACGCATTTCACTGTATGTTTCCATTTTTTGATGTACGTGTGACAAATATATCTAATCTTTCTTTCTTTCTTTCTTTTTTTCTCCTCAATCCACCAATCATCTCAGACTCCTGTCTCACAACTCCTCCATACCCTCTTCCCACTGTCAATCTCCCCTTTCCACTCTCAATCCTAATGCAGGGTTTTGACCTGAAACACTAGCCATCTCATAGCCTCTATGGCTGTGGAGGCCTGATCACTGGGTGCTTTTAAGGTGGAGGTTGATAGGTTCTTGGTTAGTGGGGGTGTGAATGCTTATGAGGAGAAGGCAGGGGAATGGGGTTGAGAGAAAAACGGATCAGCCATTAGCAGACTTGATGAGCCGAATGGCGTAATTCATCTTCTATATCTTCTGATCTTTTGGTCAAAAACGAATTGAAGCATATGTGAATAAATTAGGGCCATTTTAAAAACTCTTTAATGGGCATTTGCATGATAGAAAATGGAGAGCTATGTGGGAGAGAAGATTGAAAGGCTGGCACAACATCGTGGGCTGAAGGGCCTGTACAATGCTGTAATGTCCAATGTATCAATCCTGTTCAAAGTTCAAGGTACAGTTATTATCAAAGTGTTATACTATATGCAACCTTGAGGTTCATCTTCTTACAGGCAGCCACAAAACAAAGATACTCAATAGAACCCCTTAAAAAAAGAAAATCGGCAAATATCCAACGTGCAATAAAAAAAACAATTTGTCCAAACAATAGAAGTAAGCAAATTTACAACTGAAGTTCACAAAAGTGAGTCCACTGTCATAAAGCCAGTCACAGCTGATCTAGGAGCCCGTTAGTTGCAGGCCACAGCCTCAGTTCTGTGCAGAGATGAATTAACCTTGCAAGCAGCTAGCTGCACACCAGCCTGTTACTCTCCTTCGGTCTCAACACACTGAGCTCTCCAATTATTCAAGGGAAAACACTGGTTCTACAGGTTCTATCAAAATCTTGACAATTTTGGTTTCATTTACCCAACTTGTGATAAAAGAATCTACCACTCCTGAATGTCCCTTAATTCTAAAACATCTTCTGTTCCAGTAACAGGGTGCAAATTTACTTTCATTCCAGTCATCAAATGTATTTGTCATTATATATGTCTACTAAAACATTTTCACAATTTTGAGTCTGTAAGGAAATGATTTATGCCACTCAGATATTATTTCTTTCCTGATGCCATTTCAAAATGAAACTCTAGTTTTGAAACAATCAGGTATGGGTTGTTTATGTTAACATATACCTTTTTAGCATGGTTAATCTGTGATCTAACTCTGTCACAGCCCTTTCACCCTGCTACCAGCCAATGCACATTATTTACGACAGTGCCTGTAGCAGTAATAGTGTTGTGTATCTACTATATGTCATACGGTATATATATTTTATCAGGGCCAGTAACATCATGACAGATCCCACCCACCCTGCTCATGGACTGTTTGTCCCACTCCCATCAGGGAGGGGGCTATGTAATATCCACACCAGGACCACCAGACTCAAAAACAGTTCCTTTCCCCAAGCAATAAGTCTGATCAACACCTCCACCCACTAACCCACTGCTCCACACCTCCATCCCCCATCTGTCAGAATCACCTTATGTACAGACGTTCCTGTGCCTAGCATCAGATTATTGGACGTGCAATCAATTTATGTATATAAACTACCTTATGTATTTATATTTATCCTGTTTTTATTACTATTGTGTTCTTTATTTTATTGTGTGTTTTTTTAAGCTGCTTCAGATCCAGAGTAACAATTTTTTTTTCTCGTTTACACTTGTGCTCTGGAAAATACATAACACAATCTTGAATCCTTAACCTTATATCATTTTGCACATCTTCAAAATACTTTTTATTAATCTGTTAATATTATTGTATTAATATATTTTTTTGCTGTATGTGATATACGTACTGTGTTTTTCACCTTGGTCGTTGAAGAACATTCTTTTGTTTAGCTGCATACACGAGTATGGTTGAATGATAATAAACTTGAATTGAACTTTCGATTACTCCTTTGATACCTCTGGTTTGAAACCCACCAGTCTCAAAATCAAAAGTAAAATTGACCCGGCATCGATGGCAGGAAAGAAATTTAAATCAAAGCTTTGGAGACCTATCCCACATACTGAATTTGTGAATAGCTGTTGAAGTTTAAAAGTTCAGAGATTTAGAACTCTGTCCCTTTATAAGATGAATTTCTTTATTCAGAGGGTGGTAAATCTGTGGAATTCATCGCCACAGATGACTTGGAGGTTAAGTTATTGGGTATATTTAAAGCAGAAGTTGATAGGTTCCTGAATAGTCAGAATGCCAATGGTTAAGGGGAAAAGGCAGGAGAATGGAGTTGAGAGGGTTAATAAATCAGCTATGTCTTACTGTCTTATGGTCCTAAGAGAAGAGTAGGCTGCCTATTCTCAAACTTCTGAACTAATCATTTATTTTACATCTCCTTCCCGGTGGGCTAGAATCTATTGTTGTCATCTCCTGCATTTGTTATCTCACTTTAGTATTTCATTTTCCACTTCCTCAGTTTGTGTTATAATATATCGCACTTTTAGTGTGCTTTTGTACTCATTGGTATCTTTACTGTTGTTCTTATTATTAGCATGTACACTGCTTAGTTTGTGAGCTTCCGACAAGCAGAGAATTTCATAACTCATTTATCTGCAGACTATTATCTAAATGGGAAGAAAATTCAAACATCAGAGATGTAGGGGTACTTCGGAATCCTCATTCAAGTCTCCCAGAAGGTTAATTTACAGGTTGAATCTGTGATAAAGAAGACAAATGCAATGTTGGCATTTATTTCAGGGGAATAGAATATAAAAGCAAGGTGATAGTGCTGAGACTTTATAAGACACTGGTCAGGTTGCACTTGGAGTGTTGTCAACAGTTTTGGGCCCCATATCTCAGAAAAGATGTGTTGTCATTGGAGAGAGTCTAGAGAAGGCTCAACAAGGATGACTCCAGAAATGAAGAGGTTAACATATGAGGAGCATTTGACAGCTTTGGGCCTGTATTCACTGGAATTTAGAAGAATGCAGAGGGATCTCATTGAAATTTACTGAATGTTGAAAGGATGAGGAGAGGATGTTTCCTAAGGTAGGTGCATCCAGAACAGCCTCAAAACTGAGGGCAACCTTTTAGAACAGAGGTAAGGAGTAGTGAATCTGTGGAGTACTCTGCCACAGATTGCGGTGGAGGCCAAGACCATATTTAATGTGGAAGTTGATAGTATCCCGATTGGTCAGGGCCTTAAAAGATACGGCGAGAAGGCAGGTGTATGAGGTTGAGTGGGATCTGTGATCAACCATGATGAAAAGGAGGAACAGACTCAATGGGCTGAATGGCCTAATTCTGCTCCTATGTCTTATGGTCTTGAGGACTTAAGGTGATGGGCAGGTGAGTAGAAGAGAAGGGATGAGAAGGGCACCAAAATAGGGAATGAGGGAAAACGAAAGGGGAGCAAAGGGAAATTACCAGAAAGATGTTGATGAGTCTCAGTTCGGAGTATTGTGTGTACTCTGCTCATCTATCTACAGAAGAGATATCAAGAAGCTTGAAAGAGCACAATACATTTTCCAGGGGTGTTGCCGGGACTTGAGGACACTGAGTTACAAGGGAAGCTTGAGTAGTTTAGGAGTTTATTCCCTTGGAGCACAAGAGAATGAAAGAGATCTTACAGAAGTGTAAAAAAATGTGATGGGTATTGATAGGGTGAATGCATGCAGGTTATTTCCCTGAGGTTGGGTCAGACTAGAACTAGAAGTCATAGGTTTAGGGCGAAACATGAAATATTCAAGGGGAATCTGGGGTGGGGTGGGTGGGGTGGGTGGGGGTGGTTCTTCTTCACTCCGAGGGTAATGCGAGTGTGGAATGAGCTGCCAATGGAAGTGGTCGATTTAGATTCAATTCTAACATTTAAGAGAAGTTCGAATAGGTACATGGATGGGAAGGGTATGGAGGGCTATGATCCAGGTGCAGGTAGATGGGACTAGGAAATGACTGGTCAGCATGGTCTAGATGGGCTGAAGTGCTTTATGTCTCTATGGTTCTATTTTTACTTTACACAGGAAACAGCCTTAAGCAATCCTAGAACTATAAGTAATTTGTTGGAAGAATGCAGCAGATATATGAGGGAAAAAGCTGTTGATGTCAAACGGCTGTATCAGGGCTGAGGAAGAAGAGGCAAGATGGCCCATCTCCCAACTCCTGGCACAACCTGCCTGCCACCCTTCAAAAATGTACTGTTAATAAGTTGTAGACATGTTTTGTTGGCACTGGAAGCATAGTGACATTTGCAGACTGCTTCTGGCACGCCCTCAGACAGTGTTAGTCACTGACACAAGCAACGCATTTCACTGTATGTTTCCATTTTTTGATGTACGTGTGACAAATATATCTAATCTTTCTTTCTTTCTTTCTTTTTTTCTCCTCAATCCACCAATCATCTCAGACTCCTGTCTCACAACTCCTCCATAACCTCTTCCCACTGTCCATCTCCCCTTTCCACTCTCAATCCTAATGCAGGGTTTTGACCTGAAACACTAGCCATCTCTTTGCCTCTACAGATGCCGCTCGACCTGATGTTCTTCCAGCAGACTGTTGTTGCTCCAGATTCCAGCATCTGCAGTCTCTTGTGCCTCCATTAAAAAAACCTCGAACCTCAAAGTTTTTTTCTGTTTCTCCTTCTGTACATACTACTAAACTTGCATGTAATATGAAAACGGATTACTATTAAATAAATTATTAGACAAATTAAACCTGAGTGGTAAGTAATTTGGCCTGGACCGCGAGGAGGAAATGCTGGCCATCGGGAGAGAACTGAGGCAGGGAGAGGCAGTCATGGCTGTGGGTTGTTTATGCATTACTTTTGATATTTTTTAGGGTGGCACGATAGCATAGATAGCACTTACCAGTGCCAGGGATTGGAGTTCAATTCTATAAGGGGTTTGTAAGTTCTCCCTATGACTGCATGGGTTTCCCCCAAGTGCTCCGGTATTCTCCCACATTCCAAGGATGTTGGAGTTAGGAAGGGTTAGTAAATTGTGGGCATGCTACTTTGGATCCGGAAGCATGGAAACACTTTTGCGGGCTTCTCCAGCATATCCTCAGATTGTGTTGTCATTGACACATTTCACTCTACATTTTGAAGTTTTAATGTACATATGACAGAGAAAACTAATATAATTATTAATGCAACTATTTGTTTGAAAAGAAACAGCCAACTCTGTCTAGAATTCCAGGGCACTTTGTTCTACTCAACCTGTGCTACATACAGGTTAATTTGTCATAGCATTCAACAGACTGACATTGTAGTCAAACTGAAGTTCAGTGAATTCACCGTGAAAGCTCCCTGGGGCAATTTCTTTTACACCTAGCAAGAAACATAACCCAGAAACAGCTTTGTTCTCTCTGCCAATGTTTTTATACATTGGCAGCAAAGGTAAAAAGGCTTACTACTGCTGCGCGTGACAACTGAGAATTATGAGCTTGTCGGGAGCATTGTCGATATTTCGGGACTGATCTCAGTATCTGTTTCCGCTTGCTTTCAACTGTGTCAAAAACCCCTCATGCTAAAAGTGCGAGAGACTGTGTTCCATAAGCACATGGAATGTGTCAGCCTGCAGCCCCTATTCATATATCCGAGGTGGCTGCTGTTTGTCTTTTAACTACATGTTAGCCCCACTCTCTTCATCTTCGGTCATCCACTATGGAGGAGGGAAGGGAGGGAGGAGGGTGTCCTAGGAAACCCACTCTTGGGGCAGAGATAGCTCTTCATGGGTCCTGGAGACAGGCAGTAGAGGATTCTGTTGGGCTGACTGTCTGGCAATGCTCAGGAAGTACATCCAAAACCGGGCGTATGTGGAAAAAGACATGCTGTATCCACAGGTACCTGTGGAACACAGAGGTGTTTCAAGACCGTGAGGGTTAAATGCCATTATTACCGAGGATGGAAATGGGTTAGTTTAGTTTGTGTTAGACATGATTTGCCTGGTGATTGTTTGTAATGTGATTGTACAAAGGTACTGCAATAGCTTTAATTTCTAGTATATGTTATTTTTGTAAAACAAAACATGCTTAGGGTGCATGGCTAGATTCATACCAACCTTATGGATAAAACAGACCTGAATATTTTTGACATTTGATATATTTAACCACTTTATTTATCAGTTACAGAACGTATCTAATGAAGTGGATTTCACGGTCTCCTGCTGCTGCAGCCTACCAGCTTCAAGGTCCGAAGTGTTGTGCATTCAGAGATGCTCTTCTGCATTACACTGTTGTAAAGTGTAGTTATTTAAGTTGCCGTCACCTTCCTGTAGCTTGAACCAATCTGGCCATTCTCCTCTGACCTCTCTCGTTAACAAGGCATTTTCACCCACAGAACTGCTGCTCACTCGATTCTTTTTTTGCTTTTCACACCATTCCGCGTATACTCTAGAAGCTGTTGTGTGCGAAAATCCCAGGAGATTAGGAGTTTCTGAGATAGCCAAACCACTGCGTCTGGCACCAACAATTATTCCACAGTCGAAGTCACGTTTCTTCCCCATTCTGATGTTTGGTCTGAACAACTAAACCTCTTAACCATATCTGCACATTTTTTATGCATTGAGTTGTTGCGACATAATTGGCTGATGAGATATTTGCGCTAAAGAGGAGATGTACAGTTGCACCTAATAAAGTGGCCACTGAGTGTATGTACTTAATAAAATTCCTATTTTATGATCAATCAGTTTTCCAGAGATATTCTGTGGGATTGTTGATTCCTCTGTGTGTTGTTTGTACTAACCACCATCCAGCTCTCCAATCTCACCAATCCACTTCTTTGGATCTCCAGCGATCTCTTGAGATCAACACAAAATGGAAGGACATGCTGAACCAGTGTCCGGTTTTGTAGCCTGCTCTGTAAGGTAATGTCCAGCTCTCTTTTACAGCCATCTGAGGCCCTTCATTGTTTGCTGTCAGCCAGGGACCATGGTTTGTCCCAGCTGTCCACATGATACACAAGTCAGCATGCAGGCCAGAGTGGTACAATATGGATGCCAGCTGTTGCCCATGCAGCAGACTCTCCCTCTCCACACAGCTGATGAATCTAAAGGAATCATAAACACAAAATAACCTGCAGATGCTGGGGTCAAAGCAACACTCACAACACACTGGAGGAATTCAGCAGATCGGGCAGCATCTGTGGAAAAGATCGGTCAACGTTTCAGGCCGGAAACCTAACGTCCTGACAAAGGGTTCCGGCCCGAAACGTCGACCGATCTTTTCCATGGATGCTGCCCGATCTGCTGAGTTCCTCCAGTGTGTTGTGAGTGTTGCTGAATCCAAAGGAATGGCTGAGACAGATAGAGTTTGTCATCAATAGCATCACAGTCAGCACTGAACTCAATGTAGGACTGTCGAAGGGACTCCAGCTCTGGATCCTTCCTCGGGGTTTACTCCCAAAGCCTTCCCCATGAGTGGGTATAGCCACAAGACAGTGGAGGCTTGAGATCAGATGAGTTGCCAACCTTGGCTCCATCTGTCCAAAGCGACTGTCTTTAAGGTGCCAGTAACCGGCTTTTGCATCTTAAAATACAAAGTAAAGTCATTACAAATATGCCACCATATAGATTAGATTAGATTATGAGGACATGCAGTCCTCTTTTATTGTCATTTAGTAATGCATGCATTACGAAATGATACAATATACCTCCGGCGTGATATCACAGAAACACAGGACAGACCAAGACTGAAAAACTAACAGAAACCACATAATTATAACATATAGTTACAACAATGCAACAATACCATAACTTGATGAAGAACAGGCCGTGAGCACGTAAAAAAGTTCAAAGTCTCTCGAAAGTCCCACATCTCACGCAGACGGGAGAAGGAAGAAAACTCTCCCTGCCATGCCCGACCACAGTCCGACACTGAGTCATCCGAAAACTATGAGCTCCGAACAGCCCTCCGATACCGAGTACCAAACACCATCTCTGCCAAATGCTTCGACCTCAGCCTCGGTCGCCAGCAGCAGGCAAAGCCGGGGATTTTGGGGCCTTCCCTCTGGAGTTTCTCGATCGCACAATAGCAGCGGCAGCGAACCAGGCATTTCAGAAATTTCTCCGGATGTTCCTCTGTGCCTTCTCACATCTGTCTCTATCAAATCAGAATTATGCACGGCATCCTACTTACAAATACGATATCATTTCACCGCGGAGCTGCGCGCACTGCGTCGCGCTGCCATCTTCTCCTCCCACTGAGATACAGCCCTGAGATGCATTGTCTTGTGGGCATTGTGACAGGAATACACATAGATTATGATGTTAGCTGTCCTGTGTGATCAGCAGTTGGTCTGCCACCTGTCTTCAGGAGAGAGAGAGAGAAGGAAAACAATGGAGCAGCATTTGGAGATGTGTAATGAAGGGGAAGGAGAGCTGTCAAGAGCGGCTCCCCCTTTGAACCCTGAACTGTTTGAAGTGATGGACAGGCGATATCCCAGCAGGGGGATAAAAAGGGACAGGTTCGCTAAGGCAGCACACACGACACCCGAGGTAACGAGACCCTGGAAGCGGTGCGCCTCTCACAAGTTGGTGGGAAGCTTTTGGACGGCTAATTGCGGGATCAAGCCTTAGACGCACAGGGTGGAAAGGCACAATCGGCGGGAACCTGGTGTGTGTCCACCCTTGCCTGGGTGCCAGGTTCAGTGCAGAGAAACGATCGTATCTGGAAACGGAGGGGTCACGGTTGGTGACCTCAGATGACATCACAAAGGACTCGCCCGAAAGCTGACTGCGAAGGTCTGTGTGTGGAAGCTGTTTTGAATATTCATTCGTTTTGCTCTCTCTCCGCCCCCCCCACACTGTCCATCTCCCACGGCAGCGATTACTGCGAACTGAACTGAACTTTGCGTCACTTTGAAACTGGTCATTTACCCCTAGACAACGATAGAGCTTGATTGATCCTGTTATCTTAATTCTGTGTACATGTATGTTTATCATTGCTGAACTGTTGCATTCATTATCCTTTTAATTAGAGTACTGTGTTGTTTGTTTCTTTAATAAAACTTTCTTAGTTCTAGTAATCCAGACTCCAACTGAGTGATCCATTTCTGCTGGTTTGGCAACCCAGTTACGGGGTACATAACATAAGTGGGGTTCTCGTCCGCGATTTTGAACGCTAAATTTGGGACGGAGTAAATTGATTGGGTCAAAATTCCTGAAAGAAAGAAAAGACAAACAGCAGAAATGGAGGCTGAGGAATTTATAAAGGCGCCGACCTTGGAGGCATTAGAGGATGCTAGGAAATCGGAATTGGTAGCTGTGGCCAAACTGTTGAATCTTGCTAAGGGGAAGTCGACAATGAGGAGAGAGGAGATACACAGAGCTATCGTAGAGCACTATGTATCTAAAGGTGTGCTTCCCCAAGGCGAGCTGGAGGTGGTGTCTATTGAAAAACCTGCCGGAGACGCAGTACAGGTACAGCTTGAAAAACTGAGACTGGAGCACGAGTTCCGGGTACGGCAGTTAGAACACGAAGAGAAGCAGTTAGAAAGGCAGGAGAGAGAGTTAAAAAGGCGGGAGAAAGAGAGAGAGTTAGAAAGGCAGGAGAGAGAGAGAGACAGCTGGAGCGAGAGGAGAAACAGAGGGAAAGGGAATTCGAGCTGGAGAAGTTAAAGATAAGGGCAGAGCAGGGGCTCGTGCCGAACCAAGGTGGAGGGTTCCGGGCGACCCAGGAGGTTAGGCTGGTTCCCCCATTTGACGATACCGACGTGGATCGGTACTTTCTCCATTTAGAAAAAGTGCCTATAAGTCAGGACTGGCCGAGGGATAAGTGGGTTGTTTTGCTTCAGAGTGTACTAAAAGGGAAAACCCAAGAAGCTTACTCAGCTTTGTCCGCGGAAGATGCCCAGAGGTATGAGGTGGTGAAAGAGGCCATCCTCAGGATTTATGAGTTGGTCCCGGAGGCATACCGGCAGAGGTTCCGGAATGCGAGGAAGCAGTGGGACCGCACGTATTTAGAGTTTGCCTGTGAGATGCAGACATATTGTGAGCGTTGGTGTGCCTCGAAGGGGGTAGAGGGGGATTATGACAGACTGCTGCAGCTGATCCTGATTGAGCAGTTTAAAGGTTGTGTCCCTGAGGGTATGAGACCCTACCTAGATGAGAAAGAGGCATCCACGTTAGCCGCAACTGCTAAGTTAGCGGATGAGTATGCGTTGACGCATAAAATGAAGTTTGCCCCGAGTAAAGGCTACCAGAAGGGTAGTCAGGACGGCGGGGAGAGTCCGCCGGAAAAGTCAGAAAGTAAGTCGGGGACTAGTGAGAAGGATAAGGTAGACCGGGAGCAGTCTGGTAGGAAGTCTCCTGGGATCGTCTGCTGTAATTGCGGGAAAGTCGGACACTTTGCGTCCAGGTGCTTTGCCCCAAAGAAGAAGACGGGAAAAGGGATTTTGACTGGCTATATCGAGCTGGTAAACGAACCAGTAGGGAAGGACAGGTCTGTCAAAGTTCAGGAAGGGCGCGAGAGGTTTATCTCGGCCGGATTGGTCTCGGTGAAGGAGGGGTTAAAACCAGTTCTAGTGCGGATCTGGAGAGACACGGGAGCGTGTCAGTCACTAATACTGAAGAGTGTATTAGAGTTTAGCTCAGAGACCCAGACTGGAGAGGTCAAGGTCAAAGGTATTGGAGAAGGGACAGAGACAGTCCCTTTGCACCAGGTACACTTACAAAGCAACCTGGTCTCTGGACTAGTCACGATCGGGGTGAGGTCCGAATTACCGATGAAAGGCGTGGAAGTCTTGCTCGGTAATGACGTCGCTGGGGGAACCGTGTTCCCAGTCGTGAGATTGACAGGTCAGCCTGCCAGCATTGAAGCCCCGCCCATGGACTCACAGGTTCATCACGGGACTGCGGTAGTAAATTTAGCTGAGACATTTCTGCCAGCCTTGTACAAGAAGGGGGTAGAAAATGAAAAGAAGGAGTGTAGTGAGACAAGAGGTAGTGAGGGAGCTGGGACAGACGTAGCAGTAGCCAGGAAAGAATTTGTGCAGATGCAGGAGCGAGACAAGGGGCTGATGGTTTTGGCAGAGGCAGCTCTCTCTGACACAGACTTAACAAGGGAACTAGTAGGCTATTGTGTGGAGGAGGAAGTGCTAAAAAGCAAGGGAGACCAAGTACCGTGCCCGCAGATGAGGAATGGGGGGTGGTGCAAAAGAGTTATGGGGATGAGGTTTTTAACCTGGCCCACAAGGTACCCCCCGGTGGACATTTTGCGGTACTGGAGGGAACGGTTGGTGGAATCATGAAGGAGGTTTGCCGGCTGCCCAGGGGGAAGGATGTTATTGATTATGACCGACGCGAACTGAGACGGTCACAGGCTTTTGATATGCTAATAAACCTAGTCGGGGTTAGCGCGGAAATCAATGAAGCTAGGGTCCCCCCGCTAAGAGAGAAAAACCATTTTGAAAAGATGAGTATGGTATCGACCAGATGGGAGAAGGCTATTGTTTTGGCCAGGTCTGCTGATAAGGTCTCTCCCTTAATCCCCGAACAAAGCGACTCTTTAGGAGAAGTAATTAAACGACTCGCACCCGTGTGTTTGATGGTCCCGAGGCGATGCAAAGAACTGGGACGTTGGGTGGTGTCTATTATAATAGGTCAGCCTAGTGAGCAACATTCATATAGAATGAGTAATTCAGTGACTAAAGGGCTGAGGAACACAGAGGTGTGTATTGGCAATTTAATACGGCTGTCTGAAGCCAGCTTGATAGTGAACCTTGAAAAAAATGAGTTCAGCCACACGAGGGTCACTTACCTGGGAATTGTGGTGACACAGGGGCAGCTGGCAGCGATGCAAGCTACAGTGCAGGCTATCGCTGACCTCCCAACCCCGACAGACAAGAGGGCCCTCAGAAGGCTCTTGGAGATGGTGGGGTACTGTAGGAAGTTTTGCAATAGCTCTGCGGTCACTACCCCTCCCCCTCCTACTAAGCCCTTGCGAGAGAAAACTAAGTCAGAATGGGACGACCCTTGTTATTGTGGTCCAGGACAAAACCAAATGAGAGGTTCCATTGATCGCAATTCATCAGTGTTTTTGGCCACTATGAAGTTTGCTGAGTTGGAGCCTGGTCTAAGGGATTATTAATAACATATAAAAGGAACAGAAAATGTGATGGCTGACTGTCTGTCAGGTGTTGACAACTTCAAATTCGCTGTACTAGCCAAATAGCTGATAAAGATGTATATTTGTGTGTGTATCAAATAATGTATTCATGTTTGTAATTATTACCCCACGGTAAATATCCTTAAAGGGGGGAAGTGTGACAGGAATACACATAGATTAAGATGTTAGCTGCCCTGTGTGATCAGCAGTTGGTCTGCCTTCAGGAGAGAGAGAGAGATAAGGAAAACAATGGAGCAGCATTTGGAGATGTGTAATGAAGGGGAAGGAGAGCTGTCAAGAGCGGCTCCCCCTTTGAACCCTGAACTGTTTGAAGTGATGGACAGGCGATACCCCAGCAGGGGGATAAAAAGGGACAGGTTCGCTAAGGCAGCACACACGACACCCGAGGTAACGAGACCCTGGAAGCGGTGCGCCTCTCACAAGTCGGTGGGAAGCTTTTGGACGGCTGATCGCGGGATCAAGCCTTAGACGCTCAGGGTGGAAAGGCACGATCGGCGGGAACCTGGTGTGTGTCCACCCTTGCCTGGGTGCCAGGTTCAGCGCAGAGAAACGATCGTATCTGGAAACGGAGGGGTCACGGTCGGTGACCTCAGATGACATCACAAAGGACTCGCCCAAAAGCTGACTGCGAAGGTCTGTGTGTGGAAGCTGTTTTGAATATTCATTCATTTTGCTCTCTCTCCTCCCTCCCCCCCCCCCCCCCCCCCCACGCTGTCCATCTCCCATGGCAGCGATTACTACGAACTGAACTGAACTTTGCGTCATTTTGAAACTGGTCATTTACCCCTAGACAACGATAGAGCTTGATTGGTCCTGTTATCTTAATTCTGTGTACATGAATGTTTATCATTGCTGAACTGTTGCATTCATTATCCTTTTAATTAGAGTACTGTGTTGCTTGTTTCTTTAATAAACCTTTCTTAGTTCTAGTAATGCAGACTCCAACTGAGTGATCCATTTCTGCTGGTTTGGCAACCCAGTTACGGGGTACCTAACAGCATACTCAATGAATCCACAGGATAATAACCATCACTAAATCAATGAAAGACCAGACCAACTTGGGTGTTCAACCACTGTATAAAAGACAACAGACTCTGCAAATACAAAAAGAAAGAAAGAAAGAAAGAAATAATAAATAAATAAACCATAAGCAGTAATTATCGAGACCATGAGATGAAGAGTCCTTGAAAATGAGTCGATTTCAACAATGGAGCAAGTGAAGTTGAATGAAGTGATCCCTTTTGGTTCAAGAGCCTGATGACGGAGGGGCAATAACACCTCTTGAACCTGGTGGTGTGAGTTCTGAGGCGCGTCCACTTCTCTCCCATATCTGGATGTTGGGGGTCTCTGATGATGAATGCTATTTTCCTGCATCAACATTTCATGCAGATGTCCTCGGTGGTGGGGAGGGGTTTACCCGTGATGGACTGGGCTATGACCACTGTTTTCAGAATCAGGTTTATTACCACCGGCATGTGTCATGAAATTTGTTAACTTAGCAGCAACAGTTCAATGCAATACATAATATAGAAGAAGAAAAAGTAATAAAATAACAATAAATAAATCAGTAAATCAATTACAGTTTATGTATATTGAATAGATTAAAAATCGTGCAAAAACCAGAAATAATATATATTAAAAAAGTGAGGTGGTGTTCATGGGTTTAATGTCCATTTAGGAATCAGATGGCAGAGGGGAAGAAGCTGTTCCTGAATCGCTGAGTGTGTGCTTCAGGCTTCTGTATCTCCTACCTGATGGTAACAGTGAGAAAAGAGCATGCCCTGGTCGCTGGAGGTCCTTAATAATGGACACTCTCTTTCTGAGACACCACTCCTTGAAGTTGTCCTGGGTACTTTGTAGGCTAGTACCCAAGATGGAGCCGACCAAATTTACAACCGTCTGCAGTCTCTCTCGGTCTTTTCCAGCAGCCTCTCCATACCAGGCAGTGATGCTGCCTGTCAGAATGTTCTCCACGGTACATCTCTGGAAGTTTTTGAGTGTATTTGTTGACATACCAAATCTCTTCAAACTCCTAATGAAGTATAGTCGCTGTCTTGCCTTCTTTATAACTGCATCGATATGTTGGGACCAGGTTAGGTCTTCAGAGATCTTGACACCCAGGAACTTGATACTGCTCACTCTCTCCACTTCTGATCCCTCTATGAGGATTGGTATGTGTTCCTTTGCCTTACCCTTCCTGAAGTCCACAATTTTTTGGAGGAGATTTACCAGGATGTTTGCTGGACTAGAGAGATTGTCCTATGAGTTAGGACTTTTCTCTTTGCAGTGTAGGAGGATGGGATGATAGTCATGGACATGATAATAAGAGGCATAAATAGTGTGGACAGCCAGAGACTTTTGCTCAGGGCAGAAATGGATAATACAAGGGGGCATAACTTGAAGGTGATATGAGGAAAGTATGGGAGGTGTCAGAGGTAGGTTTTCTTTCACACAGAGATTGGTGGTTGCATGGAACATGCTGCCAAGGGTGGTGATAGAGGAAGGTGCATTCGGTACATAGGCACATGGATTATAGAAAAATAGAGGGTCATGTGGGAAGGTAGGGATCCATTGATCTTACAGTAGGTTAAAAGTTTGGCACAGCATTGTGGGCTGAAAAGCCTGTATTGTTCCATGTTCTACATTCTATGTTCTATGCTCCACTGTATGTTATAAATGTCAATCACTTCAGCCCTGGAATTCATCCAGTCAACTCTCCTTGCAGTCTAGAGTGACAACACCCTGGACACTACCTTATTCGAATGATGCAGATAATGATGTTCACTACTGACCCAACCCAGCGGTCTCCATGTCAGCAGGCTGTTTTTAACGTTATTACACATGCCTATGACATTATTAATGGCCCTTTGCTGTACAATTTGCACACGTGACTTCAGTGTGATACTCATTCAATATTTAATGAGCAGATGGACTGGCAATTTTTCAATGAAAAGACAACGTGTTTGAAACTGGAATTTTTTATAACAGGTGCTGTTTGTAAAAGTAATTTTGGTTACCACCTTCTGTAGGTACTAACCACTCCTGTCACTCTCCTACTTAACGAGACATGGTGCAAACAACGCAAATACAGCAAGGTATGAAAGGTTGGAAAAAGTGATTTGTATTCATTGTCAAAAATTGTAAGGGTAATAGAACTTAAAGCAATCTGCTGGGGGATCTCAGGAGTGTCGAGCGGCATCTGAGGGAGAAAAGGAATTGTTTATGTTTGAGGTCAGGAACCTGCTTTAGATTCCAGCATCTGCATTTGCTTGAGTATCTGCTTTTAAGATAATATTGTTTTATCGTTGTTTATCTCTTTGTTCCCAATTTTCACATAGAGCCCTTTGATCAGAAACATTAACTGTTTCTCTTTCCGCAGAGGTTGTCTAATCTGCTAATTATTACCAGCTTTTTTCACCTAATTTAATAGGTTAAGTGACACACCCATTTCCAAAAGGACACGGTGAGATAGACAAGCAGCTGCAGAAGGAAATGCACGGTTGATAGTTTGGATCAAGACCATCTATAAGACTATAAGACATAGGAGCAGAATTTGGCCAATTGGCTCTTTATTCAGTCAAGATAATGGGTCTCAACCCAAAACATCGAGTATCCATTTCCATCTGGCAATGCTCAGGGAGTACACCCAAAACCGGGCAGGTGTGGAAAAAGACATGCGGTATCCACAGATACCTGTGGAACACAGAGGTGTTTCAAGACCATGAGGGTTAAATGCCATTATCACTGAGGATAGGAATGTGTTAGTTTAGTCTGTGTTAGACATGACTTGCCTGGTGTTTGTTTGTAATGTGATTGTACAATTGTACTGCAATGGCTTTAATTTATAGTATATGTTATTTTTGTAAAATAAACGTGCTTAGTGTGCATGGCTAGATTCGTACCAACCTTATGGATAAAATAGACCTGAATATTTTTGACATTTGATATATTTAACCACTTTATTTATCAGTTACAGAACGTATCTAATGAAGTGGATTTCACGGTCTCCTGCTGCTGCAGCCTACCAGCTTCAAGGTCCGAAGTGTTGTGCATTCAGAGATGCTCTTCTGCATTACACTGTTGTAAAGTGTAGTTATTTAAGTTGCCGTCACCTTCCTGTCAGCTTGAACCAATCTGGCCATTCTCCTCTGACCTCTCTCGTTAACAAGGCATTTTCACCCACAGAACTGCTGCTCACTCGATTTTTTTTTGCTTTTCACACCATTCCGCGTATACTCTAGAAACTGTTGTGTGCGAAAATCCCAGGAGATTAGGAGTTTCTGAGATAGCCAAACCACTGTGTCTGGCACCAACAATTATTCCACAGTCGAAGTCATGTTTATTCCCCATTCTGATGTTTGGTTTGAACAACTAAACCTCTTAACCATATCTGCATGTTTTTTATGCATTGAGTTGTTGCGACATAATTGGCTGATGAGATATTTGCACTAAAGAGGAGATGTACAGTTGCACCTAATAAAGTGGCCACTGAGTGTATGTACTCAATAAAATTCCCATTTTATGATCAATCAGTTTTCCAGAGATATTCTGTGGGATTGTTGATTCCTCTGTGTGTTGTTTGTACTAACCACCATCCAGCTCTCCAATCTCACCAATCCACCTCTTTGGATCTCCAGCGATCTCTTGAGATCAACAGAAAATGGAAGGACATGCTGGGCCAGTGTTCGGTTTTGTAGGCTGCTCTGTAAGGTAATGTCCAGCTCTCTTTTACAGCCATCTGAGGCACTTCATTGTTTGCTGTCAGCCAGGGACCATGGTTTGTCCCAGCTGTCCACATGATACACAAGTCAGCATGCAGGCCAGAGTGGTACAATATGGATGCAAGCTATTGCCCATGCAGCAGACTCTCCCTCTCCACACAGCTGATGAGTCTAAAGGAATCGTAAACACAAGATAACCTGCAGATGCTGGGGTCAAAGCAACACTCACAACACGCTGGAGGAATTCAGCAGATTGGGCAGCATCCGTGGAAAAAATTGGTTGACGTTTCGGGCTGGAACCCTTCGTCAGGATGTCAGGGTTCCGGCCCGAAACGTCAACCAATCTTTTCCATAGATGCTGCCCGATCTGCTGAGTTCCTCCAGCATGTTGTGAGTGTTGCTGAATCCAAAGGAATGGCTGAGACAGATAGAGTTTGTCATCAATAGCATCACAGTCAGCACTGAACTCAATGTAGGACTGCCATAGGGACTCCAGCTCTGGATCTTTCCTGGGGTTTACTCCCAAAGCCTTCTCCATGAGTGGGTATAACCACAAGACAGTGGAGGCTTGAGATCAGATGAGTTGCCAACCTTGGCTCCATCTGTCCAAGGCAACTGTCTTTAAGGTGCCAGTAACCAGCTTTTGCGTCTTAAGATACAGAGTAAAGTCATTATCAAAGTACAAATATGCCACCACACGGAGCCCTGAGATGCAGTCTTGTGCGCATACTCAATGGATCCACAGAACAATAACCATCACTAAATCAATGAAAGACCAGACCAACTTGGGTGTTCAACCACTGTGTGAAAGACAACAAACTCTGCAAATAAAGAAAGAAAGAAAGAAAAAATAAATAATTAAACCACAAGCAATAAATATTGAGACCATGAGATGAAGAGTCCTTGAAAGAGAGTCGATTTCAACAATGGAGCAAGTGAAGTTGAATGAAGTGATCCCTTTTGGTTCAAGAGCCTGATGGCTGAGGGGCAATAACACCTCTTGAACCTGGTGGTGTGAGTTCTGAGGCGCGTCCATTTCTCTCCCATATCCGGATGTTGGGGGTCTCTTGATGATGAATGCTATTTTCCTGCATCAACATTTCATGCAGATATCCTCGGTGGTGGGGAGGGGTTTACCCGTGATGGACTGGGCTATGACCACTGTTTTCAGAATCAGAATCAGAATCAAGTTTATTATCACTGGCCTGTGTCGTGAAATTTGTTAACTTAGCAGGAACAGTTCAATGCAATACATAATATAGAAGAAGAAGAAAAAGTAATAAAATAATAATAAATAAATCAGTAAATCAATTATAGTTTATATATATTGAATAGATTAAAAATCGTGCAAAAACCAGAAATAATATATATTTAAAAAGAGAGGTAGTGCTTATGGGTTTAATGTCTGTTTAGGAATCAGATGGCAGAGGGGAAGAAGATGCTCCTGAATCGCTGAGTATGTGCTTCAGGCTTCTGTATCTCCTACCTGATGGTAGCAGTGAGAAAAGAGCATGCCCTGGGTGCTGCTGGAGGTCCTTAATAATGGACACTCTCTTTCTGAGACACCACTCATTGAAGTTGTGCTGGGTACTTTGTAGGCTAGTACCTAAGATGGAGCCGACCAAATTTACAACCCACTGCAGTCTCTTTCGGTCTTTTTCAGCAGCCTCTCCATACCAGACAGTGATGCTGCCTGTCAGAATGCTCTCCACGGTATATCTCTGGAAATTTTTGAGTGTATTTGTTGACATACCAAATCTCTTCAAACTCCTAATGAAGTATAGTCGCCGTCTTGCCTTCTTTATAACTGCCTCGATATGTTGGGACCAGGTTAGATCCTCAGAGATCTTGACACCCAGGAACTTGATACTGCTCACTCTCTCCACTTCTGATCCCTCTTTGAGGATTGGTTTGTGTTCCTTTGTCTTACCCTTCCTGAAGTCCACAATTTTTTAGAGGAGATTTACCAGGATGTTTGCTGGACTAGAGAGATTGTCCTATGAGTTAGGACTTTTCTCTTTGCAGTGTAGGAGGATGAGATGATAGTCATGTACATGAAAATAGGAGAAAATCTGCAGCTTTCAATGGTCCTCGACTAATTCTTTGACTTGGAGAGAACATTGTTGGAAAAACATTATAAGATACTTCAAGACCCCCTATCAGGAAAAATATAAAGATACAAATGTGATGTGTTGGAGAAGGTGCGGCTCCAAGGAGGCAAATCATTTTCATATTTTTTGGGATTGCCCTAAATTAAGTCTATTTTGGGAAGGTATTCATAGAACATTAGTTAAGGTACTTAGGTCCCAGATACCTCTGAACTTTGAGATGCTCTATTTGGGGCATGTATTGTTTCTTGAACAGAAGGAAGATATAAAGTTGCTGCAGGCCCTCTTAGCGGCAAGTAAGAAATCAATCACTAGAAAATGGCTAAATCCAATACCACCTACATTAGAAGATTGGTACGAAATTATCTTGGAAATATTTAAAATGGAAAAGTTGACTTACTCCCTGAGAACTCAAAAAGAAAAATTTTATCAAATCTGGAATAAATGGATTGAATATATAACCCCAATGCGAGCAGACTTTAGATGACTCTCCTAATGATTTATACTGCTCTTCTCATCAACACAGTAATATTGCTAACGTAAGCACCCCTAGTCTAAATGTTTGTTTTTTTTTTTGTTTTCTTTTGGAAAATAGAGAATTAACACAAGTAAAGGGAAAGATTTGGGAAAGTGATAAAAAAAATGAAAAAATTAAGTAAATAAGTACATAGGGATTGGATAATTATGTCTGCGGGCAGGAGCAAGCATGAACAAATTAGGATATAAACACCTACAATGGTTGATACATAGGCTTATATACAACATTTTGGACCAGTGGAAATGGTCCAGAAGGGTTATATGGAAACTATTATTACCATTTTTCTTAACAACTAATTCCATTACTTAGCCTAATAGGTTAGATTTACCACAGTACATAATTATCTATTTAAATGTTTATTTTCCTTTTATATCATCTCAATGTGTACTTAAGAATGTATAAATAATTGTAGATTTATACATATAAAAAAATGGAAAAGGTTATATGTGTGAAAAAAGTACATGATATTTGTGAATTCCTTATCCAAATAAAAAAAAAAAAAAAATAAGAGGCATAAATAGTGTGGACAGCCAGAGACTTTTTCTCAGGGCAGAAATGGATAATACAAGGGGGCATAACTTGAAGGCCATATGAGGAAAATATGGGAGGTGTCAGAGGTAGGTTTTCTTTCACACAGAGATTGGTGGTTGCATGGAACATGCTGCCAGGCGTGGTGATAGAGGAAGGTGCATTCGGTACATAGGCACATGGATTATAGAAAAATAGAGGGTCATGTGGGAAAGTAGGGTTCCATTGATCTTACAGTAGGTTAAAAGTTTGGCACAGCATTGTGGGCTGAAAAGCCTGTATTGTTCCATGTTCTACATTCTATGTTCTATGTTCCACTGTATGTTATAAATGTCAATCACTTCAGCCCTGGAATTCATCCAGTCAACTCTCCTTGCAGTCTAGAGTGACAACACCCTGGACACTACCGTATTTGAATGATGCAGATAATGATGCTCACTACTGACCCAACCCAGCGGTCTCCATGTCAGCAGGCTGTTTTTAACATTATTACACATGCCTATGACATTATCAATGGCCCTTTGCTGTACAATTTGCACACGTGAATTCAGAAGTGATCCTCATTCAGAATTTAATAAGCAGGTGGACTGGCAATTTTTCAATGAAAAGACAATGTGTTTGAAACTGGAATTTTTTGTAAGGGGTGCTGCTTGTAAAAGTAATTTTGGTTAGATTTTTTTTTCGATGATGAGAACACTCAGTCCTCTTTTATTGTCATTTAGAAATGCATACATGCATTAAGAAATGATACAATTTTCCTCCAGAGTGATATCACCGAAAACAGGACAAACCAAAGACTGACACTGACAGAACCACATAATTATAACATATAGTTACAGCAGTGCAAAACAATACCATAATTTGATAAAGAACAGACCATGGGCACAGTAAAAAGAAGTCTCAAAGTCCCGGTCGACTCCCGAGTCCCTGATAGCAGGCGGCAAAAGGGAGAAACTCCCTGCCATAAACCTCCAAGGCACCGACAACTGCCGATGCCTTGGACCGACCACAGCTAACACCAAGTCCCTCCATCCGAAAACTTCCGAGCCTCCGACCAGCCCCTCCGATACAGCCTCCTGAGCGCCATCCTCTGCTGAGCGCCTTTGACCTAGCTCCGGCCACCAAAACAAGCAAAACCGAGTATTCGGGGCCTTCTGCTCCGGAGATTCCGGTTACCACACAGTAGCAGTGGCAGCGAAGCGGGCATTGCAGAAGTTTCTCCAGATGTTCCTCCGTACTCTCACGTCTGTCTCCATCAAATCAGAATTGAGCACAGTTCCCTACTTGACAGATTACAGATATCATTCACCGGAGAGGCCGCGCACGCTGCGTCACGCCGCCATCTTCTCCTCCTCCTCCTTCCACCTTCTGTAGGTGCTAACCACTCCTGTTACTCTCTTACTTAACGAGACATGGTACACACAAAGCAAAATACAGCAAGGTATGAAAGATTGTCAAAAATGATCTGTATTCATTGTCAAAATTGTAAGGGTTTCATAGAAACATAGAAAACCTACAGCACAATACAGGCCCTTCGGCCCACAAAGTTGTGCCAAACATATCCCTACCTTAGAAATTACTAGGCTTACCTATAGCCCTCTAGTTTTCTAAGCTCCATGTACCTATCCAAAAGTCTCTTAAAAGACCCTATTGTATCCGCCTCCACCACCGTTGCTGGCAGCCCATTCCACGCACTCACCACTCCCTGGCTAAAAAACTTACCCCTGACATCTCCTCTGTACCTACTCCCCAGCACCTTAAACCTGTATCCTCTTGTGGCAACTATTTCAGCCCTGGGAAAAAGCCTCTGATTATCCACACAATCGATGCCTCTCATCATCTTATACACCTCTATCAGGTCACCTCTCATCCTCTGTCGCTCCAAGAAGAAAAGGCCGAGTTCACTCAACCTTTTCTCATAAGGCATGCTCCCCAATCCAGGCAACATCCTTGTAAATCTCCTCTGCACCCTTTCTATTGTTTCCACATCCTTCCTGCAGTGAGGCGACCAGAACTGAGCACAGTACTCCAAGTGGGGTCTGAATAGGGTCCTATACAGCTACAACATTACTGCTTGGCTCCTAAATTCAATTCCGTGATTGATGAAGGCCAATACACCGTATGCCTTCTTAACCACAGATTTTAAGTAATAGAACTTAAGGCAATCTGCTGGAGGAACTCAGGAGTGTCGAGCGGCATCTGAGGGAGAAAAGGAATTGTTGATGTTTGGAGTCAGGAACCTGCTTTAGATTCCAGCAACACTCACAACACGCTGGAGGAACTCAGCAGGTCGGGCAGCATCCGTGGAAAAGATCAGTCGACGTTTCGGGCCGGAATCCTTCGTTAGGACTGTAGAGGGAAGGGGCAGAGGCCCTGTAAGTAAGGTGGGGGGAGGGTGGGAAGGAGAAGGCTGGTAGGTTCCAGGTGAAAAACCAGTAAGGGGAAAGATAAAGGGGTGGGGGAGGGGAGGCAGGGAGGTGATAGGCAGGAAAGGTGAAGAAAGAATAGGGGAAAACACAATGGGTAGTAGAAGGAGGCGGAACCATGAGGGAGGTGATAGGCAGCTGGGAGAGGAGGCAGAGTGAACTAGGGATAGAGGAAGGGAGGGGTAGGGAATTACCAGAAGTTGGAGAATTCTATGCTCATACCAAGGAGCTGGAGACTACCTAGACGGTATATGAGGTGTTGCTCCTTCAACCTGAGTTTAGCCTCATCATGGCAGTAGAGGAGGCCATGTATGGACATAGGGCCTCTCCCCCTTCCCTCTACAGTCCTGACGAAGGGTTCCGGCCCGAAACATCAACCGATCTTTTCCACGGATGCTGCCCGACCTGCTGAGTTCCTCCAGCGTGTTGCGAGTGTTGCTCTGACCCCAGCTTCTGCAGATTATTTTGTGTTTAGATTCCAGCATCTGCATTTGCTTGTGTTTCTGATGTTGAGATAATATTGTTTTATCGTTGTTTATCTCTTTGTTCCCAGTTTTCACGTAGAGCCCTTTGATCTGAAACATTAACTGTTTCTCTTTCTGCAGAGATTGTCTAATCTTCTGATTATTACCAGCTTTTTTTTTCACCTAATTTACATAGGTAAGTGACACACCCATTTCCAAAAGGACTCAGTGAGACAGGACAAGCAGCTGCCGAAGGAAATGCACGGTTAATAGTTTGGATCATAAGGCCATTAGACACGGAAACAGAATTAGGCCAATCGGCTCTTTATTCAGTCCAGATAATGGGTCTCGACCCAAATCATTGAGTATCCATTTCCGTCCACAGATGTTGTCTGACCCAGCTGTGTTTCTCCAGTAGTTTTTGTGTCATTCCAGATTCCAGCATCTACAGTTTCTTATGTCTCCATTCCAAGGGATTGCTCAACAATATTTTCCAATATCTTTGTTTTCCGTGTTTGTTTTGGTCACTGAAGATTCACTTTTACTTGATGCTTTGCTTTTGTTCTCTAATTGCTGCAAATCTTCACATCGGTGTTCGTGCATGCAGGGTGTTGGCCATGGACAGGGGTAGGACAAATTGTTTTCCTCATTGTCACTTCGTTTCTTTTTTTCAGAGAAAGAAAGCCTCAGGTAAATTTGTTGCACAAGTGTTCATTCAAGGCAGCGTCTGTTGCTACAGGTTACCTAATGGTTGCTGATGTAATGGAAAACCATGAAGTTCACCCACTTGGTCACTCCTTGATTCAATGCTCGGGAGATACCCCCTAGGTCATTTGAAGGATAGCATCAGAGAGTGAACTGTAAAATTAAAAATTCCAGCCAAAATCTCTTTCAGATTCAGATTCATTTATTTATCATGTGTGCATCCTGAGGCGGGAGGAGAAGATGGCAGCGCAACGCAACACGTGCAGCTCTCCGGTGAAATTATATTGTATCCTGTTAAATAGGGGCCGTGGACAATTCTGATTTGATGAAGACAGACGTGAGAAGCAGAGGAACATCTGGAGAAATTTCTGAAATGCCAGGTTTGCTGCTGTTGTTACTGTGCGATCGAGAATCTCCGGAGGGTAGGCCCCAAAATCCCTGGCTTTGCCTGCTGCTGGCAACCGAGGCTGAGGTCGAAGCATTCAGATAGGGATGGTGCTCGGTACTCGGTGTCGGACGGCTGGTCAGAGCTTGAAGTTTTTGGACGACTCAGAGTCGGACTGTGGTCGGGTATGGCAGGGAGAGTTTTCTTCCTTCTCCCGTCTGCGTGAGATGAGGGAATTTCGAGAACCTTTGAACTTTTTTACTGTGCTATGGACTGTTCCTCATCAAGTTATGGTATTGTTGTACTGTTGTAACTATAAGTTATAATTATGTGGTTTTGTTAGTTTTTCAGTCTTGGTCTGTCCTGTGTTTTTGTGATATCACACCAGAGGAATATTGTATCATTTCTTAATGCATGCATTACTAAATGATAATAAAAGAGGACTGTGTGTCCTCATAATCTAATCTAATCTAATCAAAGCATACAGTGAAATGTGTTGTTTGCATTAACAACCAACATACCCAAGGATGTGCTGGTGGTAGACCGTAGGTGTCGCCAAATATTCCGGTACCAACATAGTGTGCCCACAATGTTCAGCAAACCAACACAAGTGGCAATAATAACAAAAAACAAGCCAACAAGAGCAAAACAAGACCCTTTTCCACTCTACACACATAAAAGTTGCTGCCTGGCCTGCTGCCTTCACCAGCAACTTTTATGTGTGTTGCTTGAAATTCCAGCATCTGCAGATTCCCTGTGTTTGCCTTTACTCACATACACAGACAGGCCTCCAACCCTGGGGCAGGCTGATCCTGGTCTCCAGTCCTTATTCCCACACCCACACCTCTTCCATTTTGTATCAACACTGCCCTCATCTGCATCTTTTCTGCTTTGTACACATCTGCCCTCACTCCATCCATCTGCCACCCCATCAGGGATAGGATTCCTTTTGTCTTCACCCACCACCCAACCAGCCTGCACATCCAGCACATAATTCTCCGTAAGTTCTGCCATCTCCTATTGGATCTCACCACCAACTACATCTTTCCCTCCCCTCCCCACTTTCTGCTTTCCGCAGCGATCGCTCCCTACACAACTCTCTTGTCCATTCGTCCTCCACACTGATCTCCCTGCTGGCACTTGACCTTGCAAGCGGAAGAAGTGCCACACCTGACCATACACTTCCTCCCTCACAACCATTCAGGGCCTGAAACAGTCCTTCCATGTGAGGCGACGCTTTACCTCTGAGTCTGGTGGGATTATCTACTGTATCTGGGGCTTCTGGTGTGGCCTCCTACGCATTGGTGAGATCCAACGTAGATTGGGAGACTGCTTCACCAACCACCTACAGTCTGTCTGCCAGAAATTTGCAGTGAAATGCACCATCTTGCATCAGCAACAAGCATGGCCCAAGGTTGAGCTGGGGGCAGCTCACAAGTGCGACCATGCCTCCAGTGCTAACATAGCACACCCACAACTTACTAACCCTAACCTGTACCTCTTTGGAAAGTGAGAAGAAACTGGAATATCCAAAGGAAACCCATGTTGTTACAAGAAGAACGTACAAACTCAATATAGGAAGCAGTGGGAATTGAAAGCTGGTTGCTAGATTTAGAAAGCATTACACGAGACCAGGATGCCCAGTTTAACTAACCTCATCTGCCTACATCTCAGTCTCAGAATGAGGGAGAAGATGTGGAACTATGGATCCGTTAGACAGAGGGTGGCAACCAATTCTCCAAACAAACAGGAAGTGGTTACAGGATAATTAAAAATAATAATAAGGTTGGGCAGAGTCAACATGCTTGTCAAATTGTTTCTGCTTCAAAGTTCAAAATAAATTTGTTATCAAATTACATATATGTCACCATATATAACCCTGAGATCCACTTTCCTGCAGCATACTCAAAAATCCAATCACCTCTGATTGTGTGGCAGAGTACAGCTCCAACACCAGATAAAGGTTTGCTGATGACACAGCTGGTGTGGGCCATATCAAAGGAGTTGATGAATTAGCACGCAGGAGGGAGACAACAACCTCGCACTCAATGTCAATAAGACCATGGAACTGATTGTAGACTTCAGGAGAGAAAAACCAGAGATCCATGAGCCAGGAATCATCGGAGGATCAGAGGTTGAAAGGGTCAGTAACTTTAAATTCCTGGGTGTCACTATCTCAGAGGACCTGTCCTGGACCCATCATATAAATATAACTGCAAAGAAAGAAGGGCAGGACCTCTGCTTCCTCAGGAGTCTGCAGAGGTTCGGCATGTCATCATAAACCTTGGCAAAATTCTACAGATGTGTGGTGGACCGTGTGCTGATTGGCTGCATTACAGCTTGGTATGGAAACACCAGTGCCTTTGAGCAGAAAATCCTACAGAAGGTAGTGGATTCGGCCCAGTACATCACAGATAAAGCCCTCCCAACCACTGAGCACATCTACATGAAACATTGCCATAGGAAAGCAGCATCTATCACCAAGATCCTCGCCACCCAAGCCATGCTCTTTTCTTGCTGCTGCCATCAGGTAGAAGGTGCAAGGGCCTCGGAACTCACACGATCAGGATCAAGAACAGTTACTACCCCTCAACCATCAGGCTCTTCAACAAAAGGGGAGAGTTACATTCATTCATTTTCTTGTGTCCCACAACTGATGGTCTCACTTTAAGAACTCTTCATCCACCGAGTGTCTCACTTTAAGGACTCTTTCTCTTGTTATTTCATATTCATTATTTATAGCTATTTACTTATATATTGCTTCTGCAAAGTTTGTTGTTTATTGATGCTGTTTCAATTACTATTCTATAGATTTGCTAGGTATACCAGCAGGAAAAGAATCTCAAGGTTGTATATGGTGACATGTATACACTCTAATAATACATTTTACTTTGAACTTTGAACCATAATAGAATCAATGAAGGACTATGCCGACAGGGTAGACAACCAATGTGCAAAAGCCAACAAACTATGCAAATTCAAAAAGAATGAAACAATAATAATAAATGAAGAAGCAATAAATATTGAGAAGATGAGATGTAGAGCCCTTGAAAATGAGTCCATTGGTTGTGTGAACATTTCAGTGATGGGCCAAGTGAAGATGAGTGAAGTTATCTCTTTTGGTTCAAGAGCCTGATGGTTGAGGAGAAATAACAATTTCTAGACCCGGTGGTGTGAGCCCTGAAGCCTTTGTACTTTCTTCCTGATGGCAGCAGTGAGAAGAGAGCATAACTTGGGTGGTAGGGGTCTGATGATGGATGCTGCTTTCCTGCAACAATGGTCCGTGAAAGTGTGCTCATTGGTGGGAGAGCTTTACTTGTGATGGACGGGGTGTCACACCTATTTTTAGAAGGATTTTCCGTACAAGGGCATAGGTGTTTCCATGCCAAGCATGATGTAACTAATTAGTATACTCTCTGTTGTACATCTATAGAAGTTTGTAAAAGTTTTAGATGTCATTCTGAATCTTCGCAAACTTCTAAGGCAGTTGAGGCACTGCCATGCTTTCTCTATAATTGTACTTAAGTGCTGGGCCCAGCTCAGGTGCTCTGGAATTTAAAGTTGCTGATCTTCTCCACCTCTGATCATGCAATGAGGACTGGTAGGAGTGAAGAGGTTACTGTTGTGAAAGCAGCACCACAGCATTCCTATGACATTACCCTTCTTAATGGCAGAAGAGGTGACTATATCTGTGCATACCTGCTAACCAAACGAGTAATTGCAGACTGTAATATGATCATTAAGATGATTAAGACAGTGAGCATACCCATAAACACAATATGACCTCTGAATGACTAAACACAAGAGATTCTGCAGATGCTGAAAATCCAGAGCTACACATACAATATTCCAGAGGAAATCAGCAGGACAAGTAGTATCTATGGAGGGGAAGAAACAATTGACATTTTGGGCCAAGATCCAAGACTTATAAATAGAAAGAAAAATTAAAGCTAGTGCAATAGAGTGTGGCTTCATATTGCTTTATTTCTATGCCAGATTCTTATGTGAATACGGGGATTGGACACGTGGGTGTGCGGCACCCCTGTGTATGAGGAAATCAATCCCCAATGGGATTGGTTAATTAGACAGAAATGTGTGGGTTTGAACAGCTTTGATGTTAATTTGAGAGGAATGGAATCCTGGAGGCAAAGTCAGAGGAGACTGTGAACCATCATCAGAGACCTGGTATTGAGTGATGCCCAAGGAGGTAGATGGCTGGTAGGAATTAAGGTGAGGTTGGTGAGCAGGAAAGTTGAGAAAGGGTTTCAGGAAACTACATGATTGATTGTTGCTATGGGGTTACACTGATAGCAAGCAAAGATATGATGGACCAACCAACCTCTTCTGAAAATGGAAAAAGTAAGTATGAGAAATGAGGCCAGTAATTTAAACTGGAATTTAACAAAATTGGTAAACGCTATGACTAAAGCATCTAGAGAGAACAAAATTGGAGATCTAAAGAAGACATTGGAGCAGAATTAGGTCATTCAGTATAAGTATGCTCCACTTTCATTCATGGATGATTTATCATCTCTTTCCTGCCCTCTGCCCGTAACTTAAGACGCCCTGGCAAATCAAGAACCTATCAACCTCTTCTTTAAATATACTCAATGACTTGATATCCACAACCATAGGTGAATTCCACAGATTCACCACCCTCTGGCTGAAGATATTCCTCCTCATCCTTGTGTACTTTGAGGCATTGCCCTTCAGCTCGGTAGATGTATGGAAAGAGCTCTGCTCAGGTTCAGAGAGAGACAAGGGACTGAAGAAAGGCAGCGTCCTTTATTAAGGACCTCCAGCACCCAGGGCATGCCCTTTTCTCACTGTTACCATCAGGTAGGAGGTACAGAAGCCCGAAGGCACACACTCAGTGATTTAGGAACAGCTTCCTCCCCTCTGCCTTCTAATTTCTAAATGGACATTGAACCCTTGGACACTACCTCACTTTTTAAAATATGCACTATTTCTGTTTTTTGCACATTTTTAATCTATTCGATATATGTATACTATAAATATATTTAATTTTTTTTTTTCTCTTCTATATTATGTATTGCATTGAGCTGCTCTCTAAGTTAACAAATTTCATGTCACATGCCGGTGATAATAAATCTGATTCTGATTCAGATATTGAAAATATCAACAACCCCTTTCTTCCCACAGGTGTTGCTTGGACAGTTAAGTTCTTCCAGTAGATTGTTCGTTGCTCTACCATTGTTCACTGGAGATGAAGTCTTGTAATCAGGAGCAATCTCCTCAGCTTCCTCATCAGCAGGTTCTCAACACAGTCTTCTGGTCAGTAGTGAATCCATGCGTCTGAGTAGCTGTGCATCCATGTTACCTTCAATTGCTATACAGAGGGTCAGAAATAAATGTTATTCCCTTAAGTATCCAGTATTTCTATTGCATACTGTGCAACAAAGGTATACATTACACAAGAGATTCTGCATACGCTGGAAATCCAAAGCAACACACACAAAATGCTGGAGGAACTCAACAGGTCAGATAGTATCTAAAGAGAGGAATAAAGAGTTGGTATTTTGGGCCGGGAGCCTTCAGGGCTAGTGAAGGACAGGTGCAGATGAAGGGTTTCATTCCAGAATTTTGACTACCCATTAACGTCCCTTGAGGCAGCCTGACCTGCTGAGTTCCTTCTGCATTTTGTGTGAGTTGTCAGAGAATGATTCTGCATTTCTATTCAGTCTGTCATGTTGCTTTGCCAGCGACATCCCATGTATCATCAACTTACAGGACATGACACTCATGGACCTGGGCTATATTATGATATTTTTGTTTGATTGTATATTTACTTCTTTCATAATTATATGTGTTATATGTGCCTTGTGCTGTGTGTGACTGTTAGTACTGCATTTTGCACCTTGTCCCCAGAGGAACACCATTTCATATGGCTATATTCATGGGTATTCATGAATGACTGAATGTCAATCTTTTCCATTTTGTACTGCAAATGTGCCCCACTCTCTTTTTCCAATTCCTTCTTGCTGAAGTTGTCCACGTTCAAGTTTAGTGTTATTCAATCATATACCGCCTCTCAGTTTCTCTACCGCAATTCACTCTCCCCACTCTCTTCCACTTCAAACTTTTTCCTCACTGAAATTTGTTCTTTTTATTTGTGCACACATTTCCCTTGTCCCACACCCAAACCACAGATGTGAATTATAAGTAATTGAAACACAAAACAGTGGGCCATTTTCTATTTATTAGTCACAACTTGCCACACCGCTAACAGTACGTTTAACCTCCCTTTCGGATCTATTAGCCAATCTTTTCTCAGAGGATTATAATACCATAAGCCCTAACATTGTTTTGCAACTTCTCATGTGCCTTTTCACAGAATGTCTTTGAAAAATATGCTGTTAGTTGTCAGAGTCTGAATCCAAATGAGGTTGCTCGGCAGGTTTTAACATCAAATTCAGAATCAGAACTAAGATCTGTACAAGCAATGATTATTAACACAAGAGATTCTGCCGATGCTGGAAATGCTGTGCAACACACACAAAATTCTGGAGGAACTCAGCAGGTCTGGCAGCATCTTTGAAAATGAATAACCAGTCAAGGTTTTGGCCTAAGACCCTTTATCAGAAAATTAAGGGTCACAGACCAAAACATCAACTGTTTATTTATTTGCATAGATGCTGCCTGACCTTCTGAGTTCCTCCAGCATTTTGTGTGTGTGTGTTACTGTGGATTTCCAGCATCTGCAGAATCTCTCGTATGCATGTCTAAAAACTGGGTTGCACCCATTTTTGCTGTGCTTAAATGCCTATGCTTAATGCAGGAATCAAGTCCCCTGACATGAAGAGTTGGCCAAAACCAGAACATAATGACAATAGGGCAGCTTATACCCAGAAGCAAGTATAAAGTTGGACGTGACCTCACCAAACTTCTCACATGTCCCAATAGTTTGTTATGCAGGAACCAGAAACAAACATGCATCAGCCCTTAAAGGCACCTTCTCCACAGCAGTTACACAACAGCCACAGACACAATGATTGTCATTGAAAACTCAGGGACAGCAAACAGAGCAGGATCAGTCACTCAAAGAGACGATGCATCCAGGTAGAAAGACCAGTTTGCTTGAAGGTTCATCACTTGACCCAGAAGACTGATCACAAGTGGAAAGGAGTGGCTATAGTGGTCTTTTCTCTGTGTGAGAATCCACACATAATAGACCAATATGGACAGAAATTTTATAACCTCCTCAGATGTGTCTGGGTGATGTGTGCAACTGTTCACATCTGCAAAGTGCAGAACCTTACAGAAAATGTGCTCATATGAATGACCAAAATCTTTAAGGGAGATCCTTTGATGGGAGAATAGAGAGGTGTTTAGCAAGCTATACAAGTACCTGGAGCTGGGACCCTTTTGATTATTTGGTATGGTATGGAGATGCCAGTTTACAGGATTGGAAAACGTTGCAGAGGATTGTAGGACTCAACGAGCTCTACCATAAGCACTAACCTCCCCACTATCAAAGGCATATTCAAGAGGCAACGCCTCAAAAAAGCGGCACTTGAGAGCTCACTAAGGGCCGTCAATATCCAGGCCCTGTGCTCTTCCCATTGCTGCCATCAGGAGCCTGAAGGCACACACTCAGCATTTAAGAACAGCTTCTTCCCCTCCATCATCAGTTTTCTGAACGAACCATGAACTCATAAATATTACCTCACTATTTTTTCATCTCTTTTTGTGCTATTTATATATATTGTAATTTATAGTACTGTATATTTTACCCACTGCACTGTACTGCTGACCCAAAACAACAAATTTCATGTCACACGTCAGTGCCAATAAACCTGATTCTGATTTCGAGTCAGTGGCTGTAATCAGTGCAGAATATCATGTGTGACAATTTCAACTTCAAGTTCAGGTTTAATTATCATTGAATCATACATGCACATCCCCTTATACAGACAAACTAAATAGGCTCTGGGGCCAAGATGCAAAACACAGTACCAACAGTTACACACAACAGTGCAAAGGGACTTGGGAGTCCTCATGCAAGATTCTCTGAAGATTGCCTTACAGTTTAAGTCAGCAGAGAGGGAGGTAAATGCAAAGAATCAAAGAAGAAAAATGCAAAGAAATGCAGAGGTTAACATTCATTTCGAGAGGACTAGAATATAAAAACACACACTCAACATTTAAAATAGCTTCTTCCCCTTCATCATCAGTTTTCTGAACAAACCATGAGGCTTTATAAGGTGCTGGTAAGGCCTCGCTTGGAATATTATGAGAAGTTTTGGGCCCTTCTTCTGAGAAAGGATGTGTTAACATTCAAGAGGGTTTAAAGGAAGCTTACGAAAATTTTTCTGGAATTGAAAGGCTTTTCATATGAGGGCCTGTGCTCACTGGAATATAGAAGAATGAGGGGGGATCTTATCGAAACTTATCAAATATTGAAAGTCCTAGATAGAGTGGATGTGGCTAAAACATTTCCTATAGTAAGGGAGTCTAGGACCAGAGGGCACAGTCTCAGAATAGAGTGACATTTAGAATGGAAATGAGGAGGAATTCCTTTAGCCAGAGGGTGGTAAATCTGTGGAATTCGTTGCCACAGGTTGCTGTGGAGGCCAAGACATTGCGGGTATTTAAAGCAGAGGTTGATTCGTTCTTGAGTAGTCAGGGCGTGAAAGGTTATAGGGAGAAGTCAGGAGAATGGAGTTGAGAGGTAAGTGGATCAGCCATGATGAAATGGCAGAGAAGACTAGATGTGTCCAATGGCCTAATTCTGTTCCTATGTCTTATGGTCTTATACGTAAATCCAGTACCACTGTTGCCACTCATGTGACCCCCCCCCCCCCCCGGGGTGGCACAGTACTACAACAACTGTGCAGCTTCTTCACCCAACCTGGTCTCGCCCTGCTCAGCAGTGGAAGAACATATACACTCGTCCTTCCCCACCGAGCCCTTGCAGCCTTGAGCCATTGAGCCCTTGGATGCACCAAGCTTCAGTGCATCCCTCAGTGTGTTCTCCTGCAGCCTGCAACGTGCCTGTCAGCAACATTACCCCTTGACAATATGTACTCCTGTTTGAGTACTGCTGGGGGGGCAGCCTGCCTGGGGCAAACAACAGTGGTCGTGCTTCTGGCACAGATTTCAGCCCTGTGGCTCAGAAGGGTAGGGAAAGGAAGAGGAAGGCAGTAGTGATAGGGGACTCTATAGTTAGAGGGTCAGACAGGTGATTCTGTGGACGCAGGAAAGAAACTGGAATGGTAGTTTGCCTCCCAGGTGCCAGGGTCCAGGATGTTTCAGATCGTGTCCAAGATATCCTGCAGTGGGAGGGAGAACAGCCAGAGGTCATGATACATATTGGTACCAACGACATAAGTAGGAGGTCCTGAAAAGAGACTACGGGGAGTTAGGAAGCAAGTTGAGAAGCAGGACCACAAATTACTGGATTACTGCCTGTGCCATGTGACAGTGAATATAGGAATAGAATGAAGTGGAGGATAAATGCGTGGCTGAGGGATTGGAGCAGGAGGCAGGGATTCAGATTTCTGGATCATTGGGACCTCTTTTGGGGCAGGTGTGACCTGTACAAAACGGACGCGTTGCACTTGAATCCCAAGGGGACCAATATCCTGGTGGGGAGGTTTGCTAAGGCTATTGGGGAGAGTTTAAACCAGAATTGTTGGGGGGTGGGAACCGAACTGAACAGACTGGGGAAGAGGCAGTTGGCACACAAATAGAGAAAGCTTGTAGACAGTGCGAGAGGGAGGACAGGCAGGTGATAGTGAAGGGTCACACTCAGACCAACGGTTTAAGATGTGTCTATTTTAACGCAAGGAGTATTGTGAACAAAGCAGATGAGCTTAGAGCGTGGATCAGTACTTGGAGCTATGATGTGGTGGCCATTACAGAGACTTGAATGGCTCAGGGACAGGAATGGTTGCTTCAAGTGCTGGGTTTTAGATGTTTCAGAAAGGACAGGGAGGGAGGCAAAAGAGGTGGGGGTGTGGCAGTGTTGATCAGAGATAGTGTTACGGCTGCAGAAAAGGTGGACGTCATGGAGGGATTGTCTACGGAGTCTCTGTGGGTGGAAGTTAGGAATAGGAAGGGGTCAATAACTCTACTGGGTGTTTTATATAGGCCACCCAATAGTAACAGGGATATCGAGGAGCGGATAGGGAAACAGATCATGGAAAGGTGTAATAAAAACAGAGTTGTCGTGATGGGAGATTTAAATTTCCCAAATATCGGTTGGCATCTCCCTAGAGTGAGGGGTTTAGATGGGGTGGAGTTTGTTAGGTGTTCAGGAAGGTTTCTTGACACAATATGTAGATAAGCCTACAAGAGGAGAGGCTGTACTTGATCTGGTATTGGGAAATGAACCTGGTCAGGTGTCAGATCTCTCAGTGGGAGAGCATTTTGGAGATAGTGATCATAATTCTATCTCCTTTACAATAGCATTGGAGAGAGATAGGAACAGACAAGGTAGAAAAGTGTTTAATTGGAGTAAGGGGAATTATGAGGCTGTCAGGTAGGAAGTTGGAAGCTTAAATTGGGAACAGATGTTCTCAGGGAAAAATACGGAAGAAATGTGGCAAATGTTCAGGGGATATTTGTGTGGAGTTCTGCATAGGTACATTCCAATGAAACAGGGAAGTTATGGTAGGGTACAGGAACCGTGGTGTACAAAGGCTGTAATAAATCTTGTCAAGAAGAAAAGAAAAGCTTACAAAAGGTTCAGAGAGCTTGGTAATGTTAGAGATCTAGAAGATTATAAGGATAACAAGAAGGAGCTTAAGAAGGAAGTTAGGAGAGCTAGAAGGGACCATGAGAAGGCCTTGGCAGGTAGGATTAAGGAAAACCCCAAGGCATTCTACAAGTTTGTGAAGAACAAGAGGATAAGACGTGAAAGAATAGGACCTATCAAGTGTGACAGTGGGAAAGTATATATGGAAGCAGAGGGAACAGCAGAGGTACTTAATGAATACTTTACTTCAGCATTCACTATGGAAAAGGATCTTGGTAATTGTAGTGATGACTTGCAGCAGACTGAAAAGCTTGAGCATGTAGATATTAACAGGGGTGCAGTGCTAATTTTTCAGGTGCCAGAGCTGACAAAATGCTTGCTATTTCCTATATCTTCTCTATATATATGCCACACCCAATTTGTGCACCTGCTCATTTCATGCACTGGGCAACTTCCTTGCCCCATTCATGTAATGAGCAGGTACACAAATTGGGTGTGACATATATATATATGAATAGGGCTTCTTATAATGTCAAGCACCAAACCAAGATGAAAGAAATCTATGAATTCTAGAGCTCCACAGAAATATAATGATAGTTAAGACATTAACAAGATTATAGCCTATCACTACATTTCAGTGAATAGCTGGTACAATAAAACATATAATACTTAGTTTAATAATATGACAAAGTATTGCATGGTTGCACTCACTAATTATCATAAAATATAATTAACAAGGAAGTAATCATATATTTTACGAATTTAAAAGTAATTATCTACTTACCAAATGCCACCAATGAGAAGTTTTACAATAATTTTCACAAAGGGTAATATGTGTTCAGAGGTCTGAAGCAAATCATGTCCTGGTGTCATCTGCTGATCTGTGGTACCGCAGCCATGATGTGACATACATCTCAGGATTCCACTGAACTAGAGGAGGTCCGTGTAGTTTAACAAACGTAAGTGTGATACATGATTTATGAGAATTCTTGAGCGTGTTGTTGTTACTATCAAGTTCATGTGACTGAATCCTCTCTCACACTCAGCAGTACTAATAGGAATAACTTGTGAACAGCTCAGTAATGGGCATAAATCCTGGGGGATGCGGCATCCACGATCCTCCACATAATCTCTGAAGGCATTTATTACAGAGGAAGAAGAAAGCTTGAACCTCTTACAGAGAGATGATATTGCAGCTTTTCCATAATTAGGCGGTATTTCAGCAGGCCAGTTATCTTTATCAAGGGCACACATTTCATTTAGCAGGGATTCATACATACTTTGAGGTTTAGAAGTTTGAGAACCTTTCAAGGATGTTGCCGTGAACATACGATGCAGCAAGTTGTTTATAAGACTCATAAGAAACTGTAGATAATTAATGGAGATAATTTTGTTGTTACTTGTTAAGGTAATTTCTCCAAACTTCCCTTTTCCAACTGCCTCTTGAGCTTCTAGAGTTTTTGTACTAGGTTTCTCTTCCAGTTCCTGCAGTGATCTTATGCTCCATTGGATCAGTTTGTCTGCACAAACAATCGTCGTAGTGCATTTCTGTAAACACTCTGACAGTAAACCAAGTTCATGCAACGTGTCATACATTAGAGCAAAGTCCAATAGAAACTGTTCTGAAGAGAGTCTTTTCAACAGACCTTCATAGGTTTTTCTGTCACTCCCAGATCTTGTTTCATCCTTCATTGCTTTTTCAAAATGAAAACACAGTACTTCATAATTTTGCCACACTGCTGAAACTGTTCGAAACGAGCTAGCTACCCACCTGGTGCCTAGAACACAGCCTATTTTGCAAATTTGTTGTTCTAGCTGAGAGGCACATTCAGACAATTCCTTTTGATTTAGAGGTGATCCACTGTAAACAGGGTACAATTTGTCCATAAGTGATTGAAAATGATTATTCCATGAACTTCTGTCACTGAATCACCTACTGCAAGTTCTAATTGGTGATTAAGACAGTGCCAAATTATCACATCAGGGTAATGTTCTTTGAGGATTGTAGCAACACCAGATTTGACACCAAACGTTATGCTCACCCCATCACTAGCAAATGCTACAAGGTTCTGTTTCAAGTAAGAGTCATCAAACCCATGGTTATTGAGACAGTTCAATAAATGCTTAGCAATAGTTGCAGCTTTCTGATCAGGCAGTTCATTTAGATCTAAAAACATAAAATGGGGATCACCTTCCTTAGAACTTTCACATTTCAAGTAAACTATTAGGGCGGTCTTAATGCTCAGGCTTGTTGATTCATCAATGAGAACAGAAAATTTGCCATTTATCTGCTTGATATGCTGGCAAATTTTCTTTTTCATATTAATGGCTATGTGATTAATTATCTCTGTAGCACTAGTGCGGGATTGCAGTCCAATTCCATTGTTATTACCATTTTTTTTTGAAGTTCCAATAAGCCAAAGTGATCAGAGTATGGTCTGTCATTCTGAGCTAAATAAAATGCAGAACGAAAAATTGAGCAAGTTGCTTTTAGATGCAAAGTATTCATGGTGTCACATAATTTTCCAAGAGCATCTTAACTAGCTATATTTTCAACACTTAGAGCAGCAGTGTGAGCTTTTGATAGTTTGTGATCAACAACTTTTTTTCTGAGAGACTTCAAGCGTGTACTTCGATCAGCTCCATAATGGGATACTTGGTACATCTGCCATGGCGATTCTCCCGTGATCTTTAAGTTCTTGCGGCTGTAGCGCTTTATATAGCTAGCCAGCCATCCCTTACTATCTTTAAACTCCTTCCTCTCGCTCTCCTCAACCCCCTCACAGTAGTGCTCATAGAGGCTAGGTGCTTTTTCACGCATGATTTTGCCATCAGCAGGGATATGCTTCTGTGACATGTCCTCTAGCCACACACTTAATGCTTTCTCAGTCTTTGCAAGCACTTTATCACGAACCAGAGAGACCATTTTTGCCGTTGTCGGGGTAGCACTAACACTTCCACGAATTTCAGCTTCTTTCTGCTTTATTGTGCGAATGCTCGATTAGTACTTACCGACCTTACGGCCCACTTCGGCAAGCGACATGCCACTTTTCAAAATCGAAGATTTTTATTTTCTCGGCAAAAAATGCTCAGACAATGAGTGCTGGAGAGAGACTGAGGATCTGTGAAATGGCGGGAGGCTACAGCAGGGTACACTGGGACAACGGGTCGAGCAAGGGGGAATTTCACAAAACAGTCACAGCTCCAGGATTTCATCAAAAATGATCAAATATCCTAATGTTATTAGTGGTATTTTCCCCACCAGCCACCACCCGCTTTCCCCAACCCAACGCTTCCATAAAATTCCCTCTATTTAATATGCAGCTGCTGTTAAATTCCCCGCTTGTTTACTTTGACTTTTTTTTATAGAGGTGCTGGAGCAGCACTCTGGTGAGCTCCGACAGCACTGCACCCCTGGATATTAAGAAAGAGGATGTGCTGGAGCTTTTGGAAAGAATCAAGTTGGATAAGTCGCCGGGACCGGATGAGATGTACCCCAGGCTACTGCAGGAGACGAGAGAGGAGATTGCTGAGCTTCTGGCGATGATCCTTGCATTATCAATGGGGTCAGGAAAGGTTCCGGAGGATTGGAGGGTTGCGGATGTTGTTCCATTATTCAAGAAAGAGAGTAGAGATAGCCCAGGAAATTATAGACCAGTAAGTCTTACTTCAGTGGTTGGTAAGTTGATGGAGAAGATCCTGAGAGGCAGGATATATGAACATTTGGAGAGGCATAATATGATTAGGAATAGTCAACATGGCTTTGTCAAGGGCAGGTCGTGCCTTACGAGCCTGATTGAATTTTTGAGGATGTGACTAAACACATTGGTGAAGGTAGAGCGGTAGATGTAGTGTTTATGGATTTCAGGAAGGCATTTGACAAGGTACCCTATGCAAGGCTTATTGAGAAAGTAAGGAGGCATGGGATCCAAGGGGACATTGCTTTGTGGATCCGGAACTGGCTTGCCCACAGAAGACAAAGAGTGGTTGTTGACGGGTCATTTTCTGCATGGAGGTCGGTGACTCAACGGTTTGTTCTGGGACCCTTACTCTTTGTGATTTTTATAAATGACCTGGATGAAGAGGCGGAGGGATGGGTTAGTAAGTTTGCTGATGACACAAAGGTTGGAGGTGTTGTGGATAGTGTGGAGGGCTGTCAGAGGTTACAGTGGGATATTGATAGGATTCAAAAGTGGGCTGAGAAGTGGCAGATGGAGTTCAACCCAGATAAGTGTGAAGTGGTTCATTTTGGTTGGTCAAGTATGATGGCAGAATATAATATTAATGGTAAGACTCTTGGCAGTGTGGAGGATCAGAGGAATCTTGGGGTCTGAGTCCATAGGACACTCAAAGCAGCTGTGCAGGTTGACTCTGTGGTTAAGAAGGCATATGGTGTATTGGCCTTCATCAATCGTGGAATTGAATTTAGGAGCTCAGAGGTAATGTTGCAGCTATATAAGACCCTGGTCAGATCCCACTTGGAGTACTGTGCTCAGTTCTAGTCGCCTCACTACAGGAAGGATGTGGAAGTCATAGAAAGGGTACAGAGGGGATTTACAAGGATGTTGCCTGGATTGGGGAGCATGCCTTATGAAAACAGGTTGAGTGAACTCGGCCTTTTCTCCTTGGAGCGACGGAGGATGATAGGTGACCTGATAGAGGTGTGTAAGATGATGAGAGGCATTAATCATGTAGATAGTCAGAGGCTTTTTCCCAGAGTTGAAATGGTTGCCACAAGAGGACACAGGTTTAAGGTGCTGGGGAGAAGGTACAGAGGAGATGTCAGGGGTAAGTTTTTTACTCAGAGAGTGGTCAGTGCGTGGAATGGGCTGCTGGCAACGGTGGTGGAGGTGGATACGATAGAGTCTTTTAAAAGACTTTTGGATAGGTACATGGAGCTTTTGAAAATAGAGAGCTATGGGTAAGCCTGGTAATTTCTAAGGTAAGGACATGTTCGGCAGAACTTTGTGGGCCAAAGGGCCTGTATTGTGCTGTAGGTTTTCTGTGTTTCTATTCCTCTAATGACATCACAGAGTGCTTGCTGGTAGACCTCAGGTACTGGAGTCACCAATGTCACAAGCCCCTTCACATTGCAAAATAAAATAGATCATGCAGACAAGGTACATAACAGTAAACACATTGGATTCAAAATAAAGTTGTGGCACACCCTTCATTCCTGAAAATGTCATAGGGTACGTAAATCCATTGAAGAATGTTTGGAATTTGGGAGCATTTTGCCTCCTGACTAACCTTTCATATACATCAGAAGTCCCACAGAGCAGCATGGAAATAATATTAACATCCATTTAATAATAAACTGGTGCATAGTTGATGGAAGACTAATCGGCCAAAATATGTATTAGCATCAGCTTTGCTCTTTGTCTATACACACAGAGTAATAATGTCTTTTCTCTCAGGTCTGGCTTGACTCAGGTTAACCCTCATATGATATGCACTCTAAGGCATGGTAATTGTCCACACAATCAGTGTTTATACTGTCCCCTTGAAGCTATTCTTGGAGAAAGATTCAAGGGCCTGTGTCATGTTTATCCTGAGGAGCTGTGTGACATATAACTCTCTGACCTATGGGCTGTGCCCAAAGATCCATAGAAATGGGCATCAAGTGCAGCTGAGAGTTCAATGACTTTGATCTGCTTGAAACTTGTTGGTCTGCCAGCCCATGAGATGACTGTGGAGGAATGCTGTTCTCTGGCATATTCCAGGCTGCGGATGTACGCGCTGAATTGAAGGATTTTGTGAATAAAATATGCAAGAGTCATTTTATGTGCAGTCGCCTTACATTGATACCATTATGTCAGACATCATCTCTTAAAGTGAAGACAGCAACTCAATGACAGTGTTTGTGAATTATGTAGAACAGATTCTATTATGAACGATTTTTGTCCTCTGCCACCCATTGCTGGACATAGGGACAAACTGAAGCTTGGTGCACCCACTGCAAGGGCTTTGTGGGGAAGGACCACAGTGTAGGCTTCTCTACTACTGGAGAAGAAGGTCGGGTGAGGAAGAGCTTCAATTACTGCTCTAGTGCCCAGGGGGCAGTATGAGAAGGGGACATGTTTTGGATGGTGACGATCCTTAATAATGGATATCACCTTCTTGCGGAATTGACTTTGAAGATGTCCTCAGTGCTGGGAAGGTGAGAGCCCGTGATAGGGCTGGCTGAGTCTACAACCGGCGGCAGCTTTTTCTGATCCCATGTGTTGCAGCCTCCACACCAGACAGTGATGCAACCAGTCACAGTGCTCTCCATGGTACATCTATAGAAACTTGCAATCAGCTTCTCTGATGACATGTCAAATCTCCTGAAGTTCCTAACGACTTATCACCACTTGTGTGTCCTCTTCGTGATTGCATAAGATGTTGGGCCCAGGATCAAGGAACAGTGATTTCACAACAGCCAATAGCTGCACCAAGAAACGCTGGAAGGTGAGGGTCACAGAAATAAACCGAACAGGGAAAGTCTTTCAAAATAGACGTGATGTCCTTCGGAACACTCTAAATCATGGATACTTAACCTAGGGCCCATCAACCCATTGGTGGTTCATAGGTAGATTCCAGGGGGTCCGCAAACTTGTGTGGGAAAAATTGTACTCTTTCTTTTCACTAACCTCATTCTGAAATTTAGCCTTTATATTGATATATCTTTAAACAATAAAATTTATTTTTAATTTGCCTATATTTGAAATATATAGTCCTGTTATTTAATGTGTTAATAAAGAAGCACATATATTACTATATCACAGATTTTTTTAAATATTTTAATGAATTATTATCAATTGAATTGGTTTCTTTTGTAATCATGTGTATTTTATGTTATATTGAGAAGGGTCCATAGGCTTCTCCAGACTGACCAAGGGGTCCATACTATAAAAAAGGTTAAGAATCCTTGTTCTAAATAATCCAACTTCAGCACGATTTTGGGTCGAGTAACACGGGTTTGACTCTGTGCTAACTCTGGCGAGTTTGCACATTCTCCCTGTGACTGCATGGGTTTCCGCAGGGTTCTCAAGCTTGCTCTCACATCCTAAAGAAATGCAAGTTGATAGATCAATTAAAAGCTATACATTACCCATAGTAATTTGTGGATGGGAATGTGTTGAGAATAGGGTAAGGGGAAAATTTTGTGTAGGAATATGGCTCTGTGAGCTAGCATGAGCTCGATAGGCTGAATGTTTGAGTCGCATGAAAATGGAACTGCTCATTGAACTATTAGTAATACAGGATGTGAATCATTATCTTTGGATCCAATCTTGACTGCCAGTTAGGTATTCCCTGTGTTTGATGACAATGTTCTCACAGAAGTTTTTCTGATGAATTCTGAGGTCGTGTGTGAAAACATGTCCAAACTTATTCACTATGCATGATAAACACTGAATAATGGTGCAAGTTTGTTTTCTCAGCGTCTCGGTGAGTTTTTTCTAATGTTGCTGGCATCAATCTTCTCATATCTTTCAGAGGCTGTCTAAAGTAATCAAAAACTGGTTTGAGCTGTTAATTTTGAAAGTCATGTCTTTACGAATGAACTAAGTGTTCATATTGACGTAATCTTTGACAATATACTCGATTTGCAATATTTGTACCCAGTTGAGCTATTTTAAATTCAGAGCATTCTACAGGAGAATCAGAACCAAAATAGCCCCTAACTTCCAAGAAACCACAAAAATGCTGATGCACCATGCTACAAATTCAAATTAGGAGTAAATAAATTATATAGAGTTCCTTATTTCAAGGAGTTTAGAGTAAAACACTTGGGTTACAGGAACGGAAGATATGTCTTACTCTAATTACAGTTTATACAAAAGTACAAAAGACAACATCGAAACCAGCACTTAATTACACAGGACCTTCTCTCCCTTCCCTTTCTCCCATGGTTCACTCTCCTCTCCTATCAGATTCCTTCTTCATCCCTTTACATTTTCCACAGCTACTTACATTATTACCCTACCCCATCCAAATGGTTTCACCTATCACCTTCTAGCTTGTTCTCTTTTCCCTCCCCCCCACCTTCTTATTCTGGCATCTTCCCCTTTCTAGGGAGACAAAGGGTTCTCAGCCTGAGATGCTGACCATATAACCATATAACCATATAACAATTACAGCATGGAAACAGGCCATCTCGACCCTTCTAGTCCATGCCGAACTCTTACTCTCACCTAGTCCCACCGACCTGCACTCAGCCCATAACCCTCCATTCCTTTCCTGTCCATATATCTATCCAATTTAACTTTAAATGACAACATCGAACCTGCCTCAACCACTTCTGCTGGAAGCTCGTTCCACACAGCTACCACTCTCTGAGTAAAGAAGTTCCCCTTCATGTTACCCCTGAACTTTTGCCCTTTAACTCTCAACTCATGTCCTCTTGTTTGAATCTCCCCCATTCTCAATGGAAAAAGCCTATCCACATCAACTCTATCAATCCCCCTCATAATTGTAAACACCTCTATCAAGTCCCCCCTCAACCTTCTACGCTCCAAAGAATAAAGACCTAATTTTCTCAACCTTCCTCTGTAACTTAGGAGATGAAACCCAGGCAACATTTTAGTAAACCTCCTCTGTACTCTCTCTATTTTATTGACATCTTTCCTATAATTCGGTGACCAGAACTGTACACAATACTCCAAATTTGGCCTTACCAATGCCTTATACAATTTCAACATTACATCCCAACTCTTATACTCAGTGCTCTGATTAATAAAGACCAGCACACCAAAAGCTTTCTTTACCACCCTATCCACATGAGATTCCACCTTCAGGGAACTATGCACCATTATTCCTAGGTCTCTCTGTTCTACTGCATTCTTCAATGCCCTACCATTTACCATGTATGTCCTATTTTGATTATTTCTACCAAAATGTAGCACCTCACATTTTTCAGCATTAAACTCCATCTGCCATCTTTCAGCCCACTCTTCTAACTGGCCTAAATCTCTGCAAGCTTTGAAAACCTACTTCATCATCCACAACACCACCTATCTTAGTACCATCTACATACTTACTAATCCAATTTACCACCCCATCATCCAGATCATTAATATATATTACAAACAACATTGAACCCAGTACAGATCCCTGAGGCACACCACTAGTCACTGCCCTCCAATCTGACACACAGTTATCCACCACTACTCTCTGGCATCTCCCATCTAGCCACTGCTGAATCCATTTTACTGCTTCAATATTTATGCCTAACGATTGACAGTTTATTAATTTCCATAGATTCTACCTGACCTGCTGAGTTCCTTCAGCATTTTACGTGTGTTGCTCTGGATTTCCAGCATCTGTAGAATCGCTTATGTCCTCATTACACTTGATCGACTTCCTTTGCATGTCCAACACCAGTTTCCTGAAAGAGACATTCGGGTCCCAGCCGTCAGATGGGAAATGATAACCAAATAGGTAGACAAGAAACATTTGCTGGATGTTCCAAAAGCCTCTTTCAAGATTGCAAAATCTCCACTGAGTCCTGTGAATCTCTGGCACACAACCACTCAAAGAAGAGAAGGAGCATTGTAGATGGTACTGGAAGAACGTGTGAGGAGGCTCTGTGTGAACAGTGGTGGGAGCTCACCAACTTACAAACCACTCCCTCCACCCCACCCAGCCCCTAGCACCACCTGCTGTCACGGCCCTGATCGTTTATTCCCTGGTTTCCTCTAATTTCCTTTGATTGTGCCACGGTTCTGACTGTTAATTTCCCAATTGCTTCCAATTTTCTTTGATGACAGCACACCTAGTTTCCATCATGACCTGCAGTATAAGAACCCCAGCATAACAAACCCTAGTTGCCAGATCGTTGGTCTTTTTCCTGTGCGATAACTAATGTTTCCCGACCACTTAGAACCATTTGTCCCAAGTTTAGCTCCAGTTTCAAGGTTCCGTCTCTCCATGTCAAGGCCCTGTGTCAAGATCCCTCCTGTTTGCTGTTCAGCGTTTACGCCGGTATAAGCATCCTAATTCAATCTCCCTGCCTGTGTCCTGCACTTTGGTCTGCCTCATTCGCCACATTCCACAGCAACACCTACTCCTCCAAAAACCTTTTGTTCCACCAAGAAAGAAGTTGTGGTTCCCATAATGGCTTCATTACTATAAAATTAAATTAAAGGCATCCATTAGTCTTTTGAGACCATGGATCTGTGCCTGGAAAGTTTTCACTCTCCAGGGAGCAGGCCTGGGCGAGGTTGTATGGAAGACCAGCAGTTGCCCATGCTGCAAGTCTCTCCTCTCCACGACACCAATGTTGTTCAAGGGAAGGGCATTAGGACCCATAAAGCTTGGCACCAGTGTCATTGCAGAGCAATGTGTGATTAAGTGCCTTGCTCAAGGACACAACACGTTGCCTCGGCTGGGGCTCAAACTCACGACTTTCAGGTCGCTAGTCCAATGCCTTAACCACTTGGCCATGTGCCCACACATTACTATGAAGAGTGTTTTAACTGGTTTTGTCACCATCTGGTATGGAGGGGCCACTACACAGGACTGGAAAAAACTAGTGTTGTGAACTCAGCCAGCTCCATCATGGGCACTAGCCTCCCCAGCAGTCAAACACACCTTCAAAACACGATGCCTGAAAAAGGCAGCATCCATCATCAAGGCCCCCCACCACCCAGGACAAGCCCTCTTCTCGTTGCTACCATTGGGGAGGAGGCATAGGGGCCTACAGACACACACTCAGTGTTTCAGGAACAGCTTCTTCCTCATCGCCATCAGATTTGTGAATGGATAATAAAACACATGAGCAGAATTAGGCAATTCAGGAAACTACCAACTTCTGCCTTAAATATACCCACGGACTTGTCCCCCACTGCAGTCTGTGGCAAAGCATTCCATAGATTCACTACTCTCTGGCTAAAAGAGTTCCTCCTTACCTCTGTTCTAAAAGGTTGCCCCTCAATTTTGAGGTTGTGCCCTCTAGTTCTGGATACCCCCACCAGAGGGAACATCCTCTCCACGTCCATCTTATATAGTGCTTTCAACATTCCGCAGGCTTCAATGGCATCTCCACATATTTTTCTAAATTCTGGTGAGTACGGGCTCAAAGACACCAAACTCTTTTCATATGTTAACCTCTTCATTCCTGGAATCATCCTTGTGAATCTCTTCTGGACCTTCTCTAATGACAACACATCCTTTCCGTTTTATGGGACCCAAAACTGTTGACAATACTCCAAGGGCAGCCTGACTAGAGCCTTATAAAGCCAAAGCATTATCTCCTTGCTTTTATATTCTATTCCCCTTGAAATAAATGCCAACATTGCATTTGCTTTCTTTACCACTGGCAATCTGTAAATTAACATTCTGAGAGTTTTGAACGAGGACTCCTTTATCCCTTTGCACCTCTGACATTTGAACCTTCTCCTCATTTAGATAATAGTCAGTACTATCAGACATTTCCAAACTGTATTCCATCTGCCTCTTTTTTGCCAATTCTTCCAGTTTGTCTAAGTCCTGCTGCAATTGCATTGCTTCCTCAACACTACCTACCCCTCAATCTATCTTCATATTATCCACAAACTTTGTCACATAGCCATCAATTCCATTGTCTAAATCATTGACAAACAATGTGAAAATTAGTGGTCCCAATACTGACCCCTGAGGAATACCACTCGTCACTGGCAGCCAACCAGAAAAGCCCCCTTTATTTCCACTTGCTGCCTCCTGACTGCCAGCCATTCATCTATCCATGCCAGTATCTTTCCTATAACACCATTGGATTTTATTTTGTTAAGCAGCCCCACGTGTGGCACCTCATCAAATGCCTTCTGAAAATCAAAGTCAATGACACCCATTGCCTCCCCTTACTCCACCCTGCTGGTTACTTCCTCAAAGAAATCTAACAGATTTTCCATAACAGAAACTATGCTGACTTTGTCTTATTTTGTCATTAGTCTCCCAGTACTCCAAGACCTCATCCTCAATAATAGACTCCAACACTTTCCCAATCATTGAGGTTAGGTTAACTGGCCTATAATTTCCTTTCTTTTGCCTTCCTCCCTTCTTAAAGAGTGGAGTAACATTTGCAATCTTCCTGTCCTCCGGTACCATGCCAAAATCAAATGATTCTTCAAAGATCATGACCAATGCATCATTTATCTCTTCAGCAACCTCTCTCGGGACTCTGCAATGTAGTCTATCTGGTCCTGGTGACTTATCCTTCTTAAGACCTATTAGTTTGCCTAGCACTTTTTCCTTTGTAATAGCAATGGCACTCACTCCTGTTCCCTGACACTCACAGACTTCTGGCATACTACTGATGTCTTCCACAGTGAAGGCTGATGCAATGTACTCATTAAGATCATCTGATGTTTCTTTGTCCCCCATTACTATCTCACCAGCATCATTTTCCAGTGGTCCAATATCAACTCTCATCTCCCTTTTACTCTTTATATAACTGAAAAAAGTTTCAGTATCCTGCTTTATATTATATGCTAGTTTGCCCTCATATCTCATCTCTTCCCTTCTTGTAATTTTTTAACTTGCCTTTTGTTGGATTTTAAAAGCTTCCCAATCATCCAACTCCCCATTCACTTTTGCTACCTTATATGCCCTTTCCTTGTCTTTTATGAAGTCCTTAACTTCCCTTGTCAGCCACAGTTGACTGCCCCTGCCACTTGAGAACTTCTTCTTCTGTGGGACGTATCTATCTGCGCCTTGTGAACTATTCCCAGAAACTTCAGCCACCTCTGTTCTGCCATCATCCCCACCAGTATGTTCCTCCAATCCCCCTGGGCAAGCTCCTCTCTCATGCCTCTGTAATTTCCTTTATTCGATTGTGCTACTAATACATATGAGTAATGCTCCTCCCTCTCAAGTTGCATAATGAATCTATAAACATGACCTCACCAATTTTTTCCTCTTTTTTGCACTAGTTATTTAATTTATATTTTATATGTACCTATTTTTGTAATTATATAGTTTTTATTATTACATATTGCATTGTACTGCTGCTGTAAAGCAATAAATTTCATGACATATGCCAGTGATATTAAACCTGATTTCGATTCTGTCCAACCCAGGGGAGAGTTTGCGGTTCCTACAGTGCCTTCACCAGTCACCCAAGAGCTGACAAAACCAGAGTGGAAGCAGATCATTAGAGACTGGCTAGAAGTTCAGTGGGCTGAATAGTCTATTTCTGCTTCTATGTCTTAAGAAGGTTAAATTTACACATTTGTCCAAGGCAAGGGTGAGGCAAGGGAAAAGCTGCTCTTTGATTTTTGGGTGATGAGAATGCATTACACAAAATGAACACCTCTTCAGGTAGCCTAATACTGGATGGACAAGCTTCTCCACAATGCATGGTAGTGTAGCAGTTAGCACAATCACTTTACTGCACCAGTAATCACTAATCAGGGCTCGATTCCTGACACTGGAAGGAGGTTGTACGCTCTCCCCATGACTGCATGCATTTCCTTCAAGTGCTCCAGTTTCCTTGCACACTCGAAAGGTGGACGTGTTAGGGTTAGTAAGCTGTGGGCACGCTGTGTTAGGGTTCCTAGCACATCCTCACTAGTTTGATTTGACTCCAGTGACACTTTCCACTGTATGTTTCCAGTTCATCTTCAAAGCTTAATCCTTAAAGCTAATTTTTAATGATTACTTCATCTTGATGAAAGTGAATAAAGAAAAGTGAAATAGTGATATTTACTTCTTTGACAGTTTTATACCAACTAAAATCTTTTCCTGCCTATCATTCTAAAATCCACCTCAAGATTTATCACTTCTTTGCCCAACTTACTTACCTACCATAGCTTATGGTACAAAGTTTAAGTTAAGTTTACTATCAAAGTACATATATGTCATCATATACAACCATGGGATTCATTTTCTTGTGGGCATTCACCGTAAGTACGAAGAAACACAATAGAATCAAACAGCATGCAAACAGCTCTTTGAACAACTAATGTTCAAAAGAAGACAAATCATGCAAATACAAAAAAAACAGATGCTAATAATAATAAATAAATAGTAAATAATACCAAGAACATGAGTTGTAAGGTCCTTGAAAGTGTATCCATAGGCTGTGGAATCAGTTCAGTGTTGACATAAGTGAAGTTACCTACACTGGTTTGGGAGACTGGTGATTGAAGGGTAATAGTTGTTCCTGAACCTGGTGATGTGGGACCTGAGTTTCCTGTGACCTCTTCCCAATGGTAGCAGCAAGAAGAGAACATGGCCTGGATCACTGGGGACCTTGATGATGGATATTGCTTTCTTGTGGTAATTCTCCTTGTATGTAGATGTGCTCAACAGAGGGCTGTATCCACTACTTTATGTAGGCTTTTCTATTCTTGGGCATTGGTGTTTCCATACCAGGCTGTGATGCAGCCACTCTCCACTGTGCATCTATAGAAGTTTGTCAAAGTCACTTTCACTGTAACCATGTGAAGTCCTCTGGGAGCCTATTTTTAAGACTCGCATGTGTTTATAAGAATGAGGGGGGATCTCATTGAAACCTATTGAATGTAGAAAGGCCTAGATTGAGTGGATGTAAAAAAAAAGGTGTTTCCTATGGTTTGGTCTAGGACTAGGAGGCACAACCCTCTGGATGTCCATTTAAAATGGAGTTGAGGAGGAATTTCTTTAGACAGAGGGTGGTGAATCTGTGGAACTTGTTGCCACAGGTGGCTGTGGGGGCCATGTCATTGGGTATATTTAAGGCAGAAATTGAACGATTCTTGATTAGTCAGAGCTTGAAAGGTTACAGGGAGAAGGCAGGATATTGGGGTTGAGGGGGAAATGGTCTTGTGTTTTGGCAGTGTACTGTTTTTGTTGAAACCTTTGGTCTGATGGCAGACTGAAGCCCTCAGATTGTGGGAGATGTTCTCATTAAAGAAGAGTCTGAAGAACATAGGGAGAAAGGCTTCAAGCGTTGGTAAACGTTTGAAGAGCAATGTGAAGGAACACTTTGTAAAGAACATCTATGGAATGGAATTTCCATTCAGTGAAGGAGGATGCAAACAGAACCACTCGAAGGAAACTGGACAAGTCCTACAGAGGGGATAATTTGAAAGGCAAGCGAGAGAGAGAAAGAGAGAGCAGGATAATGGGGGCAATGGGATAGTTCCATTGTTGATGGGTTGAATGACCTTGTTCTGTGCTGCAACATTTTTATGAACCTTCTATTCCTGCATTTGTTTAAGCCTACAATAATTGATATCTGAAAGCACGAGACTTCATCCTTGTAACAGCTTGTAATGCAAAGAATGAGGGGAAGCACTTCATCAAGCTCTATTTAATTCGACTTCCCATTCCCAATTCATCATGTTGGTCCATGGCTTTCTCTACTGACGTGATTATTTTACTGTTATTTTATTTAGAGATACAGCACAAAACAGGCCCTTCTACCCGTTCGACCCATGCCACTCAGCAACCAGTAACACTCGCCTAATTACAGGACAATTTTCAGTGAGCAATTAACCTACTAACCAGTACACCTTTGAACTGTGGGAGGAGACCGGAGCATCTGGAGGAGTACCATGCACTCACAGGAAGAATGTACGAACTTTCTTACAGAGTACGCCGGAACTGAACTCTGAACTTTGATGCCTTCTGCTGTAATAGTGTTGCGTTAACTATTGCCCTAACATGGCGGCCCATTCTTAGGTCGGAGGAGCAACACTTCATATTCTGTCTGAGTAGCCTCCAACCTGACAGTATGAACGTCAACTTCTCTAACCTCTAGTAATTTCGCCACTCTCTCTCTTTTCTCTTTTTCCATTCCCCATTCTGGCTGTGAATGCCTGCACAAAAATAAATCACAGGGTTGTATATGGTGATATATATGCATTTTGATAATAAATTTATTTTCGACTTTGAACTTGGCTCCACTCCAGCCTCTTCTCTTCTTCTCACCTACTATCACATCCTACTGATTCCTCTGCTCCTTCCCTTTCTCCCACGGCCCACTCTCCCATCCTATCAGATTCCTTCTTCTTCCGCCCTTTACATCTTCCACCTGTTATCTTCCAGCTCCTCGCTTCATCTCCATTTTCCCCAACTACCTCCTCATCTGTCTTCACCTATCGCCTGTCAGCTTGTACTTCTTCTCCCCCGCCCCTCACATTCTTATTCTGACATCTTCCCTCTTCCTTTCTGTTCCTGATAAAGGGTCTCAGGCCAAGACACTGACTGCTTATTCTCCTCCATAGATGCTGCCTGACCTGCTAAGTTCCTCCAGCACTTTCTGTGTATTAATCTGGATGTTTGCAGTGAGAGTGAGCATTTTCAAGTTCCTGGGTGTCAAGATCTCTGAGGATCTAACCTGGTCCACATATCGATGCAGTTATAAAGAAGGCAAGACAGCGACTATACTTCATTAGGAGTTTCAAGAGATTTGGTATGTCAACAAAAACACTCCAAAACTTCTATAGATCTACCATGGAGAGCATTCTGTCAGGCTGCATCATTGTCTGGTATGGAGGGGCTACTGCACAGGACCAAAAGAAGCTGCAGAGGGTTGTAAATTTAGTCGGCTCCATCTTGGGTACTAGCCTACAAAGTACCCAGGACATCTTTAAAGAACAGTGTCTCAGAAGGGCAGCATCCATTATTAAGGACCCCAAGCACTCAGGGCATGCCCTTTTCTCACTGTTACCATCAGGTAGGAGGTACAGAAGCCTGAAGGCACACACACAGTGATTCAGGAACAGCTTCTTCCCCCCTGCTATCTGATTCCTAAATGGACATTGCATCTGTGAACACTTTTTAAAATATTTATCATTTCTGTTTTTGCACAATTTTTAATCTATTCAATATATGTGTACTGTAATTGATTTATTCATTCTTATTTTTTTCTTCTTCTATATTATGTATTGCATTGAACTGCTGCTGCTAAATTAACAAATTTCAGAACACATGCCGGTGATAATAAACCTGATTCTGATTCTGATTTCTGGCTTCTCTCGTGTTTTTAACACTTGTCATTTTGTTGAATGTGCAGTCAGGCTGAACTAGCCAGGACTTATTCACGTTAACCGCACTTATTACCTCCCGTGTGATCCCTACAGCTGGTGAACACCTCCACATTTTTAGCGAGACAGTCAGCAGCAGGTCACAGTTTTTAAATAGCTTTTTGGATTTTCAGTTTAATCATGTGTGCAGGAGTTGCTGGATCATGTCAGTAAAAGTAACAAGAACACAACAAACTCTTACCTGAATGCAGGTGAGAGGAATCGCATGGACACCTAAATTAGACTTACCTGAGGGATAATAACTTACAATTTTAGAATGTTTCATTAATTTTGATATTATGATACAAATTATTGAGCTACTGAAAAATCGAACGTAATGTTTCAGTAAAACGTAACAATGTCTTAATAAAAAGCCTCAGCAAAATGTCTTACTAAAATATTGACGTGAATGTTTTGCTAAGCTTACCACTTCAGCAAAGATGCTTGACTTGACAGCCTGGGAACTGATATATTATACACTTGATAAAAATTGCAGCTTACTCATTTTGAACAACAGACTAAAAGGAATAACATGGTTCTCCTGACGTGATTCTGTCCTGCTGTTGAGAAAACGATGATGAGGTAGAGCCTGAATCAGAATCAGAATCAGGTTTAATACTACATCCACATGTTTTCAGATTGGTTGTATTGAGGCAGCAGTACAATGCATGATTGCATCATCATCATTGTGTGCCATGTTGTATGATGTGGTTGATCATGGTCTCATGGCCATGATTGTTCTTGGAAAATTCTTGTACATAAGTGGTTGGCCATTGCCTTCTGGACAGTGTCTTTACAAGATGGGTGACTCCAGCTGTTATCAATACTCTTCAGAGATTGTCTGCCTGGTGTCGGTGGTCGCATAGCTAGGACTTGTGATATGCACCAGCTGTTCATACGACCATCCACCGCCTGTTCCCATGGGTTCTCGTGACCCTGATTGGGGGTCTAAGCAGGTGCTACACCTTCCCCAGGGTGACCTGTGGGCTAGCAGATGGAACGAGAGTCTTACACCTCCTATGGTAGAGATCAATCTCCACCCCGTCACCTGAACAGTGCAATACATAATAAAAGAACTATAAATTGCAATAAGAAATATACTAAATTAAATAAATATTACAAAAAGAGAACAAAAAAAGAAAAAAAAGTAGTGAGGTAGTGTTCATGGGTTCGTTGTCCATTGAGAAATCTAATGGTGATTGGGAAGAAACTGTTCCTAAAATGTTGAGTATGTCTTCAAACTATATAACCATATAACCACTACAGCACAGAACCAGGCCATCTCGGCCCTTCTAGTCTGTGCCGAACTCTTACTCTCACCTAGTCCCACCGACCTGCACTCAGCCCATAACCCTCCATTCCTTTCCTGTCCATATATCCATCCAATTTAACTTTAAACGACAACATCAAACCTGCCTCAACCACTTCTGCTGGAAGCTCATTCCACACAGCTACCGCTCTCTTAGTAAAGAAGTTCCCCCTCATGTTACCCCTAAACTTTTGCCCTTTAACTCTCAAGGACAGAAGTTTAGGGGTAACATGAGGGGGAACTTCTTTACTCAGAGTGTACTCTTGTAATTCCTCCTTAAAAGAAATAAGTTTATCAGACTTTTGACTAAGTTGCTTGCAGCTGTAAAGGGAATGAATTGGTGAATATAAATATAATAGAGCTCTATTAGTCCAGAATTGGTTGTTAACAGTGAGCTGCCCGTGGATAAGCCATTGAGAATACTTAGAGTTTAATAGGTTCTTGATTAGTAAGGGTGTCAAAGCTTATGGAGAAAAGGTCGGAGAATGGGGTTGAAGGAGGTAATAAATCAGCCATGATGAAATGGCAGAGCAGTCGACGGGCTGAATGGCCTAATCCTGCTCCTATGTCTTATGGTCTTAACTGCAGTAGGCAACATAGACCATGTGACCATAAGATATAGGAGCAGAATGAGGCCATTTGACCCATTGAGTCACCTCCGCCATTTCATGATGGCTGATCCAATTTTCCGCTCAGCCCCAATCTCCTGCCTTCACCCCGTATCCCTTCATGCCCTCATCAATCAAGAATCAATCAACCTCTGCCTTAAATATACATAAAAACTTGGTACCTACAGCTGACTGTGGCAACGAATTCCACTGATTCCCCACTCACTAGCTAAAGAAATTCATCTTCTTCGCCATTCTAAAAGGACACCCCTCTATTCTGAGACTGTGTCCTCTAGTCTTAAACTCTCCCACCATAGAAACTTCCTCTCCACATTCACTCTATCAAGGCATTTCAGTATTCTATAGGTTTCAATGAGGTCATCCCTCATTCTTCTGAATTCTAGTGAATAAAAGCCCAAAGCCATCAAACACTCTTCAAGCCATTCAATCAGGGAATAATTTAAGTGAACCTCCGTTGAACCCTCTGCAGTTTCAGCACATCCTTCCTAAGGTAAAAGGCCCAAAATTACTCACAATACTCCGAGTGAGACCTCACTAGTGCTTTATAAAACTTGAAAATTACATCCTTGTTTTTATATTCTAGTCCTCTTGAAATGAATGCTGACATCACATTTGTCTTCCTCACCTTTAGGGAATCCTGCACAAAGACTCCTAAGTCCCTTTGCAAGTCAGTTTTTTATATTTTCTCTCCATTTAGAAAATAGTCAACACTTTCATTTCTTCTATTAAAGTGCATGACCATACACTTCCCAACACTGTATCCTACCTGCCACTTCTTTGCCCATTCTCCTTACTCTGTCTAAGTCCTTCTGTATTCTCCCTACTTCCTCAAAACGACTTGCTCCTTCACCTATCTTCATATCGTCTGCAAACTTTGTGACAAAGCCATCAATTTCATCATCTAAATCATTGACATATAACATAAAAGAATCGGTCCCAATGAGACACCTGTGCAGCACCACTAGTCACCAACAGACAATGAGAAAAGGCTCCTTTTATTCTTACTCTTTGCCTTCTGCCAATCAGCCATTGCTTTCGCCTGCTGAAGGGTCTCACCTGAAACGTCGACTGCACTCTTTTTCATTGATGCTGCCTGGCCTGCTGAGTTCCTCCAGCATTTTGTGTGTGTTGCTGATTTATCCATGCTAGAATCTTTCCTATGATACCATGGGTTTGTAGCTTGCTAAGCAGCCTCAATTGTGGCACCTTGTCAAAGGCCTTCAGAAAATCTAAGGACACAACGTCAGCTGATTCTCCTTTGTCTATCCTGCTTGCTATTTCTTCAAAGGATTCCAATAGATTTGTCAGGCAAGACAATATAAAGCACAGACTCGCCTAGTGAAATCCCTCAGCAATGTTTATGGTTTGTGACATACTTGATTCCTTGTGGTGAGGCCCATGATGGAGACCACACCTTCCACCAGGTGTGGATGAAATTCAAAACCTGACCTTAAAAAACTGAAACAAACTTTGACAACTGACTAAGTCATGATCCCCAGCTTAGCCAGCTTTTGTAGCAATCACACATAAATATTTTCATCAATAAGACTGAAAGGGTAGAGAGATTTTACAAGGATGTTGCTGGGACTTGAGCACCTGAGTTATAGGGAAGCATTGAGTAGGTTGTGACTTTATTCCCTGGAACATAGGAGAACGAGCGGAGATTTGATCGAGGTATGGAAAATGATGAGGAGCATAGGTAGGGTAAATACAGGGAGGCTGTTTCTAGTGAGATTGGGTGAAAGTAGAGCTAGAGATCATAGGTTAAAGCTGAAAGGTTAAATATTCAAGAGGAGCTTGTGGTAGAACTTCTTGACTCAGAAGTGGGAGTGAGGGATGAGCTGCCAGGAGAAATTCTTGACTCAGAAGTGGGAGTGAGGAATGAGCTACCAGGAGAAATGTTGAATGTTTCGATTTCAACATTTAAGAGAAGTTGCATAAGTGGCAGAGACATGGAGGGCTATGGTCTGGGTGCAGGTTGATGGACTTGGCAGAGAAACAGGCCAGTATTGAATAGATGGGCCAAAGGGTCTTTTTCTCCCCTGGAGTACAAATCTACTTCACTTATTAAAAATAAAACACTTAAAATTTGAAGCCATAAACGGAAAAGCATTTTAAAGTGCTGAAGTAATGAAATGAACATACAAGACTGACACTTACTTTGTGAAGTGTCTGAGTGGGCAGACTCTGACTCAATAACAGTGGAGCACTGGAGCAGTTTTGGGAAAAACACCAGTAAGCCACAGATTGTTATTTTGGGACACTCACAAGAAAATATCAAATTTGCCCTGTTAGGCGGAAAAATGCCACCTGTTACTCAGGTAAGGCCAACCACTTTATTACAAAATCCAGCCTTAGTAGTTCCCTTTATTTTATATCTAATCAATACATTAATAAAACCATATTATTTACCCACTTCTGGTTCAGATTCAAGAATAGTTATTGCCCCTCAGCCATCAGGCTCTTGAACCAAAAGGGGTCACTTCATTCAACTTCACTTGCTCCATCATTGAAAGATTCTCACAAACTATGGACTCACTTTCAATGATTCTTCATCTCACGATCTCAATATTTATTGCTTATTTATTTATTATTATTATTCCTTTCTTTTTGTATTTGCAGTTTGTTCTCTTTTGCACAGTGGTTGAAAACCCAGGTTGGGGCGGTCTTTCATCGATTCTGTTATGGATTTACTGAGTATGCTCACAAGAAAATTAATCTCCAGGTTGTATATGGTGATAATAAATTTATTTTGAACTTTGATTACACTCCTATTAGATTCCATCTTCTTAAGCATTTTGCCTCTTCCACCTATCCCCGCCCAGTTTCTTACTTCATCCCTCCTCCCCCACCCACTTTCCTGATCTCTGGGAGGGAGTGGATTAACAAGCGGGAGAGTAGATATAGGCATTTACATGCAATAAAAACCGAGGAGAAGCAAAATAGGATTGAAAGAAGGCGAGGGTTATAAAGGACGAAAGCAGGGTTTGTAACCTTTTTTTTTGTCATGAATCCCTTTGGCAGTCCGATGAAGCCTATGGACCCTTCTCAGAATAATGTATTTAAATACACAAAATAAAATGCATAAGGTTACAAAAGAAACCAATTCTATTGAAATATAGATATCAAAATACTTCTAAAAACATATTTGTGTTATAGTAATATATATATTTCTTTATTAATACATGACTATACATTTAAAATCTAGGCAAGTTACCCACAGCCCTCTATTTTTCTGAGCTCCATGTACCTATCCAGGAGTCTCTTAAGAGACCCTATCATACCACCTCTACCACCTTCGCAGGCAGCCCATTCCATGTACTTACCAATCTCTGCGTAAAAAACTTACACCTGTCATCTCTTCTGTACCTACTTCCAAGCACCTTAAAACTGTGGCCTCTTGTGTTAGCCATTTCAGCCCAGGGAAAAAGCCTCTAACTACCCACACAATCAATGCCTCTCATCAACTTATACACCTCTATCAGGTCATCTCTCGTCCTCCATCACTAAAAGGCGAAAATGCCAAGTTCACTCAACCTAGTCTCATAAGTCATGCTCCCCAATCCAGACATCATCTTTGTAAATCTTCTCTGCACCCTTTCTATAGTTTCCACATCCTTCCTGTAGTGAGGTGACCAGAACTGAGCACAGTACTCCAAGTGGGGTCTGCCCAGAGTCCTATATAACTGTAACATTACCTCTTGGCTCTTAAACTCAATCCCACGGTTTATGAAGACCAATACACCGTATGCCTTCTTATTCACACAGTCAACATTTGCAGCAGCTTTGAGTGTCCTATGGACTTATACCCCAAGATCCCTCTGATCCTCCACACTGCCAAAAGTCTTACCATTAGTACTATATTCTGCCATCATATTTGACCTACCAAAATGAACCACCTCACACTTATTTGGGTTGAACTACATCTGCCACTTCTCAGCCCAGTTTTGCATCCTATCGATGTCCCGCTGTAACCTCTGACAGCCCTCCACACTATCTACAACACCCCCAACCTTCGTGTCATCAGCAAATTTACTAACCCATCCCTCCACTTCCTCATCCAGGTCATTTATAAAAATCACAAAGCGAAGGAGTCCCAGAACAGATCCCTGATGCACACAGTGGTCACCAACCTCCATGCAGAATATGACCCGTCTACAACCACTCTTTGCCTTCTATGGGCAAGCCAGTTCTGGATCCACAAATCAATGTCCCCTTGGATCCCATGTCACCTTACTTTCTCAATAAGCCTTGAATGGGGTACCTTATCAAATGCCTTGCTGAAATCCATATACACTACATCTACTGCTCTACCTTCATCAATGTGTTTAGTCACATCCTCAAAAAATTCAATCAGGCTCGTAAGGTATGACCTGCCTTTGATAAAACCATGCTGACTATTCCTAATAATATTATTCTTCCAAATGTCCATAAATCCTGCCTCTCAGGATTTTCTCCATTAACTTACCAACAACTGAATTAAGACTCACTGGTCTATAATTTCCTGGGCTATCTCTACTCCCTTTCTTGAATAAGGGAACAACATCTGTAAACCTCCAATCCTCCGGAACCTCTCCTGTCCCTATTGATGATGCAAAGATCATTGCCAGAGGCTCAGCAATCTCCTCCCTCACAGCCTTTGTACACTACGGTTCTTGTACCCTACCATCCTTTCCTTGTCTCATTGGAACGTACCTGTGCAACACGCCACGCAAATATTCCCTGAACATTTGCCACATTTCTGCCATACATTTCTCTGAGAAAATCTGTTCCCAATTTGTGCTTCCAAGTTCCTGCCTGATAGCTTCATATTTCCCCTTACTCCAATTCAACGCTTTCCTAACTTGTCTGTTCCTATCCCTCTCCAATACTATGGTAAAAAGGAGATAGAATTGTGATCACTATCTCCAAAATGCTCTCCCGCTGAGAGACCTGACACCTGACCAGGTTCATTTCCCAATATCAGATCAAGTATAGTCTCACCTCTTGTAGGCTTACCTACATACTGTGTCAGGAAACCTTCCTGAACACACCTAACAAACTCTACCCCTTCAAAGTCCCTTGTTCTAGGGAGATGCCAATCAATATTGGGAAATTAAAATCTCCCATCACCATACCCTGTTATTACTGCACCATTCCAGAATCTGTCTCCCTATCTGCTCCTCAATGTCCCTGTTACTATTGGGTGGTCTATAAAAAAAAACACACAGTAGAGTTATTGGCCCCTAACATCCACCCACAGAGACTCAGCAGACAATCCTTCCGTGACTTCCTCCTTTTCTGCAGCCCGTACACTATCTCTGATCAGCATGCCCCCACCTCTTTTGCCTCCCTCCCTGTCTTTGCAGAAACATCTAAAGCCTGGCACTCTAAGTAGCCATTCCTGCCCCTGAGCCATCCAAGTCTCTGTAATGGCCACGACACCATAGCTCTAAGTACTCACTCACTCTCCAAGCTCATCCGTTTTGTTCATGATGCTCTTTGCATTAAGATAGACACATCTCAAACCATCGGTCTGAGCTCATCCCTTCTCTTATCACCTGCCTACCCTCCCTCTCACACTATCTCCAAGCCTTCTCTATTTGTGAGCCAACAGTCCCTTCCTCCATCTCTTCAGTTCGGTTCCCACCCCCCAGCAATGCTAGTTTAATCTTTCCCCAATAACCTTAGCAAACCTCCCTGCCAGGATATTGGTCCCCCTCTGATTCAAGTGCAACCCGTCCTTTTTGTACAGGTCACGCCTGCCCCAAAAGAGGTCCCAATGATCCAGAAATCTGAATCTCTGCCCCTACTCCAATCCCTCAGCCATGTATTTATCCTCCACCTCACTCTATTCCTATACTCACTGTCACGTGGCATACGCAGCAATCCTGAGATTACTACCCTTGTGGTCCTGCTTCTCAGCTTCTTCCTAACTCCCTGTAGTCTGTTTTCAGGACCTCCTCTCTTTTCCTACCTATGTCGTTGGTACCAACATGTACCACGACTTCTGGCTGTTCACCTTCCCACTTCAGGATATTGTGGATGTGATCAGAAACATCCCGGACCCTGGCACCTGGGAGGCAAACTACCATCCGTGTTTCTTTCCTGCATCCACAGAATCACCTGTCTGACCCCCTAACTATAGAGACCCCAATCACTACTGCCATTCTCTTCCTTACCCTACCCTTCTAAGCCACAGGTAGGTCGTCCCCCCCAACAGTACTCAAACAGGAATACTTATTGTCAAGGGGTACAGCCACAGGGGTACTCTCTAGTATCTGACTCTTGCCCTTCCCTCTCCTGACTGTTACCCATTTATACATCTCCCGAGGCTCCGGTGTGACTACTTGCCTATAGCTCCTCTCTATCACCTCCTCACTTTCCCTGACCAGATGAAGTTCATCGAACTGCACTTCCAGTTCCCTAACTCAGTCCCTAAAGAGCTGCGGCTCGATGCACCTGGAGCAGATGTGTGTGTCCGGGAGTCTAGGAGTCTCCCGGATGTCCCACATCTGACACCCAGTTCAGAACAATGGCCTCACAGGCATTCTTCCTCTTCCTATTCTTCACAAGTAACTTACCTCGCCTCGACCTGTTATCGCCGAAGCCCCATTGAGCCAAAGCCCTCCTATTCTGACTCCCTTTACTCTGTCAGCTGCTCCTCCCCAGTGCCCACTCTATAAAGCTGTCCTCCTTTAAAATTCTTCCCAGTAGTCTAACTCGCTGACATCCACGCAACTGCGCAGTTGTGCCTCGAGCAAACAGCTGAAGAAAAAGCACTCTTCTTTTAAATTCTTCCTGCCGGTCTCACTCTCTGACGTCCACGTGCCTGCACAGTCCTGCCTCGATCTAGCGTAAAGTATTTTTCTCAGAGCAATCTTTCTCTGAGAACAGTATCTAGGATTCCACAAACTATTTTGTCTCTGACTAGTGAATCTGTCAAGTCTCTAAACTCACAGACCTTACTCAGTGTGTGAAGCTCAGCTAAGTATTAGTCAAAGCTGGCACTTTGTTTCTGTTCACAGGAGAAGAATTTATATGTCTCAAATGTAACTTTTTACTTGGGACAAAATACTCCTCAAATTTTATTATCAGTGTGTCCGATGTCAAGGCTGTCTCATCAATTTGAAAACTAGTGTAGATATCCAAAGCATCATTACCAATTACATGTAGAAAGATAGATGCTTTCAATTTATCCTCTGCTCCACTGGGTCAGCTCATCGCTAAATGTATATTGAATTGCTGTTTGAAGCATTTCTATTTACCAGCTAGATTGCCAATAAACTGCATAGGTGTGGGAGAACTTAGCTCATACAGGACAGGCTTTCTTGGGCACCCTAACTGCTATTGTCTTAGTGAATCCGATGAACTTCAGACAATGTGCTCTGTGCTTCACTGGCCCTCGCTTGCCACAACTTTTTCCTTCATTGGAACCAACGGCTCTTTCTCAGCCGCTCACGGTATTCATTTACCTCATGCTGACTTCTGATACCATGTCATGTTTGTTCTTTTAACAAAGACAAACTTGCATGGGTAAGAATGCCGGAACTATTTTAGTTGCAGAACACTACAGCCATGGCTTCACCTTGACCACATTTTACTCAGGGCCTTCTGCCTGCCGTGAACATGTGGGTGTGTCTGCATGACCCGTTCACCAGCATCACTCCCAGTTCCCGAAGAATCATCCACGTTGCACACTGGGAACTTTGTTTCTTTATTATACACACATATAATAACACAATGAAGTCACAGGTACTGCTAATACGACCGTGGTTTGTTACCTACATTCATAGTTGAAGGAAATGCTATATTTCAGTAAGTGAAAATAAAGTTAGTGAAAATAACGGTGTGATTTTTTTTTCCTATCCACATTCCCATTCGCCTTAGAATCCATCCATGTACCCCAGGTTAAAAACCCTTGCACTAAAGGAATGGGGGCATAAACAGAATGAGAAATGCCGAGGTTAGGAAAAGGTAGAAGTTCAGATGGAAAGCTTACCATCACTGCAAGACTTGTATGTGTTCAAGACAAAGAAACAGGCAGGAAAAACATCACAGCAGGCACCACTCAGCTAGCAAACTGCCTTTTTCAAAAGCTCCCTTCTGGAAAGTGCTCAGAGGCTATTAAAAGATAAACATCATTCCATCTTAAATGTTTCTTCCTTCAGAAAATCATGAAAATATTTTCAATCAGTTCCTCACACTACAGAAGCTGCATGGCTAGTATTTATTGTTTTTATTTCAGATTTCCAGCATCTGCAGGTTTTCTACGATTTAAAATGTTATTTTAATATTTCCTCTTCTTTCTCTTTCCCTTCCTTAGGAAGACGTGAGGAATGTATAGTGGAGTAGGGCAGAGGCGCATGCGTCATGATGCTCTGAGAAACATTGTGTTGAGGACTGTTGAGTGGTATCCATTGGGAACAGGATTAGGTCATCGATTCTCCAGCAAGTGCTGAGGTAAACTGGTGGTAGTTGGAACTGGGTATAGTTACAAGAGGATGAATGTTTTTTACACATTGATTCAGGGTTGAACCGGAATTATTCAATACTCCCTTTATTCCTTGCCCTAACCCTCGTCACACAATGTCAGTTAATTACCACCTTTCGCAATAACACCCATGGAATGCTTTCAACTATGCAAAGATTTTAATTTATATACTAATAGGCATATTTCATGAAATATCAATAATCTGGGTGTTACTTTATCGTATAACATGCAGAGAAAACAGCTGGAAATATTCTCAGATTTCCCCACATTTTTGTTTGATTAGTTAATGGATATAATTTTATAACAGCTCTTTGCTGATTTTAATAGTTATTTGATCACAATTGTATGCTTTTATGTAAAACTTTCATGTGGAACAATAGATCTTTTCCAAAGAGATCTCGGTTAGAGATCATGTCTAAGAGGAGAGGGAGAGTGCCCTAGAGCTTTTCTCACTGGAGTGAAGGAGGATGTGAAATAATTTGATAGAGTTACACAAGTGGATAGCCAGAGACTTTTCCTAGGATTAGGACAGAAATGGCGCATACCAGGGGGTATAATTTTAAGGTGATTCGAGGAAAGTATAGGGGAGATTTTCAGAGGGTAAGTTTTATACACAGAGTAGTGGGTGACTGGAACGTGCTGCCAATAGTGATGGCAGAGGCAAATACATTAGGGGCATTTCAGAAACGCTTAGGCACATGGATGATAGAAAAATGGAAGGCTGGGGCGGCTGGTAGCGCAATGACATCAGCGCTGGACCCGGGAGCGGAGGTTCCCGGGTTCGAGGCCAGTTGGGTCCGCTCTCGAGTACGCTTTGCATCCGTGCCGGTTTGAGTGTCGCGATCGCAACTCGACCTCGTAAAATAAAGGGAAAAATACTGCAAAAATGTCTGTGTGAGGAGTGGCGCGCCACACAGTCTCTCTCTCGCTCCGTACCTTGTAAAAGCCATGAAAAAGACATCATCAAGGACACGCACACGCACAGACTCGCAGGCACGCAGGCACACACACAAGAAAAGAAAATGGTAGGCTATGTGGGAGGGAATAGTTAGATACTGTAGATTTTAGAGTAGGTTATAAAGTTGGCACAACATTGTGTGCTGAAGGGCCAGTCCTGGACCGTAGTGCTCTATGTTCTGTGTGAAAATTACTATTCAGCATCTGGGTTCGTTTGGCAAAAATATCAACGTCTACTCAAACAGCTGCCAGCAATTTTCCCAATGACCATATCTTCAAGTTGCAGCTAGTGGTTTCCAGATGTTTTTCTGAATATGTTCTGATGACCAAGGTCACAGGAAGCTCCAAGTTCCATTGAAGCCCATTGACTTATATTGGGGGAAAAATACACAATCTGTCTGCTTTGGGTCAGGCAGAGTCATTCCCTCTTCATTAAGTCAAGTCAAGTCAAATTTGTTTATATAGCACATCTAAAAACAACCCACGTTGACCAAAGTGCTGTACAGATCAGAGCAGAATAGCTAAAATCACAAATACGAGAAACACAGACAGACATCCCACCTCTCCCAGAAGTTCCGGGAGTCTCCCGCATATTGATAGTGGCTCCCTGATGCCCGCAAATTATATACAATATCCCGGAAATCGATTTTTTATTAGAGCAAGTGAGCAAGAGAGAGCGCGAGAGAGAACAAGAGAGAGAGAGTGCCATGGCAGAGCATTCCAAAAAAAGAAAATATGAAACGTGCGTCGCCCCAGACTACATTAAAGTGTACCCCTGCCTAATAGGGGTCAGAGTGGGTTAGGATTGTAAAAGACATGTTGAGGTGAGTTTAACAGGTGTCATTCGTTCATTAGCATAGCTAACGTTATTTATACTAGCTGACTAGCTGCTAAGGAGCTACTCTATTGCAGACATCCCACCTCTCCTGGAAGTTCCGGGAGTCTCCCCCAAATTGATGGTGCTACCTCCCTGAAATGAGTTTTTGCAGGGTGGGATGTCTGCACAGACATAACCAACAAGGCAAAACAGCTTATAGGCACAAAAGAAACAACACAAGGGCCTAGGCACAAGCCAAAAATCAGCCTCATCAGGGGGATTCAAATGCTAGTGAATAAAAGTAAGTTTTGAGCCTGGATTTAAGCGAGTCGATGGAGGGGGCAGATCTGATAGGGAGGGGAATGCTGTTCCACAGTCTAGGGGCTACAACAGCAAAGGCATGGTCACCCCTGGCTTAAGTTTAGATTGCGGGACCACCAGGAGCCCCAAGTCAGCCGACCTGAGGGATCTGGAAGTAGAATAAGGGGTTAGAAGATTTGCGATATAGGAGGGAGCCAGCCCATTTAGGGCTTTATAAGCAAACAGGAGAATCTTAAAATCAATTCTGAACCGTACTGGCAGCCAGTGGAGGGAGGCCAGGATAGGAGTAACATGGTCCCTCTTCCGGGCACCTGTCAGGAGCCTGGCTGCAGCGTTTTGGACCATTTGCAGGCGGGACAGGGACGACTAACTAATCCCAGTATACAGGGAGTTGGAGTAGTCCAAGCGGGAGGATATAAGGGCGTGGATGACTTTCTCGAGCTCTTTCAAAAAGAGCAACTGCTTGATTTTGGCAATAGTATGAAGCTGGAAAAAAACTGGCTTTTATTATTGCATTAACTTGTTTGTCAAACCTAAAGGCGGAATCAAATATCACACCAAGGGATTTAACATGGGGTTTGACAGGGGTGGACAGGTTACCAAGACTGTTGGCAATCACCTTGATGGAGTCAGGGGGACCAAATAGGACAACTTCAGACTTGCCTTCATTCAGCTGTAGAAAGCTTTGTGCCATCCAACACCTTATGTCCTCAAGGCTGTTCATGAGGCTGGCTAGTTTTGACTGGTCGTTTGGTTTCAGGGGGAGATAAAGCTGTGTGTCGTCAGCATAACAGTGGAAAGAAATGTTGTGTTTTTGAATGATTTGGCCGAAGGGAAGCATGTATATAGAGAAAAGAATGGGACCTAGGATGGAACCCCGTGGGACCCTGCAGGAGCGACTAGCTGGGGGAGAAGAAAATTTGCCTATGTTGACGGAGAAGCTTCTATTTTTGAGGTGGGATCTGAACCAGTTCAAGGCAGTGCCATCAACACTAACCCTGTACTGGAGACAGTCTACTAAAATGGCGTGATCCACAGTATTGAATGCCGTGCTGAGGACAAGAAGAATTAGAATGGCAGATTCACCTGAGTCGACAGAGGGGAGCAGGTCACTTTACACTTTCAGCAGGGCAGACTCTGTGCTATGATAAGCCTTAAAACCTGACTGAAATCTTTCCAAGATGTTGTTTTGGTGTAAGTAGGGCAGCAATTGACTGAGAATAACCTTTCTGAGAACCTTTGACAGGAATGGAGAGGCCCAAATACCAGGGACTGATGTGAGTCAGACACACTTCCTTCAGTGTGTTTGTTTTCAAATACCTAACGAGCACAAAGTGCAGACAGTTTTATTTCATTTTATTTAGAGATAAGTTGCAGAACAAGCCCTTCCGGCACGGGCTGTGCCAGCCAGCAGCCCACCTACTTAACCCTCGTCCAATCACAGGACAATTTACAATGACCAGTTAACCTACCAACTGCCATGTCTTTGAACTGTGCGAGGAAACTGGAGCGTTCAGGGGAAACGCATGCACACACGTGAAGAATGTACAAAACGCTTTTACCGAGAATGCTGGAATTGGATTCTGAAACTTTGATGCCCCAAACTGTAGCAGCATCATGCTAACTGCAGCTTTGCTCTGAAGATGGACTCCTCATGGATCCCTGTTTCAGGGTGAAAGTTTGACCTTTTGCCTATTTACACTGATCACATTTTCCAGCATGTCGTGTCTTTTTAGGTATCAAAATGCTTCTAAAACACCGTGATTGTATCTTATTCAAACACCTCCTCTGGTAGTACATTCCAGATGATCAGAATCAGGTTTAATAACGTTGTGGTCAGCACAACGCTTTACAGTTCCAAGTTCAATTCCTGCCACTGCCTTGAGGAGTTTACATGTTCTCCCCGTGACTGTGAGGGTTTTCTCCGGGTGCTCAGGTTTCCTCCCACAGTCCAAAAATGTTCCAGTAGGTAGGTTAATTGGTCATTGTAAATTGTCCCATGTTTAGACTAGGGCAGGTGTTTCCAACCTGGGGTCCATCGGTTAATGGTACAGGCCCATAAGACCATAAGACATAGGTGCAGAATTAGGCCATTCAGCCCATCAAATCTGTTCTGCCATTCTATCATGGCTGATCCTGGATCCCACTCCACCCCACACACATGCGTTCTTACCGTATCCTTTGATGCCCTGACCAATCAGGAAACTATCAACTTCCATTTTAAATATACCCACAGACTTGGCCTCCACCACAGTCTGTGGCAGAGCATTCCACAGATTCATGATTCGCTGGCTAAAAAAATGTCCTCCTTAACTCTGTTCTAATAGGTCACCCCTCAATTTTGAGTCTGTGCCCTCTATTCTGGATATCACCACTATAGGAAACATCCTCTCCACATCCACCTTATCTGGTCCTTTCAACATTGGGTAGATTTCAATGAGATCCCCCAACATTCTTCTAAATTCCAGTCATAAAATGTTCACAGGGCCAGGGTTAAATCGCAGATTGCTGGGCAGCGCATCTCGAAGGACAGGAAGGGCCTATTCTGCACTGTATCTCAATAAAGAAAGAAAAAAAATCACTGGCATATGTCCTGAAATTTGTTGTTTTGAGGCAGCAGTACATAACAATAAAAAACATACAATATTTATATATAATTAAATAAGTTGTGCAAAAAGAGAGCAAAAAAGAGAAGAAAAAATAGTGAGGTAGTGTTCATGGGTTCATTGTCCACTCAGAAACCAGACGGTGGAGGGGAAGAAGCTGTTCCTGAAACTTTGAGTGTGTGTCTTCAGGCTCCTGTACCTCCTCCTTGGTGGCCCCAGTGAGAAGAGGGCGTGTCCTGGGTGATGGTAGTCATGGGTGATGCCGTCTTTTTGAGCATGCACGTTTTGAAGATGTCCAAGGCGCTGGGGAGGTTAGTACCCATGATCTGGCTGGTTGAGTTTACAACTTTCTGCAGCTTTTTCCAGTCCTGTGCAGTGACACCTCCAGTCCGGTCGGTGATTCAGCTAGTTGGAATGCTCTCCACAGTACACCTGTAGAGATTTGCGAGCGTCTTTGGTGACATAACCAAATCTCCTCAAACTCCTGATGAAATATAGCCGCTGTTGTGCCTTCTTTGTAATTGCATCGATATGTTATACGCAGGAGAGATCGTCAGAGAGGTTGACACCCAGGAACTTGAAACTGCTCTCTGCTATGTAAACCTCTCTATGAAAAAAAAATTCTCCAGAGGAGCTGTTGGAATCAGATACAAACACCATGTTTAAGAGGCAACCTATCTTTTAGAATTGATTTTAAAATTCTCTCACTTGTTTTTAAAGCTCTTAATGGTCTGGGTCCTGAGTACATCACAGAATCATTTTCATTTTATAATCCTGCTTGAGCTGTCAGGTCTTCTCCTGCTGTCCTCTTACATTTAAACAAAAGATGATTGGCAGGTCAGTTTGTTTCTGCACTACACCCCTAAATTGTGGAATTCAATGCATGTTAAACACCAGCTCAAAACCTATTTATTGAACCTCGCTTCTAACATCTTTTTGTCTTTTATTTTCATATTTATTTTTTATTTATTTTCATATTTGTACTTTTATCCCATTGTAAATCACTTTAATAATAATTTAACTTACATAAGGATCAAGTCCTAATGCGGGCAATTAGAATGAGCAAATGGGCAAAGGCGTCAGCATGGATGTGACGGGTCGAACGGCCGTTGGCGCGCTCCAAATCCGTAACTCTTCCCTGATCAGCACTCCCTCAGTCTACTAACGTCAATGTGCACATCTCCACAACCTTTTCTGTCACAGGCGAAATGAACCCTATCCAACCTGAGGGAAGATTAAGGGGCGGGGGAGAGGGAAGTTCTTTCTCTCAGCTTGGAAAGACCTCCGGTTGTTGTGCTGGTAGGAGGAAATGGAGACTGATGAGGATTTTGAAGGGGATTTTACCGGGAATGCGTTGTCTCTTTAACTCTATCTGGCCGTGCGGCGGGCGCACGTGTAGCTCGCCGTGTTAAAGTGGTCGTCGCTGGGCTGCAGGTGATAAACTCCAGTGCCGCGGGGAGCTCTATATTGGCGAAATGAGTGTGCGGGGGGATGGCTGTGCTGGTGAGGACGAGGTATGATAGAGCTGATGAGCTTTCATCGCCCAAGTCACCCTTTTCCCCGCTGATCTCTGCTGTTTGTGTTTAGGTAAAATGTGCTGGGGATTCCCCGTCGCCCACTTTGTGGAGCCGGTTGTCCGGAGTGTTCGGGCCGCTGAGGTACCTGGTATGTAAATGACACGTACTTTCGGAGTCTCCCCCACATAAAGTACGCTCAGCTACCACGTGTTCTCATTTTCCAAAGGCAGTTCACTCTTTTCAACAGAATGCTCGCTTACAGCTTCGAAGGACAGAAGCCAGTATTTCTCATGTAGTGTAATTGTATTAAACATGAGTTTTGCGCGTTTTGAGCTCCTTGTGCAAAAACTGCTCTGTACTGCATCTGATGTCTGCTGTTGGGATGCTGTTAGTTTCACCCCGCCATCCAGGCCCTACTGTCTTCCCACTACTGCCATCAGGGAGGTACAGGAGCCTCAGGACTCTCTACCAGGTTCAGGAACAATTACTACCCCTCAACCATCAGGCTCTTGAACCAGAGGGTATAACTTCACCTGCCCTATCACTGAACTATTCCCACCATCTATGGAATCACTTTCAAGGGCTGTTCATCTCGTGTTCTTGATACTAATTGCTTATTTTGTTTGTATTTGCAGTTCATTATCTTTTGCACATGGGTTATTTGTGTGTTTTTTATTGATTGTGTTTCTTTGTATTTACTGTGAATGAATCTTGGGGTTATATAAGGCATCCGTTAGTCTTGTGAGACCATGGATCTGTGCCTGGAATGTCTTCACTCTCCAGGGTGCAGGCCTGGTCAAGGTTGTATGCAAGTCTCCCCTCTCCACGACACTGATGTTGTCCAAGGGAAGGGCATTAGGACCCATACAGCTTGGCACCGGTGTCGTCGCAGAGCAATGTGTGATTAAGTGCCTTGCTCAAGGACACAACACGTTCCTTGGCTGGGGCTCGAACTCATGACCTTCAGGTCGCTAGTCCAATGCCTTAACCACTTGGCCACGTGCCCACACATGGGATTATATATGGTGACATTTATGTACATTGATAATAAATTTGCTTTGAAATTTGTGATCCCTCTGTTCATCTCCATTCCTTCTCCACTTGGAGAAGTCTGCCTTTAGAATCCTGCTTTGGAAGTGTATGGCCTTGCTGGTTTTCCCATGTTAAAGTCACATGAAGGTGTCATTAGAGCCCTCCTCCATCCGAGCCATGCTCTCTTCTTGCTGTTGCCATCAGGAAGAAAGTACAGGAGCCTCGGGTCCCACACCACCAGGTTCAGGAACAGTTATTACCCCTCGACCATCAGGCACTTGAATCAGTGGGGATAAGCTTGCTCAACTTCACCCACATACACTGAAATGTTCCCACAGCCTGTGGGCTCACTTTCAATGGCTCATCTTGTGTTCTGTTTATTTGTGATTATAATTATTTTGCTTGTTTTTTTGCCTGTTTCTGATTTTCAGTGACTGTCTACAAGAAAATGAATCTTGGAGTCATGGTGAAATATGTACTTTGATAGTTTCCTTTGAACCTGGAAACTATAGGATCTATTAAAATGTAGGGACAAGGGAATTGGACTAAAGTTACTAAATGTATCTGACAGAAAACCCAAATTTTTCAAATGCTTGGTTGGGAGGAAGGTTCAAACTTAAATGGTTCTGCAGATGCTGGGAATCCAGAGCAACACAAAATGCTGGAGGAACTCGGCAGGTCAGGCAGCATCTATGGAGAGGTATAAACAGTCAGTGTTTCGGGCTGAGACCCTTCATTAGGACTGGAAAAGGGGGCAGAAGTCAGAATGTCGCAAACTCTCAGTGGGTCAGGCAGTGTCTGTGGGGAGATGAACTTGAGTCTACTTTTCATGTTGAAGATGATCGGAACTGGTCACTTCTCACTGACACTGCCTGACCTATAAATTGCATCTAGTATAGGTGGGTGATGGAGAAGTGATAAAGAACAGAGCAATTCAGCACAGTATAGGCTATTTGGCCCACAATGTTGTGCTGACCCTTTAACCTACTCCAAGATCAATCTACCCTTTCCCTTCCACATAACCCTTGATTTCTTTTACTCGAGTACCTAAGAAACTCTTAAATGCTCCTAAGTTATCTCCCTACCACCACCCCTAGTAACACATTCCATGTACTTACTACTGTTCTTCAAGTTTTTTTTTAAAAAAAAAAAAGGCTCTGGCATTCACTCCTCTCCTCCCCTCCCCTCCCCTCCACCCCTAGCTAAACTTTCCTCCAATCACCAGTAAAAGTGTGGGTTATGGGGAAAGGGGATTGCTTGGAGTCTAGATGAGAATTGCTTTTGCTGACACCAGAAAAGACCACAAGATGGAAGCAGAATTAGACCATTTGACCCATTGAGTCTGCTGTGTTATTTCATTATGGCTGATCCAATTTTCCTTCGGCCTCAATCTCCTGCTTTCTCCCCATAACCTTCAACACCTTACGAATCAAGAAGCTATTAACCTCAGTCTTAAATATACCCACTGACATGGCCCCCACAGCTGCCTGTGGCAACAAATTCCATAGATTCACCACTCTTGGCTAAAGAAATTAGTCCTCATCTTTGTTCTAAATGGACGGTCCTCGATTCTGAGGCTGACTGGAGTAGATAGAAAATGTGATGAAGGGAATGTACTGTGGGTAGCATACGGGGCAGTTTGACTTGTTAAACAGAAAATGTGAAACACGTTGCTCTATAACCGGTGCTGATGCATTATCATTTCCAATATCTGTCCTTTGCCAAACACACTTTACAAAGTAAAACCCCTTGGTTAAAAACCCTCAGCCATTGCCATCCTAGGAAATGGTGCTAGTTGTCCACCATTTGTCTCGTTTCCACCTCTATTAAGCTATTGGTAAAATTTGCTCCTAGGGACTTGAAGTTCTCAACCTCAATACCATTGATGTAGACAGAAACATGTGCACTGCCCTCCAAAACCCCTTGTTTCTGAAGTCAATGACCAACTTTTGTTTTACTGACATTGAATGAAAGGCAGTTGTCATGACACAATGTCACTTAAGCTCTCCATCTCCTTAAACTCCAACTCATTGTTTGAGATGTGGCCCACTATGATGGTGTCATCTGCAAACTTGTAGATTGTATTGGAGCAGAATTTAGCCATTCAATCAGGGAGTAGAGGGTCTGATGGTGTAACCTGAGAGCAAAGCCAGTGTTTGACATAATCATGGTGATGGTGTCACCACGTATCCTTCCTGACTGGTCTGTTGGTTAGGAAATTGAGGATCCAGTTGAAAGGCAGGCATTTCCAGGGTCCAGAGCTCTGATGTTTGCTTGGAATTGTAATACTGAAGGTAGAGCCATAGTCAATGAACAAGTCTGTTCTAGGTGCCTATACTATCCAGGCTGGTCTGGAGGTGAGTACGCCAGGGAAATGGCATCTGCTGTAGTCCTGTTTCAGCTGTAGACAAACTGCAGTGGGTCGAGGTTGTCTGCAAAAGCTGAGGAGCAGGGTCAGAGTCTGTTGTATTTTTGAATAACTCTTAGATGTGACTGACGTTCCTGCTTGTGTAAAACTTGTTTTCTAGTGTGGAGTGATTCGGAGGTTGTCGAGGTGGACCATCTCCACTCCTTCAGTGGAAGAAGTGAGGACCAATGACTCGTTTCTGGTCCCAGAAAGACGCTGGTGCACAGTCAGGAAACGCCTAAGCCTACTGGCTCGGTTGCTGCTTGCGGTTGTTCCCAGCAGAATACAGGGAAGACTTGGCTTTCCTGTGGCAAGTGACCTGGGCCAAGGTGAAATTTCAGATGGTGAGTGCATCTTTTTCTTGGTTTTGGAGGGCTTGGGGCATTGGGCATTATGGCACAAAGCAGGTCTTTTGACCAATGTGGTGCCAACAGTTTAACCTACAAAGTTCAATCTTGCCCCTCCTTCCTACATAGCCCTCCAGTTTTTCTATTATCTATTTGCCCACCTAAGTTTAGGTGCCCATAATGTATCTTCCTCTACCACAATCCCTGGCAGGGTGTCCCACACACCCATCACACTGTGTAAAGAATACATCTCTGGCATTATATACATTACAGCATACTGTATATACACTTTTCCCTAAACTATTCTAATCAAGCATTAATCTATAGTTGGACTGTTGTGGTTTTGTATTATAATATTTACCTTTGAGGAAATAAATAGATCAGGTTTGCTCTTTTCAGGTTCTCTAGAATTTTAAAGATTTATTTATTTAGAGATACAGTATGGACCAGACCCTTCTGGTCCAATGAGCCTAGCAACCCACGTATTTAACCCTCACCCAATCATGGGATAATTTACAATGAACTATTAACCTTCTGATCTGTACGTCATTGGACTGGGAGGAAGCAGAAGGACCCAAAGGAAACCAACCTGGTCACAAGGAGAACATCCAAACTCCTAGGTGGCATCAGAATTGAACTGAGTGCTAGAACATCCTACCAGTAATAGCACCTTGCTAACTGCTACATTGTTGATTTAGTGTAGATGTAGATCATTAATAATTTTTAAAATTCAGTTTGAAATGGTTTGGTTCAGTAGTGTGAAACTACAAGTGATAATATGAGAAATATGAAACATTTATATATTATTCCCAGAATTTTATTTATACTGTGTCGCTTGTAGTTGTGGTGGGGAGGGTCTTAAATGGAGGGCTCTGTAGAAGGGAAGGGTTAAATCTTAGAACAAGTTAGAAGATGGGTACAACATTGAGGGCCAACAGGCCTAGACTGTGCTCTAGTGTTCTGTTCAAGAAAGAAAAACAAAACAGAAACTCTGAAACAAACTCCTTTCACAGCCTCCCATTCTGAAACATTTAAATAGACTTCTAGAGAATTAAAATATAATATCTTAAATATGGATTTGATCCTTCAAGATGAAGACTATCACGACACTCTACGCTGAGTCATATGGGCGATCGTGGTCTTAACCATGACTATGATTGATCCTGGCAAATACTTCTACAGAAGTGGTTTGCCATTGCCTTCTGGGCAGTGTTTTAACAAGATGGGTGACCCATGCTATTATCATACTCTTCAGAGATTGTCTACCTGACATCAGTGGTTGTATAATGAGGACTTGTGATGAGCATCAGCTGTTCATATGACCATCCACTGCCTACTCCCATGGCTTCATGTGATTGTGACTGGGCAGGGCACTAAGCAGGTGCTACAACTTGCCCAAGGGTGACCTGCAGTCTTGCAGAGGGAAGGAGAGCCTCTTTCTCCCCCCCCCCCCTTCAGAGATGTGTCTCTACCCCACCACCCAGTTATAATGCCGCCTTTATTTTTCCACATTTCATGCTGCAGATTAATGTAGGAACCAGATTTTCACAGAAGAAAAAGGTGCTTTAGAATTGTAGAATAAATTATATTTGGTGTCATATTTTTTGGTTTTGGCAGTATCCAAAGCCTTTTTCATATGGGCAGGTGATTTTTTTTTTTCTTTGAAGTATCATAATGGATCCAGGGTGGGGGAAGTAAAGTGAGCTGCTGTCTGATTCTTAGTAAAGTCAACTTCAATGAAGTTGGTGAACTTGGTTTGTTATTTGGTGAGTCCTTAAAGATATCTTGCTACTTGGTGAAGTCTTAACAGTTGACTTAATATTTATTAAATTAGTATTTAATACTTCACAGGAAAATATAACATCTGTGTGATTTTCCTCATCTGCATTATGGAGGAGGAAGACTTGGGTTCACCAGGTTTGGGAGCAGCTGTTGCCCTCAGTTATCAGGCTGTTGAACCAGAAAGGATACTTTCACCCAACTTCACTTGCCCCATCATTGAAATGTAAACATGTCCTAATTTCATAATTTCAGAAATCAGAAAATCACCAAATAAACCGCACGGCAAGGGGAGCAAAAGAAAGCAAGATGACTTGGCCGAAGATGAACTTTGCTGGATGGAGTCTCTCTCAGATGCTGATATAGTTGCTGAACCTACTTGCGAGGTATGAATAAGGGGAAATTTTTTCCACTGAGGGTTGTGAGTATGGAATGAGCTGCCAGCACAAGTGTGCATGCAAGCTCAATTTCAACATTTTTGAGAAGTTTGGATAGGTACATGGGTGATAGGGGTTTGGAGGGCTATGGTCTGGGTGATGTCAATGGGCATAAGCAGTTTAAATGGTTTGGAACAGACTAGATGGGCCAAAGGCCTGATTCCATGCTGTACTTCTGTGATCCTTGTATAACTGTTATCAGACATGGGTTAAATATCACTGGCATGTCATAATTTATTGTTTTGTGGCAGCAGTGCATAAACTATAGACATCATAAATTATAAATTACAATAAGAAATGTGCTATTGTAAATTGAGTAATGCAAAGAGGTGTATGTTCATTGTCCATTCAGAAATCTGGCAGTGTCTGGGGTCTGCCAAGTTTGATGGTTGACCCATCGCCACACTAGGTCAATGGCGGATGCAATCTCAGTAGCTCTCCACACAGCTTTAGACCACCTGGACAACACAAGCACCCAACTCAGGATGCTGTTCATCGACTATAGCTCAGCATTTAATACCATCATTCCCACAGTCCTGATTGAGAAGTTGCAGAGCCTGAGCCTCTGTACTTCCCTCTGCAATTGGATCCTTGACTTCCTAACTGGAAGACCACAACTTGTGCGGATTGGTGATAACATATCCTCCTCGCTGACGATCAACACTGGCGCACCTCGGGTGTGTGCTTAGCCCACTGCTCTACTCTCTGTATACACGACTGTGGCTAGGCTTGGCTCAAATAGCATCTATAAATTTGCTGATGATGCAACCATTGTTGGTAGAATCTCATACAGGAGTGAGATATGCCAACTAGTGGAATGGTGCTGCAGCAACAACCTGGCACTCAACGTCAGTAAGACTAAAGAGCTGATTGTGGACTTCAGGAAGGGTAAGATAAAGAGCTGATTGTGGACTTCAGGAAGGGTAAGGTGAAGGAACACGTACCAATCCTCATTGGGATCAGATGTGGAGAGAGTGAGCAGTATCAAGTTCCTGGGTGTCAAGATCTGAGGATCTAACCTGGTCCCAACATATCGATGTAGTTATAAAGAAGGCAAGACTGCAGCTATACTTAGGAGTTTGAAGAGATTTGGCATGTCATCAAATACTTAAACTTCTATAGTTGTACCGTGGACAGCATTCTGATAGGCTGCATCAATGTCTGGTATGGAGGGGCTACTGCACAGGACCAAAAGAAACTGCAGAAGGTTGTAAATCTAGTCAGCTCCATCTTGGGCACTAGCCTACAAAGTATCCAGGACGTCTTTAGGGAGCGGAGTCTCCGAAAGGCAGTGTCCATTATTAAGGACCCCCAGTACCCAGGGCATGCCCTTTTCTCACTGTTACCATCAGGTAGGAGATACAGAAGCCTGAAGAGACACACTCAGCACTTCAGGAACAACTTCTTCCCCTCTGCCATCTGATTCCTAAATGGACTTTGAAGCTTTGTTATTAACGTTTTTGCATGTTTTTAATCTATTCAATATACATATGCCATAATTGATTTACTTGTTTTTTCTTTGCTAGATTATGTATTGCATTGAACCGTTGCTGTTGAGTTAAAATTTTGTCACATGCCGGTGATAAAGCTGATTCTGATTTTACAATGATGTTTACTGAAGTAACTGTGGATGAGACTGGGTTTCAGCTGTAATACCCCTCAATGGGGAGTATTTGCTGATTCCTTTAGGACCTGCACTCATTGACAGCATATTCCAAGTTCTCTATGAATAAATGGTCAGTGCTAATGCACAAGTGGGCCCTTCAGCCTATCTTCTCCATGCTGAACAGTTATTCTGCCTGGCCCATTGACTTGCATCATTTTCCTCCTATCCATTTCGCTATCCAAACTTCTCTAAATGTCACATTTGAGTCCACAACCACCACTTCCACTGGCAGCTTGTTCCACTCTCAACATTGAGTGAAGAAATTCCCCTTAGACATTTCACCTTTCACCCTTAACTTGTGATCTCTAGTTCTAGTCTCACCAAACCTCAGTGGACAAAAACTGCTTGCATTTACCCTCCCTATACTGAGGGGTATACCTCATATTCTCTTCTCATTCTCTTATGCTCTATGGAATTGCCACCAAACTGTGTTTTATTTCTCCCTGCAATGATCTAATTTGAGGGTTCTGTATTGTGTTACTCATTGTTGATGTGTCAGGTGAGATGCATTGTGAGGTGCTGCTACCCTGCAATACAAGCAGAAAGCTGTAGGTGTCTGAAGTTGAAAGATGCTGGGATTCTGTAATTCTTTGAGCTCTCCAAGCATTTCAATTCAGCTTGCACGTTTGCATTTTTAATCCTCTGTTTCCTCCATTGTTCTCCCCTCAAGCTCGGCCTGTAGTGCAGCTGCTAGCGTAATGCTCTGACAACGCCAGTGACCCGGGTTCGATTCCCACAGTTGTCTCTACATCCTCCCTGTCAGCCCGTCGGTATCCTCTGGGTGCTCTAGTTTCCTCCCATTTTCGAAAGGTTATATCGGTTAGCTGGTTGATTGGTTCTGCAATTAGACTAGGTTAAATCAGTAGTTTGCTGGGCAGCACAGGGTCATTGGGCAGGAAGGTGCTGTGTCTCTAAATTCTAAATAAATGATTGGGTGGTCTGGACTCGTTGGGCTGAAAGGGCTGTTACTGTGCTGTATCTGAGAAATCTTTCCCAATAGACAGAATCTCCAGAATTCAAAGGTTAGAAATGGAATCTGCTGTTTAGGTAACTAAACATTGTAACCCAGCTTAATCCTACCAGATCTGGGCTGTTAAGGTAAAGATTAGTTTTGTCACATGTACATTAAACTATAGTGATGTGTAATTTGCATCAATGACCACAGTTCGAGGATTTGCTGGGGGCAGCCCACAAGTGTCATCACACTTCCAGGGGCATTACAGCAAGCCCACCACTTACTAATCTGCATGTCTTTGGAATGTAGGAGAAAGCCAGAGGGAAATGCTTGGTCATGTCAACATAGTTTGTGAAGTAGCAAGGTGCCTGAACTTGTTGATTTATTTTCTTATTCCCCGCAGTCATGGGGAGAATGTACAAACTCCATGGTGTCAGGAACAGAATCCTGAATTTCAATCACTAAAGCATTTGTGCTACTGTACTGCCCAAATGAGACAGGAAGTCAGACACTGTAATCAGTCAACACAAACTGCCAGAGGAGCTCGGTAGGTCAGGCAGATTGGTGGAAATGTGCTAACAAAATATAACATTTTAACAGCTGAGCTGCCCTTGACTCTCTGGGGATCTAACTTTACTTTTCTCTATATTTCTTGCTTAATCCAATTAATCCATGAATTGGCCTCCTGTACCTTTTGTAGCGTTGAATGAAATATTCACAGGGACATGTACTGTTTTGGAATCTGCAGTTCTGCAGAATAATAAAACTAGTGAAAAGGAGAATTTTGTTTTGCCCAGTTTTGAAGGCAATGTCACTGCATGGATTTGTTTCTTGAACAGAAATCTGTACCAAATCTACAAGGAAACGTTTTTACTTTTTGTTGTTGGCAAAATTTCTGCCATGATCTTCATAATAAAGTTTAAAAAGTTCAGAGTTAAGTAAACTTAAGTGAAAGGGTTCACTTGGGCATAGAGGGAGTTAAATACAGATCTTGCAGCACAGGTTTTAATGGGTTGGGCACCTAACCCATCCCCTGCACCTCTTGGATGCTGGTGGTGGTTGTGATTGCTGCCTTAATGAGGGGAGGGGGAGAAACCAAAATCTGATGTCCCAGAGGATTGCCATTTCCTGCTGTAGGACTGAGATCAAATTGTTTTATAATACATTGAAATAATTTTCTGGTATTAATGTTCCAACATGCTTCCTTTGGGGAAATGTACTTCTGCCATTGGTAAACTGTTTCCTTTGTTTGCAGAAACTGAGAAGTGATTGTTGCCAGGAATGAAGTTCATACATTGAAGCAATTGGACCTTTTTGTACAATTCAGTTCAGTATCAGCCTTTAATAAATTCATTTCGTTACTGAGCTGTCTGGTGTCTAGTTGGAAGCTCTGAAATGTGTATATTTGAACTTGTCTGCTCTACCTGTCTGTTCTGATCTCTGAAATTAGTGGTGTCTGACCCTCATCTGGAGTTTTCATTTTTATTTTATTTAAACAGTGCAAAACAGGTCCTTCTGGTCCAACAAACTGCACCACCCAGCAACCTTCCTCTAACCCTAGCCTAATCACACAACAATTTACAATGACCAATTAATCTACTGCCTGGTATGTCTTTGGACTGTGGCAGGGCACCAGGGGAAATGGGTGTTCGTGTGAGCTCCTTGCAGGTGGCATTGGAATTGAACTCTGTTCAGGGTCAGCAGCTTGGATAAACAGCAAGGTGACCAAAACTCCACACTACTCCGTGTGGAGCCTCAGTGTCTTGTCTGACTGCAACTGGGTGACTGTCAGGAGGGGAAATGCAGAGCCAGTGCAGAGTGCCTGTGGCCAGTCCCTTCAATGTACAACATTCGATGTAATTGAGAGGGACAACCTACCCCAGTGAGCAGGTCTCTGGCACTGAGTGGTGCTGTGGCTCAGGAGAGCAGAGGAATGAAGAAGACTGCAGTATTGATCGGAGATTGTGTGGAACGGTGAGTTTCTGTGGATTCAATAGACACCTGAATGTTGACTCCCTGCTGTCCGGATTGGGGAAGCCTTGGATTATGCCCATGGAATTCTCAAGGGTGAGGGTGAGCAGCCAGAAGTCTTGGTACATATTGGCACCAGAACATTGGTAGACAGGGTGGGAGATCCTGAAGAGACTTTAGGGAGCTCAGAAAGCTGAGAAACACCATCTCCAGGGTAGTAATCTCTGGATTGTTGCCTGTACCACGTGCCAGTGAATAGGATGATCTGGCTGAAGAATTGGGGGGTAGGGGTTCCTTCTGGGTAAGGTATGCCCTTTACAAAGAGACAGGTTGCACCAGAACCCAACGGAGCCCAATATCCTTGCAGACAGATTGGCCAGAGATGTTTGGGTGGGTTTAAACTAATTTGGCAGGCAGATGGGAACAGGAGTAATAGTGCTGAAGATGAGGTAGTTGCCTTGGAAAACAAAGGCAATCTGTAGTGAGACTCCTAGCAGAGGCTGATGGGGCAAAATTACAGTCAACAGGATGAGTGGTAATGTAAACAGTGAACAAAATTGAAAAGGGTGACTGCAGGACTGGAGATGTTGTATTTGAATGCACACAGTATGCACTGTGTGCATTGAAATAAGGTAGATGAAATTGTAGCACAGATTGGCAGGTATGATGTAGACATCACTGAATCATGGCTGAAAGAAGGTTATAGCTGGGAGCTTAACATCCAAGGATACACATTGTGTCAAAAGGACAGGCAGGAAGGCAGAGGGAAGCATTACTGTTTATTTAAAAATAAATTGTATCCAAGGTGACATAAGGTTGGAAGGTTTAAACTGTTGTGGTAGAGCTAAGGAACTGCAATGGTATAAAGACAGAGTTGTATTTAGACTCTCTCTTCTCTTTCCCCCCCCCCCAACCAGTAGTAAGGATGTGGTCTACATGTTACAATGGGAGATGAAAAATGTATGTCAAAAGGGCAATGTCACAATAGTCATGGGATACTTCAATTCCAGTTCATTGCACAACACCCAATTGAGAATGGATGATGCCTGGTGGGCTCAACCACAAGCTGCTCCAAAGAGCTGTGTCATAGGCATTCTAGAAATTTCCCTCTTGAAATTCAGTACCAATCTGATTTTCCCCAATCTGCATATTGATTAGAGCTGAAGGTAGAAGAACGTTTAGGGGAGAGTGATCATTGTGTGATAGAATTCACCTCAATTTAAGAAGCTAAAGTCAGATATATCAGTATTAAAGTGGAATAAAAGAGATTACAGACATGAGAGAGGAGTTGGCCAGAATTTATTGGGGAAAGAACACTGGCAAGGATGATGGCAGAGCAGTAATGGCTGGAATTTCTGGAAGCAATTCAGAACAAAGAGGAAGAAGTATTCTGAAGGGAAGGTGACACAACTATGGATAATGAGAAGTCTAAGCCAAAAATGGCAAAAGTAGAGCAAAAATTGGTTGGAAGGTAGAAAATTGGGAAGCTTTTAAATACCAACAGAAGACAACTAAAGTCATTAAGGTAATATGGAATCTGAGAGTAATAATCAATATTAAAAAGATGCCAAAAGTTTCTTGAGCTACATAAAGTGTAAAAGGGGCAAGAGTGGATATTGGCCTGTTGGATAACAGTGCTGGAGGGTTAGTAATGGTGGACAAACTGAACATGTATTTTGCATCAGCCTTCACTGTGCAAGAAGTTAGCAGTATGGTGGATGTTCCAGATGTCAGAAGTTGTCATTATGCAGGAGAAGGTTCTTGGGAAACAAAGGTCTGAAGGTAGATACCACAAATTGTTGGAGGAACTCGGTAGGCTAGGCAGCATCAATGGAAAAGAGTAAAGAGTTAATGTTTTGGGCCGAAATGTCAACTGTACTCATTTCCATTGATGCTGCCTGGCCTGCTGAGTCCCTCCAGCATTTTGTGTTGCTCAGTTCTCCAGCATCTGCAGATTTTTTTCTTGTCTGAAGGTAGATAAGTCACCTGGACCAGATGGACTACACCCCAGGGTTCTGAAAGGTGACTGATGAGATTGTGGAGGCATTAGTAATGATCTTTCAAGAACCACTAGATCCTGGAATGTTTCCAGAAAACTGGAAAATTGCAAATGTCACTCTCCTCTTCAAGAAAGGAGGGAGGCAGAAGAAAGGAAAATATAGACCAGTTATTCTGACCTGTGGTTGGGAAGATGCTGGAGTCGATTGTTAAGGATGTGGTTTTGGGGTACTTGGAGGCACACGATAAAATAGGCTGTAGTCAGCATGGTTTCCTTGCCTGACAAATCTGTTATTTCTTCAAAGAATTCCAGACAGGATAAACAAAGGTCGATATTGTGTACTGGGATTTTCAGAAGGTCTTTGACAAGGTGCCACACATGAGGCTGCTTAACAAGCTACGACCTATGGCATTACAAGAAAGATTCTAGCATGTACAAAGCAGCGGCTAATTGGCAGGAGGCAAAGAGTGGGAACAAAGGGAGCCTTTTCTCATTGACTGTTAGAGACTGGTAGTATTCCTTGGGGGTCTCTGAGACCAATTCGTTTTAAGTTGTATGTCAATGATTTGGATGATGGAATTGATGGCTTTGTTGCCATCAAAGTTTGTAGATGATATGAAGATGGGTGGAGGGTAGGTAGTTTTCAGGAAATGGAGAAGCTACAAAAGGACTTGGCTAAGTCCAGAATGGGCAACTAAGCGGCAGATGGAATGCAGTGTCGGGAAGTGTGTGGTTATGCACTTCTGCAGAGTTTTTTTCAATGGACTGCAAAAACTGGGGTGCAAAGGAATTTGGGAGTCCTTGTGCAGGATTCCCTAGAGTTTAATTTGCAGGTTGAGTCTGGTGAGGAAGGTAAATGTGATGTTAGAATTCAATTCAAGGTGTCTGGAATATAAAAGCAAGGTTGTAACGTTGAGGCTTCACTTGGAGTGTTATGAACAGTTTTGAGTCCCTGATTTTAGAAAAGATGTGCTGAAACTGGAGAGGGTTCAAAAGAGGTTCATAAAAATGATTAAGAGCATTTGATGTCTCTGGGCCTCCATGCACAAGAATTCAGAAACTATGGTGGGATAGTCTTTGCCCAGAGGGCACAGTCTCACATTAGAGGAATGAAGGCAGGAGATTGGGCCGAGAGGAAAATTGGATCAGCCTTGATGAAATGGCAGGGCAGACTCAATGGGCCAAATGGCCTAATTTTGCTCCTGTATCTAGTGGTCTTATGGCCTTAAAACCTCCCATACTCTCAGCCCTGACTGATGAAGTGTAGCAGGGAGAAAACGTTCAACCTTTTGCTTCATTTTTAAGAAACCATGTGTCTGTGCCCTGTGCCCCTAGGTCAGTTACCCAGTGCCCTATTCATTGTGAAAGTCCTACTCTGATTAGACTTTCCAAACTGCAACACCTCACTCCTATCCATTACTTGGCCCCCTGGCGCAGTTAGTCATCTTTGTTCGCAGTGAAAATGTTGAAAGCAGGCAGATGAATTGCACAAGTCCATAAAGAAAAATGTCTAAAACAAGGCATTAGTGCAAAAAACAACCTTGACAATCTATGCTCGAGAAAGGTGGTCTGTAGTGTTCCACTGGTGAGGTAGCTTAAATATAAGCAGGTTTTTTTCACTGAGGTTGGGTGAGACTAGAACTAGAGGTCAAAGGTGAAAAACAAAATATCTGAGGCAGAACTTCTCCACAGGGTAGTGAGAAAGTGGATCAGCAGAAGAGGTGGATGTGGGTTTAACTGCAACCTTTAAGAGCAACTTGGATAAGAGTGGGCCTGGGTGAGGAATGGGGGTTTATATTGCAGGTTAGTGAGACCAGGCAAAATAGCAGTCCATCACAGACTAGAGGGGTTGAAGGGCCTGTTTCTGTGTTGTACCATTCTTTGAAATGTCCATTTGAGCAGAAAAAGCTGCCTGCAGTTGTGCTGATCTGTTGTTGCCTCCTATGTTGGTCAGTCAATTTGATCCTGACAAAGATTTTATCCAAACTTGAGAGATTCTGCAGATGCTGGAAACCCAGAGCAACACATACAGAATACTGGAAGAACTCAACAAGTCAGGCAGCGTCTATGAAGATGAATGGGTAGAATTTCTACTTGTTTTATAACCTTCAATAAAATCTGCCTCAAGTTTCAGAATGGGGGCTAATTTCTTCAATGGAACTTGTCTGGGTTCAGACTTCCCTGTCTTTTCAACAGGAGGTGTAGGATAGGGATTGTTTTTTCTGGCTCTGTCCTTGTGTAATGGGTTAGTGCATGGATTTGTTTAACTGTCTGGCTGCCCAGATTTCAACATGAGATCAGGCATTTTCTCTGCGTAGTCTCTAAACAAAGCCGGAGAGGCTACTGGGCCCCTCAAGCCTATCGTGCCAAAGGTAATCAATGCCAGTCTCTCGTGTAATTGCACCACAACCATCAATGCCTGCTCTGTCAAAAATATCAGTTTCCTCTCCAAATAGTCCCCCACTATCTGATCTCCCAACCCCTCTGACAGAGTTCCACATACCACCCTAATTAAGAGGTTCCTAAGGAAAAGAGCATTTCCTGATTTGTAACTGTGTCACTGTGGTTGAGGTTCTGACTGTTCTCACATCCCAAGGATCTTGTATGTTTCAATACAATCACTGCACATGTTTTTGAACTCCTCAGATTGATTATTTTTTGCTGGAATTATTTATTTCGTCAGGAATTGGCTGAAATGCCAGGCATTTTCAATTCACATTTCACTGAGTCTGTAGCCGCCTTTGGCCCCTGTAGCCTTCACTGTCACTGTGACCTCTTTCCACACCCTCACCCCCCCCCCACCCTCCTCCGAATCCCTATTGCCCTCGCTGGCGACTCCTTAAAGTTGTGGACAACACCTCGACCTGGTGGTATTCGTCTACAATAACAACACTTCTTTATTTGTGGCCAGCACTACCACCTAGTGGTGTTTTCCTGTAATAACATGCTTTCTTAATTTGAGGGCAGGAAATAAAACCAATAAATTACAGTGGAAGAAGACAACCACATATGCCAAAAGAGAGTTACGAAAATGATTGTCCTGATGAAGGATCTCAGCCTAAAATGTTGACTATTTATTCCTTTCCATAGTTGCTACCTGACCTGCTGAGTTGCTCCAGCATTTTGTGCGTATTACTTTTTAAAGAAATTTGAAAATCTGTTTAGATCCTTGGATATTGTGAAAGGCAGATGGGAAAATGTGATAAGACTGCTGAACGGGTCCTGAGCTGGATCTGGGCCGTACCCTCCAAGTATCCGGACCTGCATCTCGGTTTTTTTTGCACTACCTTACTTTCCATTTTTCTATTTTCTATTTATGGTTTATAATTTAAATTTTTAATATTTACTATTGATTTGAAATCCAGGAAGCGGGAAATGCAGAATCAAATATTGCTATGATTATTGTATGTTCTAGTATCAATTGTTTGGTGATAATGAAGTATAAAACAGCAAACATGAGGAATTCTGCAGATGCTGGGAATTCAAGCAACACACATCAAAGTTGCTGGTGAACCCAGCAGGCCAGGCAGCATCTCGAGGAAGAGGTACAGTCGACGTTTTGGGCCAAGACCCTTCATCAGGACTAACTGAAAGAAGAGATAGTAAGAGATTTGAAAGTGAGGGTGGGAGATCCAAAATGATAGAAGACAGGAAAGATGTTCAATGCTCAGAACATTGACTCCTCAAACTTCTGCTAATGCCCCACCTCCCCCTTGTACCCCATCTGCTATATACACATTCTTTTTTTTTCTCTCTCCTTTTTCTCCCTCTGTCCCTCTCACTATACCCCTTGCCCATCCTCTGGGCTTCCCCCTCCCCCTTTTCTTTCTCCCTTGGTCTCCTGTCCCATGATCCTCTCATATCCCTTTTGCCAATCAACTTTCCAGCTCTTGGCTCCATCCCTCCCCCTCCTGTCTTCTCCTATCATTTCAGATCTCCCCCTCCCCCTCCCCCTTTCAAATCTCTTACTAGCTCTTCAGTTAGTTCTGATAGAGTCTCGACCCGAAACATGAACTGTACCTCTTCCTAGAGATGCTGCCTGGTGACTTTGATGTGAGTTGCTTAAAGTATAAAATAGACCTGTTATTGCAAAGTTCTACCACTAGGTGGGAGTGTTTTCCACAAACTGTGATGGTTTGTTCAAAGTTCATTGTGAAATTCATTATCAAAGTACATTTATGTCACTAAATACAACCTTGAGATGCATTTTCTTGTGGGAATACTTAATAAATCCATAATAGAATAGTAATAATAGAATCGATGAAAGACTGCACCAACTTGGCCATGCAATCAGTGTGCAAATGACAACAAACTATGCAAATAAAGAAAGAAATAACAATAAGCAATATCAAGAATGTGAGATGAAACATCCTTGACAGTAAGTCCATAGAATGTGGGAACTTCACAAAAAAGGGGCAAGTGAAGTTATGCCTACTGCTTCAAGATCCTGACGGTTGAGGGGCAATAACTGCTCCTGAAGCTGGTGGGGTGGAACATGATAATCTTTAACCTTCTTCGTGATGGCAGGGATGAGAAAAGCTAGTTGGGGTGGTGGGGGTCCCTGATGATGGATGCTGCATTCTTGTGGTAATGCTTCATGTAGATCTGCTCGATGCTGGGGAGGGCTTTACCCATGATGGTCTGGTCCATATCCTCTACCTTTTATAGGATTTTCCACTCCTATAACACGGATTTTCCACAATGCCGATGGTAGTTTGCCTCCCAGGTGCCAGGGTCTGGGATGTTTCTGATTGTGTCCACGATATCTTGAAGTGGGAAGGAGAACAGCCAGAGGTCATGGTATATATTGGTACCAACAACAGGGAGGAGGTCCTGAAAACAGACGGCAAGGAGTTAAGAAGGAAGTTAAGAAGCAGGACCACGAAGGTAGTAATCTCGGGATTACTGCCTGTGCCACGTGACAGAGTATAGGAATAGAATGAGGTGGAGGATAAATGCGTGGCTGAGGGATTGGAGCAGGGGACAGATTCAGATTCCTGGATCATTGAGACCCCTTTTGGGGCAGGAGTGACCTGTACAAAAAGGACGGGTTGTACTTGAATCCCAGGGGGACCAATATCCTGGTGGGGAGAGTTTAAACTAGAATTGCTGGGGGGTGGGAACCAAACTGACGTGACGGAACAAAGGGAGGTTGTCTCACAGATAGAGAAAGCTTGGAGACAGTGTGAAAGGGAGGATAGGCAGGTGATAGAGAAGGGACATGTTCAGTCCAATGATTTAAGATGTGTCTATGTTAATGTGAGGAGTATTGTGAATAAAGCCGATGAGCTTAGAGCATGGATCAGCACTTGGAGCTATGATGTTGTGGCCATTACAGAGACTTGGATTGTGTAGGGGCAGGAATGGCTACTTCAAGTACCAGGCTTTAGATGTTTCAGAAAGGACAGCGGGGTGGGGGTGGAGGGGAGGCAGTGTTGATCAGAGATAGTGTCACAGCTGCAGAAAAGGAAAAAGTCATGGAGGGGTTGTCTATGGAGTCTCTGTGGGTGGAAGTTAGGAATAGGAAGGGGTCAATAACTCTACTGGGTTTTTTTTATAGACCACACAATAGTAACAGGGACATCAAGGAGCAGATAGGGAAACAGATTCTGCAAAGGTGTAATAATAACAGGGTTGTTGTGGTAGGAGATTTTAAATTCCCAAATATTGGCATTTCCCTAGTGTGAGGGGTTTAGATGGGGTGGAGTTTATTAGGTGTGTTCAGGAAGGTTTCCTGACAGTATATAGACAAGCCTACAAGAGGAGAAGCTGTACTTGATCTGGTACTAGGAAATGAACCTGGTCAGGAGTCAGATCTCTCAGTGGGAGAGCATTTTGGAGATAGTGATCACAATTCTATCTCCTTTACCATAGCATTGGAGGGGGATAGGAACAGTCAAGTTAGGGAAATGTTTAATTGGAGTAAGGGGAAATATGAGGCTATCGGGCAGGAAATTGGAAGCATAAATTGGAAACAGATATTTTCAAGGAAATGTACAGAAGAAATATGGCAAATGTTCAGGGGATATTTGCATAGGTTTCTGCATAGGTACGTTCCAATGAGACAGGGAAAGGATGGTAGGGTACAGGAACTGTGGTGTACAAAGGCTGTTGTAAATCTAGTCAAGAGGAAAAGGTTCAAAAACTAGGTAATGATAGAGATCTATAAGATTACAAGGCTAGCAGGAAGGAGTTTAAGAATGAAATTAGGAGAGCAGTGAGAAGGCCTTGGCGGACAGGATTAAGGAAAACCCCAAGGCATTCTACAAGTAGGTGAAGAGCAAGAGGATAAGATGTGAGAGAATAAGACCAATCAAGTGTAACAGGGAAAAGTGTGTATGGAACTGGAGGAGATAGCAGAGGAACTTAATAAATACTTTGCTTCAGTATTCACTGGGGAAAAGGATCTTGGCAATTGTAGGGATGACATACAGTGGACTGAAAAGCTTGAGCATGTAGATATTAAGGAAGAGGATGTGCTGGAGCTTTTGGAAAGCATCAAGTTGGATAAGTCACTGGGACTGGACGGGACGTACCCCAGGCTACTGTGGGAAGCGAGGGAGGAGATTGCTGAGCCTCTGGTGATGATCTTTGCATCATCAATGGGGACAGGAAAGGTTCTGGAGGATTGGAGGGTTGCGGATGCTGTTCCCTTATTTAAGAAATGGAGTAGACATAGTCCAGGAATTTATAGGTTAGTGAGTCTTACTTCAGTGGTTGGTAAGTTGATGGAGAAGATCCTGAGAGGCAGGATTTATGAACATTTGGAGAGGCATAATATGATTAGGAATAGTCAGCATAGCTTTGTCAAAGGCAGATCGTGCATTATGAGCCTGACTGAATTTTTTGAGAATGTGACAGAGCACATTGATGAAGGTAGAGCAGTAGATGTAGTGTATATGGATTTCAGCAAGGCATTTGATAAGATACCCCATGCAAGGCTTATTGAGAAAGTAAGGAGGCATGGGATCCAAGGGGACATTGCTTTGTGGATCCAGAACTGGCTTGCCCACAGAAGGCAAAGAGTGGTTGTAGATGGGTCATATTCCGCATGGAGGTCGGTGACCAGTGGTGTGTCTTAGGGATCTGTCCTGGGACCCCTTCTCTTTGTGATTTTTATAAATGACCTGGATGAGGAACTGGAGGGATGGGTTAGTAAATTTGCTGATGACACAAAGGTTGGGGGTGTTGTGGATAGTGTGAAGGGCTGTTAGAGGTTGCAACGAGACATTGATAATGTGCAAAACTGGGCTGAGAAGTGGCAGATGGAACTCAACTCAGATAAGTGTGAGGTGGTTCATTTTGGTAGGTCAAATATGATGGCAGAATATAGTTTTAATGGTAAGACTCTTGGCAGTGTGGAGGATCAAAGGGATCTTGGAGTCCGAGTCCATAGGACACTCAGAGCAGCTGCACAGGTTGGCTCTGTGGTTAAAAAGGCATACAGTGTATTAGCTTTCACCAATTGTGGGACTGAGTTCAAGAACCGAGAAGTAATTTTGCAGCTATAGAGGATCCAGGTCAGACCCCACTTGGAGTACTGTGCTCATTTCCGGTTGCCTCACTACAGGAAGGATGTGGAAACCATAGAAAGGGTGAAGAGGAGATCTACAAGGATGTTACCTGGATTGGGGACCATGCATTATGAGAATAGTTTGAGTGAACTTGGCCTTTTCTCATTGGAGCAACGGAGGATGAGAGGCGACCTGATAGAGGTGTACAAGATAATGAGAGGCATTGAACGCGTGGATAGTCAGAGGCTTTTCCCCAGGGCTGAAATGGCTAGCACAAGAGGGCATAGTTTTAAGGTGCTTGGAAGTAGGTACAGAGGAGATGTCGGGGTAAGTTTTTTACGCAGAGAGTGGTGAGTGCGTGGAATGGGCTGCTGGCGGTGGTGGTGGAGTCAGAAACGATAGGGTCTTTTAGGAGACTCCTGGATAGGTACATGGAGTTTAGAAAAATAGAGGGCTATGGGTAACCCTAGGTAGTTCTAGGGTAAGGACATGTTCGGCACAGCTTTGTGGGCTGAAGGGCCTGTATGGTGCTATAGGTTTTCTATGTTTCTGAACTGGTAGTAATAGTTCACAAGGTCCAAATTTGACTTGAGCTGTGACACATTTCCTGGTTTGGGTGCCTGTAGCACTGCTTCAATCTTCTCTTGTGACTTATGTGTCAGCCCTGCTTGTCAATGACATGTCCACAATATGAGATTTCATTCTTGAAAAACTTACATTTCTCTCCTTTGTGCGCATACTATACTCACTCTGCCTGGTAAACACTCTGTCAAGGTTCTGGAGGTGCTTGTCATCATTCTTGCCAGTCACAATGATGTCATCAAACTAATGTTGTGTTCCTGGGATATCTTGGAGCACTTGGTCCATTGTTCTTTGCCAAATTGTTGGAGCTGTTTTGACACCAAACATGAAACGATTATAGTGGAACAGTCCCTTGTGAGTGTTGATTGTGAGGAACTTCCTGCTTGACTCCTCAATCTCCATTTGCAGATAGACTTGTGACAAGTCAATCTTTGTAAACCTCTCCTCGCCTGCCAAAGATGCAAAAATGTCTTCTCTTCATGGCAAGGATTCTGCACAGTACGCAGCACAGGGTTGATGGTCACTTTGAAATCCCCACATATGTGAACAGCTTCGGCATTCCCTTTCTTGATCACTGAGACAATGGGCATGGCCCAATCGCTCCACTCTACCTTGGAGACAATTCCAGATGCCTCCAAGCTCTGCAGTTCAGCATCCACTTTAGGACATGGTGCATAAGGCACTGGATGTGTTTTATGTAATCATAGTGTTGCTGTTTCATACAGTTCAATTCTGGCCGTCATGCCTTTGAGTTTACCAATCCTCTTCTCAAACACCTTCTCATTAGCATTAAGCAGCTGTGCCAGTCTCTGGTTAACACCACCATTTGGGCTGCCATTGCCTGTTGATGCCACATTGAGAGCTTTGATTGAGTGGCAGTCTAGTTGGATTTTTCTCAACCATTCATGTCCGAAAAGTGCTGGCCTTTCATTTTTCAGCACATAAAGCCCTAGCTGTTGTGTTTGGTCTCCATATGTCACCTTCACTTTCAGTTTGCCTTTGGGGGACACTTTTTCGCCTGTGTAGATCTTTGGCATCACTGAGGTCTTTTCAAAAGGTAGCTTAGGAAACAGTCTGTTGTAGTTAGCCTCTGAAACTATGGACAAAGCTGACCCTGTGTTCAGCTCCATTTTCAGTTTTACACCAGACTCGTCTGTTGTGATCCAGATGATCTTGTGATCTGCTGCAGTAATACTCTGCAGTTCTAGGCATGATAGTTCACCTTTGTCAGACTGTGTTGTCTGATTCAGTTTCACATTCAGTCACTTTATGCACTTGCTTAGTTTTGTGTTTCAGACTTTTCACTTGGTTGTGCTTTTTGTCTGCCTTGCACACACTCTCTATGTGAACTGGTCAGTGACACTTTCTGCAGACTTTTCTTTGAACCAATAGTCATTTGCACTATGGGAGGATTTGCCACATCGATGACATTTTTAGCTTTTTGCACTATTCAGGGACATTTTGTGCATTTCACATTCTAAATCCTTTTTTGTAGTTCTGCTGCATCCTTTGCTGCAGTCTCTAATGATATTGAAATGGTCAATACCCGTTCTAAGGTTAGGTCTCTTTCTGATAGTAGCCTCTTTTGAGTGCTTTGCCTATGCATGCCACATACAACCCTGACCCTTAATGAATCAGAAAGTCTGTCTCTGATGTCACAGCACTGGGAAAGTCTGAACAGTTCTGCAATGTATTAAGAAATGCTTTCATCCTTTGACTAGTTCCTTTTTTAAAATCCAAATCTCTCAGCTATTACCAGTGGTTTAGGGCTCAAGTGATTTTGCAAAATTCAAACAATTTCATTGAACATCTTACCTACTGGCTTTTCAGGGATTGCTATGTTCCATCCTAGGAGGTATGGGTGGTTTCTTTTGCTCCTCCACATTGTTTGCATTACAATACAGTCCAACCCTCTCGATACATGACTCCCAGCCTTCATTAGTGCTATCAAATTCATCAGCTTTCCCAACTGAAGCCATTGCCACGTTATTTTCACTTTAACTTTGCTAGTTGTGTGACTTTCACTGTGTACTATGTAGGCTGTTACTCACACGACCCTTTGTTAGAGTCCACGATGGCTTCAGTACTATTTAACTCTTTCCTCTCACTGTTTCATTCCGTAACTGTTGGTGCCCCCCCCCCCAACTCCGAGTGGAGTCATCAGGATGCCGTAATGACATAGTTTTTTCAGCAGGCTTTCTCATTTTTACGAGGCCGAGTTGCTAGCTCGACGCTCAACCCAGCACGGCTGGAAAGCGTGCAAGGGAGCCAGCTGGATTCTAACTCGGGAGCCTTCGCTCCAAAGTCCGGCACAGATGCCACTACGCCACCAGCCGGCTAACTGGTGGTGCAGTTCATGATATCTTCTGATTTTCAAGTTTGTAGTTGGCACCAGTTTGTTGTGTCTTTGTAATGACATGTCGATTAAGTAAAAGCATATATGTGGCAGGCAGCTTTAACTGGCGTATTCACATTGCAGCGAAAGAGAGAGCGAGCAATGCGCAAGTGCAGACAGCAGATCAAAACGTAGTGCTGGGGGTGGGGGAGACATTGCTGTTAAAGAAATAGATCCATACATTACAGTTTTCATTTCCACAAATGCTGCTGACCTGCTGTTCCCCTAGCATTTTGTGTGCGTTGCTCTGGATTTCCAGCATCTCAAAGTTCAAGGTAAATTATTATCTACGGCACCATCTGCAAACTCATTTTCTTGTGGCAATAGTCAGTAAATCTACAGAACAATAACCACAACAGATTCAGTGAAAGGCTGCACCAACTTGGCAATCAACCAGATTGCAAAAACATACAAAAAGACAAAGAATAATAAAAAAATATGTAGGCAATAAATATCCATGGAATCTCTTGTGTTAGGGTGATGTGAGAAGTGGAGCAGCCTCATTCTCTCCCCCCCCCCCCCCAGATGTTGGTCTTTGTCAAGGGTGGGGGAACCTGGAGTCAGAGCCTCAGCACTGAAAGACCGCAGGTAAAGTCAGGAAGCCACGTGCACCTCTTTGACATTTAATTAATTGAAGTCTGCAATTCTCAGTGCAAACTGCAGGCAATGTAAAACTTCTCCACTGAACTAAAAATACCTCAGTACTGGTAGTATTCTCACTGCAGAATGCACTTTAAATGAATGGGAAACATTTCAACACCTGAAGCCAGAATTTTGCAAGTGAAGGGACAAATGATTCATTGCAGTCTTTGTGACCTTTACCCAAATAACCACTTAGAAATATTTCAAAGTACAGAGTAAATGTCGTTATGGTGCAACTGTAACGAAAACCAATTTCCCCGGGGATCAATAAAGTATGACTATGACTATATATTATCAAAGTACATATCTGTCACCATGTACAACACTGGGATTCATTTTTCTGTGGGCATTCACAATAAATGCAGGAGACACAACAGAATCAATGAAAGACCACACCCTACTGGATGGACAGACAATGTATCAAAGAAACAACACACTGTGCAAAGACAAAAAGAAAATAATAATAACAATAACAATAAATGAATAGGCAATATTAATTGAGAACATAACATGAAGAGTTCTTGAAAGTGAATCCATTGGTTGTGGAAATAGTTGAGTGTTGGGGTGAGTGAAGTTATCCCCTCTGGTTCAAGAGCCTGATGGTTGGGGGGCAATAATTGTTCTTCAACCTGGTGGTGAGAGTCCTGAGGCTCCTGTACCACCTCCTCAATGGCAGCAGTGAGAAGAGAGCCTGGCCTGGGTGATGGGGGTCACTGATGACAGATGCTACTTTCTTGTGGCAGCCCTTCATGTAGATGTGCTGAATGGTGCGGAGGGCTTTTCCCGTGATGGACTGGGCCATATTGACTACGTTTTGTAGGCTTTTCCATTGGTGTTCTATACCAGTCAATATACTCTTCAATGTTTTTATAAAACTTTGTCAAAGTTTTAGATGGCATGCCAAATCTTTGCAAGCTTATAAAAACGCAGAAGCACTGCAGTGCTTTCTTTGTAATGATGCTTATGTGCTGACCCAGGACAGATTCTCTAAATAATTTCAATCAGCATTTGCACTTTCCCATGAAACCTGCGAAAGATGGATTAACCAAAGCCTCACAAACCTCGGGTTGTTATTTTCTGCACTAATCCATCTACTATGAAGTGTTGGAGTCACAGAGAGATATAGCATGGAAACAGTCCCTTCGATCATCAATCACCCATTGATCACTCATCAATATATTTTTCTTCTCATTAGGTCCAGTCAGAGTCAGTCACTCACTAGCCCAGCATGGGACAATTTCCAGTGACTGATAAACTGAACATTCCCCATGTCTTTGGAATTTAGGAGGAAACCGGAACAGCCAGGAGATTGTACGGACTCTGCGTATACAACACCAGAGCGTGGGATTGAACCTGTGTCTCTGCTGCTGCAAGGCAGATTCTCTACCCAATGAACCACTGGGCTGTCCATAAATTATGAGAGAATCCCATGAAGACAGAGTCATAAGACACAAGATATAGGAGTAGAATTAGACCATTCAGCCCATCGAGTCTGCTCCACCATTCCATCACAGCTGATATTATCCCTTTTAACCCCATTCTCCTGTCTTCTCCCCGTAACCTTTGACACCCTGACTAATCAAGAACCTATCAACCTCCGCTTTAAATATATCCAATGATTTGGCCTCCACGGCCATCTGTGGCAATGAATTCTACAAAATCACAAGACAATGGTTAAATAAATAACTCCTCATCTCTGTTCTAAAGGGATATCCCTCTATTCTGAGGCTATGCCCTCTACTGGAAACATCTCCATGTCCACTCTATCTAGGCATTTCAATATTTGATAGGTTTCAGTGAGATCCCCTGCATTTGAAACTCCAGTGAGTACAGGCCCAGAGCCTTCAAATGCTAACTCATACATTAATCCTTTCACTCCCAGAATTGTTCTCATGAATCTCCTTCCGGTCCACTCCAACGCTAATGCCAAAAAGTCATAGAATAATAGAGCACAGAAACAAGCTTTCATCTCATCTGGTCCCTGCTGAACTGTTAATCTGCCTAGTCCCATTGACCTGCACCAGGACGATACCCCTCCCTAACCCTCCCATCCCAACTAACTATCCCAAGATTCAGCTTTTTACTGAAGTGCTGACTGTTTATTCCTCTCCATAGACGCTGCCTGACCTGCTGAGTTCCTGCACCATTTTATGTGAGTTGTTCTGGTTTCCAGTGTCTGCAGAATCTCTTGTGCTTATCATGGAAATAGAGTCATAGCGTCATAGAACAGTGCAGCTCAGAAACCGGGCCAATTGGTTATCCTTTCCCACCAATGAAATAACAATGCACCAGTACCTCAATATGAGGCACCTGAAGCCCAGTCTCCAGTTCTAACAGACTCCAATTGTCAACAGCTTTGTTTGGGACTGTATTTCACTGACATAACAGGCCATGGAAGTAGAGAGTCCTCAGGGTCCTTGTGGGGAACAGCAGAGAAGACCCAGGACTTGTGCTTTGACAGGTCACACATTGTAGGCCAAAGACCAACCTCTGCTCCTGAGTGAGACAGATGTTGGTGATTATTTGGACCCACTCAAATTCTGGGCAATGTCTCTGTACAAACATGGTCTTCAGCATCTAAACTTTCAAAAGAGTTTGTTTAGCCAGTGGTAGGCCTCGGTGAAAGGGCTTTTAGGGCGGCACAGAAGCGTAGTGGTTAGCACAACAATTTACGGTACAGGAAACTCTGGTTCAATTCCTGCCACCACCTGTAAGCACTTTATAAGCTCTCCCAGTGACCACGTGGATTTCCTCCCACAGTCCAAAGATGTTCGGGGTAGTAGGTCAATGGGTGATTATAATTAGACTAAGATTGAATCAGAGGATTTCTGGACAGTGTGGTGGGAAGGGTCTGTTCTGTGTTGTATCTCAATAAATAAATAAATAGACGGTACTTCAGCTGAGTGAGGAATCCAGTTCAGTAATCTCCTAAACAGACGTGGCAAGATTTAATTTCATCTCTGTCAGCAAAGAGTTTGAGGAAAACTTCTTACTGATACGGTGTTAGGATGGTTTGTGAATATTGATTACAGTAATATGGTTATTATTTTTATATACAGTTATACAGTACTGTACACAGTCTTTGGTACACACACACACATGCATGTATGTGTGTGTGTATATATATATATATATATATATATATATATATAGAGCGAGAGAGAGAGAGAGAGATAGATACAGTACATCTAGGGTGCACAGTACTGTGTTTGTCAATATGGAGTGGAGAGTGAGTTTGTAAATCTGGCAGGAGGAAAGGATGTTGGGATTGGTGAGGGTGGAGCACTGTGGGAAGGGTGTGGGACAGGTGGCAGAGGAGTGTCAGGGTTGGGGGGTGACGCGAGTGCAGACACACCCAGCCCTGAGACACCAGGCAAGGCCATTTGATTCCAAACAATTGGATTATTGATCATTACAGAATGTGTCAATAGTGCTTCCTGCTCCCTCCCCTCTCCCTTCCCCCTTTCCCAACCATGATTCCCCTCTCCCTGTCCCCTTCCACCCTCAGTCCACAGTAGAGACCCAGATCAGAATCAGGTTTATCATCACTCACATGTGTCATGAAATTTGTTTTTTTGTGTGTGTGGCAGCTGTACAGTGTAATACATAAAATTACTGTGGAAAGGTCCTAGGCACCCTAGCAAATATACAGTGCCTATAGAAAGTATTCATGGCACACACCCACCCTCTTTGGAAGTTTCCATGTTTTATTGTTTTACAACATTGAAACACAATGGATTTAATTTGACTTTCGTTGGCGGTAAACAACAGAAAAAGACTCCGTGTCAAAGTGAAAACAGATCTCTTTAAGGTGATCTAAATCAATTACAAATATAAAACACAAAATAATTGATTGCACAAGTACTTACACCCTTCAAGTCAGTATTTAGTAGATGCACCTTTGGCAACAATTACAGTCTGTGTGGATAGGTCCATCAGCTTTGCACATCTGGACACTGCAATATTTCCCCATTCTTCTTTACAAAACTGCTCAAACTCTTTCAGATTGCATGGGGATCGTGAGTGAACAGCCCTTTTCAAGTCCAGCCACAAATTTTTAATTGGATTGAGGTCTGGACTCTGACTTGGCCACTCCAGGACATTAACTTTGTTGTTTTTAAGCCATTCCTGTGTAGCTTTGGCTTTATGCTTGGGGTTAGTGTCTTGCTGGAAAACAAATCTTCTCCCAAGCCGTAGTTCTCTTGCATCAGGCTTTCCTCCAGGATTTCCCCGTATTTTACTGCATTCATTTTACCCTCTACCTTCACAACTTTCTAGGGCCTGCTGCAGTGAAGCATCCCCACAGCATGATGCAGCCACCACCATGCTTCATGGTAGGGATGTTGTGGTTTTGATGATGTGCAGTGTTACACCAAGCATAGTGTTTAATCTGTTGGTTTCATCAAACCATAGAACCTTCTTCCAGCTGACCAGAGTCTCCCACATACCTTCTGGCAAACTCTAGCCGAGATTTCACGTGAGTTTTTTTCAACAGTGGCTTTCTCTTTGCCACTCTCCCATAAAACTGCAACTGGTGAAGCACCCGGGCAACAGTTGTATGCGCTGTCTCTCCCATCTCAGCCACTGAAGCTTGTAACTCCTCCAGAGTTGTCATAGGTCTCTTGGTAGCCTCTCTCACCAGTCCCCTTCTTGCACAATCACTGTTTTTGAGGACAGCCTGCTCTAGGCAGATTTACAGGTTAGGTTGAGAATAGGTTGAGTGAACTCAGCCTTTTCTCCTTGGAACGATGGAGGATGAGAGGTGACCTGATAGAAGTATACAAGATGACGAGAGGCATTGATCGTGTGGATAGTCAGAGGCTTTTTCCCAAGGCTGAAATGGCTAGCACAAGAGGGCACAGTTTTAAGCTACTTGGAAGTAGGGACAGAGGAGATGTCAGGGGTAAGTTTTTTATGCAGAGAGTGGTGAGTGCATGGAATGGGCTGCCGGCAATGGTGGTGGGGGCAGATACGATAGGGTCTTTTAAGAGACTCCTGGATGGGTACATGGAGCTCAGAGAAATAGAGGGCTATGGCTAACCCAAGGTCATTTCTTCGGCACAGCTTTGTGGGCCAAAGGGCCTGTATTGTGCTGTAGGTTGTCTGTGTTTCTTACAGCTGTGCCATATTCTTTCTATTTCTTGGTGATTGCATCAACTATACCCCAAAGGATATTCAGGTTCTTGGAAAATTTTGTATCCATCTGCTGACTTGTGCTTTTCAATAACCTTTTTCTCGGAGTTGCTTGGAGTGTTCTTTTGTCTTTATGGTGTAGTTTTTGCCAGGATACTGACTCACCAGCAGTTGGACCTTCCAGACACAGGTGTATTTTCAATTGAAACACCTTGACTGCACACAGGTGATCAACATTTAACTAATTATGTGACTTTTAAAACCAATTGGCTGCACCACTGATGATTTGGTGTGTCACATTAAAGGGGGGGGAATACTTGTACAATCAATTATTTTGTGTTTTATATTGGTAATTGATTTGGATCACTTTGTAGAGATGTGTTTTCACTTTGACATGAAAGAGTCTTTTTCTGTTGATCAGTGTCAAATAAACCAAATTAAATCCATTGTGATTCAATGTTGTAAAACAATATAGCATGAAAACTTCCAAGGAGGGGGGCGAATACTTTTTATAGGCAGTGTATGTGCCAAAGACTTTACAACAGTACTTTTTATAATACTGGGAAGTCTGTTAATGTGAATGTTTGATTAACGAGGGACTATATTTCAGGCCATTACTAACATTCTCTGCATATTTTCTATTGGAACACATAGCTGCTCTGTTTTTGTTTGTGTTGTTTTGCTGAACACTGTGGACGTGCTATGTTAGTGTCAGAATGTGTGACTGCCCCCAGCACATCAGGGGGTTACTTACGGCAAACTACGTCCTTCACTGTGTGTTTCGATGCACATGTGATAAATAAGTGAATCAGATTCTGATATGATTAGAGTAGCTGTTAGTGTCATTGATGCGGTCATGTCTGCACAGTATATTATTAGCTTATGACATATAAATGGTTTGCCCAGCTTGGCAAAGTACCTCGTCCCCCTGCAGTGAAACGCTGAAGGGACCAGTGGAACAATTTTTCCAACTGCCGTCCATTAATGCAAGCCTTCTGCCAGACACAGATTGATGCCTTTATCTCTTGAATCCACGCAGAGTCCAAACTGTTGATGACATTTCTTTCAGACTGAAAGAAAACAAAATGACAATTTTCCATGTTGAGTACTTTACACAGGCGTCTGCTCTGAAACTGGATGCACATTGAGAAATGCAGAACTGATAACCACAATAACTGTGCTCCCTTGTTATCCAGTTAAACTGGAAGGAAGTTACAAAGGAAAGTAACACATAGCAAATAGCCAAACACAACTGAGTTGTGTGACAGACAGACAGGTACGTTTTTTAAAATTTTAGCCAGCAATATTTGAGGTAATCTGAGGTTGGCAAAGGACACAGATTTCTGCATCACATGTGAATATAGATCATCAGGAAGTCCTCACTGACTCTGTGTGTGTGTGTGTGTGTGTGTGTGTGTGTGTATGTGTGTGTGTGTGTGTGTGTGTGTGTAATTAGTTTGTGACTGTGAGTGAGTAAGTGTATGTGCATGTATTTGCAAGTGTGAGTGCGTGAGTGTGCTTGTGAGTGAATGTGTGTGTGAGTGAAGGTAAGTGTGTTCGTGGGAGAGTGTGCGAATGTGAGTGTGTGTGTGCATGTGAATGAATGTGAGTGTAGTGTGAGTAAATGTGAGCGTGTGTGAGTGAATGTGTGTGCGAGTGGACATTTGAGTGTGTGTTCATGGGAGAATGTGTGAGTGTGTGTGAGTGCCTGTCTAAGGTTCTTACAAGGTAAGATTGTACACATACTATTGGTCAAACATAAACACTTCTGTTCTTTCATTGAAGCTTGTTTGGAGTTTGAAGCACAAGGATGGATTTCTGCATTGTGTCCATACTCCAGGATTACTGATGTACAGTATAAAAAACATTCCAAAAATGCATTTGAAACCTATTGTGTCGTTCAGTAATTATTTCAGTAACACAGAAAGAAGAGTAATCAGAATAATATCGATAATAAACAGACCAAGAAAAGGCATCAGAAAATTCTCAAAGACTTTGTCAGCTGGTCAACATGCAGAGTTAAACTCCAATAGTCCATCTGTCTAGATTTTGACAAGATGCTAATTCTTTGGCAAGAAACGGTTGCTTGGTGAGCCTAGAGTGAGAGAGAGGTTTAGTGTATGATTAGGATAGGTGAGTTATCAGAGCTAACAGGATGGCATGGGTTGTTCTGGCGCTTTCCATAAAGCAAAACCAATGGTTGTCTCAACTGTTTCAAATAAAAGGCAGCTCATGCCAAAGATCATCGAAATCAGTGACTTCATCAAAGAGAAACTTACAAATATTGATAAAGTCCAGGTAGTTGTCAACATTGTTATTGAACAATAAAATGTTTAATAAAAGGTATAAATGTATTTTATGAAATTGCAGGAGGAAATGTCAGAGCATATTCGTGGAACCCCTCAGCCATCAGGCTCCTGAACCAGAAGGGATAACTCCACTCATCTTCATTCACTCCAACACTGAACTGTTGCCACAACCTATGCACTCACTTTCAAGGACTCTACAACTTATGTTCACAATATTCATTGCTTAATATTATATTTTTGTATTTGCAGTTTGTTGTCTTTTGCACTCTGGTTGTTAGTCCATCTTTGTCGTGTGCAGTCTTTCATTGATTCTGTTGGGTTTCTTTGTATTTACCATGAATGCCCACAAGAAAATGAATCTCAGGGCTGTATTTGGTGACCAATCTGCACTTTGATAATTTACTTTGAACTTTGGATAGACCTCAAATTCAGAAACACTGGTAAGATTCCTTCAGCTATCTTGCTTCCAGTCATCTAACACCTGACATGTTTTGTTCCTGAAAGTTTGAAAAACAAATTTTCTTGTGTCCTCCACTGTCTCAAAGTATTTCAGAGCTGTGCATAGCCAATGAGAAATGTTTAAAGGGTGATCAGTATTGTGATACAGGGAGAACCGGCCAACTTGTGAAAAGTTAGGTCTCACACAATTAAATGGTGACCAGAGCTGCCTTGCCATTATTGGCCGTTGTGTATTATCACGTTCAGGTGGCATCCGTTAGTCTCACGAGACCATGGATCTGTGCCTGGAAAGTCTTGCTTCAGTCTGTGTTAGAGCAGCGTCTGTTGTGGCTGTAGAGTCCCACACGGGAGTGACAGCCTCGGCTGCAGCGACTAAACTTGAAGGCACTGTCCTCCAGTGTTGTCTTGGTGCTGTTTTTCCGACGTGTGCACTTTTCTTCAGCAGCAAGCCTCAGCTTCTCTTCTCCTCTTTTTAGTCCTCTGTGTAGTTCCAGCCTCCAGTGAGAGCGATGCATCACATCCAGCATAATCAGAAAAGGTAAGATAAAGATGAGCTTTATTTGTCACATGTGCGTTGAAACATACAGTGTAATGCATCACTTGCGTCAAATCAGATCAGCGCGGACTGTGCTGGGGGCAGCCCGCAAGTGTCGCTGTGTTTCTGGCACCAACACAGCATGTCCAAAACTCACTAACCCTGACCGTACGAATTTGGACTGTGGGAGGAATTTGGAACATCTGGATGAAACCCATACAGCACAGTCATGGGTGGGAACGTACAGACAGCAGCAGGAATTGAGTCACTGGCCTGTAAAGGTGTTACGCTGCCACTCTGGTGATTATTTGTTCCAACCTTCTGAAGGAAAAATGACTGTTTAGATTCTAAATTTTCACCTACCCTAAATTATGGGTCATTTACTTCAATAAATTCCAAACCATAACGGGTTGAAGTACTCTTCAGTTTATCAATTACTACAAAACTTCCTGGTGGGAAGATGGCGGCGTGACGCAGCTCGCAGCGGCCACTCCGGTGGTGATGTCTGTTATTTGTCAAGTAGGGTGCCGTGCACAATCCTGATTTGATGGAGACGGACGTGAGAGCACGGAGGAACATCTGGTGAAACTTCTGAAATGCCTGCTTCACTGCTGCTGCTACTGTGTGGTCCAGAATCTCCAGAGGGGAAGGCCCGAGTCCTCAGCTTTGCTTGTTGCTTGGCGGCCGGGATGGGGTCGAAGCACTCAGCAGAGGACAGTGCTCGGAGAGGCTGTGTCGGAGGGGCTGGTCGGAGGCTCGAAGTTTTTGGACGGACTTGGTCGGGTGCTTCCAATGGTGCTGCATCGGCGAGTTGGCAGCGCTTGGACGTTCATGTCAAGGAGAGTTTGTCCCTTCTACCGCCTGCGTGGGATGATGAGTCTATCGGGACTTTGAGACTTTTTTTTACCGTGCCCATGGTCTGCTCTTTATCAAATTATGGTATTGCTTTGCACTGTTGTAACTATATGTTATAATTATGTGGTTTTGTCAGTTTTAGTCTTGGTTTGTCCTGTTTTTTTTCTTGTGATATCATTCTGGAGAAACGTTGTATCATTTTTTAATGCATGCATTTCTAAATGACAGTAAATGAAGACTGAGTATCCTCATAATCCAAAAATCCTTCAGTTCAGTCCAACTAGTCAGGCTCTCCCAGGAGATTCCCTAAACTGTTCCGTAGTTAGTAATTCACCATCAGGTTGCTCTGCAGTGCCCACCCCAGGAACAGGTGCAAAACCACACATGCCCTGCCAATCTCACAGTAAAGTCTCCCAATGATTTCCTTCTCCAATCTATCTCTTTATTGACCCACATATGTTTTATTGAAACATCTATTGTTGCCTAGCAACCTTGTTACAACTTCATTCAGGAGTAAAGCTGTGAGCTGAAAGTGGGCATGTGCTTGTGTGAATGACTTCTGACATTGAAGACACCAGCTTTATTTGTCTGATGGACATCGAAACCTACTGTGGGATGTGTTGTTTGCATCAACGATCAACGCAGTCCGAGGGTGTTGCTGGGTGCAGCCTGCAAGTGTGGCCATGTGTCCGGCAGCAGCGTTGATTCTCACAACTCACTAACCCTAACCTTTATATTCTTGGACTGCAGGAGGAAACCAGAGCACCCGGAGAAAACCCATGCAGTCACAGGGAGGACGTGTAAACTCCTTACAGACACCAGTGGGAACTGAACCCCAATCTTAGCATTACGCTAACCACTATGCTACTGTACTGTCAGAGATATTATTTCTACCTTCTGCTCAGTTTTTTTTCTGTCGTGAGGACAGATACCTGGTGCCATACCTTTATAGACAGCTTGTGTTTGCGATAAGCGTCTCACTATGATACATACTGTTTCCGTACTGAGGCTATAGAATTTAAACAAGCCGGTTTGAGTCAGACACGCAGAGTCTGAGGGAATCCTGGACGGTGTAGTTCGGTGCCTGCTCTCCAAACTCAATGGGCCATTAGATGTGCTGTTGCAAGCTCTGAGTATTATCTGACATCACAACATTTTCAGGAGCCTTGCTGTGACTTTTGAAAAAGATCTTCAACTCAGGGTTCATGGATCAACTGAGATTTGTCTCTTTTATTGGAATCAATTCACACAGGTTACAGTGCCCTCGAGACTAAATCAGCCATGATGGAAGGGCAGACTAGTATCAATGGGCCAAGCGGCCCAAATCTTTTCCTATGTCTTATGGGTTATGGATATTGGAGCAAATGGTGTGTAGATCTGGAGCTTAGTGATGTGTAAAATGACACAGTTGGATTGTAGTATCATTGGGCAGAGAGTCCAATGTGTGGGACAATAGTTTGTAACTAAGGGATCTAACTATCAGTTTCTTCTCCTATTATTACAGTTTAATTGTTTAACATGATGCCCGTCAATTACTGATATCATTGAGTATATGTGACATTATACTAAATAATTCGTAAGTTACAAAAATTTGAAAAGCGCTTCTATGGTCTGGTCAAAATAATTTTACTTGCCCGATTTACCAATTACTTAAGAAAAAAATGTTTGAAAATCAGCGTCTGCAAGTGAAGGCACAATCCTTTTCAAGACCATAAAGCTGTAAGATATAGGAGCAGAATTAGGCCATCGATTCTGCTCCAACATTTCATCATGGCCGATCCAATTTTCCTCCTAGTCCCAATCTCCTGCCTTCTCCCCTTGTCCTTCCATGGCCCTGACCAATCAAGAATCTATCAACCTCTGCCTTAAATATATATAAAGAGTTGGCCTCCAAAGCTGCCTGTGGCAAAGTATTCCACAGATTCACCACTCTCTGGCTAAGAAATTCCTCCTCATCTCCATTCTAAAAGGACAGCCCTCTATTCTGAGGCTGTGTCCCTCTGGTCTGAGGCACTCCCACCACAGAAAACATCCTCTCCATGTCCACTCTATTGAGGCCTTTCACCATCTGATAGGTTTCAACGAGGTCACCCCTCATTCTTCTGAATTCCAGTGAATACAGACCCAGAGCTTTCAAACGGTCTTCATATGACAGGCCATTCAATCTGGGATTACTGTTGTGACCCTCCTTTGAACCCTGTCCGGTTTCAGCACATCCTTTCCAAGACAAGGGGCTTAAAACTGCTCACTGCTTAATACTCCATGAGGTCTCATCAGTGTTTTATAAAGTCGGGTTTGTACTTGCTGCCAATTTGTTGTGTGTGTGCACAACTAAATAAAAGCACGGATGCGGGATAAAGCTTCAGCTGGTGTATTCACATTGCAAAGAGAAGGAGAGATAGAACAAAGCACATGCATAAAGAACAATGCATACACGACAACAGATTGGGGGTGGGGGTTATTGCTCTAAAAGAAATGATCCATACACAGAGTGGAGTGATATTTGCAATGTTCAAATCTTCTGGAACATGTCTAATATTTAACCTATACTGAGATCTCCTTTGTAACAGTTATCTGATCACTGTTGCATTTGTAACTTAAAAACATCTAAGTAACTCATAGGAAGACATGGGAGCCCAGGAATGCAGGTCTAACAACACACACAAAATATGCTGGTGAACACAGCAGACCAGGCAGCATCTATAAGAAGAGGTACAGTCGACACATAATCCTCTGTAACTTCCGCCACCTCCAACGGGATCCTACCACTAAGCACATCTTTCCCTCTCCCTCTCTTTCTGCTTTCCGCGGGGATCGCTCCCTACGCGACTCCCTTGTCCATTCGTTCCCCCCACCCCATCCCTCCCCACCGATCTCCCTCCCGGCACTTATCCTTGTAAGCGGAACAAGTGCTACACATGCCCTTACACTTCTTCCCTCACTACCATTCAGGGCCCCAGACAGTCCTTCCAGGTGAGGCAACACTTCACCAGTGAGTCGGCTGGGGTGATATACTGCGTCTGGTGCTCCTGATGCAGCCTTCTATATATTGGCGAGACCCAACGTAGGCTGGGAGACCGTTTCGCTGAACACCTATGCTCTGTCTGCCAGAGAAAGCAGGATCTCTCAGTGGCCACACATTTTAATTCCATGACCCATTCCCATTCTGATATGTCTATCCACGGCCTCCTCTACTGTCAAGATGAAACCACACTCAGGTTGGAGGAACAACACCTTATACTCCCTCTGGGTAGCCTCCAACCTGATGGCATGAACATTGACTTCTCTAACTTCCGCTAATGCCCCACCTCCCCTTCGTACCCCATCCATTTTTTTTTCTTTCTCTCTCTCTCTCTCTTCTCCCTCTGTCCCTCTCACTATAACTCCTTGCTTATCCTCTGGGCTCCCCTCCCCACTTTCTTTCTCCCTGGGCCTCCTGTCCCATGATCCTCTCATATCCCTTTTGCCAATCACCTGTCCAGCTCTTAGCTCCATCCCTCCCCCTCCTGTCTTCTCCTATCATTTTGGATCTCCCCCTCCCCCTCCCAATTTCAAATCTCTTCCTGTCTCTTCTTTCAGTTAGTCCTGACGAAGGGTCTCGGCCTGAAACATCAACTGTACCTCTTTCTATAGATGCTGCCTGGCCTGCTGCGTTCACCAGCATTTGTGTGTGTGTGTTGCTTGAATTTCCAGCACCTGCAGATTTCCTCATGAATGCAGGTCTAACTTTGAGTTTACTTTAAGTGAGGTGTGCACGTATCACGTGGTAATGTGACGACGTTTGCAATTCATGTATTTTATACGTATAACCTGTAATGGATTATTGAAACAAAGATTGCTTAAGCATACAATATATTAATAAGATTGCTCAAATGTTACTGCAATATTAAATACACAACACTCACAAACACTCAATATTGGAATGAAAGAAGTTGGAACGTTTGCATCCACTAATTCCCGCTCCTCTCAATGACAATGTACATTGCTTGAAAGTTGTTGGGCAGTAAATCAGCACAAGTTCACTTCTACATGCAAGATGAGACTGAATAAAGTCAAACTAAAGCTAAATGCAAAGTGGTTATGTGGTGATGAATTCCCCAGTGAGAAACTGTTCAGTTCAATCAGGCAAGTGGCATGCATTTATTCTGCATTCTAACTTTAAAAAGAAACAGATGTATATTAGAGCTGCTAATGTATGCATAACCATTTTAAAGAGAAACAATGCAGGAAGAATTTTTCCTGTGATTTATTCCAAATACAGTGGGTTCTGGTTAATTGGGACACATAGGGACCAGTACATTTTGGCCCAAATGAGTGGCTGCTCCAATTAGCCAGTTTCATGGAAGTAGTTAAAAAGGTGTAAAAAAGACAAACTGAGTAACAAATTGTGTATCTAAATGAAATACAGAACAAATTAGAACACTGCCAATACCACCAAAGTACTATAAAACTGCATTAGCTCCTCATACTTATCAATGGAGGAATTCATCCACGTCACATTCTTTTGACTGTAAATGAACAAAATTTGCACAGATACCTAGTGTAGATGATGGACTACCTTCAAACAATGCTTTTGATTATTGTACCCTCAAAAACTTCATTTTCATTTTAACATTCAAGATGATTGTCAATACCTTCAAATTCTTTGTCGTTCCTACCTTGCTAAATTAATGAAATCATTTCCTTTTCACTCCTGGCCATTTCTGGCATCTCCGAGCCTTGAAACTGCAGTGAACAAAATAGTTCCAAATTGTCTTACTGCTTATTTAATGACAAAAATTACTGCTTTTTGAGCACAAACACACACAACTGACACCATTTAAAAAACCATTCAGTGAAAACACGGCGTTGTGACTAATAGCCATGCAAGTACACACGACTGTCAGTAGTTAGAAACTGTTGGGCAACAGTCTCCTGCCCTAATTAAGTGGCATAGTGTCCAAAATAAACAAAGGGAATCCCAGCTATTCTCTCAATTAGTTTTTGTTCTTTGTTGCCCCAAATAAGCAGCTGCCCTAATTAACTAATGGCCCGATTAATCGGAATCCACTGTACTGGAATTTTACAAAATTGTTACAAGTTACTTGCTTCCTTGAAGCTGGAATCTCTCTCCCGTGCTTCTTTTGTGTGAATATTAACAGCACTCAAAGTTAACCCACCATTATTGGGGCAGAATTTAGTACTCATCATCACAAGATTTTAACTTTATTTTATTAATAAGTTGTGAAGATTGCAGACAAATCTGCTATTTATTGTTCAGACCCAATGCCCCCTATACCCAGTTGCTAGGTAGGGCACATTGAAGTAAACCGTTCTAAGGTTTTTCTCTCTGGATCAAAGGAGGATGAGAACTGACTCTGAAGTTCTATCCTGGGCCCAACATATTGATACAATTACAAAGAAGACATGGCAGTGACTATATTTCATTTGGAGTTTGAGGAGATTTGGGACGTCATCAAAGATTTTTGTGTATTTCTATAGATATACTGTGGAGAGCATTCTAACTGGTTGTATCACAGTCTGGTATGGAGGGGCCTCTACACAGGACTGGAAAGAGCTGCAGAAAGTTGGGAACTTGGCCAGCCCCATCATAGGAACTAGCCTCCCCAGCTTTGAGGACACCTTCAAAAGGCGATGCCTCAAAAAGGTAGCATCCATCATTAAGGATGCCCATCGCCCAGGACATGCCGTCCTCTCATTACTACCATCAGGGAGGAGGTACAAGAGCCTGAAGACACACACTCAGTGTTACAGGGTCAGCCTCTTCACCTCTGCCATCAGATTCCTGAAAGGACAATGAGCACTACCTCACTGTTTCCTCTTCTCTTCTTTGCCCTCTTTTTCACTGCTTAATTAATTTATATTTATATATAGTGTACTTCTTATTGTAATTTATAGTTTTTTATTATTACGCATTGCATTGTACTGCCCGCAAAACAACAAATTTCATGACATATGCCGGTGGTATTAACTCTGATTCTGATATTGATTCATATTTCACAGAGATGTGATAGATAATAAGAGGCATTGATTGAATGGATAGCTAGGGACTTTTTTCCCAAGGTGGAAATACAGTAATTAATACAAAGGGGCATAATGTTAAGGTGTTGAGAGGAAGGTACGGGGGGGGGAAGTCAGAGGTAAGTTTCTTACACAGAGTGGAACGTGCTGCCAGGGGTGTGGTAAAGAGACTCCTAGACAGTCACATAGATGAAAGGAAAATGGAGGGTTGTGTGGGTAGGAAGGGTTAGATTGATTGTAGCATAGGTTAAAAGGTTTGCACAACATCGTGGGCCGAAGGGCCTGTACTGTTCAGTGTTCCATGTACTGAGACACAGCGGAGAGCCTGTCTTACATACTGTTCATGCAGATCAGATCAGATCATCACACAGTTTGTTGAAGTGGAACAAGGTAAAACAATAAAAATGCAGAATAGAAAGTGCAGTGCAGGCAGACAGTAAGGTATAAGGACATATTGAGATAGACTGAGGTCAAAAGAGTCATCTTGTACTGGGAAACTATTGAATAGCCTGATAGCAGTGGGTAGAAGCTGTCCTTGAGCATGTTTTCTTGCTTTTGTATCTTCTGCCCGATGGGAGAGGGGAGAAGAGAGACTATCTGGGGTGGGTGGGCTCTTTGAAAATATTGACTGCTTTGCTGAGGCAGCAAGAAGCATAGACAAAGAGGGGAGGCTGTTTTCAGTGATGTGCTGACTTGTGTCTAAGCTCTCTGCAGTTTCTTGCAGTTCTGTGCAGAGCACTTGTTCTGCCAAGCATGATACATTCAGATGGGAGGCTGTCTATGGTGCATTGATAAAAATTGGAACGGATCAATGGGAACATAAAACCCTTAGACATACTCTAGGAGCAGGATCAGGCCATTCAGTCATGGCTGATTTAACCCTTCCCCCCCTCAACCCCATTCTCCTCCCTTCTCCCCATGACTTTTGATGCCCTGACAAATTAAGAATGGGTGGTGGGGTGGAGATAGGAATCTACCAAACAAAGTGTATGACGCTCCTTTCCTCCGCTAGCCTGCAGGTCACCCTTGGGCAAGGTGTAGCACCTACTTAGCCCGCCCCCCCCCCCAATCAGAACCACATGATACCATAGGAGCAGGTGGTGGATGGTTGTTTGAGCAGTCAGTGCATATCACAAGTCCTGGTTATGTGACTGCTGATGCCAGGCAGACAAACTCTGATGAGCATTGATAATGGCTGGGGCCATCCGTCTTGTAAAGATGCTGCCCAGAAGGCGGCAATGGCAAACCACTTCTGTAGAAAAATTTGCCAAGAACAATCATGATCATGGATGGACTGTGATCTCCCATGTCATACAACACGGTACGCAATGACAATGACTAATCAAGACACTATCCAATTCCGCTTAAAATATATCCAATGACTTGGCCTCCACAGTTATCTGTGGTAATTAATTCCACCCTCTGACCATAGTTATCAATAATATTCTATCCTAGTCAATCACATAGATTGAGAGAAGATTGCCTGTTGGTGATCTGTGGAACGGAATTTTTCTGCTGTTTGTGTTCAGTCTGATACAGTGGATAGGGTACAGTCACTGAACCAGGAGTGATTCCTGCCATAGGTTATACCAGACCATCAGTACCCCTGGGGACAGTAGCCAAGTTACCTTTCAAGTCAATAACCTTTCATCAGATCTTGTAGCATCTTCACCAGTTTGAATTCAGTCGTAGCCCTTTTATCAGATGCCTTCTGGGTGAAGAATAAATCTCTCCATAAACTGAATGTCGGGTTTTTAAACAAGCTTGCACCATCTGGATGGTGAAAAGAATTTAGGACAAATCAGCATGCTAGAGAGTACATTTTTAAAAACGTAATTCCAACTGTTATAAGACAGAACTGTTACGTCCTCTAATTAGACTCCTGCGGTATTGGAGAATTTGAAGTCCTGAATATAACCCCAAATGGCATAGTTCCTAACAGTGGAAACACACATAGATGGAGTGATGAAGAAGGAATATAAGATGATGAGAGGCATTGATTGTGTGGATAGCCAGAGGCTTTTTCCCAGGGCTGAAATGGCTAACACAAAGGAGCATAGTTTTAAGGTGCTTGGAAGAAAGTACATGGGGGTGATGTCAGAGGGGGGATTCCACACAGAGAGCGCTGGGTGAGTGGAATGCACTGCCAGCAACGGTGGTAGAGGCGGATACCATAGGGTCTTTTAAGAGACTCTTAGATAGGTACATGGAGCTTAGGAAAATAGAGGGTTATGCGCTAGGGAAATTCTAGGCAGTCTCTAGAGTAGGTTACACGGTAGGCCCAACATTGTGGGTCGAAGGACTTGTACTGCGCAGTAGATTTATGTTTCTGTGAATATGTCGTGTTGGCCTTCATTGGTCAGGACCCAGAATATAAAAGTTAGAATGCTTAGGCTATTTTCTAAAAGGAAAGAAAATTAAAAATTAGAGGCATAAAGGGATTTGGGAGACCTTGTGCAGGGCTTCTTAAAGGCTAACTTGCAGGTTGAGTGTGTGGTAAGATAGGAAAATGCAATGCTAACATTCATTTTGTGAGAACTCCTGTTAGACTGTTTGAGGTAACTTATTTGTTATTCTTCCTTATATCTCTTCTAATATTTGTATATCTCTGCACTAATGCTACTCTGACATTGTAATTTCCTTTGGGATCACTGAAGTATCTATCTCTCTATAAGACTGTACTTGGAGTACTGTGAGCAGTTTTGGGCCCCTTATCTGAGGAAAGATCTGATGGCATTGGAATAGTTACAGAGGAGGTTCAAGAATGATTCCAGGAATGAAAGGGTTAATGTATGAGGAGCGTTTGATGGCTCTGTGTCTGAACTCATTGGAGTTTAGTAAAATGAGGGGGTATCTCATTGAAACATATTGAACATTGAAAGGCCTAGATAGAGTGGATGTGGTAAGCCTGTTTCCAGTCTACAACCAAAGGGCATAGCCTCAGTATAGAGGGACATCCATTCAGAACTGTAGGATGAGGAGGAATTTCTTTAGCCAGAGGGTAGTGAATCTGTGGAACTCATTGCCACAGATGACTGTGGAGGCCAACTCATTGAGTATATTTTAAGTGGAGATCAATGGGTTGTTGGTTAGTCATGTCATCAAAGGTTATGGAGAGAAGGCAGGAGAATGGGGTTCGGACTGATAATAAATAAACCATGATAGAATGGCAGAGCAGACTCAGTGGGCTGAATGGCCTATTTCTGCCTTGTGCCTTATGGTCTCATGGACTTTATAAGCACGAGTTAGCCCTCACTTTCAATATTATGTACATTTCTGGTACACTGTGGGAAAGATGCGGTTGTACTGGAGAGAGTGCAGAGGAGATTCACCATGGTACAGGAGGACTGTGGTTGCGGATGAAGACTGGACATACTAGACTTGATTTCTGTACTGAAGGTGGCTGAGAGATGGCCTGACAGATTTATACATGGTGACAAGGAGGTGTGCTGGAGGGAGATAGATCAGCAGGTTTAATGGTATTGCAACAACAGCATTACAGTCAGCATCAGCAAGATTAAGCAATTGGTTGTGAAGTTCAGGAAGGGGAAGTTGAGGGAACATACACCAGTCCTCATTGAGGGGCAAGTGGTGGAAAAGGTGAGCAGTTTCAAGTTCCTGGGTGTCAATATCACTGGGAATCTATCCTGGGTCCAACATACTGGAGCAATCACGAAGAAGGCTCACCAATGGCTCTTCTTCATTTTAGGAGTTTAAGGAGATGTGGTACATCACCACAGAATGTAGGAAATTTCTACAGGTGTAATATAAAGTACAGTCTAATAGGTTTCATCACAGCCTGGTATGGAGAGGCTCCTGCCCAGGATCACAATAGGCTGCAAAAGCTTTGTTCCAAATACCAGAATGACAGAGAACGATACACTGAATATGAAGGCTCATGGGTGGTAGGTAAGGACAATGAGGTACTCTAGCCCTGTTATGATGGCAGGTGTTTGCTTTTCCAGTTCTGATGAAGGTTTTCGGACATAAACATCAGCTGTTTATTCTCCTTCATAAGTGCTGCCTGATCTGCTGAGTTCCAACAGCTTTTTATGTGTGCTACTCATTCTTTACATTGTTTTGTCTCATATTTATTGGTGGAAAAAGAAGTTAATGCGGAACAATAGAGAACATTAGGTAATACTTTTCAAAGATATTTGCAGTGATACTTAAAATCAGCTACTTCATAGATGGTGAACAAGTAACACTTGGTCCTATCACATTCCTTCTTCTTCTGCCTTTTCCTTTTCCACCAATTACCTCTCAGCTTTTCACTTCATCTCCCCTCCACCACCCAACTCTCTCGACCCTCACGTGCTTTCATCCATCAGCTTCTAGATTGATTATTTAATTTATTGAGATACAGTGTGGAAATAGGCCTTTACTGCCCTTTGAGCTGCGCCACCCAGCAATGCCCCAATTTAACTCTAACCTAATCACGGAACAATTTACCGTAACCAATTAACCGACCAAGTGGTACGTCTTCTGACTATGGGGTGAAACCGGAACACCTGGAGGAAACCCATGCACACATTGGAAGAACATATAAACTCTCTTACAGGCAGCGGCAGGAGTTGAACCCTGGTTACTGGTAAGTCTTGGGCTAACCATTACACTACTGTACTGCTCCATCTCCTTCCCCCCACCTCTTTCTGGCTTCTTCCTTGTTCCTGTCCAGTCCCGATGAAGAGTTTCAGCTCTTTATTCCTCTCTATTGATACTGCTGAGTTCCTCTAGCATTTTATGTGTGTTACCCTTGGTAAAGTGTGTTTTTTTTGTCATCAGCATGTTGAGCTGTCCCAATCATACATAAATAACAGAATTAAATATAAACAGAAGAGATTTTGCAGTTGCTGGAAATCCAGAACATCACAGACAAAATGCTGTAGGTCAGGCAGCATCTATGGAGGGGAATAAACAGTCAACGTTTCAGGCCAAGTCCCTTCATCAGCATTTTTCAAAGCAAGATTGATTGTTGACTTACGTAGCCAGATGATTATTGCTCTGGGCAGATTTATGTTTGTGATCAGCTTGGACAGAAACTTGGAGAAGCCTTTGTAAAAGGAGTGTTTTTCAGGATTATTTGCTCTCAGTTTTCTGACTACTCTCACTGGAATTCAGCCAGTATCACTGGAGGAATGACCTTGAACTGATTAGGTATGTATGATTTGGCTTTTTGCTGATTGTATTGTGCATGGCTGCCAATCTGGACAAAGTTTCTTTTCTGGCAGTAAATGAGGGAATGGGCCCCAGGGGAGTGAGATTATCAATCTGTAGACGGAGTCATCTGATGACTCATAATGAGCATTGTGTCTGCCCACGCCTGGATGATGCCAGTTAAAACATTCTCAAATGCAACCTTTAGCTCTTATCAATATGAAATCTGAATCTTAAACTGAATTGTCATCTTATTCTCAGACTATTACAGCACAGAATCAGACTCTTCAGCTCAGCTAATCCACGCGAAAAAATTAGTCTGCCGAGTATCATCGACCGGCACCTCCACACCCCTCCCATCCATGTACTTATCCAAACTTCTCCTCAATGTTCCACTCAAACCCGCACCCACCACTTCTGCTGGCTGCTTGTACCATACTCGCACCTTGAGTGAAGAAGCTCCCCCTCATGTTCCCCTTAAACAGTTCACCTTTCACCCTGAACACATGGCCTCTAATTTCAGTCTCAGCCAACCTCATTGTTTACACTTACCCTATACATACCCCTCATAATTTGCTATACTGCATTACATTCAAGATTCAAAGTTTCCTGATACCCTAATGAGCCTTGTTTTCTTTCGAAGGCTTACAAGATAATAAATGTCTGTCATATTTCCTTACAATAAAGAATGGCCACTTAGTCCATTCATTCAAAACTAGCTCTCTGAACAATCCCCTCAGTTGAATCTACCATTACATTCCTGGTTCTCCCACCTAGTTCTGGTAACCTCCTCTCACACACACGCCCATCAATTCAGCCTTAACGTTTCTGTCACCCACCTGTCCCGATATCTATTTACAGTGGCCAATTAATCTACTAGAACAACAAACACAAAATGCTGGCAGAACTCAGCAGGTGAGGCAGCGTCTATGGAGGGGAATACCCCAAGACCCTTCATCAGGATTCAGTCCAATCTTCAGAACAGGACAGTTCATCAGGATAGGCCCAGACCTGATTATGAGTCTCTGCCTGAAATGTCGACTGTTTTTTCTCCTCCATAGATGCTGCCTGACCTGCTGAGCTCCCCCAGCATTTTGTGTGTGATGCACTGGATTTCCAGCATCTGCAGAATCTCTTGTCTTTATGAATTAATCTATGTTTATAAGATGTCGGAAAGGCCAGAATATGCAAGAAAAATCCAGCCAATCATAATGAGCATGTGCAAACCCCACACAGGAGGTGACCGGTGCAGTTACACTGAAATCCAAGGGTTGCTCTCTGAGATTCTCTGCTCTACCATCAGAAGTAATACCTCGTTATCCTGCTCCACAACTGAATTGCAGCTCAGTTGCTGAATTCACAACAGGGAGACTGCAAGTTACCAGCAAATACCCTCTGAAAGTTGACTATGACAAGTAGAATCGACACACACAAAATGCTGGAGGGACTCAACAGGTCAGGCAGCATCTCATCTTCATCATCATTATGTGCCATGTTGTCTTCCATCTGTCCATGACCATGATTGTTCTTGGCAAATTCTTCTACAGAACTGGTTTGCCATTGCCTCCTTCTGGCCTGTGTCTTTACAAGACAGGAGACCCCAGCCATTATCAATACTCTTCAAAGATTGTCTGCCTAGTGTCAGTGGTCACATAACCAGGATTTGTGATATGCACCAGCTGTTCATACGACCAATCACCACCTGCTCTCATGGCTTCACATGACCTTGATCGGGGCCACACCTTCCCAAGAGTGACCTGCAGGCTAGCAGAGGGAAGGAGCACCTTACACCCCCTTTGGAAGAAACATATCTCCACCCCACCATCCACAGGCAGCACCTATGGAGAGGAATAATCAGTCAATGTTTCGGGGCGAGACCCATCATCAGGACTGCTTGACCCAAAATGTCAACTATTTATTCATCCCCACAGATGTTGCCTGATCTGCTGAGTTCCTCCAGCATTTTGTGTGTGTTGCTCTGGTTTTCCAGTATCTGCAGAAAGTTTATGGAAAGTTTGATAAACTGTGTTTCATTGCTCTGTAACAATGACAATAAAGATATTCTTCTTCTTCCTCTTCTTCCTCTTCTTCCTCTTCTTCCTCTTCTTCCTCTTCTTCCTCTTCTTCCTCTTCTTCCTCTTCTTCCTCTTCTTCCTCTTCCTCCCTTCTTCCTCCTCCTCCTCCTCCTCCCTCCTCCACCCTCCTCCTCCCTCCTTCCTTCTTCCTTCTTCTTCTTCCTTTTTCAAAATGTTACTCTTTCTCTCTGTATATTTGTTGGTCTGGTTCCATCCATTATTAAGGACCCTCACCAGCCAGGACCTGCATAGTACCATCAGGGAGAAGGTACAGGAGCCTGAAGACTCAAACTCAAAGCCTTATGAACAGCCTTTTCCCTCCACCATCAGATTTCTGATTAGTCCAAGAACCCATGAACATCGCCTCATTAAAATAAGAGATTCTTCAGATGCTGGAAATCCAGAGCAACACATATAAAATGCTGGAGGAACTCAGCTGGTCAGGCAGCATCTATGGGGGGAAATAAACAGTTAACATTTCTGGCCAAGTCTCTTCATCAGGACATTACTATTCATCTTTGGTACTATTTATTTGCGTTAGAACATAGAACATAGAATAGCACAGCACAGTACAAGCTCTTCGGCCCACAATGTTGTGTTGACCCTCAAACCCTGCCTCCCATACAACCCCCCACCTTAAATTCCTCCGTGTACCTGTCTAGTAGTCTCTTAAATTTCACTAGTGTATCTGCCTCCACCACTGACTCAGGCAGTGCATTCCACGCACCAACCACACTCTGAGTAAAAAACCTTCCTCTAATATCGCCCTTGAACTTCCCACCCCTTACCTTAAAGCCATGTCCTCTTGTATTAAGCAGAGGTGCCCTGGGGAAGAGGTGCTGGCTGTCCACTCTGTCTATTCCTCTTAATAGTTTGTAAATTATAGCATTTTTAAATGTTACGCAGTGTACTGCTACAGAAACAACAATTTTCATGACGTATATCAGTGATAATAAGCTTGGTTTTGATTCTGAATTTGCTCAACACAATTCATTCTTCCCTCTCAGATCTGGGACTGCTAATTTCACAACTTTTCGGTTCATTTGGTAGATACAGTTAGTTTTTCTGTACAATTAAGTCCCAGATGTCTTGTTTCCCTCTAAGCAATGTTATTAACTTGCACAAGGCACACAAGGAATGCAGAAACCTCAGTGTCCAAGGTCAAATCTAACTAACAGCAGGCTCTGTTAAATACTTGGGAGCTTCAAATTAAGGGCAATATGGATATAGGTCAAAATCTACACTTGGTGGCCACTTTATTGGGTACACCTGAAAACTGCTCATTAATGCAAATATCTAATCAGCCAGTCATGTGGCAGCAACTTAATGTATAAAAGCATGCAGACTTGGTCAAGAGGTTCAGTTGTTGTTCATACCAAATATCAAAATGGGGAAAATCTAGTTGAATTTGACCCGGGAATGATTGTTGATTTAGTTGATTTTGACTCTGGAATGATTTTTGGTGCCAGAAGAGGTGGTTTGAGTATTTCAGAAACCGCTGATGTCCTGGGATTTTCATGAATGTCAATCACTAGAGTTTACAGAGAATGGTGCGAGAAACAAAAAAACCTTCCAGCAAGCAGCAGTTCTGTGGGTGAAAATGGCTTGTTAATGAGAGAGGTCAGAGGAAAATGGGCAGACTGGTTCAAGCTGACAGGAAGGTGACAGTAACTCAAATAACCGCACAATACTACAGTAATGTGCAGAAGAGCATCTCTGAATACACAACACATCGAACCGTGAAGTGGACTGTCTGCAGCAGCAGAAGATCATGAACATACACTCAGTCAACACACACAAAATGCTGGAGGAACTCAGCAGATCAGGCAGCATCTATGGAAAATGTGACAAGAATACACATAGATTAAGATTTAGCTGTCCTGTGCTGGCACCAGTGGGATCAGCAGTTGGTCTGCCACCTGTCTTCAGTAGAGAGAGATAAGGAAAACAATGGAGCAACATTTGGAGATGTTAATGAAGGGGAAGGAGAGCTGTCAAGATCGGCTCCCCCTTTGAACCCTGAACTGTTTGAAGTGATGGACAGGCGATACCCCAGCAGGGGGATAAAAAGGGACAGGTTCGCTAAGGCAGGACACACACGACACCCGAGGTAACGAGACCCTGGAAGCGGTGCGTCTCACAGGTCGGTGGGAAGTACCGGGCCATAGACGCACAGGGTGGAAAGGCACGATCGGCAGAAACCTTGTGTGTGTCCGCCCTTGCCTGGGTGCCGGGTTCGCCGCAGGGAAACGATCGCATCTGGAAACGGAGGGGTCACGGTCGGTGACCTCAGATGACATCACAAAGGACTCGCCCGAAAGCTGACTGCGAAGGTCTGTGTGGAAGCCTTGAATAATCATTCGTTTTGCTCTCTCCCTCCTTCCCCCCCACTGTCCATCGCCACGGCAGCGATTACTGCGAACTGAACTGAACTAAATTGAACTGAACTTTGCGTCACTTTGAAACTGGTCATTTACCCCTAGACAACGATAGAGCTTGATTGATCCTGTTATCTTAATTCTGTGTGCATGTGTGTTTATCATTGCTGAACTGTTGCATTTATTATCCTTTTGATTAGAGTACTGTGTTGCTTGTTTCTTTAATAAAACTTTCTTAGTTCTAGTAATCCAGACTCCAACTGAGTGATCCATTTCTGCTAGCTTGGCAACCCAGTTACGGGGTACGTAACATAAGTTGGGTTCTCATCCGCGATTTTGAATGCTAAATTTGGGACGGACGAAATTGATTGGGTCAAAATTCCCGAAAGAAAGAAAAGACAAACAGCAGAAATGAAAGCTGAGGAAATTATAAAGGCGCCGACCTTGGAGGCATTAGAGGATGCCAGGAAATCGGAACTGGTAGCTGTGGCCAAACGGTTGAATCTTGCTAAGGGGAAGTGGACAATGAGGAGAGAGGAGATACACAGAGCTATCGTAGAGCACTATGTATCTAAAGGTGTGTTTCCCCAAGGTGAGCTGGAGGTGGTGTCTATTGAAAAACCTGCCGGAGACGCAGTACAGGTACAGCTTGAAAAACTGAGACTGGAGCACGAGTTCCGGGTACGGCAGTTGGAGCGAGAAGAGAAAGAGAGGGACAGACAGTTGGAGCGAGAAGAGAAGGAGAGAGAGTTAGAAAGGCAAGAGAGCGAGTTAGAAAGGCAAGAGAAAGAGAAAGAGTTAGAAAGGCAAGAGAGAGAGTTAGAAAGGCAAGAGAAAGAAAAAGAGTTAGAAAGGCAGGCGAGAGAGAGACAGCGGGAGGAGAGGAGAAACAGAGGGAAAGGGAATTCGAGCTGGAGAAGTTAAGGATAAGGGCAGAGCAGGGGCCCGTGCCGAACCAAGGTGGAGGGTTCCGGGCGACCCAGGACGTTAGGCTGGTTCCCCCATTTGACGATACCGACGTGGATCGGTACTTTCTCCATTTCGAAAAAGTGCCTATAAGTCAGGACTGGCCGAGGGATAAGTGGGTTGTTTTGCTTCAGAGTGTACTAAAAGGGAAAGCCCAAGAAGCTTACTCAGCTTTGTCCGCGGAAGATACCCAGAGGTATGAGGTGGTGAAAGAGGCCATCCTCAGGATTTATGAGTTGGTCCCGGAGGCATACCGGCAGAGGTTCCGGAATGCGAGGAAGCAGTGGGACCGCACGTATTTAGAGTTTGCCCGTGAGATGCAGACATATTGTGAGCATTGGTGCGCCTCGAAGGGGGTAGAGGGGCATTATGACAGACTGCTACAGCTGATCCTGATTGAGCAGTTTAAAGGTTGTGTCCCTGAGGGTATGAGACCCTACCTAGATGAGAAAGAGGCAGCCACGTTAGCCGCAACTGCTAAGTTAGCGGATGAGTATGCGTTGACGCATAAAATGAAATTTGCCCCAAGTAAAGGCTACCAGAAAGGTAGTCAGGACGGCGGGGAGAGTCCGCCAGAAAAGTCAGAAAGTAAGCCGGGGACTAGTGAGAAGGATAAGGTAGACCGGGAGCAGTCTGGTAGGAAGTCTCCTGGGGTCGTCTGTTATAATTGCGGGAAAGTCGGACACTTTGCGTCCAGGTGCTTTGCCCCAAAGAAGGCGATGGGAAAAGGAAAAATGGCGATTTTGACTGGCTGTATTGAGCTGGTAAACGAACCGCTAGGGAAGGACAGGTCTGCCAAAGTTTAGGAAGGGCGCGAGAGGTTTATCTCGGCCGGATTGGTGTCAGTGAATGAGGGGTTAAAACCAGTTCCAGTGCGGGTCTGGAGAGACACGGGAGCGCGTCAGTCACTTAAAGGATTGACGGTGGATATGCAATGGCAAGCATTTAAAGGTTGCATGGATGAACTACAACAATTGTTCATCCCAGTTTGGCAAAAGAATAAATCAAGGAAGGTAGTGCACCCGTGGCTGACAAGAGAAATTAGGGATAGTATCAATTCCAAAGAAGAAGCATACAAATTAGCCAGAGAAAGTGGATCACCTGAGGACTGGGAGAAATTCAGAGTTCAGCAGAGGAGGACAAAGGGCTTAATTAGGAAGGGGAAAAAAGATTATGAGAGAAAACTGGCAGGGAACATAAAAACTGACTGTAAAAGCTTTTATAGATATGTGAAAAGGAAAAGACTGGTAAAGACAAATGTAGGTCCCCTGCAGACAGAAACAGGTGAATTGATTATGGGGAACAAGGACATGGCAGACCAATTGAATAATTACTTTGGTTCTGTCTTCACTAAGGAGGACATAAATAATCTTCCAGAAATAGTAGGGGACAGAGGGTCCAGTGAGATGGAGGATCTGAGCGAAATACATGTTAGTAGGGAAGTGGTGTTAGGTAAATTGAAGGGATTGAAGGCAGATAAATCCCCAGGGCCAGATGGTCTGCATCCCAGGGTGCTTAAGGAAGTAGCCCAAGAAATAGTGGATGCATTAGTGATAATTTTTCAAAACTCGTTAGATTCTGGACTAGTTCCTGAGGATTGGAGGGTGGCTAATGTAACTCCACTTTTTAAAAAAGGAGGGAGAGAGAAACCGGGGAATTATAGACCGGTTAGCCTAACGTCGGTGGTGGGGAAACTGCTGGAGTCAGTTATCAAGGATGTGATAACAGCACATTTGGAAAGCGGTGAAATGATCGGACAAAGTCAGCATGGATTTGTGAAAGGAAAATCATGTCTGACGAATCTCATAGAATTTTTTGAGGATGTAACTAGTAGAGTGGATAGGGGAGAACCAGTGGATGTGGTATATTTGGATTTTCAGAAGGCTTTTGACAAGGTCCCACACAGGAGATCAGTGTGCAAACTTAAAGCACATGGTATTGCGAGTAAGGTATTGGTGTGGGTGGAGAGTTGGTTAGCAGACAGGAAGCAAAGAGTGGGAATAAACGGGACCTTTTCAGAATGGCAGGCGGTGACTAGTGGGGTACCGCAAGGCTCAGTGCTGGGACCTCAGTTGTTTACAATATACATTAATGACTTGGATGAGGGAATTAAATGCAGCATCTCTAAGTTTGCGGATGACACGAAGCTGGGTGGCAGTGTTAGCTGTGAGGAGGATGCTAAGAGGATGCAGAGTGACTTGGATAGGTTGGGTGAGTGGGCAAATTCATGGCAGATGCAATTTAATGTGGATAAATGTGAAGTTATCCACTTTGGTGGAAAAAAAATAGGAAAACAGATTATTATCTGAATGATGGCCGATTAGGAAAAGGGGAGGTGCAACGAGACCTGGGTGTCATTATACACCAGTCATTGAAAGTGGGCATGCAGGTACAGCAGGCGGTGAAAAAGGCGAATGGTATGCTGGCATTTATAGCGAGAAGATTCGAGTACAGGAGCAGGGAGGTACTACTGCAGTTGTACAAGGCCTTGGTGAGACCACACCTGGAGTATTGTGTGCAGTTTTGGTCCCCTAATCTGAGGAAAGACATCCTTGCCATAGAGGGAGTACAAAGAAGGTTCACCAGATTGATTCCTGGGATGGCAGGACTTTCATATGAAGAAAGATTGGATGAACTGGGCTTGTACTCGTTGGAATTTAGAAGATTGAGGGGGGATCTGATTGAAACGTATAAGATCCTAAAGGGATTGGACAGGCTAGATGCAGGAAGATTGTTCCCGATGTTGGGGAAGTCCAGAACGAGGAGCCACAGTTTGAGGATAGAGGGGAAGCCTTTTAGGACCGAGATTAGGAAAAACTTCTTCACACAGAGAGTGGTGAATCTGTGGAATTCTCTGCCACAGGAAACAGTTGAGGCCAGTTCATTGGCTATATTTAAGAGGGAGTTAGATATGGCCCTTGTGGCTACGGGGGTCAGGGGGTATAGAGGGAAGGCTGGGGCGGGGTTCTGAGTTGGATGATCAGCCATGATCATAATAAATGGCGGTGCAGGCTCGAAGGGCCGAATGGCCTACTCCTGCACCTATTTTCTATGTATGTTAATACTGAAGAGTGTATTAGAGTTTAGCTCAGAGACCCAGACTGGGGAGGTCAAGGTCAAAGGTATTGGAGAAGGGACAAAGACAGTCCCTTTGCACCAGGTACACTTACAAAGCAACCTGGTCTCTGGACTAGTCACGGTCGGGGTGAGGTCCGAATTACTGATGAAAGGCGTGGAAGTCTTGCTCGGTAATGACATCACTGGGGGAATCGTGTTCCCAGTCGTGAGATTGACAGGTCAGCCTGCCAGCATTGAGGCCCCGCCCATGGACTCACAGGTTCATCACGGGACTGCGGTAGTAAATTTAGCTGAGACGTTTCTGCCAGCCTTGTACGAGAAGTGGGTAGAAAGTGAAAAGGAGGAGTGTAGTGAGACAAGAGGTAGTGAGGGAGCTGGGACAGACGTAGCATTAGCCAGGAAAGAATTTGTGCAGGTGCAGGAGCGAGACGAGGGGCTGATGGTTTTGGCAGGGACAGCTCTCTCTGACACAGAATTAACAAGGGAACTAGTAGGCTATTGTGTGGAGGAGGAAGTGCTAAGGAAGGAAGGGAGACCAAGTACCGTACCCGCAGATGAGGAATGGGGGGTGGTGAAAAAGAGTTATGGGGATGAGATTTTTACCCTGTCCCACAAGGTACCCCCCGGTGGACATTTTGCGGTGCTGGAGGAAACAGTTGGTGGAATCATGAAAGAGGTTTACCGGCTGCCCAGGAGGAAGGATGTTATTGATTATGACCGACGCGAACTGAGACGGTCACAGGCTTTTGATATGCTAACAAACCTAGTCGGTGTTAGCGCGGAAATCAATGAAGCTAGGGTCCCCCGATAAGAGAAAAAAACCATTTTGAAAAGATGAGTATGGTATCGACCAGATGGGAGAAGGCTATTGTTGTGGCCAGCTCTGCTGATAAGGTCTCTCCCTTAATCCCCGAACAAAGCGACTCTTTAGGAGAAGTAATTAAACGACTCGCACACGTGTGTTTAATTGCCCGAGGCGATACAAAGAACTGGGACGTTGGGTGGTGTTTGTCACACGAGGTCAGCCTAGCGAGCAACTCTCATATAGAATCAGTAATTCAGTGACTAAAGGGCTGACGAACACAGAGGTGTGTATTGGCGATGTACTACGGCTGTCTGAAGCCAGCTTGATAGTGAACCTTGAAAAAAATGAGTTCGGCCACACGAAGGTCACTTACCTGGGAATTGTGGTGACACAGGGGCAGCTGGCAGCGATGCAAGCTAAAGTGCGGGCTATCTCTGACATCCCAACCCTGACAGACAAGAGGGCCCTCAGAAGGCTCTTGGAGATGGTGGGGTACTGTAGGAAGTTTTGCAATAACTCTGTGGTTACTACCCCTCCCCCTCGTACTAAGCCCTTGCGAGAGAAAACTAAGTCGGAAAGGGACGACCCTTGTTATTGTGGTCCGGGACGAAAAAGTGGTTACATTGATTACCCCCCCGGTAAAAATCCTTAAAGGGGGGAAGTGTGACAGGAATACACATAGATTAAGATGTTAGCTGTCCTGTGTGATCAGCAGTTGGTCTGCCACCTGTCTTCAGGAGAGAGAGAGAGAAGGAAAACAATGGAGCAGTATTTGGAGATGTGTAATGAAGGGGAAGGAGAGCTGTCAAGATCGGCTCCCCCTTGAACCCTGAACTGTTTGAAGTGATGGACAGGCGATATCTGCATTTATATTACTATATTGCGTAGTTACTAATAAATACCATTAGTTAATAGCAATACCGGACTCCAAAGTGTTTTCCATTTTTGCTGGATCTTTAACCCGTTACAGGGTACGTGACACCCCCTAACTATAGAGTCCTTTATCACTGCTGCCATCCTCTTCCTTTCCCAACCCTTCTGAGCCACAGGGCCAGATTCTGTACCAGAGGTGCGGACACTGTTGCTTCCCCCAGGTAGGTCATCCTCCCCCCCCCCCCCAACAGTACTCAAACAGGAAAAACTATTGTTAAGGGAGACAGCCATTGGGGTACTCTCTAGTATCTTACTCTTGCCCTTCCCTCTCCTGACTGTTATCCACTTATCTGTCTCCCGAGGCCCCAGTGTGACGACTTGACTATAGCTCCTCTCTATCATCTCCTCACTTTCCCTGACCAGACGAGGGTCATCAAGCTGCATCTCCAGTCCTCTAACGTGGTCCCTAAGGAGCTGCAGCTCGATGCACCTGGCATAGATGTGGCCATCTGGGAGGTTGGAAGTCTCCCAGGCATCCCACAGCTGACACCCTGTACAGAACACCGGCCTCACAAACATACTTCCTATTCCTATTCTTCACAAGTAACTTACCTCACCTCGACTCGTTATCACCAAAGCCCCGTTGAGCCAAAGCCTCTTACTCTGACTCCTCTACACCCTGATGCCTGCTCTATAAAGCTGTCTTCTTTTTGAGTTCTTCCTGCCGGTCTAACACGCTGACATCCACGCGCCTGTGCAGTCATGTCTCAATGAAAAGGGGAAGGTAGATGGGGAAGGGTGATGTTTATTCGATGGTCCACTGTCCTCTCCTATCAGATTCTTTCTTTATCAGCTATTACGTCTTCTGCCTGTCACCTCCCTGCTTCTCATGTCAATACCTTTTACCCCATTCCCTCACCTACTCACCTTCCCCCCCACCCGCTCTCATCTATAATAAATAAATAAATAAACAAATTCCCCGTTCCCTCTTCTTCTATTCTCCTCTGTTCTCTTACCTCTTCTCACCTGCCTATCACCTCCCCCAATCCTCTCCTCCTTCTCTTTCTCCTGTCTTTTTCATTTCTCTCCAGCCTTTTCCTTTCCTATCCAGTTGACTTCACCAATCACCTGCTAACTTATCTTCCTTCCCCAGCCCCCACCTTTTTATTCTGGTGTCTTCCCCATTCCTTGCCAGTCCTATTGAAGGGTCTTGGCCTGAAATGTTGACTATTTATTTCCTTGCATAGATATTGTCTGACCTGCTGAGTTCCTCCAGTGCTTTTTGTGTATTGCCAAGTAAGAAAAAGCACCTTTTTCTCAAATACAAATTGTATTATTCCCTCTGGTTCAATCAAAATATGTTTGAATAACGTTCATTTATTAATGCAATGAAGCAATCACTGAAATCAGAATAAATTTTGGTGGATGCCTGATATTCGCAGCAGTTCAATCAGTATCTGTGCAGGAAGAATCAACTTTAATTCTACTGTTGAATGTTTTATTTCTTCCTTTCCAAAAAAAAATGTTTCTAAAAACACAAGCTGTCCACAGCTCAGGCAAAGGGTCCAATCCTCAGATTGATCCATAAACCAACAATTTCCATGAGGATCAATTAGTAACAACATTTGTTTATCTTCTTCCACTGTCAGAATCAGAATTAAGTTTGTTATCACTGGCATGTGCCATGATATTTGTTGTCTTACAGCAGCCGTACAGTGCAAACCCTAAAATATTGCTCTATGGTTACTATACTGTAGTTACAACAGAACAGAATAAGAACGTTTCAAACCCAACAACCATATTCTTGATGGTCTTAAAGTATCAATAGATATTAGAATATTTGTTAATTTATTTTACAAATGTCAATACAGGAGATTATCTTATCAGGTTCCAAATCAAATCTCTTAAGTGGCCTCCCATTTTGAATCCGTGGTGGCCGTTTGATTACTGAGGGGAGGCTACATGTACACATTCTTTTTGGAAGACCTGTTGTCTTTTGAATTAGCTACCTGCTATGCCGGTTTCATAACTCCTAAATATGATTACATTTCTGTAACCAACTATCTTGAAAAATTCTTTAAATGTTTTCAGGAGAATTTGAGTAAAGTGGATTTCTGTATGTTAGTTCTTCTGCAATCGGGGAAGATGCTGAGATGTGCAAAAAAAGTATAGAATTAATTTGTTTCATTTATTATATACTTTGTCAATAATTTGTTGTTTTGAGCTTGTTTTTTTGGATAAGTATTTGAAATTGAATCATAGTCATAGAGTACTATAGCACTACAGTCTATCCAATCTGTGCTGATCTGTTTTTCCGCCTGGTCCCACTGACCCGCACTTGAACCATAGCCCCTCTACCCCCTCCCAGCCATGGGCCTGTTCAAACTTTTCTTAAATAATTACTGAATCTGCAACCACCACTTGTGCTGGCAGCTCGTTCCACACTCTCACCACCCTCTGAGGGAAGTCCCTCTTCCAGATCCCCCTTAAATATTTCAGCTTTTACCCTAAGCCAATGACCCCCAGTTCTAGTCTCACCCCACCCGTGGGAAAAAAGCCTGCAAGCTTTCACCTGATCTAAACCCCTCATAGTTCTCTATACCTTGATAAGATTTCCTTCATTGTCCTGTGCTCCAGGGAATAAAGTTGTAACCTATTCAGCCTTCCCCTATAGCTCAGATCCTCAAGATCCTCAGACCCTTATAAATATTCTCGGCACTCCTCAATCTTATTGATATCTTCCTTGTCCTTCAATCTTATTGATATCTTTCCTGTTACAAAACAGAACACAATACTCCAAATCTGATCTCGCAACTTATGCAACATCATAGCTCCTGTACTCAATACTCTGATTTAGGAAGGCCAGTAGTTAATTTTATGACCCTATCTAGCTGTGACACCACTTTCAAGGAATTATGGATCTGTACTCCCAGATCCCTCCTTAGTGCCGTACCCTACCATTCACTATGTAACTCTTACCCTTGTTCTGCCAAAGTGCAGCACTTCATACTTGTCTGCATTAAATTCCATCTGCAATTTTTTAGCTGGTACACTGCAAGCTCTGACAGCCTGCCTCTCAGTCCAGTATGTCCCCAAATAATTAATCTTCCCAAATAATAAAAGAAGTGAGCTGGTATTATTCCAATAACAAAAGTATCATAATTTATCATTCCTAAGTGTGTTTGACACAAAAAATTTAATGTTGAACACAAGGTTCAAAGTATATCAGATAAACTCATTAGGTATTTGTTCACTGATATCAGCTACTAAAATCAAAACTTGTGTTCCCTTTGCCATTCACACACAGTTTCCAATAGATCAAACTCTCAACTTTTGTTCCTTTTTTGCCATGCCGTTTATCCTCTTCCACATGCCCAGCATCTCTTCCAAGATTCTTTTGCCACACACCCATAGAGTAAGAAAAAGATTAGCTTTATTTGTGACATTACTTCAAAACATACAGTGAAATGTGAATCAACGCGCACACAGAAAAATGCATCGTTTGCGTCAACGGTCTGAGGGTGTACAGGGAACAGCATGCAAATGTCACCACACTTCCAACACCAACATAGCACGCCCACAACTTACTAACCTTAACCCTAACCATACATCTTCAGAGTGTGTGAGAAAACTGGAGCACCCTAAAGAAAACCACATGGTCATGGGAAGAACGTACAAACTCCTTACACACAGCACTGGGAATTGAACCCAGCTCACGGGTGCTGTGAAGTGTTTTATGTTAGTTCCTACGCTACCATGCCATCCACAGTAACCCATCTACTGTAAAAGATATTTTATGGTAGGCATTTAACTTATCAGCATTTCTTTCGGAAGAGGGTGGAAGCCAGCAGAACCCACCTAGTTAGAGAGAAAATCACTGTCAAAACTCCACACAGGTAGCTCCAGAGATGAGGATAAAACCAGGGTCCCTGGACTAGTGAGATAGCTTGGCCACCTTCTGTATCACTGTGCCACTTCCACAATCCACCACAATGGAACGGATATTTTTCACACCTCACTCCCCAAATGATTAGACAAGGTTTGTGCATTAAGTGCTAAGTGTTCACCATGGTTCATATATATTCCTAGAAAACATATTCTAAAAAGAATGATCCATTCTCCTCTCCTCTCCTATCAGATTCCTTCCTCTTCAGCCCTTTATCTTTTCCACCTTCCAGCTTCTTATTCATCCCCCCTCCCCACCCACCTGCCAGCTTTTATTCCTTCCCCTCCCCCCCTTTTTATTCCGGCATCTTTCCCCTTCCTTTCCCCTCCGCTGCGAAGTCTCTTCGAGGTATGTCTACCCTGAATAAGTTTAAATCTTCTCTTCGACGGGAGTTCAGTGAGACCCTCTCTCACTGCTCCCCCTCTGTGATCTCCGCCTCTCTCCAACTCTTCGACCAGATCCTGACCCAGTCCCGCTACCACAGCCACACCTCCTTCCTGGGAACGTGTCTCCGCCACCCTTCTCCTTCCCACCCACCCCCCACCTTCTTTATAGGGCCTCTGCCCCTTCCCTCTAAGTCCTGACGAAGGGTTCCGGCCCGAAACATCGACCGATCTTTTCCACGAATGCTGCCCAACCTGCTGAGTTCCTCCAGCGTGTTGTGAGTGTTCCCTTCCTTTCCCTTCCTGATGATCTTGGCCCAAAACATCAACTCTTTATTCATTTCCACAGGCACTGCCCAACCTGCTGAGTTCCTCCAGCATTTTGTGTGTGTTGCTCTGGATTTCCAGCATCTGCAGTATCTCTTCTATAAAAGGAACTCTTTCATCCTCACTGTAATCTTGTTTTTGGGACTAAGACACAAAGCACAGCGGTGAATGTCCATTTTAATCCATCTCTGAGAATGTGATAAAATGGACAAATCTCTCATCTGCATTGTTCATTGCTATATTTAAGAAACAGTGAATTTCAAGCTTTAACCCAATTCCAGTGACCTGCTTTCAAGAGGCAAAAGTAGATCTCATTTCTAATAATCTAATCTGTGACTCTGTTGGGAACTGTAATACCAAAATAATTTTTTATGGAGCGGAAATAGCAATCAATCTTCTACGTACCTTTCTCTTTCAGGATTTCATGACGCAGAGGTTGTGTAATGGGAGAAGGTGCGGGGGATCTATTTAAATCTGCTTTACCACAGGACTGACAGAGTCCACATTGAAAGTATACATTTGATCACATAGGACAACCAGTTTTTGTTTCTCTTTCTTAACAGATTCTGAGAGAATCAATGGTATAATTAGACAGTAGCCTAGACACAATTCTATTGATTTTAGCAAGTAAATGGAATGTTATTTTCTCTGTGGCCATTACTTGTTTGTTTTTAAGTTGCTAATTTTTCTGATATTCTTAGGAGGAATATCATTTGAACAAATTGAACATTTGTCTGCAAATGCTTAACCATTATCTCTACACAACTTCTGATATTTTTTTCAACTGCTGCTTTAACCATGGTGGCACAGTAGTGTAGCAGTTAATATAACGTTAGAATGGCAGTGACCCAGGATTATTTCCAATGCTGTCTGTAAGGAGTTTGTACGTTCTCCCTGTGACCACATCGGTTTCCTCTGCACGGATTATATATAATCATGTATCTATGATTTAGATTCTATAAAACATATTTGAAATGAAAGTATGATTTTAACAACCAAGAATTCATTGTATTATATATGTTTAGGTTTCTTAAGATTGTTGTAGCTGGGCGAGGTATTGGGGATAAGCTGCCACTACCTATTAAATGCTCCCAATGACGTGTACCTCAAATAGCTTCTGACATCCAAGGACAGCTCCTGGCTTTCACATGTGGCTTAGCTACTAAGCCCAGTGAAACTGTTTCTATTTACAGGAGAAGAGGCAAAGCTGGGTTACTAGTGACTGAAAATCAGTCTCTTTGGCTAGATGGGGCTCGTCAGCCGTGGTTGGCAGCTCATCTAGGAGAAGGAAAACTCTGATCTCAAACCTGCACTGTCTTGTGGCTATACCCACTCATGGGGATTGCTTCCGATGTAAACCCCGAGGAAAAATCCAGAGCTGGAGTCCCTAAGGCAGTCCTACATTGAGTTCAATACTGACTGGCAACTCCTGCAATGCTGCTGGTATCAGACTGTATTGGTTTCTGCTACTCATTTGGGTTCATCATATGTGTGGAGAGGGGGAGCCTGCTCCATGGGCAACATCTTGCTCTCCATATCATACTGTCCTGGTTTCTGTATCTAGTCAGCTAAGACTCGATATCAATTGTTGACCCTGACCAATGGAAGCTTCACTCACTCAGAGACTTTTTGTTTGTGTGTTGTCTCTTTGAAAAAGCCAGCTTGCAGATGAGCAGCACCCATGTTTGTCGAGAGGCAAATGACCCTTGTCATTGGGCTCCATTACAAATTGTCCTCAGTGTATTCTTGTTGGTTTATTCCATGATCTTCTTCCAGGACACAACCCATGTTCTTCATGCCACCGGCTGACTCAGAATGTCATTGCCTCTATTCCCTAAGTCCCAACCTATCACAGGTAACTACTTCTCTGATGCCACCTTGAAGAATTCCTTACTTCGGCAAACTTCTCAGGATGGTCAGCTTTCCAGCCCTGTCTTTAGAGGACAAACGGAATCCTGATATGTATCCTAATCCCTGAGATTTCAGTGACCTTGTTTAGCTGCTGGAACCATGGTGGAATAGGGCTCTTATGCATCAATATAGATGTTGAAGCAAAATTCATGGCAAGAGTGATCTTCAAAACTGGGAAGTCATCAGAGAAATTTGCTAAAACTTTGAAAAACTTCTATAAGTGTGTGGTGGGGAGTCTATTGACTGCGTGGTATGAAAACACCAGTGCCCTTGAATGGAAAATCCAACAAAAAGTAGTAGATGTAGCCCGTCCATCACGGGTAGAACCCTCCCCACTACTGAGCACATCTACATGATGCATTGTCGCAGGAAAGTAGCATCCATCATCAGGGACCCCCACCACCCAGATTATGCTCTCTTCTTGCTGCTACCATCAGGAAGAATGTACAGGAGCCTCAGGTCTTACACCACCAGGTTCAGGAACAGTTATTAACCCTCAACCATCAGGTTCTTGAACTAATGGGGATAACTTCACTCAACTTCTCTTGCTGCATCATTGAAACACTCCCACAAGCTACGGACTTCTCATATCATTTTTGATATTTATTGCTTATTTATTTATTATTATTATTATTGTCTTTTCCACACCAGTTATCTGACCTGTTGGGTGCAGTGTTCCATTGATTTTATTCTGGTTATTGGATTTACTGAGAATGCCTGCACAAATACGAATCTCAGGGTTGTATATGGAGACATATACTGTAAATACTTTAATAATACATTTACTTTGAACCTTGAGCTATTGAAAATTTAGTGTAACAAACTTCCTACAAACTCCAGCATGGTCTTAAGGGGAAATCTTCTCTGACAAATCTGTTGGAATTCTTTGAGGACATAACTAGCAGGATAGACAAAGGAGAGTCAGAGGATGTTACGTACATGGATTTTTGGAAGGCCTTTGACAAGGTATCACACATATGGCTGCTTAACAAGATAAGAGCTCATGGTATTACAGGAAAGATACTAGCATGGATAGAAGATTTGCTGACTGGCAGGAGGCAAAGAGTGGGAATAAAGGAGCCTTTTCTGATTAGCTGCTATTGACTAGTGGTATTTCACAGGGGTTGGTGTTGGGACAGCTTCTTCCTATGTTACATATCAATGATTTGGGTGACAAAATTGATGGCCTTATGGCCAAATTTGTGGATGATACGAAGATAGTTGGAGGGGCAGGTAGTGTTGTGGAAGCAGAGAGTCTGCACAAGGACTTAGACATAATAGGAGAATGGGCAATGAAGTGGCAGATGGAATATAACATAGGTAAGTGTATGACCATGCACTTTGGTAGAAGAAATAAATGTGTAGACTATTTTCTAAGTGGGGAGAAAATTCAGAAATTAAAGGTGCAGAAGGACTTGGGAGTCATATTGCAAGATTCCTTAAAGGTTAACTTGCAAGTTGAGTCGATGGTAACAAAGGCAAATACGATGTTAGCATCATTTCAAGAGGACTAGAATATAAAAGCAAGGATGTAATGCTGAGGCTTTATAAAGCACTGGTGAGTCCTCACTTGGAGTACTGTGAGTAGTTTTGGGCCCCTTATCTTAGAAAGGATGTGCTGGCATTGGAGAAGATCCAGAAGGAGGGTCATGAGGATGATTCCTGTAATGAAAGGGTTAACACATCAGGAGCATTTGATGACTCTGGGCCTGTACTCACTTGAGTTTATAAGAATGAGCGATGGATCTCCTTGAAACCTATCAGATATTAAAGACCTGGAGAGACTGGACGTGAAGAGGATGTTTCCAAAAGTGGCAGAGTCTAGGACCAGAGGGAACAGCTTAGAAGTAGAAGGACGTCCCTTTAGAACAGAGATGAGTAAGAATTTCTTCAGAAAGAGGGTGGTAAATCTGTGGAATTCATTGCCGCAGACAGCTGTGGAGGCCAAGTCAATGGGTATATTTAAAGTGAAAATGATTGGGTCTTAATTAATAAAGATGCAAAGGTTACAGGGAGAAGGCAGGAGAATGGGGTTGAGAACATAGCACATAGAACAGTACAGCACAGGAACAGGCCATTCTGCCCACAATGTTGTGTTGAACCAGCTAGAAAGCAAATCAAAAACACCTAAACACTAATCCTTTTTACCTACACCATGTCCATATCCCTCCACCTTTCTTACATCCATGTGCCTTTCCAAACGCCTATTAAAAGCCTCTAATGTACTTGCCTCTACCACCACACCAAGCAGTACATTCCGGGCATCAATGACTCCCCTAGTAAAAAACTTCCCCCTCACATCCCCTTTGAACCTGCCCCCTCTCACCTTCAATGCATGCCCTCTGGTATTAGACATTTCAGCCCTGAGAAACAGATACTTTCTATCCACTCACAAACAAGAGAAAATAAGCAGATGCTGGAAATCCGAGCATCACACACAAAATGCTGGAGGAACTCAGCAGGCCAGGCAACATCTATAGAAAAGAGTATAGTTGCTGTTTCAGGCTGAGACCCTTCATCAGGACTAGAGAAAAAAAGATGTGAAGCCATAGTAAGAAGGTGGAGGGAGGGGATGAAGAAGCACAAGGTGATGTGTGAAACTGCGAGGGGGGAGGGGTGAAGTAAAGAGTTGGGAAGTTGATTGGTGAAAAAAATGCAGGGCTGGGGAAGGGGGAATCTGATAGGAGAAGACAGAAAGCCATGGAAGAAAGAAAAGGGGGAGAAGCACCAGAGAGAGGTGATGGGCAGGTAAGGAGATAAGGTGGGTGAGGGAAAATGGAATGGGGAATGGTGAAGTAGGGGGGAATTACCAGAAGTTCAAGAAAACGATGTTCATGCCATCAGATTGAAGGCTACCCAGATGAAATATAAGGTGTTGCTCCTCCAACTTGAGTGTAGCTTCATTGTGACAGTTGAGGAGGCCATAGACTGACATCTCAGAATGGGAATGAGAAGTGGAATTAAAATGGGTAGCCACTGGGAGATCCCACTTTTTCTGATGGACAAAATGTAAGTGCTCGGTGAAGCGGTCTCCTAATGGAATCTCACCACCAAGCACATCTTTCCCTCCCCCCCACACTTTCTGCTTTCCACTGGAATCACTCCCTACGCAATTCCCTTGTCCATTCATCCCTCCTGGCACTTATCCTTGCAAGCAGAACAGGTGCTACACCTGCCCCTACACCTCCTCCCTCACTACCATTCAGGGCCCCAAACAGTCCTTCCAGTTGAGGCGACACTTCACCTGTGAGTCTGCTGGGGTCATCTACTGTATCCAGTACTCCTGGTGTGGTCTCCTGTATATCAGTGAGACCCAACATAGATTGGGAGACCGCACCGCCTCACAGCAAAGATCCCAGCACGGAGCCCTGCAGAACTCCATTACTTACAGACTTCCAGCTCGAATAAGTCCCTTCAACCACTACCTTCTGCCCTCTATGCTCAAACCAGTTTTGAATCCAAATTGCCAATTCATCACAGACCTCATGCATCTTAATCTTCTAGATTAGCCTCCCATTAGGGATTTTGTCAAGTATCCATGTAGTCAACATCCACTGCCCTACCCTGATCAATCTCTCTTGTCCCCTAATTCAAAAAGCACAATTGAGGTGATAAGGCATGACCTGCCACACATAAAGCCATGCTGGCTCTCCCTAATTAGGCCATGGGTCTTCAAATGCTCATATACCCTATCCCTAAGAATTTTCTCCAATAATTTCCCTACAACTGATGTGAGACTCACCAGTCTGTAGTTCCCAGGATTTTCCCTTGTTTCCTTCTTTAAACATAAGCCACTCACTAGTCCTCCAGGACACGAAGATACTGGTCAGGACCCCGGCAATCTCATCTCTCGCTTCCTTCAATAACCTGTGGCAAATCTCATGAGGCCCTGGGGATTTATCTACATTAGTACTCATTAGGAGACCCAATATTCTCTCCTCCTTAATCTCTAAACATCCTAATGTATTTATACAGTCTTCATTTCCATATCTTTTTCTTTATACTTTCTGTTTTTACAATTAGTGGAGTTGTTAAATTGTGAGAAAGAAAATGGCTATGTAGTTACACTTTGATATTTGGGTTAGCTCCTTTGTAAAGAGGTGATAAGCCTGAGTACTTTCTGGTTTCATGTTTAATGAGCCAAATTAAGCAGGAGACAAAGGAGCAATGACAGAGGTAGTTATATGGACACGACAGGCATTCAAGAAGACTTTAACTAAAATTAGCTATAATGAAAAGTGTTGTATTTCTCTAAAACTGACATGCGACTCACCGGTCTATGGATTTTCCCTTGCTCCGTTCTTAAATAGAGGGACAACATTAACCACTCGCCAATCCTCCGGGACCTCAGCTATGGCTAGAGCAGACACAAAAATACTGGTGACTGAACTTTCAGTGGGTTGAGAGGGATAATAAATCAGCCATGATGGAATAGCCGAATGGGCTAATTCTGCTCCTGTTTCTTATAGTCTCATGTGTGTGTGCATATGTGCATGTGCACATATCTGTATGCATACATGGGAGGGGCTGTGTATGGAGAAGTGTGTGTGTGTGTGTCCAAGTGGAATTGTGTGCTATGAGTAAGTGTATATGTGTGGAAAAGATTAGGTTTGTTTGAAAGATTAGCTTTATTTGTCCTAAAAGACCATTTGGTCCATTGAGTCTGCTCTGCTTTTTGGCTGATCCAGTTTTCCTCTCAGCCCCAATCTCCGTATCCCTTCATGTCCTGACCAATGAAGAATCTGCCCTAAATATACAACAAAGACTTAGCCTCCATAGTTGTCTTGGAGCTAAGAATTCCAAGATACACCACTCCCTGGCTAAAGAAATTCCTCCTCACCTCCATTCTAAAAGATTGCCCCTCTATTCTGAGGCTGTGTCTTCTAGTCTTAGACTCTCCCACCATAGAAAATATCCTGTCCACACCCATTCTATCAGCGCCTTTCACTATTTGATACCTGTAGGTTTCAATTCGGTCAGCCCTCATTTTTCTGAATTCTAGTGAATACAGGCCCAGAGCCAACAAACACACTTTATATGACAAGCCTTTCAATCCTAGAATCGTTTTTGTGAAGCTCCTTTGAACCCTCTCCAGTTTCAACACATCCTTTCTAAGATAAGTGGCCCAAAACTGCACACAATACTCCAAGTGAGGTCTCACCAGTGCTTTTTAAAGTCTCAGCGTTATATCTTTGCTTTTATATTCTAGTCCTATTGAAATGAATACTAACATTGCATTTGTCTTCCTCACCACAGACTCAGCCTGCAAATTACCTTTTTGGGAATCCTGCACAAGGACTCCCAATCCCTTTGCACCTCAGTGTTTTTTGTAGAAAATAGTCAACCCTTTCATTGCTTCTGCTGAAGTGCATGGTCGTTCACTCCCTGACACTGTATTCCATCTGCCATTTCTTTGCTCATTCTCCTAACCTAAGTTCTTCTGTAGCCTTTCAGCTTCCTCAAAATTACCTGCCCTTCCACCTATCTTCATATCATCTGCAACAAAGCCATCAATTCCATCATCCAAATCTTTGACATAAAATGTAAAAAAGAATCGGTCCCAACACCAGAAATCACCAGCCAACCAGAAAAGGCTCCCTTTATTCCCTCGTTTTGTTTCCTGCCAGTCAGCTACTGCTTTATCCATGCTCGAATCTTTCCTGTAATGCAATCAGCTCATAGTTTGTTAGGCAGTCTCATGTGTGGCACCTTGTCAAAGGCCTTGTCAGGCAAGATATTCCCTTGAGGAAACCATGCTGACTACAGCTTATTTTATCAAATGCCTCCAAGTACCCTGAGACCTCATCCTTAATAATTGATTCCAACATCTTTCCAACCATTGAGGTCAGACTAACTGGCCTATAGTTTCCTTTCTTCTGCTTCTCTCCCTTCTTGAAGAGTGGAGTGACATTTGCAATTCTTCAGTGTTCCAGAACCATTCCAAAATCTAGTGAATTCTTGAAAGGTAATTACTAATGCCTCCACGATTCTGTCTAGTTATGGTAACTTTGCACACTTCATGACCCCTGACACCTGGAACTTCCACCATACTGCTAGTGTCTTCCACAGTGAAGACTGATGCAAAAAACTTATTCACTTTGTCTGCCATTTCATTGTCCCCGATTACTACCTCTCCAGCATCATTTTCCATCAGTCCGATATCCACTCTCACCTCTCTTTTACACTTTATGTATCTGAAGAAACTGTTGGTATTCTCTTTAATATTATTGGCTAGCTCACTTTCGTATTCCATCTTTACCTTCTTAATTATTTTTTTCAATTGTCTTCTGTTGGTTTTTAAAAGCTTCCCAATCCTCTAACTTCCCACAAATTTTTGCTCTATTATATGCCCTGTCTTTGACTTTTATGTTGGCTTTGACTTCTCTTGTTAGCCACGGTTGTATTATCTTGCCTTTAGAATACTTCTTCCTCTTAGAGATGTACTGTATATATCCTGTGCCTTCTGAACTGCTTCCAAAAATTCCAGCCATTGCTGCTCTGCCATCATCCCTGCCAGTGTTTTTTTCCAAACAATTCTGGCCAGCTCCTCTCTCATGCCTCTGTAATTCCCTTTACTCCACTTTAATACTGATACATCTGACTTCAGCTTCTCCTTCTCAAATTTCAGGGTGAATTTGATCATATTATGATCACTTGCCCCTAAGGGTTCTTTTACCTTAAACTCTCTAATCAATTCTGGTTCACTGCATGACACCCAATCCCAAATAGCTGATCCCCTGGTGTGCGCAACCCTGAGCTGCTCTAAAAAGCAATCTCATGGGTACTCTAGAAATTACCCTTCTGTAATGTAGCACCAACCTGATTTTCCCAGACTACCTGCATAGAGGAGAAGATGGTGACGCGACGCAGCACGCAGCCGCTCCAGAATGACACCTGTATTTGTTAAGTAGGGTACCGTGCACAATCCTGATTTGATGGAGACAGACGTGAGAAGCACGGAGGAACATCTGGAGAAACTTCTGAAATGCCTGCTTTGCTGCCGCTGCCACTGTGCGATCGAGGATCTCCGGAGGGGAAGGCTCCAAATCCTCGGCTTTGCCTATTGCCTGTTGCCGGGGCCGGGGTCGAAGTGCTCGGCAGAGATGGTGCCCGGTGCTTGGTGTCGGAGGGCTGGTCGGAGGCTGGAAGTTTTCGGACGGACTCAAGAGTCGGTTGTGGTCAGGTGCATCCAGGGTGCTGCATCGGCAAGTTTGCGGCACTGGAGGTTCATGACAGGGAGAGTTTTTCTTCCTTCTACCGTCTGCGTGAGATGATGGGACTTTCAAGAGACTTTGAGACTTTTTTTTACCATGCCCATGGTCTGTTCTTTATCAAATTACGGTATTGCTTTGCACTGTTGTAACTATATGTTATAATTATATGGTTTTTGTCAGTTTTTCAGTCTGTCTTGTGTTTCTGTGATATCATACTGGAGGAATATTGTATCATTTCTTAATGCATGCATTACTAAATGACAATAAAAGAGGACTCCGTGTCCTCATAATCTAATATTGATGTCCTCAATGACTATTGTAACATTGCCCCCTTGGCGTGCATTTTCTGTCTCCACTTGTAATTTGTAGGCCACATCCTTACAACTATTTGGGGGTCTGTATACAATTCCCATCAAGGTCCTTTTTATCCTTGCAGTTCCTTAGCTCTATCCATAATATTTCAACGTCTTCCAACTCAATGTCACTTTTTTCTTGTGATTTAATTTCATTTTTAACAACAGAGTAACACCGCCCCCTTTGCTTTTCTGCCTAACCTTTTGATACAATGTGTATTCTTGGACATTAAGCTCCCAGCTATAATCTTCTTTCAGCCATGATTCAGTGATGCCTACAACATCATACCTCCCAATCTGCAACTGTGCTGCAAGTTCATCTACTTTATTCCATATACTGCATGCTTTCAAATACAGCACCTTCAGTCCCATATTCACCCTTTTCGATTTTTGCCCACCTTTACCATTGTAACTCATCCTGATGACTGCAATTTTGCCCTATAACAGCCTTTCCTCACTACACATTGCCTCTGTTTGTAAAGCAGCTACCTTATCTTCAGCACTATTATCTGCCTTTCCTGTGATGCTTCTTGCATTGAAATATAGGTGGCTCAGACACTAATTGCACCATGCTCAAGCTTTTGATTGCTAACTTTGTCTGAGGTCTTCTCAACATCTGTCTCCACAACCTCTTCACTAACTGTTCTGGCACTCTGGTTCCCATCCCTCTACAACTCTAGTTTAAACCTCACCATGCAGCATTAACAAACCTTCACACTAAGATATTAGTCCTCCTCCACATCAGATGCAAGCTGTCCCTTCTGTACAAGTCCGATCTTCCCTGCAAGAGAGTTCAATGATCCAAAAATCTTATGCCCTCCTTCCTACACCAAATCCTCAGCCACATATTAAAATGTATAAATTTCCTAGTTCTGGCCTCACTAGCTGGTGGCATGGATAGCAATCCCGAGATCACAACCCTGGAGCTCCTGCCTTTTAACTTAGCACCTAACTTCCTGAACTACCTATGCAGAACCTCGTCATTTGTCCTACCCATATCATTGGTACCTACATGGGCCATGACATTTGGCTCTTCACCCTCCCATGTGGGAATGCTGACAAGTCAATCCGAGATATCCTGGGCCCTGGCGCCCAGTAGACAACATACCATCCAGGAATCTCGGTCTCGCCCACAGTACCTCCTATCTGTTCCCTTAACTAATGAATCCTCTTCTCCCCCAACTTCCTTTCTGAGTTACAGAGGCAAACTCAGTGCCAGAAACTTGGCCACTGCAACTTTCTTCTGTTAGGTTATCCCCCACCCTCTTCAGTATCCAAAATGAAAAACCTGCTGTTGAGGGGGACGGCCACAGGGGTACTCTGCACTGGCTCCTTACCCTCTTTCCCCTTCCAGGCTGTCACCTAGTCTCCTGTGTCCTGCACCTTGGGTGTAACTACCTCTCTATATGTCCTAGCTATCATCCCTTCAGCCTCCTGAATGATCCAGAATTCAAGCAGTTCCAGCTCTAACTCCTTAATGCTGCATGTTAGAAGCTGCAGCTGGGTACACTTCTTGAGTTACACACATCAAAGTTGCTGGTGAACGCAGCAGGTCAGGCAGCATCTCTAGGAAGAGGTAGAGTCGACGTTTCGGGCTGAGACCCTTTGTCAGGACTGACTGAAGGAAGAGCTAGTAAGAGATTTGAAAGTGGGCGGGGGGGAGATCCAAAATGATAGGAGAAGACAGGAGGGGGAGGGATGGAGCCAAGAGCTGGGCAGGTGATTGGCAAAAGGGATATGAGAGGATCATGGTACAGCAGCCCAGGGAGAAGGAAAAGGGGGAGCATCTACGCTCTGTCTGCAGAGAAAGAAGGATCTCACAGTGGCCACACATTTCAATTCCACATCCCATTCCCATTCTGACATGTCTATCCACGGCCTCCTCTACTGTACAGATGAAGCCACACTCAGGTTGGAGGAACAGCTCCTTATATTCCGTCTGGGTAGCCTCCAACCTGATGGCATGAACATTGACTTCTCTAACTTTCGCTAATGCCCCAACTCCCCCTCGTACCCCATCCGTTATTTATTTAAATACACACATTCTTTCTCTCACTCTCCTTTTTCTCCCTCTGTCCCTCTGACTATACCCCTTGCCCATCCTCTGGGGTTTTTCCCCCTCCCCCTTTTCCTTCTCCCTTGGCGGCTGTCCCATGATCCTCTCATATCCCCTTTGCCAATCACCTGTCCAGCTCTTGGCTCCATCCCTCCCCCTCCTGTCTTCTCCTATCATTTTGGATATCCCCCCCCCCAACTTTCAAATCTCTTACTAGCTCTTCCTTCAGTCAGTCCTGACGAAGGGTCTCGGCCCGAAACGTCGACTGTACCTCTTCCTAGAGATGCTGCCTGGCCTGCTGCGTTCACAAGCAACTTTGATGTGTGTTGCTTGAATATCCAGCATCTGCAGAATTCCTCGTGTTTACACTTCTTGAGCTGTAGTGGTCAGGGACACTGGCGGTCTCCCTGCCTTCCCACATCTCGCAAGGGGGGTATCCACTATCCTGCCTCTCATCCCTGCTGTCCAAGCTGAGCAGATATAAAGAAGAGAATGAAAGCTTTTCTTTCCCTTGTTTTCTCTCACTGAAGCTTCTCTTAGAGCCTCAGAGAGTCAACCATCTAGATCACCAATCTGACTATGTCCACTCTGACGATGGCTGTTGCGCTTGCCCTGCCTTCCTTTAATTTGCTTTTGCTAATCAATCCCAAGTGCTGATCGGTCACTGGTCAAAACTCTTTTTCGCTGTACTGACCTGCTGCTGCCTTTTATTGTCAGGCAGTGGACCTGATTGAGGTCCCCTCCTCCCAAATCTTCCGATGTCTGGATTTGCCACTGGTCAAAGCTCTTTTTCAAACTTGAAACAGGAAATGTGTCTTTTTCATCAACAACCAACAGTCTGAGGATATGCTGGGGGCTGACCCACTTCCACATCAACATAGTATGTCTACAACTCATAGCACTAACCTGTAAGTGTTATGTATATGTTTGTGTGTGTGCATGTGTGAGTGTGCAAGTGTTTTTTGGGGGGCAGGTGAACATTTACGATGGCACCCATTGGAGAGTGGTGCACCGAGACACAGACACTGAGACACTGCCAACAGGCAGTGTGATATTGTGACTCGAAGTTTGTATGTGAGCTTTTGACGTCAAATTTGCTCAATTAGAAGAACTGGCCTTTAACCTTGGTTTGTTCTCTGCAGCTCATGAATCAGCTAATCACTCAGATCACCAGCTCACCTCTTTAATGAGATAAGTGCTTCAACAAAGGGAGAGGCAGAAAATCACAGATTAGAAGTATTCTATAAGAAACCAACACCTCACAATTGTGCACTCTGAATCGTCTGTGATAAAACTCTTCTGACTGTGTGAACAGGATGATTGTTGTTGATGACTGTGGTCTCTGTGTACAGGGTGGCTTTCCCTAACCTCCTGCAATTGATTATTTACTTTAATGTTACTTTTGTCGCATGAAGAAATGATAAAAGTAAACTTTTTCACTTCGGCTTTCAAATGACACCACATTATCAGGCATCTTAATTGTGGATTTCTGTCTTAAACTGCCAATTCATTTTTTTTAAGGATGTTGACTTGAGTGTGGGGAATTGAAATAAGAATATCAGCCCTCACTTCTGATCCCTCATAATTATCAGGCTGGGAATAAAGGCTTATGTTGTTGTATGAGCTGAATTTCAAACTGATGTTTTTGAATGGTATTCCAAAGCATTGTATCGCTGGGATTATTTACTGGAGGAAAGAATGATACAATGCAATTATTTGTGCAACACACACAAAATGCTGAAGGAACTCAGCAGGCCAGACTGCATCTATAGAAAAAAGTACAGTCACATTTTGGGTCAAAATCCTCCGGCAGGACTGGAGAAAAAAAGCTGAGAAGTAGATTTGAAAGGTGTGGGGAGGGGAGAGAGAAACACCAGGCAATAGGTGAAACTTGGAGCGGGAGGATGAAGCAAAGAGCTAGGAAGTTGATTGGTGAAAGAGACAGAAGGCCATGGAAGAAAGAAAAAAAGGGGGGAGGAGCACCAGAGGGAGGGGATGGGCAGGCAAGGAGATAATGGGAGAGAGGGGAAATGGTGAAGGGGTGGGGGGGAGGCATTACTGGAAGTCTGAGAAATCGGTGTTCATGCCATCAGGTTGAAGGCTACCCAAACGCAATGTGAGATGTTGTTCCTCCCACCCAAGTGTGGCCTTATCAACAGTGGAAGAGGCCGTGTATGGACATATCGGAATGGGAATGGGAAGTGGAATTGAAATGGGTGGCCACTGGGAGATCCCACTTGTCCCCGACAGTGGAGGAGGCCATGAATGGATATACCGGAATGCGAATAGCCTGCTGAGTTTCTCCAACATTTTACGTGTGTTGCTCAGATTTCCAGCAACTGCAGATTTTCCCTTGTTTGCAATTATTTGTGGTGTGTTTGCCTGCCTTCACACCATTGAGGTGATGTTCCAAAGCCATATTCAAGTTTTCTGATGACACCATTGCTGTGGGCTAAAGGTGATGATGAATCAGCATAAAGGAGGGGCATTGAAAATCTGGCTGAGTGGTTCCATAACAACAGCCTTTACTCAATGTCAGCAAGACCAACAAACTGATTATAGACCTCAGGAGGTATAAACCAGAGGTCCATGAGCCAGTCCTCATCGGAGAACCAGAGGTGGAGAGGGTTAGCAACTTTAAATTCCTGGGTGATACTATTTCAGAGGACCTGTCCTGGACCCAGCATGTAAGTGTAATTGTGAAGAAAGCCTGACAGCGCCTCTATTTCCTTAGGAATCTGCAGAGATTCGGGATGACATCTAAAACATTGAGAAACTTCTATGGATGTGTAGTAGACAGGGTATTGACTAGCTGCATCACAGTCTGGTATGGAAACACCAATAGCTTGGATGGAAGTCCTACAAAAGGTAGTAGACTTGGCCCAGTACATCACAAGTAAAGCCCTCCCAATTATTGAACACATCTATATGAAAGGCTGTTGTAGGAATGCAGAATCCATCCCCAGAAATCCTCACTGCCCAGGTCATCCTCTCCTCTCGCTGCTGCTATCAGGTAGAAGGTACAGGAGCCTCAGGACTTGCACCACCAGGTTCAAGAACAGTTAATACCCCTCAACCATCAGGCTCCTGAAGAAAAGAGGATAACTGCACTCGCCCAATCATTGAAATATTCCTACAACCAACGATCTCAAATTAAGGGCTCTTTATCTCTTGTTCTTGTTATTTATTGCTATTTATTTATATTTGCCTTTGCAGAATTTGTTGTCTTTTGCACTCTGGTTGATCTTTCCTTTTCATTGCTGCCGGAGGAGTCTGTGAGCGGCCTATTGCTGTGGTAGATGGGTAAGCCTCTCCTTGTTGTGTGGGTCCCACTCTTTTGATGAACGTGGTGTGATCAGAGGATGGTATTGTGGTTCTGCATTTATAAATTGTAACATTTGTTAACACATGCATTACTAAATGACAATAAACGAGGACTGCGTGTCCTCATAATCTAATAAATTGAACTATTGCGTTTATAGATTATGGACTTTTTCAGACTTAGTGGTTTTTATATTCCGTGTCTTTTAGCACCTGTTCCTTTTTTATTTTGTTGTGTGAGGGAGGGTGTTTGTGGGTGGATGTTCTGTTAGTTTATTCTTGTGTGGGGGAGGGGTTGTTTCTTTGTGGGGTCGATATTCCTCGTGTACGGGAGGGAAGGGTGTCCTGATCGGGTGGCTGTTCTTTTTTGTGCAGGGAGCGGGGTGGGTTTGATGCTTCTCTCTGAATGACCTTCATGTTCTTTCTTTGTTTCATGGCTATCTGGAGAGGATGAATTACAGAGTTGCATATAGATAACATGCTTCGATAATAAATGAACCTTTGAATTTTTTTGTTAATCCCATTATAGTTACTATTCCATAGATTTGTTGAGTATGTCAATGAGAGAATGAATCTGAGTTGTATATGGTGACTATATAGAAACATAGAAAACATACAGCACAATACAGGCCCTTCGGCCCACAAAGCTGTGCTGAACATGTCCCTACCTTAGAACTACCTAGGCTTTACCCATAGCCCTCTATCCTTCTAAGCTCCATGTAGCCATCCAGAAGTCTCTTAAAAGACCCTATCGTTTGCAGCCCATTCCAAGCACCCATGTAAAATTTACTTTGAACTTTGATGTCAGAACTAAGGCATTTCTAAGGCTGGACTGATACAAAGACTAGCAAATTGCTACTGTTGTGTCATGGGAGTCCAGAGAGGGGTGACACCTCTGGTGAAGGGGCTTGTCATGTCCATTCCCTTTGATCCCCACCAGACACTCAGCTCTTACCTGTGGCTCCAAGTAGCTGTTTTGCATGCAACAGCGGCCACACCCTGGTACAACACTTTGACAGGCAGGTTAAACCAGGTTAGTGCAGCCGGCAGCCTCATACCCCAGTGAGGTAGGGACATGCCTGTCTGAGCACGAACAGTCAGCTCTGGCGGACTGGGCAGATGAGATCTACAGTGAGATCCAGGGTCAGGAAGGCAGTTCTGTGACGCCGTGTGGAGAGCGAAGGGCATGACAAGGCACAGAAGATGAACTGCCTCAATGACTGTTACCCAGTTGCCCTCACATCTACTATGATGAAGTGCTTTGAAAGGTTGGTCATGGCTTGAATCAACTCCTGCCTAAGCAAGGAGCTGGACTCACTGCAATTTGTGTATCGCCACAGTAGGTCTACACTGGATCCATTCTCACTGGCTCTCCACTTGCCCTTGGATCACCTGGACAAAATACCTACCTCAGGCTGTTGTTTATTGGCTGCAGCTCAGCATTCAACACAATCGTACCCCAGTACTAATCATCAAGCTCCAAAACTGGGCCTGTGTAACCCCCTCTGCAACTGTATCCTTGACTCCCTCACTGGGAGACCAGTCTGTGCGGTTCCCAATTCCCGAACTTCCCATTAAACTCTTGCTCTATTATAAGCCCTCTCTTTGGCTTTTATGTTGGCTTTAACTTCTCTTATTAGCCATGGTTGTGCCATCTTTCCTTTAGAATACTTATTCTGCATTATGATGCAGAAGTGTAAATTTTATTCTCAAATATGGCCTGAGTAGAGGAAAATAAAACAGTGTACCAAATGCAAATGGAATTTTCAGCTGTGTTTATATAGTTTGATTTCTCATCATGGTACTCCATCAAAAGAATCTTCAACAACTTTGAAAGTCTTTACTGTGGAATCTGTAATCACACAGAAACCAAGAACATTCAGGTTGTCTCTGAGGAATTTCTGAACGTTGATGATGAGTTCTTCGGTGAATGTACTTTTGGGCTTGGGCAAACTGCAAGGTCAGAGAATGACGTTTGTGGGCTTCTCAGCCACAATGATTCATCACAATTATGCAGCATGTCATGGAGCTGATGGGACCCAGAATCAGAATCAAGTTTAATATCCCCGACATCTATTGTGAAATTTGTGTTTTGTGGCAGCAGTGCACTATGAGATGAGGCTCATTTGCAATGGTTGGCAGCTTATCTAATAGATTATCTTAACTCTGATCTCATACTTCCTCTGTCTTCCGGCTATATCCACTCATGGGGAAGGCTTCGGAGTAAACCCCAAGGGAAAATCCAGAACTGTGTCAGTCTCTGCTGTTCCTTTGGATTCATCAACTGTGTGGAGAGGGGGAGCCTGCTGCACTGGCAAAGGCATACTCTCCATTTCGTACTGCCCTGGCTAGCGTACTGGCAGGATTGCACCAACAACGTATATACAGTAGCTAGGACGCAACACCCCAACCAACAGAGGGCCTCGGAACAGTGAAAAACATAAAATATATTATAAGCTGCAAGAAAAGGCAGGAGGAGAGAGAGCAGCGTGCCTGCGTGTGCACAGCCCTCCGGTGAAAAATTATAATGTGTCTGTTAAATAGGGGCCGTGGACAATTCTGATTTTATGGGGAATGGACGTGAAAGCACAGAGGAACGTCTGGAGAAATTTCTGAAACGCTCGTTCGCTGCAGTCGTTACTGCGTGGTCCAGAATCTTTCAGAGGGTAGGCCTCAAAATCCCCGGCCTTGCCTGCTTTTGGCGACCGAGATTGAGGTTGAATCGTTCAGACAGAGATGCCGCGCAGTACTCAGTGTCGGAGAGCTGATCAGAGCTTGAAGTTTTCAAATGACTCAGAGTCGGACTGTGGTCGACATGGCAGGGAGAGTCTTTCTTCCTTCTCCCGTCTGCGTGAGATGTGGGACGTTTGAGAGACTTTGAACCTTTACTGTGCTCATGGACTTCTTCATCAAGTTATGGTATTGTTGCACTGTTGTAACTATATGTTATAATTATGTGGTTTTGTCAGTTTTTTCGGTCTTGGTCTGTCCTGTGTTTTGTGATATCACACCGGAGGAAATATTGTACATTTCTTAATGCATGCATTACTAAATGACAATAAAAGAGGACTGCATGTCTTCATAATCTAAATATATATTATATAAATGATAAATAGATAAATATTGCAAAAGGGGAATAATGAGGTACTGTTCATGGACCATTCATAAATCTGATGGCAGAGGGGAAGAAGCTGTTCCTAAAATGTTGAGTGTGAATGCTTAGGCTCCTTCCACCTCCTCGCTGATGGTAGTAATGAGAAGAAGGCATGCCCTGGATGCTGAGGATCTTTAATGTGGACACTGCCTTCTTGAGGAAGTGCCTCTTGAAGATGCCCTGGAAGGTGAGGAGGGTTGCTGCTGCGATGCAACTGGCTGAGCCTACAACCCTGTGCAGCCTCTTTCAATCCTGTGTATTGGAGCCTCCACACCAAACCCAGTCAGAATGTTGCCAACCGTCCTTAGTGCACCACCAACACGTGTTGTCAGCCCTGCATCTCAATGCCTGGACAACAGATCACATCACCCATGATAACTTATATGTATGAAAGGCATAATGAACTCCGCCATAGATGGTCCCAAGCCCAGCTGTGAAAGGAGGAAGGTTGGGCATGGGGCTAGCAACCCCATCCTGTAAAATTCCTCAGCTGCAAGAACACCAACAGAAGCCCCAAAGACTTCATGCCTGGGAGAGGAAGGATCTTCACCTGGAAGATGTATGTAGTGGTGCGGTGAAGGCTGTTGAACCTTTGGCCCAGGACTGAGGATTCTGGCAAGCTGCTGTCCGTGGCCTCTGCCCCAGTAAGGGTAATGGGCTTAAGAAGAAGAAAGGCACGATGGTGCAGCAAGTTCAAAGTTAAATTTATTATCAGAGTACATACATATCATCACACACAACCTTGAGGTTATTTTTCTGCAAGCATACTTAGCAAATCTACAGAACAGTAACTGCAAACTGTAAATATCAGGGGCTGCTAACTGTAAATAAACTGTGTAAAATCCAAATATAAATAATAGCAATAAATAATGAGCATGAAATAACAATATAACAGAGTCTTTAAATGAGTGTAGCTATCCCCTTTTGTTCAAGAGCCTGACAGTTGAGGGGTAGTTGGTGGTGTGAGTCCTGAGGCACCCGTACCTTCTACCTGATGGCAGTAGTGAGAAGAGCCTGGCCTGGGTGGTGAGGATTTTTGATGATGGATGCCGGGTTTTCTATGGCAACGTTTCATGTAGATGTGCTCAATGGTTGGGAGGGTTTTACCTGTGGTGTACTGAGCCAGATCCACTACCTTTTGTAGGATTTTTCGTTCAAAGGCCTTGGTGTTCCTATACTAGGCCATGGTGCTGCCAGTCAGCACACGTTCCACCACATAATACAGGAGTCTGCCAATGTTTTCGATGACATGCTGAACCTCCCAGACTCCTGAGGAAGTAGAAACAGTGTCATGCTTTCTTTGGAATAATATTTATATGGTGTGTCCAGGACAGGTCCTCTGAGATAGTGGCGCCCAGGAACTTTACTGACCTTTTCCACCTCTGATCCTCTGATATGGCAACTCCTTGATAAGGATGCTTCGGACCCAAATGCTGGAATATTCAAAGCAAGAATCGAGGCACCGTATCAAACTGGATTGAGAACTGAGCACAAGACAAACACTAGACGAAATCACTTGTAAGGCTTATGATTGAGCAATGAACCTCAATTCTTGGTGCCAAAAACATATTTGCAGATTAGCCAGATGCTCCCGAATCTTTAAAGGAACCACGCCAGCTAGCCATACTCTGGACTGTTAGTGTCTAATTCCTGTAAGCGGGTGCGGATGGGTGCGTGTTGTAACAGGACCCCTCCTCTATGGCCGACTCCTGACGGCCCTGACTACTCAAAGAGACAATGATTGTAGTCATGGATGAGAGTCAGTTCCGAGACATCCTTTTCAGGAACCCAGCACTGTTCCTCAGGTCTAAATTCCTCCCAGTCCACGGGGATCTTCCGAACATCCCGAACAATTTGCAAATCCAAAATTCTTCTCACGGCTGATATGCGTGGGCTGGACAGGATCCTGAGCAGGAGATGGGCTGGTCATGGTCCGAGATCGGGGAATGGAACAATGGGATGTTGAGTCCGGGCTCGGGCTAGCCCTCTTCAACTTCTTGATGGAGTTGCACTTATACTTTGTCAAAGGATTATCGAGGCAAATGGGTTTGTCAATCAGAACCCCTAAGTGCTTGGCTGGATCTCCCAAGGCAAGGCGTTTCATCTCAGAGTCCGTGGATGTATAACGTGGTCAAGATTCCAGACACTCTCTTGGGCCAAGGTCCAAATTTCAATCGATAGTCAGCTGCTGACCTTCCACCTGTCGACTCTTCATCAGGCGGTCCGAGGCTTGACTGACTCCAGCGGAATAATGGAACACCTTCCTAGTGGCGGCCATGAATTCCTCCGAATCTGAGCAAACCTCTGACCTCCGCTCCCAATGCGTGGTGGCCCAGGCCCAGGCTCTTCCAGTCAGAAGAGCGATAATGATGGCCACCATTCCACATTCTGAAGGGGAACTGGGACAGCTGAATTTCAATCAACAATGAGCACTGGATGAGGAAGCTGCGGCAAAGGACTGTGTCACTATCATAGAAACATAGAAAATCTACAGCACAATACAGGCCCTTCAGCCCACAAAGCTGTGCTGAACATGTCTTTACCTTAGAAATTACCTAGGGTTACCCATAGCTCTCTATTTCCCTAAGCTCCATGTACCTGTCCAGGAGCCTCTTAAGAGACCCTGTCGTTTCCACCTCCACCACCGTCATCAGCAGCCCATTCCACGCACTCACCACTCTCTGTGTAAAAATTATCCCTGACATCTCCTCTGTACCTACTTCCAAGCACCTTAGAACACAGGATATGTGATTTAGCTGTGAAACTAGCCATTTCAGCCCTGGGAAAAAGCCTCTGACTATCTACACAATCAATGTCTCTCATCATTTTATACTCCTGTAGCCCCAGGGGGTTATAAAAGACGAAACCCCCCCTACATTCCTCTATAAGGTCACCTCTCATCCTCCGTTACTCCAAGGAGAAAAGGCCGAGTTCACTCAACCTCTCCGGGGTTGGAAGATGGACTCGCTCTGCAGAGCACCCGACAGCCTCACACAGGTGACTTTGGCTCCCCTCCTGCAATAGTTGGCACACAGCGACTTGGAGGTCGTGTATCTCCCGACCCTGGAAGTTTTCTCGCTCTGGCTGGCCACAGCTGATTAAAGGCTCCGATGCCCCACGGGCTCCATGTTGGCTCAATCGTACTGTGATGACAGTCCTTGATGAGGATGGCTTGGACCCAGATGCTGGAGTGTCTGAGGCTGGGATTGAGACACAGCATCAAACTGGACTGAGAACTGGGCACAAAACAAGCGCTAAACAGAATCACAAGTAAGGCTTACGATTGAGCACGAACCTCAGTTCAGATGCTCCTTAAATACTCAATTCTTGGCACCCAAAACATGATTGCTAATTTCCGGGACTATCCTAAATCTGTACAGGAGCTGCGCCAGCTATCCGTAGTCCGAGGAGTTAGAGTGCCTAAACCTTGGAAGCTGGGTGCATGTTGTAACATCCAATGATTATTGGCATCTGCTGTCACATCTCCTGTGATCGAAGTTCAATACTGACCTCCGGTGCTGTCTGCGTGGAGTTCACACGTTATCCCTGTGGCTGTGTGTTTCCTCCCCCACTGTAAAGTCAGACACGTTACTGGATTAATCCGTCACTATTACAGCTGCCCCTAGTGTAGGATAAAGGCAGAGACTGGTGGGAAGAGAATTAGAAAAAAAAGACGAATCTGAACAGAAATAATGGTGTCAACTCAATGGGCTTGAGGGTATATGTGTCTCTATGACAGAGGATTACATATTAAGCAGTAACATTATTTTGAAATATGCAGCCAGTCTTGTTATGGTGGAATTATTTACATTCCTGCTTGTAGCAGGTGGAACTGCTCCACACTGTAATGACATTTACTCTCAATAACTAGAGCTTCCCGTTCATTGTTCAATAGCTATGTTAATTTACAGAACAGCAGTTATATGCAGGCTAGTTCATTGTTCTAGTATTCATTGTTTTCAAGTACTTTGAAAGCACTAATGTAAAACTTCTCTCAGAGAAATGACTGCATCCCTTCCATAATTTCCCCTCCAGCTGAACGTTTGTCATAAAAACCCTCTCCAAACATACTCACGTCGCAAAGCATTTGACTGAATGCCAGTCCCCAAATTTACACGTGTCCAATAGCTAAATTCAATGTGCAAAAGTTGTATCCATCAGCAAAAAAATTCACAAGGTGAATCACATACAGCATATTAAACAAAATATTACCATAAATAAGTTATTAAAATATAATTCAAAATACATGTAGTGCACAGCACAGGTAAATAGTAAACAGTAAACAGTTCTGTGTCCCAGTGACAAGGCCTCAGTGGTGACAGGGTCTCCATTAGTCTCACAGCCTGAGGGAAGAAACTGTTACCCAGTCTGACAGTCCTAGTCCTGATGCTGCTCTACCTCCTTCCTGACAGGAGTGGGTCAGAGAGATTGTGGGGTGGGTGATAGAGATCCTCAACAATACTTCAGGCCCTTCATATATACTGATGTAAGCCAACACCGCCTTTCAATAATGTACATTAGAATCAGAATCAGGTTTAATATCACTGGCATAAGTTGTGAAATTTGTTGTTATGCGGTAGCAGTACATTTTAATAAGAACTGTTAGTTATAATATGTAAATACAACAAAGCAAATTAAATAAGTACAAGGGGTGATTGATAAGTAGAAGGAGTCAATTTTAGAAAACCTAGCACATTTATTTTTCAACATAGTCTCCTCCTACATGTACACACTTAGTCCAGCGGTCGTGGAGCATACGGATCCCTCCTTTGTAGAAGCGGTCCACAGCAAGGGTGATTGATAAGTTCGAGGCCTAAGATAGAAGGAGATGAGTTATTAACTTCAAACTTTCTGCATTTTCACTCAAAGAGTTGAACTGCACGTGCATGTAACGAGAGCGTCTTGGACCTCTGGCTGGCCCACAGCAGGGGTGATTGGTAAGTTCGTGGCCTTGGGTAGAAGGAGATGAGTTATACAGCTCTTGTTACATGCACGTGCAGTTCAAATGAGTGAAAATGCAGAAAGTTTAAAGCTAATAACTCACCTGCTTCTACCGTAGGCCACGAACTTATCAATCACCCCTCATATTGCAAAAAAAAGGGAAAAATGTAGTGAGGTAGTGTTCATGGGTTCAATGTTCATTCAGAAATCTGATGGCTTTCGAACAATGAACAGTACCTTACTCCTTGTTTTCTCTGCGCTAATTTAATTTAACATTTTAAATATATACCGACTGTAATTTACAGTTTTTATTATTTTACATTGCAATGTACTGCTGTAGCAAAACAACAAGTTTCACAACATATCAAATCTGTGTCATTGAACCTGATTCTGGTTTTGATTTTAATTTACATTATTGAGAGCTGGTATTGGCTTACCATATTTCAACAATGCATATCAGAATCAGAATCAGAAACAGAAATATTACATCAGTATTTGTTGTTAATACCCACACATCTCAATAGACAATAGACAATAGGTGCAGGAGGAGGCCATTCAGCCCTTCGAGCCAGCACCGCCATTCACTGTGATCATGGCTGATCATCCACTATCAGTATCCAGCCTTATCCCCATAACCTTTGATTCCGCTGTCTTTAAGAGCTCTATCCATCTCTTTTTTGAAAGCATCCAGAGACTTGGCCTCCACAGCCTTCTGGGGCAGAGCATTCCATATATCCACCACTCTCTGGGTGAAAAAGTTTTTCCTCAACTCCGTTCTAAATGGCCTACCCCTTATTCTTAAACTGTGGCCTCTGATTCTGGACTCAGCCATCAGCAGGAACATGCTTCCTGCCTCCAGCGTATCCAGTCCCTTAATAATCTTATATGTTTCAATAAGACCCCCTCTCAGCCTTCTAAATTCCAGAGTATACAAGCCCAGTCGCTCCAATCTTTCGACACATGTCAGTCCCGCCATCCCGGGAATTAACCTTGTGAACCTACGCTGCTCTCCCTCAATAGCAAGAATGTCCTTCCTCAAATTTGGAGACCAAAACTGCACACAGTACTCCAGGTGTGGTCTCACCAGGGCCCTGTACAGCTGCAGAAGGACCTCTTTGTTCTTATACTCAATTCCCCTTGTTATGAAGGCCAGCATGCCATTAGCTTTCTTCACTGCCTGCTGTACTTGCATGCTTGCTTTCAGTGACTGATGTACAAGAACACCTAGATCTCGTTGTGCTTCCCCTTTTCCTAACTTGACTCCATTTAGATAACAATCTGCCTTCTCGTTCTTACCACCAAAGTGGATAACCTCACATTTATCCACATTAAACTGCATCTGCCCACTCACCCAGCCTGTCCAAGTCACCCTGCATTCTCATAACATCCTCCTCACATTTCACACTGCCACCCAGCTTTGTGTCATCGGCAAATTTGCTAATGTTACTTTTAATTCCCTCATCTAAATCATTAATATATATTGTAAACAGCTGCGGTCCCAGCACTGAACCCTGTGGTACCCCACTGGTCACCGCCTGCCATTCCGAAAGGGACCCGTTAATCACTACACTTTGTTTTCTGTCAGCCAGCCAACTTTCAATCCATGTCAGTACTCTGCCCCCAATACCATGTGCCCTAATTTTGCCCACTAATCTCCTATGTGGGACTTTATCAAAGGCTTTCTGAAAGTCCAGAAACACTAGATCCACTGGCTCTCCCTTGTCCATTTTCATAGTTACATCCTCAAAAAATTCCAGAAGATTAGTCAAGCACGATTTCCCCTTCATAAATCCATGCTGACTCGGACCAATCCTGTTACTACTATCTAGATATGTTGTAATTTCATCTTTCATAATTGACTCCAGCATCTTTCCCACCACCGACGTCAGGCTAACCGGTCTATAATTCCCATATTTTCTCTCTTCCTCCCTTCTTGAAGAGAGGGACAACATTAGCCACCCTCCAATCCACAGGAACTGATCCTGAATCTATAGAACATTGGAAAATGATTACCAATGCGTCCACGATTTCTAAAGCCACCTCCTTAAGTATGCTGGGATGCAGACCATCAGGTCCCGGGGACTTATCAACCTTCAGACTCAACAGCCTATCCAACACCATTTCCTGCCTAATATAAATTTCCTTCAATTCATCCATTACCCTAGGTCCTTTGGCCACTATTACATCTGGGAGATTGTTTATGTCTTCCCTAGTGAAGACAGATCCAAAGTACCTGTTCAACTCGTCTGCCATTTCCTTGTTCCCCATAATAAATTCACCCGCTTCTGTCTTCAAGGGCTCAGTTTTGGTCTTAACTATTTTTTTTCTTTTCACATACCTAAAGGAGCTTTTACTATCCTCCTTTATATTCTTGGCTATTTTACCTTCGTACCTCATTTTTTCTCAGTGTATTGCCTTTTTAGTTACCTTCTGTTGCTCTTTAAAAGTCTCCCAATCCTCTGGCTTCCCACTCTTCTTTGCTATGTTATACTTCTTCTCTTTTATTTTTATGCTGTCCATTACTTCCCTTGTCAGCCACGGCCTCCCCTTACTCCCTTTAGGATCCTTCTTCCTCTTTGGAACAAACTGATCCTGCACCTTCCGCATTATTCCCAGAAACACTTGCCATTGCTGTTCCACTGTCATCCCTGCTAGGCTATTGTTCCATTGAACTTTGGCCAGCTCCTCCCTCATGGCTCCATAGTTCCCTTTGTTCAACTGTAATACTGACACTTCCGAGTTTCCCTTCTCCCTCTCGAATTGTAGATTAAAACTTATATTATGGTCACTACCTCCTAATGGCTCCTTTACCTCGAGGTCCCTGATCAAATCCGGTTCATTGCACAACACTAAATCTAGAATTGCCTTCTCTCTGGTAGGCTCCAGTACAAGCTGTTCTAAGAATACATCTCCCAGTGTCCTGTATTGGTTGTTAATACTCACACATCTCCCGGTGTCTTGTATTGGTTGTTAATACTCACACATCTCCCAGTGTCCTGTATTGGTTGTTAATACTCACATATCTCCCGGTGTGCCCTGGCTGAGGGAAGCTGCTACATTGCAGTATCCTCCCATTCACTGCAATTGTGTTACTCTCTCTAATTAACTTAATCAAGTACCACTTCCATCTATTAGACCTCTGTTATTATCTGAAGGTCATCTATTTTCAACTGCACATAATTCATCTCTTTTCTTCATTACTCTGTTAATATTACCATTACATTAATTTGATTTGGTAGCTCACCTTTGATGTGTTTTGTTGCATCTCTGAACTAATTACTTTGGACTAATTACATCAGCTGCTACACCTTTGCCCGTGCTCTGTGTATTTGCTCTTGAAACTCAGACGGTGTAATTGCTGAATATTTACTTGTTTTTCATCTTGTGTGTATAGTCTTTTTATATGTAAAACACATTCTTATGTCCATTACAGGCCCTTTTCTCATTTGTCCAGGATGCTGTCCAAGTTGCATGCCATCTTGGACAATGTCTCCCATCCACTACATAATGTACTGGGTGGGCACAGGAGTACATTCAGCCAGAGACTCATTCCACCGAGATGCAACACAGAGCGTCATAGGAAGTCATTCCTGCCTGTGGCCATCAAACTTTACAGCTCCTCCCTTGGAGGGTCAGACACTCTGAGCCAATAGGCTGGTCTGGACTTATTTCCTGGCATTTTCATATTACTATTTAATTATTTATGGTTTTGTATTGCTTTATTTATACTCTATTCTTGGTTGGTGCAACTGTAACAAAAACCAATTTCCCTCGGGATCAATAAAGTATGACTATGACTATTTACACCTGTTAATTACCCCCATCTCTTCAGCTCCATTCTGAGACTGTAGTTTTACATTAGACCTTGGTTGTGAGATGTAAAATTGAAGCATTAAGAGACTATTCAAAATTGATTCAATTTATCCCATCCACAGACCCCTCTCAACTGTTTCTGTCATCCTGGTCACATACGCAAATGGATATTGGCTCCTTATCTTACATAGACCAGGATTGTGATTCTCAGTACTGAAATTATGGTAGGAACTTGTTTTTTAAATATTCAATACGGAAAATAAAAATATCAATGTAAAAAAAAAATCACTGAACGATTACCGTCAACATATCACTTGCAGTACTTGAGGAAACAACATACTGGTCCACTGTTACATCACCATCAAGAATGCCTACCGTGCTATTCCACGCCCTCACTTCGAGAAGTCTGATCACCTGGCTGTATTCCTACTCCCTGAGTATAGGCAGAGACTGAAGACTGCAGCACCAGTAATGAGGACGACTGGAAGGTATGGACAGGGGAAGCACAGGAGCAGCTATGGGACTGCTTTGAATTGGTGGACTAGACTGTATTCAGGGATTCAGCTTTGAATCTGGATGTGTATGCCACAGTTGTTACCAACTTCATTAAAACCTGTGTGCATGAGTGTGTGCCTATGAAAACTTGTCAAACCAAAAGCCATGGATGAACCAAGAGGTACATCATCTGCTGAAGGCTAGATCTGTGGCATTTACGTCTGGTAACCCAGAAAACCAGGTATGATTTGTGGAGGGCTATTTCAAGAGTGAAGAGACAATTTCAAATGAGGTTGGAGGCGACATCGGATACACGGCAACTCTGGCAGGGACTGAAAGCCATTACTTCCTACAAAGCAGAACCCAATAGCATGAACGGCAGTGCTGCTTCACTACCAGATGAACTCAATGCTTTCTATGCCTGCTTTGCAAGGGAGAATATAACTACAGCTGTGAAGATCCCTACTACACCCGGTGACCCTGTCATCTCTGTCTCAGAGGCCGATATTAGGCTGTCTTTAAAGAGGGTGAACCCTTGCAATATAGAAGGTCCCTCTGGAGTACCTGGTAAAGCTCTGAAAATCTGTGCCAACCAACCGGCAGGAGTATTCAAGGACATTTTCAACCTCTCACTGCTACGGGCAGAAGTTCCCACTTGTTTCAAAAAGTAACAATTATACCAGTGCCTAAGAAGAATAATGTGAGCTGCCTTAATAACTATAGGCTGGTAGCATTCACATCTACAATGATGAAATGCTTTGAGAGGTTGGTCAAGACTATACTGAACTCCTGCCTCAGCAAGGACCTGAACCCATTGCAATTTGCCTATCACCACAATAGGCCGACGGCAGATGAAATCTCAATGGCTCTCCACACAGCTTTAGACCACCTGGACAACACAAACACTTACATCAGGATGCTGTTCATTGACTATTTAATACCATCATTCCCAAAATCCTGATTGAGAAGTTGTAGAACCTGGCCCTCTGTACCTCCTTCTGCAATTGGATCCTTGACTTCTTAACCCGGAGACCACAATCTGTGCGGATTGGTGATAACATATCCTCCTCGCTGACGATAAACACTAGCGCACCTCAGGGGTATGTGCTTAGCTCACTGCTCTACTCTCTGTATACACGTGACTGTGTGGCTAGGCATAGCTCAAATATCATCTATAAATTTGCTGATGATACAACCTTTGTTGGTAGAACTTTAGGTGGTGACAAGAGGGAGTACAGGAGTGAGATATGCCAACTAGTGGAGTGGTGTCGCAGCAACAAGCTTACACTCAACGTCAGTAAGACAAAAGAGCTGATTGTGGACTTCAGGAAGGCTAAGACGAAGGGACACATACCAATCCTCATAGAGGGATCAGAAGTGGAGAGAGTGAGCAGTTTCAAGATCTCTGAGGTCCTAACCTGGTCCCACATATTGATGCAGTTATAAAGAAGGCAAGACAGCGGCTATACTTCATTAGGAGTTTGAAGAGATTTAGTATGTCAACAAATACACTCAAAAACTTCTATAGTTGTTCCATGAAGAGCATCCTGACAGGCTGCATCACTGTCTGGTATTGGGGGTGGAGGTGGGTGCTACTGCACAGGACTGAAAGAAGCTGCAGAGGGTTGTGAATATAGTCGGCTCCATCTTGGGTACTAGTCTACAAAGTACCATCTTGGGTACTAGTCTACAAAGTACCCAGGACATCTTCAAGGAGCGGTGTCTCAGAAAGGCAGTGTCCATTATTAAGGACCCCCAGCACCCAGGGCATGGCCTTTTCTCACTGTTACCATCAGGTAGGAGGTACAGAAGCCTGAAAGCACGCACTCAGCAGTTCGGGAACAGCTTCTTCCCCTCTGCCATCTGATTCCTAAATGGATATTGAACCCGTGAACACTACCTCACTTTTTAATACGCATTGTTTCTGTTGTTTGCATGATTTTAATCTATTCAATATGCATAATACTGTATATTGATTTACTTATTTATTATTATTATTTTATTTGTTTTTCTTTCTATATAGTGTATTGCATTGATTGCTGCTGCTAAGTTAACAAATTTCACGATGCATGCTGGTGATAATAAACCTGATTCTGATTCTAATGTTGAGGAAGAGTATTTATTTATTTTTGGAATCTACGTTCCTTCCATTTCTACCTTCACCACTGCTTGCCCACTGCAGGCTCCACTCCTAAATAGCTCCTGCCCAGAGTAATCCTTGCTGATTTGATTCGACACAAAACGACACATTTCACTGCAGGTTTCGATGTACACATGATAAATAAAGCTCATCTTTACTCTTACCTCATCTGAGGCCCTTTATCCACCATCAGTCCCCACCAGACTAACATAACCCAGCCCACTGCAGAACCACCCTCCACACACATTGCAGGTCAGTGAGCGCGTCTCGCCATTCCAATGGTAACACTCATTATTTATTTAACCAGATTGATAGCTCCAGCGAAAGAACAAAGTCAGTAATGTGACATGAACGTGTTAAATATTCATAGAATAAGTGCTGAAGGTAATTTCTGGTCCTGTGATTGTTGGTGTGTGTGCTGACACTGGTAATGAACTGCCGTCCTGCAGAGCACAAAATGCGTTCTGCTCTGTGTGAGATGTGGCGTTTTGTGCTGCAGGCTGAATATTTAATTTCCATTTACATAACTTTCCAGCATTGTTCATTCTGCAGCTCGTATCAACAGCCGCGCAAGCAGCTGAGACATAAAAAAGACATTGTCTTCAAAATTAGTCAAATACAAAGACGTCGCAATGTCAAAACCATGACCTAGAAATTAGAATAACAACCCAATCTATCATGGCATCTTAACTATAAGATGCATCTTAAACTTAAGATGTACAGAGGGACGCTGTGGTCCTAGACAAGACGTCTCTGAAAGTGGCAATACAAGTTCAGAGCTCAAATTCACGGCGGTGCAGTAGCATAGTGGTTAGCACAATGCTTTACAGTACAGGTGACCCAGCTCAGTTCCTGCCGCTGCCTGTAAGAAGTTTGTGTGTTCTCCCTGTGATCATATGAGTTTCCTCTGGGTGCTCTGGTTCCCCACAGTCCAAAGACATACTGATTTGTAGGTTAGTTGATCATTATAGGTTGTCTCATGATTTGGCAATGATTAAGTCAGGGGATTGCTGTGCCCTGCAGCTCAAAGGGATGGAAGGGACTATCAATTTATTATCAATATACGGAGCTAGATCCTAGACTTTGTATCAGATGCCAATAGGTGGTAAGGATGGGCCCCCTCTCCTCTGCCCCTCTGACCCTCAACACAGGTGCACCCTAGGTTGTGTCCTGAGTCTCCTCCTCTACTCCCTTTACACCCATGACTGTGCTGCCACACACAGCTCCAGTCTGCTGATCAAATTTGCAGATGACATAACACTGATTGGCCTTATTTCTAGTGGTGACGAGTCAGCTTACAGAGGAGAGGTTGACACCCTGACACAGTGGTGCCAAGATAACAACCTCTCCCTCAATGTCCAAAAAACAAAAGAGTTGATCATGGATTACAGAAGGAACGGAGACCGGCTTGCCGCGATCAACATCAATGGGACTGTAGTTCAGAGGGTGAATATCTTCAATTTCTTTGGTAAACACATCACTGAAGATCTCACCTGGACTGTACATACCACTGTGTGTCAAAAAACACACAGCGTCTCTTCTACCTCAGACAACTGAAGAAGTTTAGCATGAGCCCCCAGATCCTCAAGACCTTCTTCGGGGAACCACTGAGAGCATACTGACTGGCTGTATCACCACCTGGTACGGGAACTGCGCCAACCTTGATCGCTGGGCATTGCAGAGTGGCGAGGACAGCCCAGCATATCCGTGGATGTGAACTTCCCTCCACTGCGGACATTTACAGCAGCAGATCCATAATGAAGGCCTGGAAGATCATCAGGGACACCAGTCACCCCAACCATAAACTGTTTCAGCTGCTTCCATCTGGCAAATGTTACTGAAGCATTAAAGCCAGGACCAACAGGCAACGGGACAGCTTCTTTCTACAAGCCATTAGGCTTATAGTTCACATGTCTGTACATTGCAACAGAGTCATAACGCAAAGATTCTTACTCCCTCACATTGAGGGATGGATGTAAGATTTAAATAAATTCAAATTCAAATATATCACCATATACAAACTTGAGATTCCTTTTCTTGCAGGTATTCACAGCAGAACAGAGAAGTACAACAGAACCATTGAAAAAACTACACACAAAGACTGGCAAGCATCCAATGTGTAATAGAAGAGAAGCTATGCAAATAAAAAATAAATAAATGAATAAGTAATACTCAGAGCATGAGTTGTAGAGACCTTGAAAGTGATCCATAGGTTGTGGAATCAGTTCCGAGTTGAGGTGACAGGGCTAAAGAAGGGGTTCAGCATTCTTGCCTTAATTGTTTGTGATACCGAGTATAAAATTTGCCAAGTCATGTTGCGGCTGTACACAACTTTGTTTCGACCCGTGTAGTTCAGGTCGTAGGAAGGATATGGAGGCTTTGACAAGAGTGCACACACCAGAGGTGGTGTGGGTGAGCATAGAGGCATGGTGGGTTTGGTACTGGATTGGAGAACCACTCTCCAGTGTTTGCACAGTGGATGGTGAGTTGGATTGTGTTGGTCTGCGGACAGCTGGGGGCTTGATCTTGCCAACTACGTCCAGGCACCATTAATCTACAGAACATGTTACTCAGGGACATGGGCTATATTAATTTTTGTAGTGTGACTGTATATTTACTGCTGTCATAATTAATGTGCTAAATGTGCCTTGTGCTGCGTGTGACTGTTGGTACCATGTTTTACACCTTGGCCCCAGAGGAAAGCTATTTCATTTGACTGTATCCATTGGTATTCATGTATAGATGAATGACAACTAAACTTGAACGTGAAGTTGAAGTGTATGAGCAGTTTAATGTGGAAATTAAGAATCAGGAAATACATCTAATGGTTACTCATGCAAATGAAGAAAGAAAGGTTACCTGTAAAAGGAGAGAGTAATAATAAGAAAAGAGGGATGCTGACTTCTCCTTCTGGTAAAAAATTACCCCCCCCCACTTTCTCTATTCCCCACTCTGGACTCTTACCTCTTCTCACCTGCCTATCACCTCTCCCTGGGTCCCTTCCTCCTATCAGATTCCTTCCTCTCCAGCTCTTTATCTTTCCCACCCACCTGGCTCCACCTATCACCTTCTAGCTTGACTTCCTTCCCCTCCCTCCACCTTTTTATTCTGGCATCTCTCCCCTTCATTCTCAGTCCTGAAGAATTGTCTCGGCCTGAAACGTCGACTGTTAACTAACTTCCACAGACGCTGCCTGACTGCTGAGTTCCTCCAGCATTTTGTGAGTGTGTGTTGCTACGCTGATAGTAAATGCTTTTGGACTGGGATAACAGGGATGGAATAGCACCATAGCAGTTAGCATAATCCCTTTACAGTACCAGCAATCAATGATTGAGGTTCAAATCCCACTGCTCTCTGTAAGGAGTTTGTACGTTGTCCCCGTGACCGCGTGGGTTTCCTCCGGGTGCTCTGGTTTTCTCCCACTTTCCAAAGACGTATGGGTTAGGGTTTGTAAGTTGTGGCATGCTATGTTGGTGCCAGAAGTGTGGTGACATTTGGTTGTCTTCACAGTCCTTGCTGATTTTATGCAATTAACTCACTTCACTGCAGGTTCTGATGTTCCAAGTACACTGCATGTGACAAATAAAGCTAATCCTAATGAAACGTATTTATTTAGTCACTTTACCAAGTGCGGATTTATCAAGACAGACAATGAAGGTACATCTACAAAGGACAAACAGAGCATTGCTTGTGACAAGAGTTCAGTGTTGGCCCAAGAGAAGAGGGAGAGGCACCGACACAGAGTGAACAGTTCACTGAGTTTAATTAACCGTACACACCAAGGCAAACTGATCTTCAACCTCTGCTGCCTTGTGGCTATACCCACTCATGGGGAAGGCTTCGGGAGTAAACCCCAAGGGAAATATCTGGACATAGTTCTACATTGAGCTCAGTGCTGATTAGCAACTCCTGCAACGCCGCTGGTGCCAAATTGTATCGGTCTCTGCCGTTCCTTTGGGTTCATCAGATGAAGTGGGGGAGGCTGCTGCGTGGGCATCAGCTTGTTCTTCACAGTGTACTGCCCTGGCTTGCATACTTGTGACAGCTAGGGTACAACATCCATGGTTGACGCTGACCGACAGAGGCCTCAATATACTCAGCAACGGAAAATAATAAATGCCAGGCCAACAGTGCCACTAACTAAAAACTAACCCTGTCACTGTGACTGAAGAGCAATAACCTAGAACTAAATTAATACCACTCCTGTAACAACATCTACCTAGATCACCTACCTTCTTCCCAAGGATGTGGACAAAGGTAAACAATGAGTGTTGCCGTCATTATGCTTCCATCAAAACTTGACAAAAGGAAGAGAGTTAAGTATAATTACAAAGAAACTAATCGGCAGAATGTGTGAATTCTCACATACTGTACTATACGTGATCGCCACCTTCTTTCATCTTCTCGCCTGTGAGAGCACCCAGACACTGTGGCAGTGTCCACATTTGCGACAACTTAAGGGACTGAAATAAGAGATTCCTGCAGTTGTCAGGAATTGTTACCACGTCCTCTAAGTAATGACAAAGTGCAGCACCCAGCCAAGGATAAGAAGCATTTATCACATCTGCACCGTTGAACGGTGCTGCCAGTCACGTCAAACATTATTGTTGAAATCTGCCAGACAAATCCAAATGGTTTCAGACCATTCACAAACCAAGTGTACTGTAGCTGCAGAGAGACAGCCTGATTTGCTGACAGGAGGCTTGTGACTCTTTGAGAAAGAGTAAGAACGAAGGAGGAGGCTGTTAGATCACTGTAAGGGAGCACTCATAAGATCATAAGACATAGGAGCAGAAATAGGCCATTCAGTCCATTGAGTCTGCTCCATCATTCCTTTCATTATCCCTCTCATTGCCCGTCTTCTCCCCATAACCTTTGGCACCCCAGCAAATAAAGAGCCTATCTACCTCTGTTTAAGATATACTCTGACTTGGCCTCCACCTCCATTTGTGACAATGAATTCTACTGATCTACCACCCTCTGTGTAAAGAAATCCCTCTTCATCTCTTTTCTAAAGGGACGTCCCTCTATTCTGAGGCCGTGCCCTCTGGTCCTAGGCTCCACCACTACTGGAACTATTCTCTCCACATCTACTCTATGTAAGCCATTCAATATCTGGTAGGTTACAATGAGATTCCCACTCATTCTTCTAAAGCTGCATCCTCTGTCCTCAACCCTTCCCTCCGACCAACCTGTTGTGTGTTGCTGAAAGGACAAAGCAGCCGTCCAAGAATTTGTGGACTCTGCCCACAAACAGGGCTGTTGGGATCTCTGGAGGAAGACAGGAATGGAAGCACAATGGCAATGGACATCTGCTGGAAGTTCAATGTTTCAGTGGTTCCATTTAATATCAGAGAGTGTATACAGTTTCCAACCCAAAATTCTTGCTCGTCAGAGACATCCACGAAACACAAGAAAAACCACAAAGAATGAATGACAGGAAACTATTAAAACCCCAAAGCCCCCACCCCCGCACCTGCCTCAGCAAAAGCATCAGCCTCCTCCCCACCACCATTCAGCATGCAAGCAATAGCAAAGCCCTCAAAGAGAGCATGATCTAGAGCATATCAAAAACCACTGTTCATCCCAGCAGTTCGACATGCCACGGTCGGTCGGTCGGTCTGTCTGTCTGTCTGTCTGTCTGTCTGTCTGACTGTCTCTCTCTCTCTCTCTCTCTCTCTCTCTCTCTCTCTCTCTCTCTCTCTCATAAGGAAAAGAGAGATGTCACTCCTGCCACAGTGAGAAAGGAGACCGACAGCTCACTGTTTCGGTGTTACAGTCTGCAGTGATGCCTATTTCAAGAGCAGCGTACACTACTGAATCAATGTTCCAACCCCCATAACGTTTTAGTTGGTGACACCGGCATGGAATCAAGACATCCACAGGGCCTCAGGGCTGCACCGTAAGGCACACGTCTTGCAGGATACATGGAGATACTGAAAACACAAGGCCACTTGCATGCTCTGACTGCAGGAACCCAGAGCTGTGAAGAACTGCAGTTTGAGTGCAGCTGCAGATCACGAACTCTGACAGGACTTACATCACCTTGAAAAGGAAAGAGACGACATTAGAGGGAAAAATTTAGACTGTTTTGCAGATGGACTGGAAGAAGTTCCCTTTGGCACCATCTTTAGCTCCTGCTCCAGGAGGTATGAAAATCCCTGATAAACTTCACACCTGTTTCAGTTTCATGGCACAATAATGTAGTAGTTAGAGTAACACTTTACAGTGAGAGCGATTGGAACATCACAGCTCAATTCCTGATGCTGCCTATAAGGAGTTGGTATGTTCTGTCCCTGACAGCATGAGATTCCTCTGGTGTTTTGGTTTCCTCCACATTCCAAAGTTGTACGGCATAGGGTTAGTGAGTTGTGGTTACACTATGTTGGCACTGGAAGCATGGAGACACCTGCAGGCTGCTGAGCAAATCCGTGGACTGTGTTGGTCATTGACAGAAACAATACATTTCACTGCTTGTTTTGATGTAATGGAAATAACATCTCCATGTTGCTGATAATCAATACTGGTGCACCTCAGTGATGCATGCTTAGCCTACTGCTCTACTCTCTCTATGCCCATTACTGCAAGGCTAGGCACAGCTCAAATGTCATCTATAAATTTGCTGAGGACACAGCTATTGTTGGCAGAATTTCAGATGGCGATGAGGAGACACACAGGAGCAAGATAGATCTGCTCTGCGAGTGGTGTCACAGCAACAATCTCGCACTCAATGTCAATAGGACAAAAGAATTGTTTGTGAACTTCAGTAAGGTTAAGACAAGGGAACACTCACCAGTCCTTATCGAGGGATCAGAACTGGAAAGGATGAGCAATTTCAAGTTCTTGGGTGTCAATATCTCTGAGGATCTATTCTCGCCCAACATATCAATGCAGTTACAAAGAAGGCACAGCAGTAGTTATATTTCATTCGGAGTTTGAGGAGATTTGGTACATTCCCAAAGACACTTGCAAATGTCTACAGATGTACCATAGACAGCATTCTAACTGCCTTCATTACCATCTGATATGTGGGGGAGGCACTATACAGGATCAGAATAAGCTGCATGTGTGCTCAAACCAGCGGACTGAGCGCATCCCTTCTCTATCATCTGCCTATCCTTCCTCTCGCACTGTCTCCAAGCTTTCTCTATTTGTGACCCAACTGCCTCTTCCCCAGTCTCTTCAGTTCAGTTCCCACACCCCAGCAGTTCTCGTTTAAACACTCGCCAGTAGCCTTAGCAAACCTCCGTGCCAGGATATTGGCCCCCCTGCGATTCAAATGCAAACTGTCCTTTTTGTACAGGTCACACCTGCCCCAAAAAAGGTCCCAATGATCCAGAAATCTGAATCCCTGTCCCTTGCTCCAATCCCTCAGCCACGCATTTATCCTCCACCTCACTCTATTCCTGTACTCACTGTCACGTGGCACAGGCAGTAATCCCGAGATTACTACCTTTGAGGTCCTGCATCTCAACTTCTTTCCTAACTCCCTGTAGTCTGTTTTCAGGACCTCCTCTCTTTCCCTACCTATGTCGTTGGTACCAATATGTACCACGACCTCTGGCTGTTCACCTTCCCACTTCAGAATATTGTAGATGTGATCAGAAACATCCTGGACCCTGGCACCTGGAAGGCAAACTTCCATCCGTGTTTCTTTCCAGTGTCCACAGAATCGCCTGTCTGCCCCACTAACTATAGAGTCCCCTATCACTGCTGCTATCCTCTTCCTTTCCCTACTCCTCTGAGCCACAGGGCCAGACTCTGTGCCAGAGGTGTGGCCACTGTTGCTTCCCCCAGGTAGGTCGTCCCACCCCAACAGTACTCAAACAGGAATACTTATTGTTAAGGAGGACAGCCACAGGGGTACTCTCTAGTATCTGACTCTTGTTCCTCCCTCTCCTGACTGTTACCCACTTGTCTGTCTCCCGAGGCCCTTGTGTGACTGCCTGCCTATAGCTCCTCTTTCACCTCCTCACTTTCCCTGACCATTCGAATGTCATTGAGCTGCATCTCCAGTCCTCTAATGCAGTCCCTAAGGAGCTGCAGCTTGACGCAGGTGGTGCAGATGTGGCCGTCCGGGAGGCTGGGAGTCAGTGCATGGCCTCCTCTACTGTCGTGATGAGGCCACATTCAGGCTGGAGTAGCAGCACCTTATACTCCACATTCCCCATTTCCCTCTCTCACCTTATCCCCTGACCTGCCCATCGCCTCCCTCTGGTTCTCCTCCCCCTTTTCTTTTTTCCATGGCCTTCTGTTCTCTCCTATCAGATTACCTCTTCTCCAGCCCTGTATCTTCTTCACCAATCAACTTCCCAGCTCTTTACTTCAACACTCCCTTCCCTTCCGGTTTCACCTATCACCTTCTGGTTCCTCCACCCCCACTTTCTTACTCTGACTCCTCAACACTTTTTTTTCCAGTTCTACTGAAGAGCCTCAGCCCGAAACATTGACTGTTCACTCTTTTCCATTGATGCTGCCTGACCTGCTGAGTTCCTCCAGCATTTTGTGTGTCCCTGGATATAACTGATCAGCTGCACCTGCTTGTTCTGCATGGAACAATGGAGCAATCCCATGGGCCGTAACAAATCAGCACATTCATCCTTGTATCCTCTTAATCCAGTAATTTGTTTTTTTCTTATCATTTGTTGATTGTTCTCAATCAACTGTATGTGAAATAGTTGCAGCAAGTAATCCTTGACGGGAAGAAAGCAGCCAGCGTCAGATGAAGTCAGGGTGTTTTGGTAAGCTTTGGGGGCATACCACTAAAGAGTGGGAGGGAAATGCATAGGGCTGTACAGACTCAAACTGAATTATTCTGCTATCAACACGCTTAATATGACAGAAACATAGATTTGGCATTGTAGCACAGACAAGCCATTTCAATTCGGCTCTCACTTTTGCTAGTCTTCGTATACTCTATATAGGGCCACACTCAACAGAACCATTTTGAACAACTAAAAGACCCAACCACTTCCTCTTGCCCACAGTGCACCAGAATCTGTGGATCCCGGATCAGCCTCTACAGCCACCCGAGGACTCACCAACAGACAATCTCTTCGGAGGACATCATACTGGACTTGAGTGATCACACAACCACTACCACGCCACACCCAACAGTTACTTGTGCGTTGTGTTTTATGGGATTACTTTTAGAATCATATTTATTGTCTTCATTATGCTTATTGTGTTTTTTTTATGCTGCATCGGATCCAGAGTAGCAACCATTTCATTCTCTTTCTCACTCGATACTGAAGAATAGCAATAAGCAGTCTTGTATCTAAGGTAATCCTGCTGCATTCCAGCATTCATTACAGCCTAAAGTATCAATAACCAAGTCCGAATGATCACATCTATAGCATTTCCTACCAGGAAATGTATAGGATAGCTTGGAGGGAGAGAGAGTTTAAAAGAAGTGAGCGAGGCAGTTGGCACATTTTGCATAGAACACCCACAAAATGCTGGAGGAACTCAGCAGGCCAGGCACTATCTATGGAAAAGAGTACAGTCGACATTTCAGCCTGCTGAGTTCCTCCAGCATTTGCAAATTTTCTCTTGTTTGTGACTGGATATCTTGCATGCCACACTTCCCAAGGAGACATTGAATTGTGTATAATTAGGTACTCGGCAAGGACCAATAAAAAGAAGTTAGGTTTACGCGGAGTGGCCATTGTATCAGTGGAGCAGTACTAGAGTGGGGAGTTGAGGCTTTGGCCCATTGAGGCTTCCCCGAGGAGAGGTGCAGGCCATAAGGAAATTTTTTTTGTTATTTATTTATTTTCTTTCTTTCTTTTGTGCCGCATATTTAGAGCAGTGGGGATGCTAGATTTATGGTCTCATGGTCTTAGGCAGGATAGTGGAATGCTCCTCTTGCTGGATGTGGGAAGGCAGGGAGACCTCCAGTGTCCCTGACAACTACACCTACAAGAAGTGCAACCAGCTGCAGCCTCTAACAGACTGTGTTAAGGAGTTGGAGCTGCAGCCGGATGAACTCTGTATCATTCATGAGGCTGAAGGGTTGATAGAAAGGACGTACAGGAGGTTAATTATACTCAAGGTGCAGGGGACATGTAGCTGGGTGACTGGCAGGGCAGGGAAAGTGGATAGGCTGCCAGTGCAAAGTACCCCTGTAACCTTTCCCCTCAACACCCGGTACCACTTTGTACTGTTGGGAGATTGACCTCACAAAGGAAAGCACAGTGGTCAAGTCTCTGGCATGAGTCTGGCTCTATGACCCAGAATCGAAGGGGGGAGAAGAGGCGAGCTGTGGTGATAGAGGATACATTGATTAGAGAAACAGAAAGCAGGTTCTGTGGACAAGAACGAGATTCCCAGATGGTTTCTTACCTCCCAGGTACCAGGGCTGGGGACAACCCGGGTCGAGTCCACAGAATTCTTATGTGAAAGGGCGAACAGCCAGTGATCATGCTCCCCGTGGGTACCAATGACATAGGTAGGAAGATTGACGAGGTTCTGCAAAGTGAGTTCAGGGTGTTAGGTGCTAAGTTAAAGGACAGGACCTCAAGGGTTGTGATTTCAGGACTGCTACCCGTGACAGGTGCCAGTGAGGCCAGCAGTAGGAAGATCATACAGTTTAAGCACATGGCTAAAGACTTAGTGCAGGAGGGAGGGCTTCGGATTTTTGGATCATTGTGCTCTTTTCCAGGGAATGTGGGACTTGTACAGAAGGGACAGTTGGCACCTGAGTTGGAGGGGACTAATATCCCAGTGGGAAAATTTGCTAATGCTGCACGGTGAGGTTCAAGCTAGAATTACAGGAGGATGGGTCAGGACAGAGTGGCTGTGGAGGAAGATGTTACTAAGCCTACATACAAAGTCAGGAATGAAAAGGTCGAGCACAGTAGGATCAACATCCTGAGTTGTGTATATTTCAATGCAAGGAGTATTGCAGGAAAGACAGATGAGCACAGGGCATGGATCAACACATGGAATTATGATATTGTAGCCATTAGTGAAACTTGGTTGCAGGAGGGGCAGACTGGCAGCTCAATATTCTGTGGTAACATTGTTTTAGATGTGATAGAGTGAGAAGGATTAAAGGAAGAGGGGTGACAATTTTTGTTAGGGAAAATGTCACAGCATCTAGTGAGCTCATCTAGTGAGGATTTATGGGTAGAAATGAAAAATAAGAAAGGTATGACCATGTTAATGTGATTATATTATAGACCATCCAATAGTCCACAGGATTTAGAGGAACAAATTTGTAGAGCGATAGCAAACTGCTGCAAGAAGCATAGGGTTGAGATACTAGGTGATTTTAACTTTCCACATGTTGACTGGGACTTCCATACTGTAAGGACTAGATGAGATGGAGTTTGTCAGATCTGTTCAGTAAACTTCTCTTAATCAGTATATAGAAGTCCCAACAGGGGAGTGTGATACCTGATCTATTAGGGAATGAGACAGGGCAGGTGACAGAAGTTTGTGTAGGAGAACACTTTGCATCTAATGATCACAATGCCATTAGTTTCAAATTAAATATGCAAAAAGGTAGGTCTGGTCCATGGGTTGATATTCTAAATAAGAGAAAGGCCAATCTTGTTGGTATCAAAAAGGATCTGGCAAGTGTCGATTAGAACAAGTTGTTTACTGGAAAAGGTGTACTTGAGGACATAAGACCATATGATATAGGAGCAGAAGTAGGCCATTCGGCTCATCGAGTCTGCTCCGCCATCCAATTATAGGCAGATCCAATTCCTCCAGTCATCCCCATTCCCCTGCTTTCTCCCCACACCCTTTGTTGCCCTGGCTAATCAAGAATCTTATCTATCTCTGCTTTAAATGCACTCAATAACTTGGCCTCCACAGCCGTTCATGGCAACAAATTCCACAGATTTACCACCCTCTGACTATAGTAATTTCTCTGTTCTAAATGGACGTCCCTCAATCCCGAAGTCGTGCCTCTTGTCCTAGACTCCCCTACCTTGTGAAATAACTTTGCCATATCTAATCTGTTCAGGCCTTTTAACATTCAGAATGTTTCTATGAGATCCCCCCCTCATTCTCCTGAACTCCAGGGAATACAGCCTAAAAGCTGCCAGACGTTCCTTATACAGTAACCCTTTCATTCCTGGAATCATTCTCGTGAATCTTATCTGAATACTCTTTAATGTCAGTATATCCTTTCTAAAATAAGGAGCCCAAAACTGCACACAATACACCAAATGTTATCTCACGAGTGCCTTATAGAGCCTCAACATCACACCCCTGCTCTTATATTCTATACCTCTAGAAATGAATGGCAACATTGCATTTGCCTTCTTCACCACCGACTCAACCTGGAGGTTAACCTTTAGGGTATCCTGCACAAGGACTCCCAAGTCCCTTTGTATCTTTGAGTTTTGAATTCTCTTCCCATCTAAATGATAGTCTGCCTGTTTATTTCTTCCATCAAAGTGCGTGACCATACACTTTTCAACATTGTATTTCATTTGCCACTTTTTTGTTCATTCCCCTAAACTATCTAAGTCTCTCTGCAGGCTCTCTGTTTCCTCAACAGTACCCACTCCTCCACCTATCTTCGTATCATCGACAAATTTAGCCATAAATCCATTAATCCCATAGTCCAAATCATTGATATACATCGTAAAAAGCAACGGCCCAACACCGACCCCTGTGGAACGCCACTGGTAACCGGCAGCCAGCCAGAATAGGATCCCTTTATTCCCACTCTGTTTTCTACTGATCAGCCAATGCTCCAACCATGCTAGTAACTGCCCTGTAATTCCAAGGGCTCTTATCTTGCTAAGCAGACTCATGTACAACACCTTGTCAAAGGCCTTCTGAAAGTCCAAGAACACCAAGGTCTATAGTTTCCTTTCTGCTGCCTCCCACCCTTCTTAAATAGCAGGGTAACATTTGCAATTTTCCAGTCATCCAGTACAATGCCAGAATCTATCGATTCTTGAAAGATCATTGTTAATGCCTTTGCAATCTCTCTAGCTACTTCCTTCAGAACCCGAGGATACACTTCATCAGGTCCAGGAGATTTATCCACCCTCAGATCATTAAGCTTCCTGAGCACCTCCTCAGTCGTAACTTTCACTGCACATACTTCACTTCCCTGACACTCTTGAATGTCCGGTAAGTGGGAGGTCTTCAAAACTGAAATTTTGAGAGTACAGAGTTTATATGTGCCTGTCAAAATGAAAGCAAGAATAGCAGGTTTAGGGAACCCTGGTTTTCAAGAAATATTCAGGCCCTGTTGACGAAAAAGAAGGAGGTACATAGTAAATATAGGCAGGCAGGAACAAATGAGGTAATTAAGAGTATAAGAAATACAAGAGAACACTTGAGAAGGAAATCAGGAGGGCTAAAAGAAGGCATGAGGTTGCTCTGTCAGATAAGGTGAAGGAGAATCCTAAGGGTGTCTACAGGTAAGAGCAAAGGAATTACAAGAGAAAAAACTGGTCCTCTGAAAGATCAGAATGAATATCCATGCATGGAGCTGAAAGAAATGGGAACGATCTTCTTAAATGGATTTTTTTGCATCTCTCTTTATTTGGGAGATGGACACAGAGTCTATAGAAGTGAGGCAAAGCAGCAGCAAGGTCATGCTACCCTGTACCTTTGACACTGCTATACGAGAGCATTGATTAGTTTGTTCTAATGTTTAACAGGCTAAATTCTTTTCTTGTGTTCTCTCATTACATTTTCATTTTTAAAGGGTCTTTTTTACTCAATTCTAATTTGTGTTTTTAGTTATTTTCCGCCTCTGTCCATCTCTTTCAGTATTCTTGGACTTAATTTGTTGCCCAGTCAGTTGGAGAAAATCTGCCCTGTTTCTCTCCCACAAAAAAGAGTTCACTTACCTGAACCGTTTATCACAGCTAAGACCTTCCTGATTTGGGATTATCCTGTCCATTCACTTTCAGACTGATCCAGATTTGGGATTATCTCCTTCATTCACTTTCAGACTGATCCTGATTTGGGATTATATCCTTCATTCACTTTCAGACTGATCCTGATTTGGGATTATCTTGTTCATTCACTTTCAAATTATTTTCAGATAACACCTCTACATTTTTGACACCTGACTGGGCTACATTGTCCCAGGTTTCTATAGCAGAGAGCCAACACTTTGGAATTCTTTTTCAGAAAGGCAGAGCACAGCACTTCAGAACTAGCTGGTTTCTGATAACCAGTTTAACTAATTCTGCAGCCGATTCTCTCCAGGTAGCCGGCTAGCTCCATTGTAGGCACTAGCTCCCCAACATCAGAATCAGGTCTATTATCACCGGCATGTGGCATGAAATGTGTTAACTTAGCAGCAGCAGTTCAATGCAATACATAATCTAGCAGAGAAAAAATAATAAATAAAATAAAAATAATAACAATAATAAATAAGCAAGAAAAATCAATTACGTATGTTGAATAGATTAAAAAAACGTGCAAAAACAGAAATACTGTATATTAAAAAAAGTGAGGTACTCTCCAAAGATTCAATCTCCATTTAGGAATTGGATGGCAGAGGGGAAGAAACTGTTCCTGAATCACTGAGTGTGTGTCTTCAGGCTTCTGTACCTCCTACCTGATGGTGGCAATGAGAAAAGTGCATGCCCTGGGTACTGGAGGTCCTTAATAATGGATGCTGCCTTTCTGAGACACCACTCCCTGAAGATGCCCTGGGTACTTTGTAGGCTAGTGCCCAAAATGGAGCTGACTAGATTTATAACCTTCTGCAGCTTCTTTTGGTCCTGTGCAGTAGCCCCTCCATACCAGACATTGATGCAGTCTGTCAGAATACTCTCCAAGGTACAACTATAGAAGTTTTTGGGTGTAATTGTTGACATGCCAAATCTTTAAAAGCCGATGCCATCATTAAGGCCCCCATCACCCAGTACATGCCTCTTCTCATTGCTACTGTCAGGGAGGAGGTCCAGGAGCCTGAAGACACCCACTCAATGTTACAGCAATGGCTTCTTTCCCACTGCTGTGAGATTTCTGAATGGACAATGAGTCCATCAACACTACCACATTAATTTTTTTCTTTTTCCTCTCTTTTTGCACTACTTATATCTGACTTTATTTTATAGTATGTATGTATAAAATTAAATTAAATATATATAACAATAAAATCAAATATTGTTATTTGACATTCAGTGGCATCACCATCACTGAATCACCTACCATCTTGCTTCCTGGGAGTTACCATTGACAGGAAACTGAACTGTTTTGGCCATAAAAACACCATGACTACCAGAGCAAATCAAAGACTAAGAATCCTGTGACATGTTCCTCACCTCCTGGCTCGCCAAAGCCTGTCCACCATCTACAAGGCTCAGGTCAGCAGTGTAACGGAATACTCGCCACTCGTCTGGATGAGTGCAGCTCCATCAACATTCAAGAAGCTTGACACCATCCAGTACAAGGCAACCCACTTGATTGGTACCCCTTCCCCAAGCATCCAATCACTCCACCATCGACGAACAGTTGCGGCAGTGTGTACTATCTACAAGATACACTGCAATAACACACCAAAGTTCCTAAGGCAGCACCTTCCAGACCCACAACCACTATCATCTAGAGGGATGAGAACAGCAGATACCTGGGAACACCACCACTTGGAAATCCCCCATCAAGCCACTCACGATCCTGACTTGGAAACATATTGCCATTCCTTCATTGTCACTGGGTCAAACCGTGGAATTCCCTCCCTAACAGCACTGTGGGTGTACCTACACCTCAGGGACTGCAGTGGTTCAAGAAGGCAGCTCATCACCATCTTCTCAAGGGCAACTAGGGATGGGCAATAAATGCTGGCTTAGCTGGCAACACCCACGTCCCGTAAATGAATTAAAAACAAATATATATTCTGATTCTGATTCACTGCACTGTCTTCAATGCCTTTGTCACCTCACACCAGTTAGTCTCTTTCAGTGCATGAATAATGATTGTGAGAAAATAATTTTGTTCTGCAGCTTCAGCTAGTGTTTTCACAAAACCAGCCAACTCACTTAGGCTCAGCTTAGTCCAGTGGTTAGAAAAATCTCAAACTGTGTGCTATGTTACCAAAAGCTCCTTTCGAGAATGATCCATAACTAATTACACTATCACATGAATCTCTCTAAGTTTCTGTAGGGCTGACCTCAATCATTCTCTTTGCCAAGAAAGTCCATACTGCAATTACATCTCCAAATCATTTTCCTTACTACATTAATGACATTTTTAAATTGATGGTCCCTTGTCACTGATTCCCTATTTAATGGAAGCATATTATCTCCTGCTTAACCTATCAGAACTCTTCATAATCTTAGAAACTATTAAATCTGGTCTTTGCATTCATTCTGCCAAGGGATAGTGTGCCACTATTTCCAGCCTCTCTTCATTATTAAACCTTTTCATCTGAAATATTTAAGTGAATCTATATATTATTTTTTCTATAATGTCAATACTTATCCTGTGGTTAAAATGAACAAGGTCCTTTATGATGGATAGATTACAATCTCTTCAATTTTCTATGGGCTCTATAAAATCACTGTAAATATTATCTTCAGCACAATTGCAACCAGATCAACCATTTCATTCCTACTTTCCCTCAGTAGTTACTGCAGAATAGTAAATTTGGTAATAATAACAAAAGTTGGTGATGTTGTAGATATTGAAGAAGATTATCTAAGACTACAGTAGCATACAGAGTTGAGCTGAGTGCTGGCAGATGGCATTCAATTTTGACAAGTGTAAGGTGAAGGATTTTGGAAAGTCGTATACTAATATGACCTACACAGTAAACGATCGGGCACTGAGGGATGTTAATGAAAAGAGGGACACTGGGATTTAAATCCACAGTTCTCTGAAAGTACAACAATTAACCTTCGAACTGATACATCTCTGGATTGTGGGAAGAAACTGGAGCATCCGGAGGAAGCACATGTGCTCACAGGAAGGATGTACGTACTTCTTACAGAGGACATTGGAATTGAGCTCCAAACTCTGACACCCCAAGCTGTAATGCTGGTGGCATCCGTTAGTCTTGCGAGACCATGGATCTGCACCTGGAAAGTCTTGCTTCAGTTTGTGTTGGTAGAGCAGTGTCTGTTGTGGCTGTAGAGGCCCACATGGGAGTGACAGTCTCGGCTGCAGTGACTGCACTTGAAGGCGCTGTCCTCCAGTGTTGTCTTGGTACTGTTTTTCTGACGTGTGCGCTTTTCTTCAGCAGCAAGCCTCAGCTTCTCTTCTCCTCTTTTTAGACCTCTACGTAGTTCCAGCCTCCAGCGAGAGCAATCGCTTGCAATTCCTCCCACTCTCGACATTCATGTTCAGTGACCTCATGTCTCTCTTGCAGATATCTTTGAAACGAAGATGGGGCCACCCTTGTGTTCTCTTGCCGGAGGCCAGTTCCCCGTACAGCAGGTCTTTTGGGATCCTCCCGTCTGACATGCGGTGTACGTGGCCCAGCCAGCGGAGACGGCGTTGTTGAAGCAAGGTGAAGAGGCTGGGTATCTGGGTGCAGGCCACAACCTCATTGTTGGTGACTCAGTCAGTCCACTTGATGTCCAGGTTGCGTCTCAGGTTGCGAAGGTGGAAGGCGTTGAGAGTAGAGGCTCCAGGTCTCGCTGCCATAAAGCAGTGTGCTGAGGACGCAGGCCCTGTAGACTGCAACTTTGGTGTGCGTCATCAGCTTTCTGTTCTCCCAGACTCTCTTTGTCAGCCCGGCGAATGTTGAGGCTGCTTGTCTGATCCGTCTGTTGATCTCGGGGTCTAGGGAGAGGCTGTCCGTGATGGTGGAGCTAAGGTATGTAAACTTGTGAACTACCTCCAGCTCGTAGTTGTTGATGGTAATGGCAGGGGGGTGCTCAACGCCTTGGCCCAACACATTGGTCATCGTCAGGCTGATGGTCAAGCTGAAGTCCTGACAGGCTCTTGAGAAGCTGTCCATGAGGCAGTTGCTCTTCAGAGTGTGTTGCCAGTGCCGCGTAGTCTGCAAACAACATGTCCCTGATGAGTACTTCACGAACCTTGGTTTTCGCCCTCAGCTGGGACAGACTGAACAGCCACCCGTCTGATCTGGCGTGGAGGTAGACACCATCAGTTGATGTTCCATAGGCCTGCTACAGCATGACAGCAAAGAAGATGCCAAACGGGGTGGGGGCAAACACACAGCCCTGCTTCACACTGCTGCGGATGTTGAAGGCCTCTGAAGAAGAGCTGTCGAACTGAACGACGCCCTTCATGTCTGTGTGGAGTGACTGAACTATCCTGAGGAGCCTTGGGAGACAACCAACCCTGGCGAGGATTTTGAACAGGCCGTCTCTGCTCACGAGGTCGAAGGCCTTTGTGAGGTCAGTGAAAGCGACGTAGAGCTGTTGTCTTTGCTCTCTACATTTCTCTTGTAGCCGTCGAAGGGAGAAGACCATGTCGATTGTGGAGCGTTCTGACCTGAAACGGCACTGAGACTCGGGATATACCCTTTTGGCTATTTTCTGCAATCTGTTCAGGACCACGTGGGCGAAGACCTTCCCAACGATGCTCAGCAGGGAGATTCCCCTGTAGCTGTTACAGTCGCTTCTGTAGGGTGACAATGTTGCAGCCTCTCATGTCTTGCGTGGTAACTGCTATGCTACTGTGGCGCCCCCTTGTGGTTCGTGCCATTTCAGAAGCCAGGTTGCAGACTGCTTGAGTTGACTTGCCCTGCCAGGTGTCAGCAGATAGTTGAGAACAATATATAAAGTAAAACATCTGTGGCCAGTAGACATTCAGCTGGGTTACTCATGACCTGAAATGCAGAATTACTAGCACCTCTAACTAATCTCTGCTGGTAAATTCCAACACTGCTATCTGTGGATAAGGAGGAAAATCCCCAGGAATGTCTTGTCCACTAAAAACATGAAAAAGCCAATCAAATTACCAGAGAACACTGCTAATTTATTTATTTTTTTACTTATTGAGATACAGTACAGAATAGGCCCTTCCAGCCCTTCGAGCCGCACTGCCCAGTAATGCCCTGATTTAACCCCATCCTAACCATGGGACAATTAGCCTAATTAGCCTACCAACCGGTATGTCTTTGGAGTGTGGGAGGAAACAGGAGCACTTGGAAGAAACCCACACAGTCATGGGGAGAACGTACAAACTCCTTATAGGCAGTGACGGGAGTTTAACCTGGGTCGCTGGTACTGGTATCGTGCTAACCACTATACTACCATGATGCCAGATGTTAATATTATCTGATTGTTTGATTCGGCCTACAACACCACAGGGTGATGGATCTGCGTGTAGGAGGGAAAATGACAATCTGGCTGAGTGGTGCCACAGTAACAACCTCTCACTCAATGTCAGCAAGACCAAGGAGCCGATTATTGACTTCAGAAAAAGGAAACCAGAGGTCCATGAGCCAGTCCTCACTGGAGGATCAGAGGTGGAGAGGCTCAGTAACTTTAAACTCATCAGTGTTGTTATTTCAGAGGACCAGTCCTGGGCCCAGCACGTAAGTGCCATTATGAGGAAAGCACGGCAGCACCTCTATTTCTAAGGAAGTTTGTGAAGATTCAGCATGAGATCTAAAACTTTGACGAACTTCTATAGATGTGTAGTGGAGAGTATATTTACTGGCTGCATCACATCCTGGTATGGAAACCCCAATCCCCTTGAATGGAAAATCCTCCAATAAGTCATAGATATGCTCAGTGAATCACAAGTAAAGTCCTCCTCATCATTGAGCACATCTACATGAAGCACTGTCACAGAAAAGCAGCATCATTCATCATGGACCCACACTATCCAGGCCATGCTCTCTTCTCACTGCTGCCACCAGGAAGCAAGTGCAGGGTCCTCAGAACTCACAGCACTAGGTTCAGGAAGTTATTACCCTTCAACCATCAGGCTCTTCAACCAGAGGGGATAACTTCACTCATCCCATCACTGGGCTGTTCTCACAACCCATAGACTCAATTTCAAGGACTCTTTATCTCATGCTTTCAATATTTATTATTTATTTATTTATTTATTTTTATTTTTGTTACTTGCACTGGCAGAATGCTAAAGTTGACACGGTCTTTCATTGGTCCTGTTATTGTTGTTATTCCATAAATTTTTAAAGTATGCCCACAAGAAAATGAATCTTAGGATTGTATATGGTGACATATATGTACTTTGATCATAAATTTACTTTTAATTTTGAAAATCACAGTGAGTTAGCATCTGGATGAATGGGAACCATTTCCTGCATTCCCCATTTTCCATTAAACTTAACAGGTTCACCGGAAAACCTGTGTCGCATCTTTAGAAAAAGGTAAATTAAAACTATTTTGTAATATTAATAGAAGTGATATATAACAGCCAGAAATATTAACAAAGCTGGCATCAAAGTTCCCAGGATTCCAGAAGATGAGAGTTGAATTTGAATTTATTTAAATCTTACATCTGTCCCAGAACCTGAGGGAGTAAAAATCTTTGTGTTATGACTCTGTCACAATGCCCAGACCTGTGAACTATAAGTCTAATGGTTTGTAGAAAGAATCTGCTCCGTAGCCTATTGGTCCTGGCTTTTTTTTGCTGCGGCACCATTTGCCAGACGGAAGCAGCTGAAACAGTTTATGGTTGGGGTGACTGGTGTCCCTAATGATCTCCCAGGCCTTCTTTCTGCACCTGCTGCTGTAAATGTCCTCAATGGAGGGAGGTTCACATTCACGGATGTGCTGGGCTGTCCGTGCCACTCTGCAATGCCCAGCGATCAAGGTTGGTACAGTTCCCGTACCAGGTAGTGATACAGCCAGTCAGTGTGCTTTCAATGCTGCCCCTGCAGAAAAGTCTTGAGGATCTCAGGGCTCAGACTGAACTTTAGTCGCCTGAGGTGGAAGAGTCGCTGTTGTGCTTTTCCTGCAGGTGAGATCTTTGGTGATGTGTATACCGAGAAATATGCAACTACTCACCCCCTGAACTGCAGTCCCATTGATGTTGATCAGAGTGAGCCTGTCTCCATCCTCCTGTAATCCTCGATCAGCTCTTTTGTTTTTTTTTGGACATTTAGAGAGAGGTTGTTATCTTGGCACCACTATGTCAGGGTGTTAACCTCTGCTCCGTAGGCTGTCTAGTCACTGCTAGAAATAAGGCTGATCAATGTCATGCCATCTGGAAATTTGATTAGCAGATTGGAGCTGTGTGTGGCAGCGTTGTCATGGGTGTAAAGGGAGGAGAGGAGGGAAATCAGGACACAACCCTGGGGGCAGCTAGGATTGGAGTTCTACTCCAATCTGAACTTCTAGCCAAATGCTAGAAGATGCCAAAATATCATCATTAGGCACATATTTAATAATAAATCAATCACTGGGATTTTACCAGCCCCCTTCTGCTCCAAGCCTTATCCTTGGGAGATGGGATGAACTCCGAGGCTGGGAATGATTGCCTTTGACATCAAGACATCATAACTTCCAATTTAAAGACTAAGGATAAGTAGGGAGCTGAAGTCCTATTGAAAACAGTAGAATTATCCTTGACCTTTGAAAGAAAAGTATATTTCAGAACCTTTTTTCAAGCTGGTATCAATTTCCTGGTGTACTTTCTGCACAAACAATCAAAGGTGTTGCAGGGTAATACGTAAATTGAATGGGTGATGAAGGTCAGTGTCTCAGCCACAGGACATCACTGCAGCAGGTCCTCATGGAAGAGACCAAGTCCAATCATTTTCAGCTGATTCATCTTCTTCACCTTTCTTCCATCATCATGACATCCACCCTATGGTTTCCTCCCAACACCTTAAATCTGTGCCTTCTCATGTTCGCCATGTCCTCCCTGGGAAAAGGTTTCTAGCTGTACACTCATTCTATGCCTCTTATCATCTTGTACACCTCTGTCAAGGCACCTCTTATCCTCCTTCACTCTAAAGAGAAAAGCCCTCGCTCGCTCAACCAGTCATCATGCTGGTAAACCTCCCCTGCACCCTCTCTACATCCTTCCTATAATGAGACAACCAGAACTGAACATAGCACCCACAGTGTGATCTATCCAGAGTTTTATAGACCTGCAACATTACCCGACTAATGAAGGCCAATACACCATGCACATTCTTCATAGTGCTTGTAAAACATAGGGAATACAGGTAAATTAGGGCCATTTCCCCTCATCAATAAATACAGGCATTTCTCAAATATTCACATGTTTCAAAAGTAACTTTTCTTCAACAAACCCTTACTGATTGTCTTGATTTTTGTTTGCATCCAGATAGACACGTAGTTTTATTTCAAGTGATGAATTGTATAAATTGGCCTGCAATCCACCATTTGAAGAGAGATCATGTGTAGGTGATACATGCTGTGATTAATGTACAAACCAGAGAGCAGAAAATCAGAAACATAAGAGATTGAACCGACACTGGAAATCCAGAGTAACACACAAAATGCTGTAAGAACTCAGTAGGTCAGGCAGCATCTATGGAGAGGAATAAACAATTGATGTTTTGGGCTGAGACCCTTCTTCAGGTGAGTAACCTGGTGTAGGGAAGACATCCTCCATTAATAGCAGTTAATGTCGCGTTTTTTTTTAAGCCCTTATCTCCGAAAGGAGTCATCAGGATGCCGTTTTGCCGATTTTTTTTTTAGCAGGCTTTCTCATTTTTAAGAGCGGAATTGCTAGCTCGACGCTCAACCCAGCAGGGATGGAAAGCGTGCAAGGGAGCCGGTTGGATTCGAACCCAGGAGCCTTTGCTCCTAAGTCCAGCACTGAGCCGGCTACCATGCTATTACAGTTTGGAATTTGGAGTTCAGGCCACTCCTGTTGGTGCTGCCCTACAGTGTACACTCAGTCTGCAGACTGCCGAAGGCTTGTTCTTGCCAACAACAGCCGTGCTCCATCAGTCTACTGATCACTCAGGGACATCATGTCACTCAGGGACTTGGGCTATATAATGTATTTTTTTGTGTGACTGTATGTTTACTGTGTGCTTTGTGCTGTGTGTGAATGTTGGTACTGTGCCCTGGAGGAGGGCTGTTTCACTCAGCTGTATTCATGTATGGTTGAATGATAATTATTTTGAACTTGAAATTGATATCTGCTATTTGCACATAACTCCAAGATACTCCCTAACAGTGATCTTGATGGAATTTTAAGTTACTTATTTTCCCCCTTTTAATTTTTATCTTCAGCCGGTCCTTCTTTGTCCTCCTCTTCACTGCGCTTCTTACGCCCGACAGGAAAGTGGGTTCAAATCCTCTCCTCCAGCTTCCAGCTCATTCTTTCCTCCCATTGTTTTGCAATCCTGGGTTTGAATTGGTGATTAGTAGTCAGTATCTGTGCCAGCTCCTCTCCAACTCCCCTGAGCATGTTAGAGTGCAGTCAGCACCACTCATCCTTGTGACTCACCCTTACTGAGCCTGATTCTATTCATGCTTCAGAAATTACCATGATCATCTTCAAGTACATGTAGACTATTGCTATCAGCTGCTAAACTTCAAACAAGAGATCTGTATTTTAACAGCATCACTTACATGACACTTAGCTCATCCTAACTTATTTGAAACAATACAGGGTGCTCCCCGGTAGCGTAGTGGTTAGCACAGTGCTATTACAGCTCGGTGTCAGGGTCTGGAGTTCAATTCCAGCATCCTCTCTCAGAGGTTTGTACTTTGGCTGCAGTGATGCCTTGCTTTGTGCCTTTGGACTCACTTTTGCAAACATCCGTTCTGAATGCTATTTACTTACATTTATTGTTTGCACAGTTTTTTTCTGCACACATTGGGTGATTAGTGGCCTTTTTTTACTAGGTTCTATCAGGTTTCTTTGTTTTGTGGTTGCATGTAAGGAAATGAATCTCAAGGTTGTACAAAGTATGCAAAATTTGATAATAAATATACTTTGAACTTTGAACATACTTCCTGTGAGTGTGTGAGTTTCCTCCTGGAGCTTCGGTTTCCTCCCACAGTCCAAAGGTGTACCAGTCGGTAGGTTAATTGGTCATTGTAAATTGTAGTTAAGTGGATGGATTGCCCGGACAGCGTGGCTCATTGGGCCGCAAGGGTCTGTTCCATGGTGTACCGCTAAATAAAATAAACAAATACATTCGGCCAAACAAGAGAACATCTGCAGATGCTGGAAATCCAAGCAAAACACACAAAATACTGGAGGGACTCAGCAGGCCAGGCAGCACCTATGGAAAAGAGTACAATCGACGTTTCGGGTTCAGACCCCTTAGCAGGACTCTTAGCAAGTCCTGCAGAAGGGTCTCGGCCTGAAAAGTCAGCTGTACTCTTTTCCATAGATGCTGCCTGGCCTGCTGAGTTCCTGCAACATTTTGTGTGTGATGCTTAAATAAATTTGTCTAATCAGATCCACACTAGTTAGTTGAAGAATAGTGTCAGTATTCCCATTTCCACCCGCCCCCCCCCCCCCACCTTATATCCTGTACTCCTGGAACTTGTTCTCTCTCACATAGTCCCATCAACTCTACTCTGATTCTTTTTGCCACTTGCCTTCATGAGGGGCAATTTCCAGTGGCCAAATAAGCTGGCAGCAAGTCTTAGGAATGTGGGAGGAAACCAGAGCACCAGGAAGAAATCTATGCTCACATCGAGAATGTACAGATTCTGCATGGACAGCTAGACACTAGAGTACTACAGCACAGTACAGGCCCTTTGGCCCGCGATGTTGTGCCGACCCATATATTCCTTAAAAAATGTACTAAACCCACATAACCCTCTATTTTTCTTTCATCCATGTGCCTGTCCAAGAGGCTCTTAAATGCCCCTAATGTTTTAGCTTCCAGCATCATCCCTGGCAAGTCATTCCAGGCACCCACAACCCTCTGTGTAAAAAACTTACCCCTGATGTCTCCCCTAAACTTCCCTCCCTTAACTTTGTACATATGCCCTCTGGTGTTTGCTATTTGTGCCCTGGGAAACAAGTACTGGCTATCTATGCCTCTCATAATCTTGTAGACCTCTATCAAGTCCCCTCTCATCCTTCTACACTCCAAAGAGAGACGTCCCAGCTCTACTAATCTTGCCTCATAAGACTTGTTTTCCAATCCAGGCAACATCCTGGTAAATCTCCTCTGCACCCTCTCCATAGCTTCCATATCCTTCCTATAATGAGGTGAGAATTGAACACAATACTCTAATTGTGGTCTCATCAGAGATTTGTAGAGTTGCAACATGACTTCTCTACTCTTGAATTCAATCCCCCTATTAATGAAGCCTAGCATCCCATAGGCTTTCTTAACTATCCTATCAACCTGTGCAGCGACCTTGAGAGATGTATGGATTTGAACCCCAAGGTCCCTCTGTTCATCTACACTCTTAAGTAACCGACCAGTAACCCTGTACTCAGCCTTCTGGTTTGTCCTTCCAAAATGCATCACCTTGCACTTATCTGAATTGAACTCCATCTGCCACTTTTCTGCCCAACTCTGCATCCTGTCTATATCCTCCTGTCACCTTCGACAACCTACAGCTCCATCCACAACTCCTCCAATCTTCACGTCATCCGCAAACTTACTGACCCATCCTTCCACCTCTTCATTCAGGTCGTTTATAAAATTCACAAAGAGCAGGGGTCCCAGGACAGATCCTTGCGGCACTCCACTAGTCACTGACCTCCAGGCAGAATACTTTCCTTCCACCACTACCCTCTGCTTTCTTCCAGTGTAAGCCAATTTTTTAATCTAAACAGCCAAGGTTCCACTGATCCCATGCCTCATGACTTTCTGGATGAGCCTCTCGTGGGGGACCTTGTCAAATGCCTTGCTAAAATCCATGTAGACCACATCTACCACCCTACCTTCATCAATTTCTTTTGTTACCTCTTCAAAAAATTCAATTAGGCTCGTGAGGCACGACCTTCCCTTCACAAAGCCATGTTGACTATCCTTGAGTAGACTATACTTCTCCAAATGCTCGTAGATCCCATCCTTAAGAATCCTTTCCAATAGTTTGCAGACCACCGACGTAAGACTCACCGGTCTATAGTTCCCAGGATTCTCCATATTACCTTTTTTAAACAAGGGAACTACATTTGCCATTCTCCAATCCTCCAGCACCTCCCCTGCAGCCAAAGAGGATTCAAAGATCATAGCTACTGCTCCAGCGATCTCTTCTCTCACTTCCCACAGCAACCTGGAGTATATCACGTCCGGCCCTGGGGACTTATCAATCTTGATGTTTTTAAGAAGATCCAACACTTCTTCTCAGCACACAGGCCTGTTCTATTTCGACCTCACCCTGATCAAGGTCCTTTTCACTTGCGAATACTGAAGCAAAGTAATCATTTAGGACCTCCACAATTTCCTCCGCCTCCAGGCACATGTTGCCTTCTTTATCCTTTAGCGGCTCCACCTTTATTCTTGTCATCCTTCTGTTCTTCACATACGCATAGAATGCCATGGGGTTCTCCTTAATCCTACATGCCAAGGCCTTCTCATGCCCCCTTCGAGCTCTCCTAATTTCTTTCTTAAGCTCCTTCCTGGATACCCTATATTTCTCATGAGCCCCTCCTGCTTCCTGCTTCTTATATCTAACATATGCTTCCTTCTTCCTCTTGACGAGTTGTCTCACGTGTTTCGTCAGCCATGGTTCCCTTTTCCTACCATTTTTTCCTTGTCTCAGTGGGACAAACCTATCCTGAACCCAGCACAAGTGGTCCCTGAACTTCCTCCACATTACTTCTGTGCTTTCACCCTTGAACATCTGTTTCCGATTTACTCTTGCTAGTTCCTGCCTCATCCCTTCATAGTTAGCCCTTCCCCAGTTAAGCACTTTCCCATTTTGTCTGTGTTTACCCTTTTCCATAGCTATGCTGAAGCTAAGGGAGTTGTGGTCACTCTCACCAAAATGCTCCCCCACCAAGAGGTCTGCCACCTGACCAGGTTCATTACCCAGAACTAGATCCAGTATGGCCTCTCGTCTCGTCGGCCGGTCCACATACTGTGTCAGGAATCCTTCTTGAACACACCTGAAAAATTCAGCCCCATCTATCCCCCTTGCAGTCAGGAGGTGCCAGTCAATATGAGGGAAGTTGAAATCACCCATAACTATGACCCTGTATTCCCTGTACCATTCTAAAATCTGCCTGCTTATCTGCTCCTCGGGGGCCTATAGACTACTCCCAGCACAGTGATTGATCCCTTCCTGTTTCTGACTTCCACCCACACCGACTCAGTGGACACTCCCTCTGCAGCGTCCTCCCTTTCTATAGCCGTAACACTATCGCTGATCAGTAATGCTACTCCCCCACCCGCCTTCTCTACCTCCCATCCTATTCCTTTTAAAACACCTAAACCCCAGTACATGCATCAGCCAATCCTGCCCTTCCTCCAGCCAAGTTTCAGGAACGGCCACAACATCGTAGTTCCATGTACTGATCCATGCTCTAAGTTCATCCCCTTTATTCCTAATACTCCTAGCATTGAAATAGACACAGTTCAACCCCTCTAATTAGTTACATTTATGTTTTGTCCCCTACCTGTCCTTCCTCACCAACTCAGCTCTGGAGTCAGGATCAATCACAGCTCACTGGAATTCTTTGACCTTGGCTGAACTGGAAGATGATTTCCACAAATGAGAAAATCTGCAGATGCTGGAAATCTGAGCAACACACAATGTCGACCCAAAACGTTGACTGTACTCTTTTCCATAGATGCTGCCTGGCCTGCTGAGTTCCTCCACCATTCTGTGTGTGTTGCTTGGATTTCCGGTACCTGCAGATGTTCTGTTGTTTGGCCAGATTTATTTTATTTAGAGGTACAGCATGGACCGAAAATTTTCATCCCAAAACGTCGACTGTATTCTTTTCCTCGATGCTGCCTGGCCTGCTGTGTTCCTCCAGCATTTTGTGTGTGTTGGAAGATGATTTGTTTGCCAACAAGACGAATTTTCTGACCCACATTATTTAAATATTTACAGTTTTCACATAACTGAAACATACAAATAAGATATGAAATTATTGCCCCACATCCTTAGGACAATTCCATTCAATAGGAACTTAATTCTTTCCAACCACCCTCAGAGGTCTAGTCCTGATGGAGAATCTTGGTTCGAAATGTTGGTTTTTATTCCTCTCTGTAGATGCTACCTGACCTGCTGAGTTCCTACAGTATTTTGTGTGTTGCCCATCTATCACCTGCCAGCGTGTCCTCCATGCCCTCCCTGTACCTTTTTATTCTGACTTCTGCCATGGCCTGACACTGTCCACCAGCAACTCAGATAATGGAATGACATGACCCAAGGGAGCGTTCATGCCAGGAGATAGGGTCAACACAGGTGGACAAAGGGACTGCAGCTTGCACTAACATTGACTTAGTTGTGTTCTGCCTTGTAAAAAATGTGTATAGTTTATGTTTAATTAATGTCTTTTTGTTTGTGAATGCTTCAATGTGCCTGTGATGTTGTTGCAAGTAAGCTTTTCATTGCAACTGTGCATACATGGGCTTGTGCGTATGCAAACAAACTCAGCTTTGACCTTGACATGCTGGAGTGATGGAAAGAGCTGTGAGAAGAACTCAGCAACAGCACCATGGATGGTCCAAAGCTGGCTGTGAAAGGAGGAAGTTGGGCCTGGGGCCAGCATCCCCATCCCATAAAAACCCAGAGCTACAGAAATGTCAACAGAAGCTCCAAAGAGGAAAAGAGACAGAGGAAGGATACTCCAAGAAGATGGGCTACATCTGGAGACAATGTGAAGGACTGTCCCCGTACAGAAGACTCTGGTGAGCTGCAGTCGGCTGCCTGTGCCCTGTTAGGGCTGATGGGCTTAAGTAAGAGGAAATCTGTGGGTCATGCAGCAACTGTGAATGGAAATGGACAGTCTACGTTTTGGGTCAAGATCCTTAATTTAGACCAAGGATTCCCAACCTTTTTTATGCCATGGACCAATACCATTGAGCAAGGGGTCTGGAGACCCCAGGTTGCAAACCCCCGACCTAGACTCATTGTGGACCAAAATATCAATTGTTCATTTCCCTCTACAGGTGCTGCCTGATCCACTAAGTTCCTCCAGCATATGTGGTCCATAGCAAGGCTGTACACAGGCCCCACTCTGCAAATGACTGAGGCAAGGACTTCAATAGAACAGAAGGCCTTTTTGTTTAGGTCCTTGAGACAAATTTTGGCAATCTATTTGATGGGTAAAATATAAAAAAGAGAAATATATTTTTCTTCTGACCTTTCACTTGGCCAGTTCACTTTTAACAGCAAGGGAATAGTATTAAAAATGAAGCAACAACATTATGAGATCTTTATTCAAATTACTCACAGTTCTGTGTCTGCCTGCTGCTATGCTGACTGCTCATTTGCTGTCCGTGGAATAACTTTGGCAACAGACCAGGAATGGTTACAGCAGAGGACGGATACCAAACAAGCCAGCAGACAAAGAGCGTATGTGACACACAGGGAACTAGAGTTGCCTTTGTCATTCACCATGGCTGCCTGCGAAGATCTGCAAATTGTAACAGCGAACCATTAAAGACAATCTCTGGAGGTTCGAGGATCTTAATACACAGAATGACTTTTTTCTGTTGTGGTGTTAATTGAAAGGGCAGGGACATTTGGCACCAGTGAGTGACAAGTGGTTCTCTAAGCACCTCTGGCAGATGTAACCCTGTCAGAGCATTTAAAATTGAAGTTTTGTCTGGAAACTGATCACTAACAGCAGATGAAGTGAAGGTTGATTCTGGGACACCAGCTCTTCCCTAAGCTGTCCCCAAAGGAAAGCGAAATGAGCAAAATATATCTGCATTCCTAAAATAGCAGCAGGCAGTGTGAGCTGACTGGCCTGCAGGAAAAAAACATGAAAAGTACCTTACAGGCATTCATTCAGCTTCTATTTTGTTCAGTGCTTTACCACAAGTCTTTCACTGTTTCTGGTCAGCAGCTTAGACCAAAGCTGCACAGCTGCTACTGGAGCTAAGCAATGATAACGGTATGGACTGTGGGGATGAATACAAACCTCGGTGAGTGTTATTATGCTTTGTTAAATACTGCTTCATTTCTATCGACTTCGAATACGGTGTTAATGATTATAGCTACTCCTGTTTATCATTGTGTCCTTCCAGATGCATGTAGACAAGTGAAATCCGCTTATTTTGTTATTTTAATGTTACACATTAAATATCACCTACTGGAGAAATGAAAAAGGCCGTGCACGTAATATTATTGAATTCTAAATTCCCATCAATAGCACAATATTTGAACGATATCGGCAGCCCACAGAGTATTCCATACTGTGAACTGCAGCAAAGCGAGCATTCAATAATCCGTCTCAAAGTGCAATATTTCAGCAGCCCACGGGGCATTCTGTACAGTGAACTGCAGCAAAGCGAGTATTCAGCAATCTGTCTCAAAGTGCAATATTTCAGAGTACCGCCGAGTGTTGCAATCTTGTGTTAACTAGAATTAGAAACCTCATTCAAATGCCCAGTGGAGCACATTACTGCTTGTCTCAGATAGGGTGATCGTTAAAATGACATGGAAGATTTGAAAAAAACTTACTTTGCAAGTAGATTTTATACTGTAATGCTGAAACCCTTTATTAAATTGCAATTGTTTGTTGGATTGATTAAAATTATGATGTTGTACTTTAGTATTTTCCCAGATCATAGCATTTTTGCTTTAATTATATGGATGTAAAACTGTATGAATTATTCTATTTCATTATTAATTGATAAGAAACAGTATCAGGTTTAATATCACTGGAATATGTTGTAAGATCCGTTGTTTTGTGGCAACAGTGCATTGCAATACATAATAATAAAAAATTATAAATTATAATAAATATATAAATTAAATGTAGTGCAAATAAGAGCAAAAATATTGAGATATTGTACTTGATTTCATTGTCCATTTAGAAATCTGATTACAGAGGGGAAGAAGCTGTTCCTGAAATGCTGAATGTGTGGCTTCAGGTTCCTGTACCTCCTCCCTGATGGTAGCAATGAGAAGAGGGGTTGTCCTGGGTGGTGGGAGGCCTTAATGATGGAAGCTGCCTTTTTAAGGCATCACCTTTTGAAGATGTACTTGATGCTGGACAGGCCAGTGCCCATTATGGAGCTGGCTAAGTTTACAACTTTCTGCAGCTTTTTCCAATGCTGTGCAGTGGTCCCTCCATACCAGATGGTGATGCACCCAGTTAGAGTGCTCTCCACGGTACATCAGTAGAAATTTGTGAAATGTCCTCCTTGCTTTTCTACCCTTATACAGATATTTTCTACTTCTTGTCAGAGAAAATTGTTAGTTCAACACTTTGTATATATTTGTCTACATACTTTTGATTATGGGTTTAATTAGAATTTCTCCTATGGTTTTGTGAATGATATTAATTGCACCTGGAGCAAGATGGAAGTCCATTTACAATACTTAAATAAAGTAATTTTTTTTTTTACCAGCAATGTATATCAGCAGAGATGATTGCAATACTGTTTATCCTGCATGAATGTTGAGTATGTGCTTGGATGTTGAGTACCTTGGCTGACATGTTGCTTTCCAAGCTGTCGTGACTGTTCATCTATACTTTTAGTCAGTGTTGATCAACAGAGGAATGCAGACAAAAGTGGTGTGAAGCTCCTTCCGTCAGAAAGACAGATGGTGAACTGGGATTGTGTTTGATACATTGCTGCTAATTATGGGGATTTAATTTATCAATGCCAATTAGATTAATGTAAAGTGTAACTGGGTAGTTACATCATTGATTATTTCAAATTGTCTTTTTATTAATTTGTGTACTACATTGCTTTCTATCAATTTTCTAAAAGTTTCCCAAAATAATGTTCTGATAGAATTCAAATAGTTTTCTGATTAAAAATTGCCAACTCAAAACATTTTACGAATATTGGTGAGGTACTTGTAAAATCAGAATCAGAATCGGGTTTAATATCACGGGCAAATGTCATGAAATTTGTTAATATGCAGCAACAGTATACTGCAATGCATGATAATACAAAAACTGTACATTGCAATGAGAAATATGTTTTTCAAAATTAAATTAAATATGTAGTACAAAAAGAGAGTGAAAAGCAATATTGAGGTAGTGTATTTAGGTTCATTGTTCTGGTCAGAAATCTGACGGTGGAAGGGAAGGAGCTATCCCTGAAACATTGGGTGTGTGTCTTCAGGCTCTTGTACCTTCTCCTTGATGGTAGCAGTGAGAAGAGGGCATGTGCTGAGTGATGAGGGTCCTCAGTGATGGATTTTTGAGGCCAGGAAGGCTTGTACCCATGATGGACCTGGCTGAGTTTAGGATCTTCTGCAGCTTCTTCCAATCCTGTGCAGTGGCCCCTCCATACCAGACAATGATGCAGTTAGTTAGAATGCTCTCCATAGTACATCGGTAGAAATTTGTGAGACTCTTTGATGCCTTACCAAGTCTCCTCAAACTCCTGATGAAATATAGCTGCTGTCATGCCTTCTTTGTGATTGCATCAGTATCTTGGGCACGGGATAGATCAATGATCCACTAATATGTGAACAATTCCCTGCTATTACCAACAGAATACGTAGTAGGTATATTGGCGTGAAACTGTTAGGGTTGGATCGGATATTTTTAAAAATTGTATTTGGGATCTGGGCAGCACTGACAAGAGTTAGAATTTATGCCATATCTTTAATTGTGCTGGAAAGGAGGTGGTGAGCGGCCTTGTTAAACTTGCAGCTGAAGGTAGTCATCCAGTTCTGCCGGGCGAGGAGTTCTAGTGTAGTGCCGCAGAACCTGTGTTCTGATGGCAATCGGTGATAAATCAAGCACCTCAGAATGCACTTGGTCACAATTTTAACATCCAGTTAGCAGTAACTGCAGCACCAATTGTCTCAACTGAAAGACTCTGGAACCGGAGCAAATAACTTCGCTCACCCCAACACTGAACTGTTCCCACAAACGATGGACCTACTTTCAAGGACTCTTCATCTCATATTCTCAAAATGTATTGCTTATTTACTATTATTTTTATTTCTTTTTGTTTTATTTTGCACACTGGTTGTCTACCTTGTTGGATGCAGTCTTTCATTGATACTATTATGGCTATTGAATTTATTGAGTATGCCTGCAAGAAAATGAATCTTAGGGTTGTATATGGTGACAATGTACCTTGATAATAAATTTGCTTTGAACCTTGTACTTTGACATGTTGTAAAATCATAATGATTCAAGCTAGTTTTCAAGGATTAAATCTGAACTATAATTCTTAAATACAGTAAGACCATAAGATATAGGAGATTGTGGTGGCGTTTGCAGTGATCTTTCAAGAATCAATTGATTCTGGCAGGATCGCAGAGGAATGGAAAATTGCAAATGTGACTCCACTCTTCAAGAAGGGAGAGAGGCAGAAGAAAGGAAATTATAGGTAGTTGGTCTGATCTCAGTGCTTAGGAAGATGTTGGAGTCAATTGTTAAGGATGTTGTTAACGGTGTTCTTCAAAAATTTCCAACAGATTTGTCAGGCAAGATTTACTCTTGAGGAAACCATGCTGACTACAGCCTATTTTATAATATGTCTTCAGGCCCTGATGGTGTAACTGGAAGAGAGTGTTCCAGAAAATCCTCAACCCCTCATTGCTGCGGTTGGAGGTTCCCACCGGCTTCAAAAGGGCGACAATCATATCAGTGCCCAAGAAAAGCAGAGTGGACTGCTTCAATGGCTATTGCCCAGTGACACTCACATCTACTGTGATGAGGTGCTTTGAGAAGTTGGTCATGGCTAGAATCATCCGCCGTGATTTTCCTATCACCACAGCAGATGCGATTTCACTGGCTCTTCACTTGGCCTTGAACAATAGTAATAGTAATACTTACACCAGGCTGCTGTTTACTGATTACAGTTCAGTGTTCAACAGAATCATATCTGCAGTTCTAATAAACAAGCTCCAAAACCTGGGTCTCTGTACCTCTGTAACTGGATCCTTGACTCCCTCACTAGGAGACCACAGTCTGTGCGGATCGGAAATAACGTTTTATCCCTACTGACAATCAATACTGGCACATCTCTGGGATGAGTGCTTAGTCCACTGCTCTATTCTCTCTACTTTATATTTATAAATGTATAAATTTGCTGTTGACACGACTATTGGTGGTAGAATTTCTGATGATGATGAGGAAGTGCACAGGAGTGAGGTAGATCAGCTGGCTGAGTGGTGATCATTGGCACGAGGAGATTTCCAGTCTATGAAATTCGACAGCCTATCTCCATTGCTTTCACAGTCTAATATTTCTGATCTTCTTCCAATTGAATGCAGGAATGGTGTGCCAGCATTTCTGAATGTGACCCTAATGACTTGTTATGCTGGATAAGATCAGCATGGGTGCTGCATGAGAATGTTGAGAATGGTGCAGGCACTACTAAACCGGGCAGTGATCTTCTAGTTACTGAAACCAGTGAATTCCACTTTAAATATGTCCAAGTTGTGGGTATATTTAAAGTGGAGGTTGAGACGTTCTTGATTCGCCAGGACATCAAAGGTTATAGGGAGAGAGCAGGAGAATGCAATTGAGAGGGATAATAAATCAGCCTTGATGGAATGGCAGAACCAATTCAATGGGCTGAATGGCCTAATTTTGTTCCGATGTCTTCTGGTCTTATGTTCTTAATTCATTAGTTGATAACGCTCAGAAAGATGCTATTGTTTAGTGCAGGAAACTTTGCCTACTATTAAACACTCCCAATCTCCCAATCTCTTACACAGGATCACAATGCCTTGTTCAATCCCTTCCTACCTATGTTTGTGACACTTCTCACGCTCTTAAACTTTTCGATGATTTTAAGTTCCCTGGTTCCCACCGCTTTATTTTCATCATGGATGTCCAGTCCCTATATACTTCCATCCCCCATCAGGAAGGTCTCAAAGCTCTACGCTTCTTTTTGGATTCCAGACCTATTCAGTTCCCCTCTACCACCACTCTGCTCTATCTAGCGGAATTAGTCCTTACTCTTAATAGTTTCTCCTTTGGCTCCTCCCACTTCCTCCAAACTAAAGGTGTAGCTATGGGCACCCGTATGGGTCCTAGCTATGCCTGCCTTTTTGTTGGCTTTGTGGAACAATCTATATTCCGTACCTATTCTGGTATCTGTCCCCCACTTTTCCTTCGCTACATCGACAACTGCATTGGCGCTGCTTCCTGCACGCATGCTGAGCTCGTTGACTTCATTAACTTTGCCTCCAACTTTCACCCTGCCCTCAAGTTTACCTGGTCCATTTCCGACACCTCCCTCCCCTTTCTAGATCTTTCTGTCTCTATCTCCGGAGACAGCTTATCCACTGATGTCTACTATAAGCCTACTGACTCTCACAGTTATCTGGACTATTTCTCTTCTCACCCTGTCTCTTGCAAAAATGCCATCCCCTTCTCGCAATTCCTCCGTCTCTGCCGCATCTGCTCTCAGGATGAGGCTTTTCATTCCAGGATGAGGGAGGTGTCCTCCTTTTTTAAAGAAAGGGGCTTCCCTTCCTCCACCATCAATTCTGCTCTCAAACGCATCTCCCTCATTTCACGCACATCTGCTCTCACTCCATCCTCCCGCCACCCCACTAGGAATAGGGTTCCCCTGGTCCTCACCTACCACCCCACCAGCGTCCGGGTCCAACATATTATTCTCCGTAACTTCCGCCACCTCCAACGGGATCCCACCACTAAGCACATCTTTCCCTCCACCCCCCCTGCTTTCCGCAGGGATCGCTCCCTACATGACTCCCTTGTCCATTCGTCCCCCCCATCCCTCCCCACTGAATTCCCTCCTGGCACTTATCCTTGTAAGCGGAACAAGTGCTACACATGCCCTTACACTTCCTCCCTTACCACCATTCAGGGCTCCAGACAGTCCTTCCAGGTGAGGCGACACTTCACCTGTGAGTCGGCTGGGGTGATATACTGCGTCCGGTGCTCCCGATGTGGCCATCTATACATTGGCGAGACCCGACGCAGACTGGGAGACCGCTTTGCTGAACATCTATGCTCTGTCCGCCAGAGAAAGCAGAATCTCCCAGTGGCCGCACATTTTAATTCCACATCCCATTCCCATTCTGACATGTCTATCCATGGACTCCTCTACTGTAAAGATGAAGCCACACTCAGGTTGGAGGAACAACACCTTATATTCCGTTTGGGTAGCCTCCAACCTGATGGCATGAACATCGACTTCTCTAACTTCCGCTAGGCCCCACCTCCCCCTCGTATCCCATCTGTTACTTATTTTTATACACACATTCTTTCTCTCACTCTCTTTTTTCTCCCTCTGTCCCTCTGAATATACCCCTTGCCCATCCTCTGGGTACCCCCCCCCCCCATCTTTCTTCCCGGACCTCCTGTCCCAAGATCCTCTCGTATCCCTTTTGCCTATCACCTGTCCAGCGCTTGGCTCCATCCCTCCCCCTCCTGTCTTCTCCTATCGTTTTGGATCTCCCCCTCCCCCTCCCACTTTCAAATCTCTTACTAACTCTTCCTTCAGTTAGTGCTGACGAAGGGTCTCGGCCCTAAACATCGACTGTACCTCTTCCTAGAGATGCTGCCTGGCCTGCTGCGTTTACCAGCAACTTTGATGTATGTTGCTTGAATTTCCAGCATCTGCAGAATTCCTGTTGTTTGCAGTTTACAGTATGGTTCAGTAAGTTAGAGTAGACCCTGTTCATTTGGAGGGTGAGCTGGTAAATCTCGTGTGCTGGCAGAGAGTCCTGTGGCTGTAGGGCTGATCTTGGGATCTTCAGCCATCCCGATCATTATCATCCTTGGTCGGATGACTTGGTGGCAGTTCCTCTGGGCTGCTGTCTCATGAGGAGGCTGAGGAGATGCTAGGGTTACGACCAAGAGAGACAATTTAGGGAATAACTCCTATCTGACTCTGGGGTGTATCAATCCCTTCAGCATCAAGTAGGTGGTGAATGGCCCTGCACCAACATACGTTCCTCATAAGTTAACCTTTTAATTCCTGAAATCATCCTTGTGAATCTTCTCTGGTCCCTCTTCAATGCCAGCACGTTTCCTTAGATAAGGGCCCCAAAATGCTCAAGTGTGGTCTGACCAATGCCTATAAAGTCTCAGCATTACCTCCTTGCTGTTATATTCTAGTCTTCTCAAAATTAATGCTAACATTGCGTTTGCCTTCCTCACCACCAACTCAATTTTAAGGGTGGTTTCCTTTCCAGTCTGGCATGCAACAGCAGTGTGTGTTCTCAGCGGGAGTGCTCCAGGTCCTGTTTAAATGCACGATCTGGGTATAAACATCTTTTTGACCAATCTCTGTGGAATATTTGAATCGGTTTAGTGCTGTGTGCAGAACCAGATTTTCTCACAGTAAAAGAGTTAATTTCATTTTCTGTGCAGTGGGGTATTCTGAAGGCATTTACTGCCTTAAAAGATATTTACTGTTTAAAAAGGGAAATTTGAAAAATAAACATCTAGAGAGGGGCATGTTTAATTTGAAAATCTTAATCAAAAATACTATAATGAAAAGTGTATTTTTTATTAAACAAGGGGTTTCTGTCAGAATAAGCCCAGATGCAGTTTTGAATTCATCTACTTCAGAAGTATTAGGTGTAACTTTCCCTCTCAGGGGCACAGAACAATTGTTTCCAGTGTTCACTGTTGTACATGAATCATTTCTTTCCTACATAAATTAATGAATCATTTTAAATCGCTATCGTACAATCACTGCCATGATGTGCACATACAAATGATCGATGCCTTCAGTGTGAGCGAGCCCACATCTTGATCAGACTGTTGTCCAATGTAAACAGAAACCCCTTTTCCTCATACCATTGCTTGCACTTAGAAAAAAATGAGCTCCATTTCCAATGTGAAAGCCAGGGAGGAATTTGATTCCCACGTATCATCTCTTAAGGATATAAAGCTCACTACGGTCATTCACACTCGTCCTGTCAGTCTTTATGCCACAGTATCCTCTCCTGGGAGATTATTATTGCAAATATTAATCACCATTTGGAAAAAATATAGTATCTATTTTTATTTTAACTTTATTGTGAATTATAAGACCGTAAGATATAGGAGCAGAATTACAAACAAGAATCTGGCCCATCGAGTCTGCTCCACTATTTCATCATTACTGATCCATTTTTCCTTTCAGCTTCAATCTCTTGCCCTCTCCTCGTGCTCCTTCATGCCCTGACCAGTCAAGAGTCTATCAGCCTCTGCCTTAACTATAATGAAGGACTTGGCCTCCACAGGTGCCTGCGGCAATGTAAATGTAAACTGCTTTATGCCAACCTGAAGCCATTAGCATCCAACATCGATTTCTCCTTCCGGTTTTTATTCCTCCCTCCATCCCTCTTCTTCAATTCCCCACTCTGGACTCTTAGACCTTCTCCTCACCTGCCTATCACCTCCCTGAACGCCCCTCTTCCTTTCCTTTCTCCCATGGTCCACTCTCCTCTCTTATCAGATTTCTTCTTCTCCAGCCCTTTGCCTTTTCCACCTATCACCTCCCACCCACCTGGCTTTACCTCTCACCTTCTAGCTTGTTCTCCTTCCTCTCCCTCACCACCTCCTTATTCTGGTATCTTCCCTTTGCTTTCCAGTCCTGATGAAGGGTCTCAGCCAGAAACATGGACTGTTTATTCATTTCCATAGATGCTGCCTGACCTGCTGGGTTCCTCCAACACTTATTGTGTGTTGCTCTGGATTTCCAGAATCTCTTTAGTTTTAAGTATTGTTATTGCACCCATTAATGGGAGAAAATGGATACCAAAACCTTCTTCTGTGCACCTTCTTCAGATCTGGGTTTCAAGCATCTGCAGAATCTCTTGTGTTTATAATGTAAATGTATATCCTTTGTCCTACTGACCCCATTTATCCTTCGGATTAATTTTTTATCATACAATTTAATGCTTTAAGTTCCTCGACATGATGTCTCTTAATCTCCTCTTTGGAGTGGAGAGCTTAACTTGCCCTAATCTGTACCTGTGGCTCATCTACTGACACTGTGAGATTGTTCTGCTGGTGCTTTGTGTTCATGTTGTTCTTTGCCAATGTCAGATCTCACGTAAGGTTTGTTGCCCTTGGAATTTCCACCCTTGGTAGCACCATAATGTGCAATAAAACCAAGGGGTGCAGCAGCGCAAAAGACAATGAAGGAAAGCACAACAACTCAGCAGATGCTGGAAAACTTGATCAGCATATACCAAGTGTGGGAGGAACTCAGCAAGTCAAAGTGTTTAAAATTCAAAGTACATTTATTATCAGGGTACGCCTAAGATTTATTATTTTGCAGGCACCCACAGGAAAACAAAGAAATACAATAGAATCCACAAGAAACAACACAAAACAAAAACTGACAAACAGCAAATTTTCAAAAGAGAAGAAATTGTGCAAGTAATTTAAAAAGTGAACACAATACTTAGAGCGTGGACTGCAGAGTCTCTGAAAGTGAGCCCACACACTGTGGAGTCGGTTCATCTCTGAGGAGAGTGAAGCCAGTCCAGATGGCTGCAGGGCAACAATTGTACCTAAATGCGATAGTGTGGTTTAGGGTAATGTAATTGGTGGAAATGTACACAATTCACAACCACCAGTATTGAGTTGCGGGTCACTTTAAGAGGCGGGTCTGACATCATGACGTAATTACGGAAAGTACTTTTACCACACTTTGTGTTCAGGTTTTTTAGAGTTCAATAAATAAGTTGTTACAGTTTCCTCTTAACAATGGCACACCTCACATCACTTTATTTGTGAAACCCCTTGTTGGTGATCCCGATCCTTGGCCAGTGCAGCTGCAGTGTCCTGCCGAAGAGTTTTGGCCTGAAACGTCGACTGTACTTTTTTCCATAGATACTACCTGTCCTGCTGAGTTCCTCCAGCATTTTGTGTGCATGTTGCAGTTGCTCTGAGACTGCCAGAGTTTTGGGAGCATAATGACGTTGCTTGGTTTGGACATGCCAAGGCACAATTCATGCTGTGAGAAATCACTGCAGACCACACCAGATTCTACTATGCAGTAGAGTCAGTTGGAAACTCCATGAATGCAAGAGTAGTGAGTCTACTAGAATACCCGCCTGAACACAATAAATGCCAATCACTGAAAACTCATCTACTACAGACTTTTGGACGATCTGAGCTCGCCATACAGTTGCTCTCCTTACCCGGTCTCGGGGAGGGTAAGCCTTCAGAGCTAAGGGAACGCATACCGGTTTTCCTGGGATATCACCATCCTTGTTTTACTGTATTTTTAAAGAACTCTTCATGCAGCAAATGCCTGATGAAGTTTGCATAGACCTTGCTAATTCACCCGTGAAGGACTATAGGGAGCTTGCTAAAATGGCTGATAGTCCAGAGTCAGCCAGGCAGCGGTGCATCATTCCTCCTCCTTTCTCCATCTCAGTAAGCCCAGTCACCAAGGTCCCCAACATAAGGATGCCTGCAACTGCAAGACAGATGAAGCCGGGCCATGCTCACTTTGGTACGAATACTAGGAAGTGCTGACTGCCTTGCAGCTTCAGCAGTGCCAGTGCATCAGGGCATCAGAGGCCAATGAACGCCGTGGCTTCCAGCTGCCAGGGACGTCTCCTGCTCATCACGGACACTATTTCAGGGTGACACTCCCTGTGTGACACCCAAGGACTATTAATCGATGTTAAAAACTGCTGGCTTGTGGATGTGAAGGACCTTGGGTCATTACCTTGCTTCCCCAATAAGTTCCCCACAATGACTCTGTCAAACACATGCACCACCGCATGTGGGTTTTTCTCGACTGCTGGGAGAATTCCCAGAGCTCACCAAGCCCACATTCTCCACCATAGTCAGGAAAAGTTTCCACAAGTGGCTCGCCAGTACATGCCTGTGCATGTAGACCAGAGCCTGAAAAACTGGCTTAGTCTGCTAACATAGAAAGACTTGGCATTGTACACCAGTTGAACAGCTCCTGGGCTTCACCCTTCCATATGGTCCCTAAGTCCGATGGTGGTTGCCACTCACCTGGCGATTACCAATGTCTTAACGGGGCCACCACCCATGATCATTTCCCGGTCCCACACACCCAAGACCTTTTGGCACATTTAGCCAGAAAGTTAATCTTTGCCAACATCAGTCTTGTTCGGAGCCACAGTCAGGTGCCTGTGATAACTGTTCTACACATGCCGTATGAGCTGAAAAATGCAGCTCAGACTTTCCAATGCTGATGGACTCTGTATTAAAAGACTTAGATTTTCTTTTTTTGTTGACCTGGATGACATACTTTTCAATTCCTTTTCACCTTTTCCTACCTCCTACCATGGAGTACAGCACTTTTGGGTTCCTGTTGACCTATTTGTTTTCGTCCACCGTGATGCACACCAACATCTCCTTAGGCTTCCTTACAATGGCCCACTCCACAGTTTGGAATGCAGAGAAAAAACTTTTATCATAGGTAAGAGGGGCAAACCTGAATATGTGCTTTGGTAGATCACAGTAAACTGGTTCACAATGCTGATTTGCCAGTTTCAGTGAAGTCTGGGGAGCCCGTGTAGGGTAATGTAATTGTTAGAAATGTACGACATTGACAGCCACCAACATTGAGTTTGGGTTCACTTTAAGAGGCGGGTTTGACGTGATTATATAATTATGTAACGTACTTTTCCCGCACTCGGTCCTCAGTGTTTTTGGAATTCAATGAGTCAATTGTTACAGATTTCTCTTAAACATAAAACACCTCATTGTTTTATTTGTGAAACCTGCAGTGGGGCCCAAGACTCCTGCACTTTATGCCTGAATTGAAAAGAGAGGGAGACAGGTCAAATTCAGGCAAATGGGACCGGCTCAGTTGGCTGGCACGGAGTAGTGGGGCTGAACACAGGCATCATCTATGGAGAGGAATAAACAATTGATTCCAGACCACAATTCACAAAGTTCGCCATGCAACCAATCAGTGACGAGGTCTCCTCCCAAAATCACTCATGAGCTTTTGTAATGACGACCAAGCAGCTAATTGAAAACCAGACACACCCAGCCCTGTCTGGCATGGGTCCAGACACCAGGCAAGACCTTTTGATTCCTAAGTTTATTGTTCATTACAAGATGTCTCTGGTGCTTCCCATTCCCTTTCCTCTCCTGTTCCCTTTTTCCAAACCATGATTCCCCTCTCCCTGTCCCCTTCCTACTCTCAGTCCACAATAGAGACCCATATCAGAATCAGGTTTATCATCACTCACATATGTAATGAAATTTGTTTTTTTTTCTGGCAGCAATAGAGTGAAATTCATAAAATTACTGCAGTACTGCACAGAAGTCTTAGGCACTCTAACTATCTATATACGAGGGGTGATTGATAAGTTTGTGGCCTAAGGTAGAAGGAGCCAATTTTAGAAAAAATTTAGAAAGAGTTGAACTGCACGTGCATGTAACGAGAGCTGTATAACTCATCTCCTTCTACCTTAGGCCACAAACTTATCAATCCCCCTTGCTGTGGACCACACGGAGGTCCAACATGCTCTTGTTACATGCACGTGCAGTTCAACTCTTTTTTGAGTGATAATGCAGAAAGTTTGAAGTTAATAACTCATCTCCTTCTACCTTAGGCCACGAACTTATCAATCACCCCTGCTGTGGACCACTTCTACAAAGGGATCCGTATGCTCCACGACCACTGGACTGTGTGTGTACATATAGGAGGGGACTATGTTGAAAAATAAATGTGCTAGGTTTTCTAAAATTGACTCCTTCTACCTTAGGCCACAAACGTATCAATCACCCCTCATATACGTACCTAAGACTTCTGCACATTGTATATATTCAAGAGTCAAGATTCAAAGTGCATTTATTATCGAAGTGTGTATGTACTACATAATCCTGAAATTCATCTTCCCCACAGACAATCACAAAACAAAGGAGAACCATGGAACCAAAGAAGAAAACATCAAAAATCAAACCCGTCTTTTTTCTCCAGTCCTGCTGAAGGGTCTCGGCCTGAAATGTCAGTTGTACTCAGATCCATAGATGCTGCCTGGTCTGCTGAGTTCCTCCAGCATTTAGTGTGTGTTGCTTGAATTTCCAGCATCTACAAGTTCTTCTTGTTTATGATACATCAAACCTCCCCCCCCCCATCTCCACATGCATATTGCAGTACAGTTCAGCTCAGTGTTCATATTTGCAGGCCACCCAGATTTAAAAATATATATAAAATAATAACTATATATTCCACATATTCCTACTTGGATAAACAAAAGAGGCCCTAGGCTTTGATATATCGGGCTGTGATGCTAAAAATATACAAACCCACAGATTGTATGCAAAAATATCAGCAGAGGCACCAATCTATCTGCATTTACTAATCCATTGACATGGCTGGATCACTGATCCCAGATTAGATTAGTCTTTATTTTACATTTCCAATATCTGCAGTTGTTGTTTTAACTTTTCATTTACTGTAACATTCTGACTGATCACATCTCTAAGTCATTTACATTCTGGTGATGCGTCACACGTCCTCTTCAGATAAGGATCACAAGGAAAGGCTGGCTGGGTGGTAGGAGAATGTATTGTTTTGCATAGCACGGGAAAAAAACACTCATTGTTTGATGCAGCACCACACAGGAGCAGGTTATTCCATCTCAGTGAAGAGGAGAGGTTGAGAGAGCTGCTCCCTGTCAGGCAGTTATTGACCCGGTGGATGTGTCACATCAATGTCAGTGGAAAGAGGAGATCTGTGCCAGGTATACTTCACCTTGGTTGAGGAGTGGGAGAAGAGACCTCAAGATAGTAGGGAGCAATTTTGTGTCAGAATCAGAATCAGGATCAGGTTTAATATCACTGGTGTATGTCATGAAATTTGTTGAAATATATATATGTATATATAATTAAATACGTAGTGCAAAAACAGAGCAAAAAAAATAGAGTTAGTGTTCATGGGTTCTTTTTCCATTCAGAAATGTGATGGCAGAGAGGAAGAAGTTGTTTCTGAAATGTTGAGTGTGTATCCTCAGGCTCCTGTACTTCCTCTCTGATGGTAGCAATGAAAAGTGGGCATGTCCTGGTTAACGGGGGTCCTTAACGATGGATGCTGCCTTTCTCAGGCATCACTTTTTGAAGATGTCCTCAAGGCTGGGAAGGAAACTGCCAATGATAGAGCAGTACTGCATTTGCAGCTTCTGCAGCTCTTTCTGATCCTGTGCAGTGGCCCGTCCATACTGGACGGTACTGGATTGGGTATTGTGTAACGAACCGGAGGTGATTAGAGAGATTGAGGTGAAGGAACCCTTAGGAGGCAGTGATCATAACATGATTGAGTTCACTGAAAAATTTGAACAAGAGAAGCCGAAATCTGATGTATCGGTATTTCAGTAGAGTAAAGGAAATTACAGTAGCATGAGAGAGGAACTGGCCAAAGTTGACTGGAAAGGGACACTGGCGGGAAGGACGGCAGAGCAGCAATGGCTGGAGTTTATGCGAGAGTGAGGAAGGTGCAAGACAGGTATATTCCAAAAAAGAAGAAATTTTCAAATGGAAAAAGGATGCAACTGTGGTTGACAAGAGAAGTCAAAGCCAAAGTTAAAGCAAAGGAGAGGGCATACAAGGAAGCAAAAATTAGTGGGAAGGCAGAGGATTGGGAAGTTTTTAAAAGCTTACAAATGGAAACTAAGAAGGTCATTAAGAGGGAAAAGATTAACTATGAAAGGAAGCTAGCGAATGATATCAAAGAGGATACTAAAAGCTTTTTCAAGTATATAAAGAGTAAAAGACAGGTGAGAGTAGATATAGGACCAATAGAAAATGATGCTGGAGAAATTGTAATGGGAGATAAGGAGATGGCAGAGGAACTGAACGAGTATTTTGCATCAGTCTTCACTAAGGAAGACATCAGCGGTATACCGGACACTCAAGGGTGGCAGGGAAGAGAAGTGTGCGCAGTCACAATTACGACAGAGAAAGTACTCAGGAAGCTGAATAGTCTAAAGGTAGATAAATCTCCCAGACCAGATGGAATGCACCCGCGTGTTCTGAAGGAAGTAACTGTGGAGATTGTGGAGGCATTAGCGATGATCTTTCAAGAGTCGATAGATTCTGGCATGGTTCCGGAGGACTGGAAGATTGCAAATGTCACTCCGCTACTTAAGAAGGGGGCAAGGAAGCAAAAAGGAAATTATAGACCTGTTAGCTTGACATCGGTGGATAGGAAGTTGTTGGAGTTGATTGTCAAGGATGAGGTTACGGAGTACCTGAAGGCATATGACAAGATCGGCAGAACTCAGCATGGATTCTTTAAAGGAAACTCCTGCCTGACAAACCTATTACAATTTTTTGAGGAAATTACCAGTAGGCTAGACAAGGGAGATGCAGTGGATGTTGTATAATTGGATTTTCAGAAGGCCTTTGACAAGGTGCCACACATGAGGCTACTTAACAAGATAAGAGCCCATGGAATTACGGGAAAGTTACATATGTGGATAGAGCGTTGGCTGATTGGCAGGAAACAGAGAGTGGGAATAAAGGGATCCTATTCTGGTTGGCTGCTGGTTAACAGTGGTGTTCCACAGGGGTTTGTGTTGGGGCCGCTTCTTTTTACATTGTACATCAACGATTTGGATTATGGAATAGATGGCTTTGTGGCTAAGTTTTCTGACGATACGAAGGTAGGTGGAGAGGTCAGTAGTGCTGAGGAAACAGAGAGTCTGCAGAGAGACTTGGATAGATTGGAAGAATGGGCAAAGAAGTGGCAAATGAAATACAATGTTGGAAAGTGTATGGTTATGCACTTTGGCAGAAGAAATAGACGGGCAGACTATTATTTAAATGGGGAAAGAATTCAAAGTTCTGAGATGCAATGGGACTTAGGAGTCCTCGTACAGGATACCCTTAAGGTTAACCTCCAGATTGAGTCGGTGGTGAAGAAGGCGAATGTAATGTTGGCATTCATTTCTAGAGGAATAGAGTATAGGAGCAGGGATGTGATGTTGAGGCGCTGGTGAGACCTCACTTGGAGTACTGTGGGCAGTTTTGGTCTCCTTATTTAAGAAAGGATGTGCTGATGTTGGAGAGGGTACAGAGAAGATTCACTAGAATGATTCCGGGAATGAGAGGGTTAACATATGAGGAACGTTTGTCCGCTCTTGGAGTTTAGAAGAATGAGGGGAGACCTCATAGAAAGGTTACGAATGTTGAAAGGCATGGACAGAGTGGATGTGGCAAAGTTGTTTCCCGTGATGGGGGAGTCTAGTACGAGAGGGCATGACTTAAGGATTAAAGGGCGCCCATTCAGAACAGAGATGCGAAGAAATTTTTTTAGTCAGAGGGTGGTGAATCTACGGAATTTGTTGCCATGGGCAACAGTGGAGGCCAAGTCATTGGGTGTATTTAAGGCAGAGGTTGATAGGTATCTGAGTAGCCAGGGCATCGAAGGTTATGGTGAGAAGGCGGGGGAGTGGGACTAAATGGGAGAATGGATCAGCTCATGATAAAATTGCGGAGCAGACTCGATGGGCCGAATGGCCAACTTCTGCTCCTTTGTCTTATGGTCTTATGGTCTTATACTAGATAGTGAAGCAACCAGTTAGAATATGTGTGTCTGTGCAAGTGCAGCAATTAGTGGCAAACACTGCTTGTGTTAAAGTTTTACTCTATTGAAGTGAATTACCATTCTTCTGAAAATACTCACAAGTTACCTTCAATATGTAAACACTAATATTAAATAGGTTGCTTAAAGTTGTAATAGCTGGTGGAGGGGAAGTGTGGGGTTATGCTCCAACTACCTATTAAATATTCCCAATTGCATGCATCTCAAATAGCCTCTGACAACTAAGTCCAGTTCCTGGCCTTCATGTGTGGCTTAGTTATTAAGTCCAACGGAATTGTTTCTATGATAGGAGAAGGGGCAACGGTGGTTTACTGGCGCCTTAAAACCATTTGCGTTGGGCAGACAGGGTTCATCAGTTTGGTTGGCAGCTCATCTCGCAGAAGGAAAACTCATCTCAAACCTCCACTGCCTTGTGGCTATACCCACTCTTGGGGAAGGCTTCAGGAGTAAACTCTGAGGGAAAATCCAGAGCTGGAGTCCCCTATACTGAATTCAATGCTGACTAGCAACTCTTGTGATGCCTCTGGGGCCAAACTGTATCAGTCTCTGCCATTCCTCTGGATTCATCAGCTGCGTGGAGAGGGGGAGCCTACTGCATGGGCAACAGCTTGTTCTCCATATCGTACTATCCTGGCTTGTGTACCAGCTTGCATATGACATAAACAAGAGAAAATCTACAGATACTGGAAATCCAAGCAACAGTCAAGTCTGGGTCCAAAACATCGACTGTTCTTTTTTCCATAGATGCTGCCTGGCCTGCTGAGTTCCTCCAGCATTTTGTGTGTGTTGCATATGACATAGATTGCTAAACAAAACATCCATGGTCAATGTCAGGCCTCAATATTGAGTATCTCTATAAAGAGAGAGTGATATCCTTTTGTACCCATGTAACTGTCCAAGTAGCTTTTAAATTAAATTGTACTATCCAAATACAACTTGAATGGGAACAGTGGTCGCAGGGTTATATTCAGTGGTAGCCTCCCCTGGCATTCATAGTGGGGTTTGGCATCCTGATGAAGGGTCTCAGCGCAAAACATCAACTTTTAATTTCTCTTCACAGATGCTGCCTGACCTGCTGAGTTCTTCCACCATTTTGTGTGTGATGCACTGGATCTTCAGTATCTGCAGAATTTCTTATGCTTATGATATGCTCTGACTTGTGACTTGTATGTGTTGGAGGCTGGTTGGCCAAGACCCGCGTCAGCATGGGCCACCCCTGACCAAGGTACACTTCTGCAAGTATGAGGTTCATTCTGTAGCTGCAAAAACCTCTTCAGCATATTGTTCAGATGGACATAATTAACATGTTTTACAATATTCAAAATGGCCAGTGATAGGACTTTCAGAAATAATTCATGAGATAATCATTGACTAAGACTGCGTGCTGAGTTCACAGGATGTTTGGAAATCCAGCAATGAAATGGTAACAAAACCTAAACTTTCCATCTGCATCAGTTTGCACAGCCAGGTCACTTAGTGAAATATACTCATCTGTATGTGATTGAAAGTAATACTGGGCCTTTTATAAACATCATACTAAAGGCTAGAATTTGGGAACAGCTTCTTTCCAACTGTGATAAGACTGCTGAAGGGATCCTGACCCGGATCTGGGCCGTACCCTCCAAATATCCGGACCTGCCTCTCGGTTTTTTTTGCACTATCTTACTTTCCATTTTTCTATTTTCTATTTATGATTTATAATTTAAATTTTTAATATTTACTATCGATTTGTAATCCAGGGAGCGGAAAGTGCAGAATCAAATATCGCTGTGATGATTGTACCTTCTAGTATCAATTGTTTGGCGACAATAAGGTATAAAGTAGAAGAACTTATCACTGGAATGCTGAGTCAGCTGATGTGCTTCAAGTTAGAAGTCACACATGCAAATGTCAAAGAGATCTGGAAAAGAAGTAAATAAGAACATACAGGTGATATTGTAATAGATTTGAAATAATGAAGTATAATTAACTTACCATGAGATATAATGAGAAAGAATCAGAATCAGGATTAATGTCACTAGCATACTGTATGTTATGAAATTTGAAATTACTTTGCAATATACAATAATAAAAACTGAAAATTACAGTAAGTATATATATATATAGATAGCAAAAAGGGACTGTGGAAGCTTTAAAAGGATTATTCATTAAACAACTTAAATTTATTAATTACTGTGCTTAAAAAGAAGGGGTAGTGGGTAGTGGCTCCATATGTCACTACTACAGGGCGTGACGACCCTGCCTGACACGAGTCCTGGGCTCAGCTGGTTCCGGCTGACAGTTCCCAGTCTGGGCCCCTATCCAGGATTACGGACCCCACTGCCTTGTGGGTATCTTCGGGAGAAGAGAAGGCTAAGGAGTAAACCCGACACAAATCCGTAGTGGGGCCCCTAAGGCGGCTGGATGACGTATCATGTCACCTCCCGGCAGCTCCTGCAGCCAAGCTGATGCCAAATGTACTGCTTTGCATTCCTTTGGACCACATCCGCGAGGCCGAGAGGGGGATCTTGATGTCTGGGCAGCCCAGGATCTCCATACTCATCGCCCAGGTCTGCGCCCCGGAAAGGCAATTGGGTCCTAAACCGGGCACATCCATTGTCTACTTAGACAGACGGAGCCATTAATTAATTAATTAAAAGAATGTTGCTTCTCAGTTGTCTTTTTAAACATTGCATCCAGGTGGAGTTGTTTCATGTGTTTTGATCTCTCCCTGTGTAATTTTTCTTGCATCATTTATTTGTTTGTCTGTTCGTTTATTGATTTACTTCGAGATAAGGGCCAGAACAGGCTCTTCCGACCCACGGAGCACACCACCTAGCAACCCACTGAATTAGCCTTAGCCAAGTCACAGATTTAGAAGACCTTTTTCATTATAATAGTAATTTTACCTCTTTGTTCAGTACTACTGCTACAAAACAAGAAATTTCACATCACATAAGTTTGTTCATTCATTATGTGCTGTGTCGTATGATGTGGGCGATCGCCGTCTTTCCATGACCATACTTGTTCTTGGCAAATTTTCCAGCAGAAGTGGTTTTCCATTGCCTTCCTCCAGGCAGTGTGTGTTTTTACAAGACGGGTGACATCAGCCATTATCAATACTCTTCAGAGGTTATCTGCCTGGCATCAGTGGACATATAACTAGGTCTCGTGATATGCACCGGCTGCTCATACGACCATCCACCACCAGCTCCCGTGGCTGTACGTGACCCTAATTGGGGGGCTAATCAGGTGCTACACCTTGCCCAAGGGTGACCTACGGCCACCATGTATAGAACAGTAATAATAGATCTGGTTCTGACTCTGAGTCATATTTATTACAACAAACTCAATTACTCCAATTAAAATTCTGTTAGAGATGTAACGGATGGCAAGGGGTAGAGAGGCAGGGAAAGTGACACAGCAGAAGGAAGTAACACCAGTGAAAGTTTGCGACAAAGTGGAAATGTGATGAGAGATCGGGGGGGGGGGGAATGGTGCAAGGCAAAAACGAATGGTAGTAAGACCACATGACCTCTACCTGAATCTCCTGTACTGGACATTAGCAGCAGTGAGGGTGTTGGTTTTAATAGGCTGAAGCATATTCACTTCTGTGTAGAATAGCCAGTGATGCCCTCCACATGAATCAGCTCATCTCTGACCCCAGAGCCTGCAGTTTGTCACGTGGAAATCAGAGACATGGTTTGAAAGCAGCATTTGGCACACTTGCCCTCATATTTGCGACAGTCTAAGACTTTAGGGAAACCGCCTTTGTATTGTGTTTAGTCCTTGTTTTATTTATTTAGAGATGCAGTGCAGAACAGACGCTACCAGCCCATTCAGCCGTGCCACCCAGCAACCCACCTATTTAACCCTAGCTTAATCACCGGGCAACTTACAATGACCAAGTAACCTACTAAATGGAATGCCTTTGGACTGAGGGAGGAAACTGCACTACCCAGAGGAAACCCACACCCTCACAGGGAGAATGCACAAACTTCCTCACAGAAGACCTCGTACCTGGACTCCAGACTCCGATGCCTGAGCTCTGACAGCACCTCACTACCCGCAGTGCCACTGCGGCACCTCATGTATTCTGCTATAGGAAGGATGTGATTCAGCAAGAGAGAGGACAGAAAAGATTGTTACGGGTGTTTCCAGTACTGGAGGGCTTCAGTTGTGAGGAGAGACTGGATAGGCTGGGACGGTTTCCCCTGGAGCAAAGGAGCTGAGGATATCTGTAAAATCATGAGGGACATAATCTAGCTGGATGGTCACTGTCTATTTCACAGGGAAGGAGATTCTAAAATTTAGTGTACAGGTTTAAGGTAAGAGGAGCAACACCTCATATTCTATCTAGGTTAAATCCAACCTGATGGCATGAACATTGATTTTTCCTTCTGGTAATTTTTACCTCCCTCCCTTTTCCCCACTCTGGCCTCTTACCTCTTCTTCTCACTTCCCTATCCCCTCCCCTGATGCCCCTCCTCCTTCCCTTTCTCCCATGATCCACTCTTCTCTCCTATCAGATTCTTCCTTCTTCAGCCCTTTACCTTTTCTGCCTATCACCTTCCAGCTTCTTAATTCATCCCTCTCCCCAATCCAACTGGCTTCACCTATCATCTTCTAGCATCCTCCTTCCTCTCCCTCCACCATTTTATTCTTATGTCTCCCCCCTTCCTTTCCAGTTTTGATGAAGGGTTTCGGCCTGAAATGTCACCTGTTGATTCATTTCCATAGATGCTGCCTGACATGCTGAGTTCCTCCAGCATTTACTGTATGTGTTGCTCTGAAGAGGAGAAAGGATGAGAAGGAGCCTGAGGAGCATATTTTTTCCCATGCAGGGTGGTGGGTATTTGGAATGAGCTACAAGAGTAAGTGGTAGAGCTGGTACAATCGCAAAGTTTCAAAGAACATTTATTATCAAAGTATGCATACAGTATATATCCCTGAGATTCGTCTTTCCACAGACAGCCACAAAACAAAGAAACATCGTGTACCCATTTAAAGAAAACATCAAGCACCTAACATGTGAAAAAAAACAAATCATGCAAACTGAAAAAAGTGAACAAATAACACACAGAATATTAAATATCAAACCGCAGAGTCCCTGAAACGGTCCGAGAGTGATAGCCACTGAGTCAGTTCAGTTCAGCACTGTGTCAGTGACTGCAATCCTCAGCCACAGAGTCATTCCTGTGCCGAAGTGCTTCAATCAAATCACACCAATAACAAAAAAGAATTACCGGAAACATGTGGACAATGAACCGCTAAATCCTCCAAAAATAAGTCCACAACCGCAGAGCACATACAGCGCTGAGATCATTAAATATCAAACCGCAAAGTTCCCCGAAAAAGAGTCCCAAAGCCATGAGTCGTACCACTGGGGTGATCAAACCTGCACCCTCCTCTGGCATCAGTGAGAGGGAGACTGGTCAAATGCAGGTAGATGGTGCTGAACACCACATCTCTTCTGCTCTCATCCCCATCGATTTCAATCTTGCCCTACGCTTGCTTAAAAGGCTGCCAGAGAGCTGCATAGACAGGAGAGGCTTAGAGCAGGGGTTTCCCAATTTGGGGTCTATGGAGCCCCCTGATTAATGGTGGGGGTCCGGGGCATAAAAAAAAAGTTGCGAACCCCTGGCTTAGAGAGATATGGGCCCATTGCAGGAATATAGGATTAGTGTAGATAGTCATCATGGTTGGCCGGGACAGTGAAGCTTGAGAGGGCCTGCTTCTGAGCAGTATGGTTCCGTGATTCTGTGATTCATAGGCAGTGGGCTGGATTATATATAAACCATCCAAATGTACATTCAGAGTGAGTAACTGAAGTATCAGGCTGTTTCTTGAAGTTCCGATGAACTATCAAGGGTAGGCCATCGATGTTTAATATTGTTCGAGTTACGTTAATGTGTGGGTGTCAACTCACCTTGTCATTATCTCCAATCAATAACTAAGACATTGCTCTGGTTCTACAAGGAAAGGTGTAGCCAGTAAAACAATGATTAAAGATGAGCTGCATTTGCCACGCATACATCGAAACAGGCAGTGAAATCGTCTTTTGCTTCAATGACCAACACAGTCCAAGGATGTGCTGCGGGCAGCCTGTAAGTGTCACCATGCTTCTGATGCCCGCGACTCATGAACCCTAACCCATATAACTTTGGACAGTGGGAGGAAACTGGAGCACCTGGAGGAAACCCACACGGTCACAGAGAGAACATACGAACACCTGACAGACAGCGGCAGGATTTGAACCCCAATCTCCTGAATGCTGGTGTTGTAAAATGTTACACTAGCTGCTGCTGTGCCAGAATGATAAAATAATGTTCAAATATTATGCCACAAGCTTAGTATTCCATGCACAGAAGAGATTTATGTTCAACGGATGATGGATGGTATTAGCTATCATTTACACTAGCACTTGTTGATAGACTCTCGGTGGGTTTAGGCACCGCGACCCATGGGAAATCAAAATCAATTCCAACACAGAGCTCCTTCCACAGATTCCTGGACCTGTGTGACCAGGGAATGCTTTGAGCACATCCTTTCCTATTATGACTGAAGAATTATGAATAAGCAGCCCATCAACAAAACCCTAGAGGGTGAATAAAATTGTCAACGCAATGCCAAGTATGTGCATAAAGTGAAATAATGAGATGTAAAGAACATAGACAGGGAAGGGTTAATGAAGGTTATTTGCAATCTCATTTAAATTCAAAGAAATTTTGAATTCGTAAGACGAGGAATGAAACTAGGTAATTTGGCCCATTGAGTCTGCCCTGACATTAAATCATGGCTGAATTATTATCCTTTTCAACCCCATACCTTTGCCTTCTCCCTGTAACCTTTAGTACTCTTATTAATCAAGAACCTATCAACCTCCACTTTAAGTATACCTAACAGCTTGTTCTCCACAGCCATGTGTGGTAATAAATTATATAGATTCACCACCTTCTGGTCAAAGAAATTCCTCCTCATCACTGTCCTAAAGGGATGTCCTTGTATTCTGAGGCTGTTCCCTCTGGTCCTAGACTCTCCAACTATAGGAAACATCGTCTCCACATCCACTCTATCTAGGCCTTTCAATATTCACATTTAAAAATAAAATAAATTTTCAGTTCCATAGAGGTTGTGTGGCAGTAATTTGTTAACTGCTATAATGGAGAAGCCACAACATTTCCTGAGAAGTTGAATACAGATCTGAATGCAGAAACCTTACGTGTTTCACATGTCCATGTCGCTCTGTGGTGAATCATGATGAATCCTAATGAGTGATAATACTGTTGGAAGTAGGTATCAAGGGAGTAGCTTGCTTATTTCCTTGTTTAACTCTGCGTACATGACCACTGGAGGTTATCTAATTTATTCTGCTGTAACAGCAAGCAACAAGACTCTATTGTTACTTTAAAGTACAGTTCCTGCTTTAACACAGTGATGGTGTTTCAAGCGTATTGTTAACTTCACTCTTTGTGATGACTGATGTGATATTTGTAGTATATGTACATTCATAACAGCAAATGTGCATTGTTGCATATAAATGCTGGATTATGAAGACAGGCATTTAAAGGTGTGATTTTTAACATTTTTTGGACTGTTTACCCCACTCCTATCAGGGAGGAGGCTATGTAGCATCCATGCCAGGACCACCAGACTCAAAAACAGTTACTTTCCCCAAGCAGTAAGGCTGATCAGCACTTCTACCCACTAACCCACCCCTCCACACCCCCAACCAGCACGACTTTATCATTTCCAGTCAGAGTCACTTTATGTACAGGCACTCCTGTGCCTAGCATCACTTTATGGACATTAAAACGGTCTATGGTGATAAGCTACCTTACTAATTTACATTTATTGTGTATTTTTAAAATTATTATTGTGTTCTTTATCTTATTGTGTTTTTGGTGCTGCATCAGATCAGGAGTAACAATTATGTAAACACGAGGAATTCTGCAGATGCTGGAAATTCAAGCAACACACATCAAAACGCTCTGTCCGCCAGAAAAAGCAGGATCTCCCAGTGGCCACACATTTTAATTCCATGTCCCATTCCCATTCTGATATGTCTATCCACGGCCTCCTCTACTGTAAAGATGAAGCCACACTCAGGTTGGAGGAACAGCACCTTATATTCCGTTTGGGTAGCCTCCAACCTGATGGCATGAACATTGACTTCTCTAACTTCCAACTAATGCCCCACCTCCCCCTCGTACCCCATCCGTTATTTATTTATATACACACATTCTTTCTCTCTATCTCCTTTTTCTCCCTCTGTCCCTCTGACGATACACCTTGCCCATCCTCTGGGTTTTTCCCCCCTCCCCCCTTTCCTTCTCCCTGGGCCTCCTGTCCCATGATCCTCTCATATCCCTTGTCCCTCTCATATCCCTTGTTCAATCACCTGTCCAGCTCTTGGCTCCATCCCTCCCCCTCCTGTCTTCTCCTATCATTTTGGATCTCCCCCTCCCCCTCCCACTTTCAAATCTCTTACTAGCTCTTCTTTCAGTTAGTCCTGACGAAGGGTCTTGGCCCGAAACGTTGACTGTATCGCTTCCTAGAGATGCTGCCTGGCCTGCTGCGTTCACCAGCAACTTTGATGTGTGTTGCAGGAGTAACAATTATTTTGTTCTCCTTTACAGTTGTGTGCTGAAAATGACATTAAACAATCTTGAATCTTGGATAGTATTTTTCTAGTGCTAAATGATGGGCCTCATTACATTTCCTTTGCTGTTTCATGGTCTGTCAACAAGAAAGGAATGGATTATTTCTAGGGTGCACATATATCACTGGAGACAAGGCTTGGCTGGATTTTCACCTTTCTTATTGCAAGTCACAGTAGTTGGGGCTTAATTTATTTATTCAGCAATACAGAGCGGAACAAGCTCTTCTGGCCCAATGAGTCATGCAACCCAACAACCCACCCATTTAACCCTAGTCTAATGCAACGACAGTTTACAATGACCAATTAACCTACTGACCAGTATGTCTTTGGAATGTGGGAGGAAACCAGAACACTCATGAGGAGAACGTGCAAACTCCTTACAGACAGAGCTGGATTGAACTCCGTACTCCCGAACACCCCAAGCTGAACTCTGCAACGCCCCGAGCACTAACTGCTACGCTATCATGAGATCAGGCAGGGAAGGGAGGGTTGAGGTCAAAGATGGAGAGAGCTGATTTATGATCACATTAAAACAGAAACACTCAGCAGTTCAGCGAGCATCCATAGAAAGAGAAACTTAACATTTCAGGTCCAGGATCCTTTCGATGCTGTCTTTCAGAGAGTAAGGAGAAGGAGCTGAAAATACAACTCTTCATGCTCCCCACGTTTTTTCCACTTGCAATATAATTTGTCTTCATAACTCTCACTGGAGTGCTGGTTACTCAGCTGTGAACTCACACAGACATTAGTCCTTTGTAACTTCGCTGCAAGAGATTGTGTCGGATTGTGGGGAGTGGAGAGGAGTTCCATTTGGCCTTCAGTATGGAATAAACAGAAAAGATACCAGAGTAGTAACTGAGTCGGAGAAGTAATAATGATGCTCAAGCTCTAATCTCTGCCTGTTCAATGTGTTCCAGTCTTGGGTCTTTTGCAATGTTGTTATTGTTCTCAACTGATAAACTTAGTTTGTGTTTTAATCATATCAAAATCCTCTTTTCTTTTGCCTTTCTAATTACGAATGCCCTCACATACCTGGTCCGTTTGCCTTATTAAACAATAGATTATGTAATTAGAATAAAAATGTCTCTGACCTAGAAACCATCTATTTTAAAATTTACACATGAAAGCAGGGCACATTCTGCTCACTGAATACTCTGAAGTTTTCTTTTTTTAATTTTATTTGTTTAGAGACATAGCACAGAACAGGCCCTTCTGGCTCAATGAGCTGCATTGTCCAGCAACTTATCTATCCAAAACTAGCCGAATCACAGGACAGTTCACAATGACCAACTAACCCACTAACGGTACGTCTTTGAACTTTAGTTGAGGATGAATGCGTGCAGGGGTGCTAGGTAACAGGGTTCCTTGTTTCCACACTCTATAACTCAGTGACTATATGATTCAATTCAAGTTTACTTATCACATGTACATTGAAACAACAAACACACCTGATACTGTGCTGGGGGAAGCCCGCAAGTGTTGTCACACAGTCCAGCCAAAATTCCCTCTAATTTTTTTTACAGCTGCGCAGCTCAACTATTTCTCTGAGCGGGAAATTTTTGCTCAGCTGAAAACTGCGTGGCACTTAATTTTTTTAAATATGCATACTATGAATATTTAGAATGATAATTGAAAAAAATCACTTACCTTTGATTTTATTTATTAATTGAAGGGTATTATAAAATGCAGCACAACAAAGAAAATCTTTCACATTTCACAAACTTTTCTGGCTGCGTCCATTTCCAGCTGTGCAGCAATGAAGGCTAGGTGCGTGGGAGCATTTCAGTTACCATGCAGCCACGCATTTGCGCAGCTTAGAGGGAACAGTAATTCCAGCGCCAACATAGCATGCCCAGAAGGCTCAGCAGAACAGTGCAGAACACAACAAACCACAATGCAACAACAGCAAAACAAGCCCGGTTCCTCCCTCCCACCCTTGCACATAGACAGTACTCTAACCCCAAGCCTCCAGCAGACTCGGATTCTGACTCAGACACACAGACATTGGGTCTTCAAGCACCCCAGTGAGCTCAGAGTGATTTCCGGTGCTCCGGGACTTCTGGGCTTCAGACTCAATCCTCGACATTGACTTCAATATCCTGGATATGATCTGAAATTGAACTCGACCAGCCAATAAATACTTTTGTACAGGAGTAGCTCAAGAGTTGGGTGTTCTTAAATAATTAACCTTCTCCTGAAACCCTAAAGCTTTCCCAACATCGATTAGTTGATTTCATCCGTGAGAAAACTTTCCATTCTTCACCTGAAACTTTTGTTTCCACCATTGTCACATTATGAGTGCAGTGTGTGTCATATTCAAACTATACCATCATTACTTGGGGTGGCACATTAGTGTAAGTGGTGGCTTGGTAGCATAACAGTTAGTGTATCACTTTACAGCACCTGTGATCACTGATCAGAGTTCAATACCCACACCTGATTGAAAGGAATTGGTATGTTCTCCTGTGACCGTGTGGATTTCCTCCACGTGCTCTGCTTTCTTCCCACATTCCAAAGACATATGCTTTAAGGTCAGTGAATTGGGACTTGCTACATTGGCGCCAGAAGTGTGGCACCACTTATGGCTGCCCCACGCAACCTTTGCTAATTTGATTTTACGTAAATGATGCATTTCACACTATGTTTCCATGTTTTGACCTACATATGACAACATTAATCTTTCTTCCTTTCAACACACATCAAAGTTGCTGGTGAACGCAGCAGGCCAGGCAGCATCTGTAGGAAGAGGTACAGTCAAAGTTTCAGGCCGAGACCCTTCATCAGGACTAACTGAAAGAAGAGCTAGTAAAAGATTTGAAAGTGGGAGGGGGAGAGGGAGATCCAAAATGATAGGAGAAGACAGGAGGGGGAGGGATGGAGCCAAGAGCTGGACAGGTGATTGGCAAAGGGGATACCAGAGGATCATGGGACAGGAGGCCCAGGGAGAAAGACAAGGAGGAGGAGGGAACCCAGAGGATGGGCAAGGGGTATAGTCAGAGGGACAGAGGGAGAAAAAGGAGAGTGAGAGAAAGAATGTGTGTATATAAATAAATAACAGATGGGGTACGAGGGGGAGGTGGGGCATTAGCGGAAGTTAGAGAAGTCGATGTTCATGCCATCAAGGTTGGAGGCTACCCAGACGGAATGTAAGGTGTTGTTCCTCCAACCTGAGTGTGGCTTCATCTTTACAGTAGAGGAGGCCATGGATAGACATGTCAGAATGGGAATGGGATGTGGAATTAAAATGTGTGGCCACTGGGAGATCCTGCTTTCTCTGGCGGACAGAGCGTAGGTGTTCAGCAAAGCGGTCTCCCAGTCTGCGTCGGGTCTCGCCAATATATAGAAAGCCACATCGGGAACACCGGATGCAGTATATCACCCCAGCCGACTCACAGGTGAAGCGTCGCCTCACCTGGAAGGACTGTTTGGGGCCCTGAATGGTGGTAAGGGAGGAAGTGTCAGGGCATGTGTAGCACTTGTTCCGCTTACAAGGATAAGTGCCAGGAGGGAGATCAGTGGGGAGGGATGGGGGGGGACGAATGGACAAGGGAGTCGCGCAGGGAGCGATCCCTGCGGAAAGCGGGGGGGGGGGAGGGAAAGATGTGTTTAGTGGTGGGATCCTGTTGGAGGTGGCAGAAGTCACGGAGAATAATATGTTGGACCCGGAGGCTGGTGGGGTGGTAGGTGAGGACAAGGGGAATCCTATTCCTAGTGGGGTGGCAGGAGGATGGAGTGAGAGCAGATGTACGTGAAATGGGGGAGATGCGTTTGAGAGCAGAGTTGATAGTGGAGGAAGGGAAGCCCCTTTCTTTAAAAAAGGAGGATATCTCCCTCGTCCTAGAATGAAAAGCCTCATCCTGAGAGCAGATGCGGCGGAGACGGAGGAACTGCGAGAAGGGATGGCATTTTTGGGGATGGCCTGAAACGTCGACTGTACCTCTTCCTAGAGATGCTGCCTGGCCTGCTGCGTTCACCAGCAACTTTGATGTGTGTTGCTTGAATTTCCAGCATCTGCAGAATTCCTGTTGTTTGCGTCTTTCTTCCTTTGTAGCTTTCTATTACTTGTTCAGGTTATTTCGACAGCACCTCCCAAATCCACAATCTCGACCCTCAGATGTGGCAATGGCAGCAGCAATGTGATGAAGCCCAATAAATAACCACTCCAAGTTATCACTGTTCCTTCCGCATCACTGGGTTTAAATGGTATGGTGGTTGTCCATCATATCCAATGATGACAGGAAAACCGTGTGGGAGAGTTTTTAAAGTGGAACAGCCATTGCAGTGGGGCAGTTCTACTCTCCTGACCTCAGAGGTCGGGTCCAGAGGTATGAGTAGCCATTACAGCTTCCTTGGTTACAGTGGATGACCATGTGCCTTGCAGAATCACCTTCCTGGCCACTGGATCTCGCTATGGATCACATCCACTCTGTCCATCAGAGCTGACTTCACATGGTAGGACAGGCGTGTCCCTATCTCATCAGGGTATGATGCCCGCTAGCTACCTTGGCAATGAACGCTGATTTTCTAATCGATGCCCAGATTGACTAGTCATTGTGTTCCTGGTCAGATAGTGAGATGAATCATCTAACAGGGGCATTGACTACCTCAGGCCAGGGTTGTAGGAATGGGATTTTACTGAGAACACAAGAGAGTCTACAGTTGCTGGAAATCCTAGACAACACACACAAAATGCTGGAGGAACTCGGCAGGTGAGGCAGCATCTAAGGAAATGAATAATCAGTTGACATTTCAGGCCAGGATAAAAAGGTGTTTTTTTTTCTTGCCATCACACACAAAATGCTGGAGGAACACAGCAGGCCAGGCAGCATCTATGGAGAGTCAATGTTTCAGGCCGTGACCCTCATCACAGCTAGAAAGGAAGGGGAGGAGACCAGAATAAGAAGGTGGGAGAGGGGAAGGAGAACAAGCTAGAAGGAAATAGGTGAAACCAAGTGGGGTATTGGAGGGGGAATGACGCAAGGTGCTGGAGGGTGGTAAGTGAGGAGAAGAGATAAGGAGGTCAGAGTGGGGAAATGAAGAAGAAATAAGGGGAGGGAATAAAACTTGCTCGAAGTTGGAGAAATCAATGTTCATGCCGTTAGGTTGGAGGCTCCCAAGAAGTAAGGTGTTGTTCCTCCACCCTGAGAGTGGCCTCTTTGTGGCGGAATCTATGGAAATGTATATACAGTTGACATTTTGACTGAGAACTTTACTTCCTCAGGGGGCTAAAGAAATTTGGCCCTGTCGCCCCACGCCGATTTTTACTGATGCGCCGTAGAAAGATACAACCATAAGGCTCAGATGCAGAGTGAGGCCATTTGGTCGATTCAGTCTATTCCACTATTTCATCATGGCTGATTTATTTTCCCTCTCAATTCCATTGTCCTGTCTTCTCCCCATGACTTTTGATGCCTTGACTAAGCTTTGGTTGCTCTTTCCACAGAAGGGAAATCACATTTAGGTGATAAAGATTCATTGTAGAGTCACTCTGTGGAAGCAGTCAAACTCCCTGGAGATTTACTCATGCCACACTTCTCTAATAGATTTCCAGACATAATACCAACATTCCAAAAAAAAAGTTAAACTGTTTTTATCTCATAGCTACGATTTAATTGGTAATATGTTGAAATTAGAACTGTCATTCATATTTTTAATCATCACAGACTGCTGAAGGTTCCAGAGCATATCTTCCAGCGCTGTCTGTGAACTAATTTACCCACAGGCCTCCAGTAAGATTAAATCTGAAAGGATCATCTTCACCTTTAGTAGATTAAGCTTTAGATTTCCTCTCAGCGCGGTTATAAATTCATTGTGGATCTAAAGATATTGAACTGCAGAAGTGAGCATAAAGGTAATACTGGTGGAGTTTTCAGTTGGCTATGTTACAGCTATATTGCCCGTGATTAGTTCTGACTGTAGGTGTGTGTGTGTGTGTGTGTGTGTGTGTGTGTGTCTCAGCAGTCGATCTACACTGCACATGAATGCTTCAATTACAGCTGTCCCTTCCTTTTGCAGGGTTGAGGAGAGACTCATTTTGTTTATAGGAATTTGGACAGTGAGTCAGGGCCAGGCAGGTTCGGGCTAGAGCACTCTTTTCTATGCCATGGACTCCACCGTTAACCAAGGGGCCCTTGGACCCCAGGGTGGGAACTCTGGGCTAGAGGAAAGCAAGCCAAGCTCAGTTTCAAAGTCTAGAGCAAGTAATTATTGGTTCAAGATTCAAGATTCAAGATTGTTAAATATCATTTCCTATATACAAACGTACAAGTGTAAAGGAGAACAAAATAATCGTTATTCCGGATACGATCCAGCATATAAAACACACACTAAGACAAATAACACAATCATTAAGACAGGTGCATGGATTGGAAAGGTTTAGAAGGTTCAGGACCAAACGTTGGCAAAGAGAACTACCTTGAATAGGGCATCTTGGTCAGCATGGACCATGAGGCTGAAGGGCCTCTTTCTGTGCTGTATGATCCTTTGCCTCTATGACTTACAAGACCACATGGATGAATAACAGTGTAAAAGAGCGACAGTGAATGGAGAAGGGAACAGACAACAAGTGCCCTGACGGCAGGAGAGTCTATGATAAGAGAGAATGTGAAGAGATTAGAAAAGTCAAGAACACAATTAGTAAACTGAAGAGGAACCATGAATCAGAATTCGAATCAGGTTTAATATCACTGGAATATGTCATGAAATTTGTTGTTTTGTGGCAGCAGTTCTTCTAACTATGTCTGGAGCAGTCTGTTGTATGGAGTCGAATCGTGGACCTTATGCAAGGAAGCACAATGACCACTGGAGGCATTTGAAATGTGGTGTTTAAGGAGAACGCAGAAAATTAGATGGGCGATGAAGGTCAGTAATATGGAAGTGTTGAAGGGAGCGAAGAGAGAAAAGGAGTTGCTGAAGAATGTGCAGAAAAGGAAGCTGGAATATGCCGGGCACTTGTTAAGAGGTGGTGGACTGCAGAAATTGTGATTGGAAAGGACGATAGAAGGAAAGAGGGAAAGAGGGAGGCAGTGAACCACTTGGTATGATAATGTGAGGCAATGGACTGGGTTGAGTTATGCTGAGGCCAGAAAAAGAGCACAAGTTTGAAGAAGATGGAGGTGCATAGCTGCCAACCCTGGATTCGGAACGGCACCCACTGACTGGCTGACTGGCAGCAGTTCATTGCAATACGTAATAACAAAAAACTGTAAATTACAATAAGAAATATTTTTAAATAAATAAGTAGAGCCAGAAGAGAGAAAAAATAGTAAGGTAGTGTACATGGATTCATCGTCCATTCAGAAATCTGATGGTGGAGGGAGAGAAGCTGTTCCTAAAGCATTGAGTGTGTGTCGTCAAGTTCCCGTACCTCCTTCCTGACGGTAGCAATGAGACACGGGCATGTCCCTGGTGATGGCGTCCTTACTATTGGATGCTGAATTTTTGAGGCATCGCCTTTTGAAGGTGTCCTCGATGCTGGGGAGGCTACTGCCCATGACGGAGCTGGCTGACTTTACAATTTTCTGCATCTTTTGGTGATCCTGTGCAGTGCATCGAATTAGAATGCTCTCCACGGTGTATCCGTAGAAATTTGCAAATGGTTTTGGTGACATACCTGTACCCAGTGTCCTCAAACTTTTGATGAAATACCACCGCCATTGTGTAATTGCATTGTAACACCCTGGTAAGGGTTTCACTGCCAATGTTGTAGGGTACCTCATTGTAATGGTCTTTCTGTGGAAGCAGTGTTTGGGTTATGGTTAAAGAAAACGGGTGCCTAGGAGTGTGAGCCATCCAGTCATGAGAGAAGGCTGGGGAAGTGCTTTATTTTAGTGCTTGGGCTTTGTGTGAGCTTTGGTCTTTGTGTGGCGGGAGATGAAGCGAGAAGACACTGGAGAGAACTGCTCATAGGATTCAATCCAGTGGGGACCATGATTTGATGGAGCAAGGTGTGAGAGTCTATTGAGGATCGGTGAATATGACTTTTGGAAGAGTTGAGCTCCAACTTGTGCATATTAGACTGTTTATTAATAATGGACCAATTTTGATTTTTTCTTTCTTTTCTTTACTAACTCTTTAGTTAAGTTAATATTCATAAATATACTTCCTTTAATTATATGCAGTGTGCAGTCTGTTATTTCCTGGCAACAGGCTGTAACGGGGCAGCAAATCCCACAGCATTCACACAAACTGGGGCTTGGATGGGAGAGACAGCCCAATCTTACAGATTTGGTGGGACTGGAGTGTGTATACTCTAGGCATACAAGGCCAGAAAACCGGTGGGTTTCTCAGCGCTGAGCTGGGAGACTGCCAGCGAGGGCTAGCGAGCTGTGTCCTGAGATGCCCAGGAAGAAAGAGGGTTCAGCATCAATACATTGGACCCAAGATAGATCTTCAGAAATGTTGACACCCAGAAACTTGTTCCAGGTTGAGAAACAGTTATTATCTCTCAAACATCAGACTCTTGAACCAAAGGGGGAAATTTCACTCTTCTTCCCTTGGCCCATCAATGAAATATTCCCACAACCTATGAACTCACTTCCGAGGACTCTTCATCTCATGTTCTCAATATTTATTGTTTATTTATTGATTATTATTCTTTTTTTGGTTTTTGCCCAGTGTGCTGCCTTTTGCACACTGATTGAACACCCAGTTGGTGCGGTCTTTCATTGATTTTGTTATGGCTATTATTCTATTATGGATTTATTGAGTATGCCCACAAGAAAATGAATCAGGGTTATATATCCCCTCCAGTTCGCCTACCAGCCCCAACTAGGAGTTGAGGATGCCATCGTCTGCCTGCTGAACCGCGTCTACGCCCATCTGGACGAGCCAGCGAGCACTGTGAGGGTCATGTTTTTTGACTTCTCCAGTGTGTTCAACACCATCCACCCTGCTCTGCTGAGGGAGAAGCTGACAGCGATGCAGATGGATGCTTTCCTGGTGTCATAGATTCTTGATTACCTGACTGGCAGACCACAGTACGTGTGCTTGCAACACTGTGTGTCCGACAGAGTGATCAGCAGCACTGGGGCTCCACAGGGGACTGTCTTGTCTCCCTTTCTCTTCACCATTTACACCTCAGACTTCAACTACTGCACAGAGTCTTGTCATCTTCAGAAGTTTTCTGATGACTCTGCCATAGTTGGATGCATCAGCAAGGAAGATGAGGCTGAGTACAGGACTATGGTAGGAAACTTTGTCACATGGTGTGAGCAGAATTATCTGCAGTTTAATGTGAAAAAGACTAAGGAACTGGTGGTAGACCTGAGGAGGGCTAAGGTACCAGTGACCCCTGTTTCCATCCAGGGGGTCAGTGTGGACATGGTGGAGGATTACAAATACCTGGGGATACGAATTGACGATAAACTGGACTGGTCAAAGAACACTGAGGCTGTCTACAAGAAGGGTCAGAGCCCTCTCTATTTCCTGTGGAGACTGAGGTCCTTTAACATCTGCTGGATGATGCTGAGGATGTTCTACGAGTCTGTGGTGGCCAGTGCTATCATGTTTGCTGTTGTGTGCTGAGGCAGCAGGCTGAGGGTAGCAGACACCAACAGAATCAACAAACTCATTCGTAAGGCCAGTGATGTTGTGGGGATGGAACTGGACTCTCTAACGGTAGTGTCTGAAAAGAGGATGCTGTCCAAGTTGCATGCCATCTTGGACAATGTCTCCCATCCACTACGTAATGTACTGGTTGGGCACAGGAGTACATTCAGCCAGAGACTCATTCCACTGAGATGCAACACAGAGCGTCATAGGAAGTCATTCCTGCCTGTGGCCATCAAACTTTTACAACTCCTTGCTTGGAGGGTCAGACACCCTGAGCCAATAGGCTGGTCCTGGACTTATTTCCTGGCATAGTTTACATATTACTATTTAACTATTTATGGTTTTATTACTATTTAATTATTTATGGTGCAACTGTAACGAAACCCAATTTCCCCCGGTATCAATAAAGTATGACTATGACTATGACGATGACATGGTGACCTATATATACTTAGGTAATAAATTTACTTTGAACTTCGAACTTTCCATTGCTGATCCCTGAGATCTGGTGTGTGTTCCATCGACTTCCCCTTCCTGAAGTCCACAATCAATTCCTTGGTCTTGCAGATGCTGAGTGCAGGGTCGTTGTTGCAACTCCACTCAATCAGCTGATCTATCTCACTCCTGTGTGCCTCCTTGTCATCATCTTGAAATTCTGCCAACGGTCGTTGTGTCAACTGCAAAAGTATAGATGACTTTTGAGCTGTGCCTAGCCACACAGCTGTGGCTGCAAAGGGAGTAGAACAGTGGGCTAAGCACACATCCTCGAGGTACACGAGTGTCGATTGTCTGCAAGGAGGAGATGTTATTTCTGATGCACACAGACTGTGGTCTCCTGATGAGGAGGTCAAGGATCCAGTTACGGAGGAAGGTACTGAGGCCCAGGTTTTGGAGCTTGTTTAGAACTGAGGATATGATGGTGTTTAACACTGAGCTAACCAGCAGCCTGACGAAGGTATTTCTATCTTCCAGGTGATCCAAGGCCGAGTAGAGAGCTAATGAGATTGCATTCTCTGTAGACCTTGTATTATGGTGATAGGCAAATTGCAGTGGGTCCAGGTCCTTGGTAAGGCAGGAGTTGTGCTAGCCATGATGAACCTGTCAGAGTACTTCACCACGGTAGATGTGAGTGCAACTGAACGGCAGCCCATTGAGATAGCTCACCTTGCCCTTCTTGGGCACTGGTATGATTGTCACCCTTTTGACGCAAGTGGGAACCTCGAACTGCAGTGGTGAGAGATTGAAGACGTCCTTGAACACTTCTTCTAGTTGGTTGGCACATGTTTTCAATGCCCTACCAGGTACAGCTTCAGTGCCTGACGCCTTGTAGGGGTTCACCCTCTTGAATGATGTTCTGACATCGTCCTCTGAGACAGAGATCACAGGGCCACCAGATGCTGCAGGGATTTGCACAGGTGTCGTTTTATTCCCTTTTTAAAAGCACCTATAAAAGGCACTGAGGTCATCTAGAAGCAAAGCAACACAGCCAAGTATGATGTTAGGTTTTGTCTTGTAGGAAATAATGGCCTGCAAACCCTGGCAGAGCTGATGTACATCCAATTCCATGAAATTAAATTATTAAGAAACATAAAACAAAATACTAAAATATCTTATAGATACATCAATCAAAAAAGAAGCAATACACCCAAAATGCTGGATCCTCCATCTATGGAGAGGAATAAACAGTCGATGATGTGGACCGAGACCCTTCTTCAGGACTGGAAAGGAAGGGGGCAGAAGCCGGAATAAGAAGATGAGGGGAGTGGAATGAGTCCAAGAAGGCAGAAATAAACCTTTCTCCAACTATTATTTTAATTTATTTTGAGAAGGTGACTATGAGCAGACAAGGATCCTCCTGCCACTGAGCTGAATAGTTCTGTGGAGGAGGAGGAGGAGGAGGAGGAGTAGGGCCTTTGTTGGTCGGATGTAGTGTCCCAGCTGTCTACATTGTTCGCGCAGCACTGCCAGTCGTTGGGGAGGCCAGGGCAATATGACATGGAGAGCTGTTGCCCATGCAGTAGTTGCCAGCCAATGTTAAACTCAATATAGGACTGCCTTAGGGATTCCAGCTCTGGAGATTTCCTTGGGGTTTACTCACAAAGCTTTCCCCGTGAGTGAGAATAGACACAAGGCAACAGAGGTTTGAGATCAGAGTCTTCCTTCTCCTAGATGAGCTGCCAACCATGGCTAATGAGCCCCATCTGCTGGGGATGACACTGTGACCATAACCGTAGCAACACTCATTTCAGTCGCTGATGTTTGACAGCAAATGCCCAAGTACATTTTCTGCAGGAGAACAAGGTGGGATAGTTCTCATATGCAATCCCCATGTTTACTGAGCTGGTGAACATAGAAAGCCAGTCTCAAAACCATAAGACCATAAGATAAAGGAGGAGAATTATGCATTTCAGCCCATTGGCACTGCTCCGCCATTCCATCATGGCTGACTTATTATCTCTCTCAACAGCATTCTCCTGCCTTCTCCCCTTAACCTTTGACACCCTTATTAATTAAGAATCAATAAATTTCTGCTTTAAAAATACCCAATAACTTGGCCTTCACAGCCATTCGTAGCAATGAATTCCACAGATTCACCACAGTTTGGCTAAAAAAATTTCAGCTGCAGGAGTGGCCCATGACTGCAGTGAACAAGGCTTGTGATTTCAGCCGAGCAGGCTCTCGTAGACACCTCCGGTCTGTCTGATTTCAGCCGAGCAGGCTCTCCTACACACCTCCCGTCTCTGATTTCAGCCGAGCAGGCTCTAGTACACTCCTCCCGTCTCTGATTTCAGCTTAGCAGGCTCTAGTACACACCTCCCATCTCTGATTTCAGCCGAGCAGGCTCTCGTACACACCTCCCATCTCTGATTTCAGCCGAACAGGCTCTAGTACACACCTCCTATCTCTGATTTCAGCCGAGCAGGCTCTAGTACACTCCTCCCGTCTTTGATTTCAGCTTAGAAGGCTCTGGTAAACAGTTCTCGTCTCTCTAATTTCAGCCGAGCAGGCTCTAGTACACTCCTCCTGATTTCAGCCAAGCAGGCTCTAGTACACTCCTCTGATTTCACAGGAAAAGTGCTTTAAGCTTTCTACATGCATTCTCTGACATCACTCTATGAACCAACAAAATTAAGTGAATAGATACCCATTCACCCTCACAGTGAATTCCCTGCGGCCATTAGCAGTACTGCTATTCAGTCAGTGGGTATCTCATTCACGCTGTTTTGAGACCCATCCAGCTGTCTGCTGCTGCTCTCTGGTAGTTTCTACCATATTGACTGATCTTTGAGTGAGGGTTTCTCCTGCAGGTTTGCTCAGATAAGCAAACTCGTCTCATGGGGTTCACACATTTGCTGTTTTCCTCTACTTTTTTCTGTTTTATTTGCAATTGTCCTCATCTCTGATCCAGAACAACAAAGTAGCTGCCTCGAGTTACCAACTACAGTGTCAGCCATGACTGTTCCATTAGGTCCATAAGATATAGGAGCAGAATTAGGCCATTTGGCCCTTTGAGTGTTCTGCCATTCCATCATGGCTGACTTATTATCCCTCTCAAAAGCATTCTCCTGCCTTCTCCTTTGAAACCTGACTAATCAAGAACCTGTCAACCTCTGCTTTAAATATATCCACTGACTTGGCCTCCACAACCATCTGTTGCAATGAATTCCACAGGTACAGTACCACCTGGCAAATGGTAGCATAATTGTCAGTATAATGTTTTGCAGCGCCAGCGACCCAGGTTCAATTTCCATCGCTGTCGGTAAGGAGTTTGTACGTTCTCCCTGTGAATGCGTCAGTTTCCTCTGGGTGCTCTGGATTCCTCCTACATTCCAAAGGTGTACTGGTTAATAGGTTAATTTGATACATGTGTGTATTGGACAGCACAGGCTTGTTGGGACAGAAGGGCCTGTTAATAGTTCAATAGTTCCATTTAATATCAGAGAAATGTACACAATATACATTCTGAAATTCTTTTTCCTTCACAGGCGTCAACAAAAACCGAAGAGTGCCCCAAAGAATGAATGCCAGTAACAACATTAGAACCTCATAGCTCTCCCTATTTCCACGTACAAACAGGAGCAATGCAACAATTCTCCTCAACCCCCATCCACTTCCGCAAAAAAAGCATCAGCGCCCTCCATCTGCAATAGCAACCCCAATAAAGACCATAACAACAAAAACTAATCGTTCACCCGACAGTTCAACACAAGAGGGAGAGAACACAGCCACCAATAGCTGATCCGCTGTTCCCAATATTCTGTTCTCTCCTGCGAAGCTTTAGTCAGTGGTACCTCCACAGGGCCACGAAACCCTGGAACCCCAAAGGTGCCCTCCTCTTCTAGTCTGCGTCCTTGGGATATTCAAAAGCTGTGAGCCTCCAGGAGTGGCCCCACCACTGCAAAGAACCCAAGTCTGAGTGTAACTCCAGGTCAGGGTCTTCAACAGAACCCCATCCACCCTATAAGAGAAAAAGACTGACATCAAAGGGAGAAATTACGTTGTTTTCATAGATGAACACAAAGGAGTCACAATTTAACACCATGATAATTCTGCCTCCACCCATGTTAATATGCTGTATCTCTAAATAAAATAAAATAAAGAAAGAAATTACTCTTCATCTCTGTTTTAAAGGGACACTCCTCTATTCTGAGGCTATGCCTTCTGGTCCTAGACTCCCCCACTACATGAAGGACCCTTTTCACAGACAGCAGCCTCTGGCCACTGTTGCGTCCACCAACAGTGGATCTGAATTTGCTAGATGAAAGGCAGGCCTCTCTGTACAGACGGCAGAAGAGCAGAGGTGTACCCTGCCACTTGGACACCCACCTGCAGACATCACTGCAATTACATTCTCTGATTCAGTCATGCCTGCTTGGCTTAGTCAATTTGCAGGATTAGTCAGATATCATACCTCAATACACTAAGTAGGTCAGCGTAGCTTTAGTATTAATAAGTTGCAAAGAATTCCAGTTGCTCAGCTTGTGCTTGTTGGCCAGAACCTTTGTTGCAATGTCACATCAACATTAACATACTTTAAGACTTTAAATGTGTCCTTGATTTATTGATACGTTGCTATCAGTTTCTACTGATATCTCCCATGCTTGACAGCTGTCTTCAAACTTATGCATAAATAATCACATATTTCACAGGCTGAGTCTGGCACTTCCTAAGAGGACTGGTCTAGAAATGTGTTGGTGGTGTAACATTCATGGACTCATGGTCTTGCACTATATTTTTGGACTTTATGTGCGATTGTATCTTACTGATAGCTTAGGTGTGCTTGCTCTCTCATTTGCGCTATATGTGCCTTTTTCTGTGTCTGACTGTTGGTACTGTGTTTTGCACCTTGGCTGTGGAGGAACGCTGCATTGTTTGGCTGTATTCATGGGTATTTACGTATGGTTCAATGGCAATTAAATAAAATGAATTGGTGTATCATTACTCCTCCAGGACTTTGATGGATCATTTTGGAGGTCATACCCCAAATGGTTTAATTGGCAAAATTTGACAGCATTAGGTTTTCAAATAACAATTATTAGACAGGTATAGTAGTCAGTAAAAGAGTTTAATGGTTTGCAAATGCCAATACTAAAGGAAGATTTTAAGATTAGCTTTATTTGTCACATTGAAGCATTGAAACATAGAGTGAAATGTGTTATATGCATCAACGACCAACAGACCAAGGAGGTGTTGGGGCCAGCCCGTGATGTTACATTGCCTCCAGTGCCAACTTAGCATGCCCACAACTTACTAACCAAATTGAACTGTTTATTCATTTCCATAGATGCTGCCTGACCTGCTGAGTTCCTCCAGCGTTTTGTGTGTGTTGCTTTGGATTTCCACCAACTGCAGATTTTCTCTAGCTATGATTTTCTAAATGACTGGTTATTTCCTCTTTGATTATTGATTCAAGCATCTAGCCAGCAATAGATGTAAAACAAACTGTCCTGATGAAGGGTCTCATCCCGAAACATTGACAGTTTATTTATTTCCCTAGATGCCTCCTGATCTGATGAGTTCAAGCATTTTGTGTGTATTGGCCTTACAGATCCACACCTTTTGTCTTTGTCCCCTCTTAAAAATGGGAGTTCTTTTCTCGCTTTTTCCCAAACCTCTAGTTTTCTGGGACTTCAGTGAGCTTTGAAAGTTTTCAGCTAATGGGTCCACTATTTCTGTGAGACCTTTAAAATTCTTCAGTGTAGGCCATTAGCTCCCACTAGCCTGTACATCAAGGAGATCAGAGAACCCACGTCGTCACAGGGACAACGTATAAAACAATGACTTACCATTCCAACAGAACACATTCACTTTGTTCTGTCATCATATCCTGGTAATTAGTTCAACCTTTGGTTTAAATACCAAGAAGCTTCCAAAAAGTAACACTGAAGTGTCTCCCTCAGCTTGAAAGAGAATGGAGACAGTTTTCTGGATCTGGCTATGAGATTCTAACTTACCTTTATTTTATTCGTCTTTGTTTATGAGTGGTGGCATATGGAGATATGTCTTTACCAAAGGAGGTTTAAGGGACTCCTTCCATCTGCTTCCTTCCAGGTCACCCTTGGACAAAGCGTAGCATCTGCTTAACCACCCGATATGGGTCTCATGAAGCCATGGGAGAAGGTGGTGGATGGTCATATGAGCAGCCAGTGCACATCACAAGTCCTGGTGGTGTGACCACTGGTACCCAACAGACAATCTCTGAAGTGTATTGATAATGGCTGTGGTCACCCATCTTGTAAAGACTATAAGACCATAAGATATAGGAGCAGAATTGGGCTGTTTGGCCCATTGAATCTGCTCTGCCATAACATCATGGCTGATCCAATTTTCCTCTCAGCCCCAAACTTCTGCCTTCTCCCCTCATCACTTCATGCCCTGATCAATCTAGAATCTGTCAACCTCTGCCTTAAATATACATAAAGACTTGGTCTCCACATGTGACAACAAATTCCACAGATTCACCACCCTCTGGCTAAAGAAATTCGTCCTCATCTCTGTTCTAAAAGGACACCCGTCTATTCTGAGGCTGTGTCCTCTGGTCTTAGACTCTTCCACCATAGGAAACATTCTCCCCACATCCACTCTATCGAGGCCTTTCAACATTCAATAGGTTTCAATTAGGTCACCCCTCATTCTTCTGAAGTCCAGCGAGTACAGGTCCAGAGCCTTCAAACACTCTTCATATGACAAGCCATTCAATCGGGGAATCATTTTTGTTAACCTCCTTTGAACCCTCTCCAGTTTCAGCACATCCTTTCTAAGATAAGGGGCCCAAAACTGTTCACAATATTCCAAGTGAGTCTCACCAGTGTCTCAACTTTACATTACATCCTTGCTTTTATGTTTTAGTCCTCTTGAAATAAATGCTAACATCACATTCACCCTCCTTACCAGAGACTCAACATGTAAATTAACCTTTAGGGAATCCTAGACAAGGACTCCCAAGTTCCTTTGCGCCTCCATATTTTTTGTATCTTTTCTCCATTCTGAGCATAGCCTATCCTTTCATTTCTCCTACCAAAGTGCATGACAATATACTTTTCCCGACACTGTATTCCATCTGCCTCTTCCTTATCCATTTTCCTAATCTATCTAAGTCCTTTTGTAGACTCTCTACTTCCTCAAAACTACCTGCCCCTCCACCTATCTTCATATTGTCTACTAGCTTAACAATGAAGCCAACAATTCCATCTCCAAATCATTGACGTATAACGTAAAAAGAATTGGTCCCAATACAGACCCTTGTGGAACACCACTAGTCACCTTTATTCCCACTCTTTGCTTTCTGCCAATCAGCCACTGCTTTATTCATGTTAGAATCTTTCCTTTAAGACTGTGGGCTCATAGCTTGTTAAGCAGCCTCATGTATGGCAACTTGTCACAGGTCTTCTGAAAATCCAAGTACACAACATTAAGCGATTCTCTTTTGTCTATCCTGCTTGTTATTTCTTCAAGGAATTCCAATGGAATTGAAAGGCAAGATTTTCCCTTGAGGAAACCATGCTGATTACAGCCTATTTTATCATGTGCCTCCAATTACTTTGAGACCTCATCCTTAATAATCAACTCCAATATCTTCCCAACCACTGAGGTCTGCTTCTCTCCCTTCTTGAAAAGTGGAATGACTTATGCAATGTTCCAGTCTTCCAGAACGATTCCAGAATCTAGTGATTTTTGAAAGATTGTTACTAATGCCTCGACAATCCCTTCAGCCACCTCTTCAGAACCCTGTGTGTACACAATCTGGTCCAGGTGACTTACATATCTTCTGATCTTTCAGTTTCCCAAGAACTTTCTCTCCAGTAATGTAAACTTCACACACATCATGACCCCTGACAGACTGAACTTCCACCTTACTGCTAGTGTCTACCACAGTGAAAACTCTTGCAAAATACTTCTTCAGTTCATCTGCCATTTCCTTGTTCCCTCATTACTACCTCTCCAGCATTGTTTTCCAGAGGTCCGATATCAACTCTCACCTCTCTTTTGCACTTAATGTATCTGAAGAAACTTTTTTTCATCTTTCATATTATTGGCTAGCTTACTTTTGTATTCCATCATTACCTTCTTAATGACTTTTTTAGTTACCTTCATTTGGTTTCTAAAAAATTCCAGTCCTCTAACTTCCCACAAATTTTTGCTCTATTGTACACCCTCTCTTTGACTTTTATGTTGACTCTGACTTCTCTTGTTAGCCACAGTTGTGTCATATTTAGCACTCAGTCATATATTAAAACATAACTAAACCAAAGGGGTAGGATTTGAAGAGCTTTACCAAAGAGAAACAGACAGACTGAGGGAAATCAAGAGTTTAAGTGTTGGGCAGGGAAGGCATAGTTTTCAACAATAGAGGAATTATGTTTAATGATCACTGGAATTGGATGTCAGCAGATGACAGGAGAGTGGTGAAGATAACAGGGATGGATAAAAATGAGATCATTGATGGTTTTCAACCTAAGGATGTAAATTTCAGAAGTGAAAATTTGCTTTTACAGGACCTGCTGATTTGGTGTGTGTTACAAGAAATGAAAGAGAAATTTAGATTTGCAGGGAATGGAGATCCAGAACTTCTGATTTTCTACATTTGCATCTGATGTCCTGAACTGCAATCCACTCTGGGTAGGTTACACTGGCATTGGCAGCTGATGGGTGCACTCACCTCTCATTCCCCATTGGCTGGGGTGGGGAGCCCCGTCTAGTCACAGCTATCAGTGACATCTGGCATTCTGTCCCAGATACAAGGTTCATGGAGAGGGAGTGCGGATAGCAGTACAGTGCAATAAATATTGATGTTTATTGTGTTTTTATATTATTGTGTTCTTTTTCTTATGTTTTTTTGTGTACCATCAGATCTGGAGTAACAATTGTTTGCTCGCCTTTACACTAGTGTACAGGAAATAGCATTAAGCAATCTTTGAACCTTGTTGTTCTATCCCCCGAAATCAGAGTCAGAATCTATGATTGAATTGAATTGACTTTATTACTTATATTCTTCATGTACGTGAAGAGTAAAAATCTTTACATTGTGTCTCCATCTAAATGTGCAATATGCAATTTATAGTAATTTATAATAAATCTTATGTACAACTGGACAGAAACAAGATGGTTAAATATGAACAGTCAATATAACATAGAAATACAGTTGTGTCAGCATGAGTTAATCAGTCCGATTGCCTGGTGGAAGAAGCTGTCCCGGAGCCTGTTGGTCCTCACTTTTATGCTGCAGTACCATTTCCTGGAAATCTGCATGTTAAGTATATCTGGCACCTGGCAGAAACACTGCCATTCAATTAGGACATTTGTCAAGTGATTTAAACCAAGTACAGTGTCCACACCAAGGTGAAGCTTTACCAGAGTTATGTTCTGTCCACCCTCTTGTACAGGTCAGAATGCTGGCTCGTGACAGAGAGTGATCTTGCCAAGCTGTTGTCATTCCATACCACAAGCCTCAGGAAGATCCTCCGTATTTTCTGGCCAAGACATACCTCCAGCCATGCCCTACTTCTTCAGAGGACATGGCCACAATCATCATGAGGAAATGATGGAGATGGATTGGGCACGTGATGGGAAGAGAGGCCAACTTCATCGTCAAGACAGCAGTCCATTGTACCCCCGAAGGGTAGGGGAAACGCAGGAGACCAAAGACAACTTGGCGCCGTACTACAGAGACAGAAATGAAGACCCTGAACCACACCTGGGGACAATAGCAAAGATGGCCAAGGACAGACAGAGATGGAGGACCTTCACTGCAGCCCTAAACACCAGTGGTGTAACAGACAGTAATAATATTTCAAGTGATTCAGTACTGCAGTGATGGTAACTCAGAATGCTTCCTATTGCCACAGAGGCACACATTAAAATCCACTGCCTTTGTTACATTGGCAGCAAACTGGCCAGGTTAACTCATTGCCTACAAGAGTAATGTTAGTACCTAAAAGATAGGGCCAGGGAAACATCTCGCCTCTCGCTGGTACATTTACAGCTACAAATCCTGACCGGTTAGAGACATAAGATGGCGGATACTGAACCATAATCAGAATCAGGCTTAATATCACTAGCATATGTTGTGAAATTTATTATTTTGCTGCAGCAGTACATTGCAATACATAATAATAAAATCTATAAATTCTAATAAGAAGTACATGTAAAAAAAATTAACTTAAATAAAGTAGTGTAAAAAGAGAGTGAAAACACTGTAATATGTTCATTGTCCATTCAAATATCTGACAGCAGAGGGAAGAAGCTGTTTCTGAAATGCTGAGTGTGGGTCTTCAGGCTCCTGTACATCCTTCTTGATGGTAGCAATGAGAAGAGGAATTCAGCGAGTTGAACATTTTCCATGGGAGGAAGGGAATTTGTCCTAACATAGGGTTTCAACCCATAATGTTGGCATTTCCTTTCTCCCTACAGATTCCTTCCAACACACAGCTGGTTGACAGGTTAGCGTGTGGACATCACACATTCCTGGCTCCTTTATTACTCTACTTCACTTCTACACCTTTCAAGTTAATTCTATGGAGAGGAATAAGCAGTCGACATTTCAGGCTGAGACCCCTCGACAGGGCTGGAAAGGAAGGGGGCGGAAGCCAGACTAAGAAGGTGTGGGGTGGGAAAGTATCACTTTTTTTGCTTACTACTTTTGTTGTCTGCTAAGCCCTTTCTCAGACGCTGAGGGCTGCACGGTAATGTAGCAGTTAGCGTAACACAATTATAGAACCATCCACCTGGGTTCAATTCCACTGCTGTCTGTAAGGAGTTTGCACGTTTCCCCCCTGTCTCTACATGAGTTTCCTCTGGGTTCTCCCACAGTCCAAGTATGTACAGGCTAGGGTTATATGATATGTGGGTACAATTGGGCAGCGCAGGCTGGTTAGGCCTGTTACCATGCTGTACCTGTCAGGCCTGCATAGGTAGGTACCTCCTAGTTTCCTCCCAGCTAACAGGAGTTACCTGCCACTCATTTCCAACTCATCACCTGCAGCCTATTTAATCCGAGCTCTCACCAACAATCTTTGTTCACTCATTCGAACCAGACAGCATCAATCAATTGTTCCCAGCCTTCAGTTGGGAACAATTGGCTTGTTGTTTTGCAGTCTATTATTAAAGTTATTGTTCATCACTGAAACGTCTCTGTCGCTCTGTTTTTGGGTCATTTCCTGACAATATTACTGAATAATGTGAAACTGTGAGTAGATTTACAATCCTCTAGTTCATTCTCAGGTGAAGTCAATGGGTACATTTTCTACTGGACAATTTTGCCATCCTCCTAAAACCCAATCAACATTGTGAAACTGTGATAGTCACTGCTGTAACGTCAGCCTGGAGCATCCATCTCCCTGAAGTCTCTGCCCAGTACTGGACAGGTCACAGAGTGAGAATGTAAAGCTGGGTAATGTATCTTAGGCACTTTATTATTTATTTATGACAGCAAATACTTAAAGTTTCACTGGGCCTGACCTTCAACAAGCTCTGCATCAGCACTACTGTTGAATGCCCCTGTTTCTCTGCAAAGGTGGAACAAACTGACAGATTATGAGCAGGTATAAGCCACTTGGCCCATCAAGCCCACTCCATTATTTAATAAGGTCAACAAATCAGAATCAGGGTCAGTATCACTGGCACATGTTGTGAAATGCTAAACTCAAGAAATTCTGCAAATGCTGGAAATTCAAAGCAACACACACAAAATTGTGAAGTTTGTTGTTTTGCAGCAGCAGTACATTGCAATACATAATAGAAAAACTGTAAATTACAATAAGAAATAATAATAAGAATAATAAGAGATAATAAAAAGAAATAATAATAAAATACAATAATACAATCTTTTAAAAAATAAATTAATAAATAGTGCAAAAGGAGGGCAAAACAAGAAAAAAGAAAAAAAATATTAAGATAGTGTACATGGGTTCATGGTCCATTCATAAATCTGATGGTGGAGGGGAAGAAGCTGTTCCTGAAATGCTGAGTGTGTGTCTTCAGGCTCCTGTATGTCCTCCTTGATGTAGCAATGAGAAGAGGGCGTGTCCTGGGTGATGAGCCCTAAATGATGGATGTGCCTTTTTGAAGCATTGCCTGTTGAAGATGTCCTCAATGGTGGGGTTTCTAGCGCACATGATACAACTGGGCCATGACCTCAGCTCTGGATTGCTGCTTTTCATCTAGGGGTATCACCCCCCCCCCCCACCCTTACTTGCCAAGAATCCATCCACCTCTACTTATAGAATCATAAGAGTCGTGCAACGTGGGAGTGGGAACTTTGGCACACTTGGGCTGTGCCTGTCAAGACTTCCATTTAAGATAGTCTTTACAGAAACAGAATTTGCATAATCCCTGTGTTTCATTCATTACTTTCCAACAGCGACTCTAGTTCTTGATTCTCCCTCAAGGATAAAGTAAAAAACACAAGCACAACGTGGCAGTTGGCGCATTCGCTATGCAGTGCCAGAGATCACCCAACGGGATTTGATTCCCACTTCTGTCTGGAAGGAGTTGGTATGTTCTCCCCGTGGCCACATGAGTTTCCTCTGGTGCTCTGCTTAACTCCCACATTGCACAGATGTACAGGTCAGGGTTAGTAAGTTTTGGACCAGTTGTGGGCTGCCCCTGCTCAATCCTCGCTGATTTAATGCAAACAGTGCATTTCACTGCATATTTCAAAGTCCTGATGTATATGTGATAAATAAAACTGAACGTATGTTATCCTACAAGGGATAGGTGTAACTCCAGGCCCCTCAAGCCAGCTCCATCACTCAGTATGATGATGGCCATTCCATTCCTGGACTCAAGTCAAGTTCAAGTTCATTTTCTAGTTTACAGTCAGCTGACTGTACATACGTACACTATTGTGCAAAAGTCTTGGGCGTGTGGAAAACAAACTGTAAAGCAAAGGTACTTTCAAAATAATGGAATGAAAAGTTTCTAAATATCAAAAATTACTATAAAGAGCAGTAAACAGTAAAAAATTAAATCAAATTAATATTTGGTGTGACCACCCTTTGCTTTTAAAACTGCATCAATTCTCTTAGGTATACACAGACATGTAGTTTTATAAGATCGGCTGGTAGGTTGTCCAAGCTTCCTAGAGAATTTGCCACAGCCCTTCTACAGACTTTGGCTGCCGCGCTTGCTTCTGTCTCTCCAGGTACTCCCCGACAGCCTCGATGATGTGGAGATCAGGGCTCTGTGGAGGCCATATCATCTGAAACCATATAAAAATCTAGGGTGCCTAAGACATTTGCACAGTACTATCCAACCAAACGAAACAATGTTCCTCTGGTCTCAACACTTTGCGTCACTTCCACATTATTGTGGGTTCCCTGATCTTTTAAAAACCTATCTACTTCCATCCTAAAGATCTGGCTTCCAACACCCTGTGCGTCAAAGAATTCCAGAGATTCACAACCCTCTGTGACAAGAGCTATCACTGCACCTCAGTTTTAAATGACCCATCCTTAATTTGAAATGGCGTCTTCTCATTCACATGCCAGTTCTGTCTTTCTCCTCACATCTGCTCTGTCAAGACCCCGCTGTTCCCACTTCTACCATTATCCCCTGTTTAATCTGGCAGCAGTATCTCAGACCATACCATTTGTACCATGTGCCCCACCAGCTGTCCCTGTAACAGGTGGGTTGTAGAGATGCCAGTGTCAGGTTAACCCAGTGAGTCCAAGGGATAGTGCCAAGTTCCATACGCTCCACAGCTGTTGTACGGAAATGAATCCAAAGGAACTTGTGCAGAAAAATAGTAAATAAGTCTTGTTAGTCAATTGTTTGAATATATTTGTTTTAAACTGAGTGTACTTTTAATTGTAATTTCAGGAATACTTTTAATCCAGTGCCAACATAGCATGCCTACCACTCACTGACCCTAACTTGTACCTTTTGAAATGTGGGAGGAAACAGTTACTACCCCTCAACCATCAGGCTCTTGAACCAAAGGAGATAACTTGACTCAGCTTCACTTGCCCATTATTGAAATGTTCCCACAACCTACGGACTCACTTTCAAGGACTCTTCATCACAGGTTCTCAATATTTATTAATACTATTATTTTTGTCTTTTTGTATTTGCACATTTGGTTGTCTTTTACACTCTGGTTGAACGCCCAAGCTGGTCAGTCTTTCATTGAAGCAACACACACAAAATGCTGGAGGAACTCAGCAGGCTAGGCAGCATCTATGGAAAAGAGTACAGTCGACGATTCAGGCTGAAACCCTTTGGTAAGACCGGAGAAAAATAGCTGAGGAGTAGATTTAAAAGGTGGGGAGAGGGGAGAGAGAAACACAAGGTGATAGATGAAACCTGGAGGGGGAGGGATGAAGTTAAGAGCTGGGAAGTTGATTGGTGAAAGAGACAGAAGGCCATGGAAGAAAGAAAAGGGGTAGGAGCACCAGAGGGAGGCGAAGGGCGGGCAAGGAGATGAGGTGAGAGAGGGAAATGGGAATGGGAATTGTTGAAGGGGAGTTGGGGGGCATTACCAGAAGTTTGAGAAATCGATGTTCATGCCATCAGGTTGGACACTACCCAAATGGAATATTGTTGTTCCTCCAACCTAAGTGTGGCCTCATCATGACAGTGGAGGAGGCCATGGATGGACGTATCAGAATGGGAATGGGAAGTGGAATTAAAATCGGTGGCCACTGGGCTTTTCTGGCCGATGGAGCATAGATGCTCCAGCATTGAGTTCCTCCAACATTTTGTGTGTGTTGCTCAGATTTTCAGCATCTGCAGATTTTCTCTTATCAGTCATCTATTGATTCTGTGAAGGTTATTATTCTATAGATTTATTAGATTATGAGAACACTCAGTCCTCTTTTATTGTCATTTAGAGATGCATACATGCATTAAGAAATGATACAATGTTTCTCCGGCGTGATATCACAGAAAACAAGACAGACCAAAGACTAACACTGTCAAAACCACATAATTATACCATATAGCTACAGCAGTGCAAAGCAATACCATAATTTGATGAAGAACAGTCCATAGGCAGAGTAAAAAAAATAGTCTCAAAGTCCCGAGTCGATCGACTCCCGAGTCCCCGATAGCAGGTGGCAAAAGGGAGAAACTCCCTTCCATAAACCTCCAGGCACCGTCAACTTGCCGATACCTTGAAAGCAGCCGACCACAGCCGACCCTGAGTCTATTCGTCCGAAAACTCCGAGCTTCCGAGCAGCCTCTCTGATACAGCCTCCTGAGCGCCATCCTCTGCCGAGCGCCTTCGACCTCATCCCGGCCGCTGAAACACGCAAAGCCGAGGATCTTGAGGCCTTCAGCTCCGGAGATTCCGGTTACCACACAGTAGCAGCGGTAGCAAAGCAGACATTTCAGAAGTTTTCCAGATGTTCCACTGTGCTCTCACGTCTGTCTCCATCAAATCAGGATTTTGCATGGTCCCCTACTTGATAAATAACAGATATTCATCACCGAAGAGGCCACGCACACTGTCGTCACACCGCCATCTTCTCACAATTTATTGAGTATAGCCACAAGAAAATGAGTGACAGGGTTGTATATAGTGACATATATGTACTTAATTATCAATTTACTTTGACCTTTGAAACTGGAGCACCTGGAGGAAATTCATATGGTCACGGGGAGAACAAACAAATTCCTCACAGTTAGGCAGGATTTGAACCCTGATTTAATAGCATTACGTCTACCCCTATGCAACTATACTGTCCATGGAAGATGGTTCATTCCAATAATTTCATTTACCGGAGTTGAAAGTTTACCATGTAGGATTAAAACACTATCAGCAAACATCTCTGGAAAGCTCAGCTTGATGACGTTCTCAATCAGGATTAAGCCTCCGTCTGTTAATCTCATGGTGCTAATCTCAATATCAAGCTCTTTTCCTTATTTGCAACTTTGCTCATATAAATGTGTATATCTTGCAGCTATTCGCTGAAAATGTTTTAATGATTGAAAATGTAATTCTTATTGGGACTGGTTTATAAAAAGAGTGATTCAATTTATACCGTTCTTTGCTTATAAACTTTCTGATCTCTGCTGGTGTTAAATGATTAAGATGGATGTGGAAGTTTATAAACCAATTTTACTGAGTGCCTTAAAGGATATTTTAAAGCTTAGGTAGTTTTTAATGTATTTTAGAAACTGAGATATAGTGCAGAACATGCCCCTCTGGCTTTGCAAGCCATGCCACCCAGCAATCCCCAATTGAATCCAATCCTGAACATGGGCCAAACTATAATGACCAATTAATCTACCAACGATAAGACCATAAGATGTAGGCACAGAAATAGGCCATTTGACCCAGCAAGTCTGCTCCACCATTTCATCATGGCTGATCCATTTTCCCTCTCAGCCCCAATCTCCTGCCTTCTCGCTGTATCTTTCATGCCCTGACCAATCAAGAATCCATCAACCTCTGCCTTAAATATAACCTATGATTTGGTCTCCACAGCCGCCTGTGGCAACAAATTCCACAGATTCACCACTCTCTGGCCAAAAAAACTCCTCCTCATCTTCATTCTAAAAGGATGCCCCTCTATTCTGAGGCTGTGCTCTGGCCTTAGACTCTCCCACCATAGGAAACATCCTCTCCATTCCACTCTATTTAGGCCTTACAACATTTGATAGATTTCAATAAGGTCACCCCTCATTTTTCTGAACTCCAGTGAATTCAGGCCCAGAGCCATCAAACGTTCCTCATACGACAAGCCTTTCAATCCTGGAATCATTTTTGTGAACTTCCTTTGAACCTGTTCCAATGTCAACACATCCTTTCTAAGATAAGAAGCCCTAAACTGCTCATGGTGCTTCATATCAGGCGTCACCAGTGCTCCATAAAGACTCAACATTACATTTTTGCTTTTATATTCTAGTCCTATCGAAATGAATGCTAGCATCACATTCGCCTTCTTCACCAGCTACTCAATCTGCAAATTAACCTTTAGAGAATCTTGCAAGGGGACTCCCAAGTCCCTTTGCAGATCAGATTTTTAACTTTCTTTCCAATTAGAAAGTAATCTATCCTTTTATTTCTACTACCAATGTGCATGATCATACACTTCCTAACAATGTTTTCCATCTGCCACTCCTGTACCCATTCTGCTAATCTGCCTAAGCCTTCTGTCGTCTCCTCAAAACTACCTATACCACACCTATCTTCATTTGTCTACAGACTTGGCCAAAAAGCCATCAATTGGTACATCTTTGGCTGTGGGAGAAAACAGGAGCACTATGGTCACAGGGAGAACGTGCAAACTCCTCATGGGCAGCAGTGGGAATTGATACTGGGCCACCAGTACTGTCAAGCATTGTGCTAACCACTACACTATGTTTTCTGCACACTGCAACAGAGAAGTTTTCATACAATGTAATGATGGCATCTAATCTCAGAGAGATCATTTGAACAGGCAAAAATTAACTAGAAGATTGTTTATAGAGCTTGAGTGCATCAATTGTTTTGATCTTCTTATTTTAATGCAATTCTCTACATTTTTAACATTAACGTATAAAGGCAAACATGTTGAAAGAGAAGCCAAGAATGCAGCGGCATTTATGACAAATGAAATTACATTAAATTTATAAACGTACTGAATTGCATTAAAATAGAAAGTCCTTCACTTCAGTATCCTGAAAAATTAAGAGGATTTAGAACATCATTAATATTAAATTGCAGTTATTATTGAAGCCAGAGGATTCACAGCTTTGTATTGAGTAACAGTTACTTATCACTTGGCTGGATGTGTCGTGTCGCTGTTGCAAACTGCGTATTAGTCGCGGTTGCTGTGAATGACTAGGACTAAGCTGTATGGAAACTGTAACTGGGAAAAATAAAAAAATCTTTAATCATGCAGTGACCTTCGGGAGAGAGTGAGTTCAGGAGAATTCTCATTCTCATAAAATGATTTCTATACTTCTTCAATACAAAGATAACAACAAACAACTATAATTCTAATGACCATAATCACCTATTTAACTTCCACATTTGGAACATAGGTAAATTTATGTATTTATATACTTACAATGGTAGCACATTCCAACCAGCAGAACTCTTCTGAATATTTACTGCTGGTGTCTGTTCCAAAAGTCTAAAATATAGCCCTTTGTTACAGCGTTGAGGGTATATGCAATTAAACAAAAAGTTAGGTGACAAAGCAGATCCATCCTGATCGGCTTCATAAGTGGCCGAGACACACCTTTACTAAACAAAAGAGATTTTGCCAATGCTGGAAATCCAGGGTATCACACATAAAATGCTGGAGGAACTCAGCAGGTCAAGCAGCACCATTATGTGCCGTACTATATGATGTAGCAATCATGGCAAATTTTTCTACAGACGTGGTTTGCCATTGCCTTCTTCTGGGCAGTGATCACAGCTATTACCAATACTCTTCAGAGAATGCCTGCCTGATGTCAGTGGTCGCATAATCAGGACTTGTAATATGAGCCAGCTGCTCTATTGACCACTCACCACCTGCTTCCATGGCTTCATGTGACTCTGATTATTTGTGGGGTGGGGTGGGGTGCAGGTGCTACACCTTGTCCAAGGGTGACCTGCAGGCTATCAGAAGGAAGGTGCCTTACACCTCCTTTGGTAGAGATATATCTCCACCCTGCCACCAATGCATTTTGTGTATGTTGCTTTGTATCAGTCTCTGCCATTCCTTTGGATTTATCAGCTGCATGGAGAGGGAGAGCCTGTTACACGGGCAACAGCTTGCTCGCCATGTTGTACTGCCCTGGCCGGCACACTGGCTTGCATATCAACAACGTAGACAGCTAGGACGCAACATCCCGAGTCGACCCTGACCAACAGAGCGTCTCAAAAAAAGTCATCAGAAGCGCATAACTTTGTTAAACTGGCACCATGACATCAGAACAAGGAAGAGGAGCCCGTTCACAGTGGTACTTAGGATACACCATGGAAAGCACCAGACTGGTGCACCTGTGAATTATTTGCAGATGTATAAGCGTTTCAAACTACTGAGGTGTCCCTCTGTGCTAACTTCTCTGTCATTCTGATTGCACATTGACTGCAATTCTTTGCTCTTTTCAACCGTTCATTTCTATTTCAGGATAGATCCTGAATAAAAATTCCCTGTGCTTTAAATTAAATTTCTTCAGGAAGGAACCACAACATTTTTCATCACTAGTACGTTTGTAAAGAATATCCCTAGATCTCTACTCTTTCATTCACTTAGCTTTTTATATTGCAAGGAGCATATGATTTCCTTATTCAAAGTTTGAGTTTTGAAGTAAATTTTATTATCAAAGTTCATATATATCACTATATACAATCATGAGATCCAGGCAACACATACAAAATGCTGGAGGAACTCAGCAGGTCAGGCAGGATCTATGGTAAAGAGTAAGCAGTTGACGTTTCACTCCGAGACCCTCCATAAGAACTGGAGAAAAAGGATGAGAAGTCAGAGCAAGTGTGGGCAGGAAGAAATGCAAGGTGATGGTTGAAACTGGGAGGGGGTGAGGGGTGAAGTAAAGAAGCCACACTGGGAGCACTGGATACAATAGGTGACCCCAACAGACTCACAGGTGAAGTGTCGCCTCACCTGGAAGGACCCACTCAGGGTTTTTGTCCCTGAATGGTAGTGAGAGAGGAGGTGTAGGGGCAGGTGTAGCACTTGTTCTGTTTGCAAGGATAAGTGCCAGGAGAGAGATCAGTGGGGAGGGATGAATGGACAAAGAACTCACATAGAGAGAGATTCCTGTGGAAAGAAGAAAGTAGGGGAGGGTGGGGGGTTGTGGGGAAGATGTGCTTGCTGGTGGGATCCTGTTGGAGATGGCGGAAGTTACAGAGAATTATGTGCTGGACACAGAGGCTGGTGGGGAGGTAGGAGTGGACAAGAGGAACCCTATCCCTGGAGGGTGGTGGAAGGATGGGGTGAGGGCAGATGTGTGCAAAATGGAAGCGATGTGGTTGGGGGCATCGTTGACGGTGAAGGAAGGGAAGCCTTTTTCTTTGAAGAAAGAGGACATCTCCTTAGTTCTGCAATGAAAAGCCTCATCCTGAGAGCAGATGCGGTGGAGATTAATTTTCTTAAGGGCATACAATTCTAATCTGTAAAATGGTAACTATAACAGGATTGATGAAAGATCAACCAGAGTGCAGAAGATGATAACCTGTGCGAATGCAGATATAAATGAATAGCAATAAATAATTAGAACATGAGATAAAGAGTCCTTAAAGTGAGATCATTGGATGTAGGAACATTTCAATGATGGGGCAAGTGGGTGTAGTTATCCACTTTTATTCGAGAGCCTGATGGATGAGGGTAGCAATTGTAATTGAACGTGGTGGTGTGAGTCCTGAGGCTCTTGTACCTTCTACCTGATGGCAGCAACAAGAAGAGAGGATGACCCAGCTGGTATTTCTATCAATATGCACCACTTCACATTGTTTTTGTATTACTCATTTTCAACGCATTGTGCAAGTTTAAAAAGAGCTATCCCCCCCACACATTGTTAATTTACCAGTGTTATGTCACGTATTTTCATTAACAAATTTGAATAGATGATTTTATGTTACATTGTACATTAAATATATGATTGGGAATAATTGAGGCACCACCACATCAGGTTTCATAATGGCCTCCTCCTTATCTCAGCTCATAGCCATTTACTTCAATGCTTTTATTCTATCCAAACAATCTCCTAACCAGAGTCAATAATTTCCTTTCAATTCCACAACACTTTTAATTATAGCTCATTTTAACTAAAGTCTTATTGAATGCTTGTTGTGTCTATACAACCACCTCTGTCATTGCTCCTCCGTCCCCTACTCAATTTGGCTCATTAAACATGAAACCAGAAAGCACTCAGGCTTGCCACCTCTTTACGAAAGAGCTAACCCAAATATCAAAGAGTAGCTATGTAGCCATTTTCTTCTACATAATTAACAACTCCCTTAATTATAAAAACAGAAAGTATAAAGAAAAAGGTATGGAAATAAAGACTGAGTGTAAATGTTAGGATGTTTAAAGGTCAAGAAGCAGAAAGTATGGGGTCTCCTAATGAGTATTAAGTTGGATAAGTTCCCAGAGCCTGTTGGAATTTACCTCAGGTTATTGAAGGAGGCAAGAGATGAAATTGTTGGGGCCTTGACCAGTATCCTCATGTCCTTTCTAGCCACAGGCGAGGTCCTGGAGGACTGGTGAGTGGCTAATGTCTTACATCTATTTAAGAAGGGAACAAAGGAAAATCCTGGGAACTATAATTCGGTGAGTCTCACGTCAGTTGTAGGGAAATTATTGGAGAAAATTCTTAGGGATGGGTATATGAGTATTTGGGAACCCATGGCCTAATTAGGGAGAGCATGGCTTTGTGTGTGGCAAGTCATGCCTTACTAACTTAATTGAGTTTTTGACAACGTGACGAAAGAGATTGGGAAGGGTAGGACAGTGGATGTTGCCTACATGGATCTCAGTAAAGCATTGACAAAGTCCCTTATCCAGAAGATTAAAATGCATAGAGTCCGCAGAAAATTGGCTGTTTGGAATCAGAACTGGCTTGCACATAGAAGGCAGAGGGTAGTCGCTGAAGGGACTTGTGCAAACTGGAGGTCTGTGATCAGTGGTGTTCTGCAGGGATCTGTGTTGGGACCTCTGCTGCTTGTGATGTATATAAATGACCTGGATGAAAATGTAGATGGATGGGCTGGTAAGTTTGCAGATGATGCCAAGATTGGTGAAGTTGTGAATAGTGTGGAAAACTAGTAATGAATACAGCAGATCAGGTATGGACTGAGAAATAGCAGATGGAGTTCAGCTCTGATAGATGTGAGGTGTTGCACCTTGGTAGGGCAAATGCAAGGAGGCAATACACTGCTAATGGCAAGATCCTTAACAGTGTTGTTGAGCAGAGAGATCTTGAGATCCAAGCTCCTTGACAGAGGCTACACAGACAGATACGGTGATTAACAAGGCTAATGGAATGCTGGCTTTTATTAGTCAAGGCATTGAGTACAAAAGTCAAGAGTAACTTTATAAAACTCTGGTTCGGCCACATCTGGAGTCTTGCATGTTGTTCTGGACATCGCACTATAGGAAGGATGTTGAGACTTTGGAGAGCATGCAGAGGAAGTTTACTAAGATGCTGCCTGGTTTAGAGGGCATGTGCTATCATAAGAGGTTGGATAAACTTGGGTTGTTTTCTCTGGAGTGCCAGAGGCTGAGGGAAGATCTCACAGAGGTTTACAAGATTATGAGAAGCATAGATAGAGTGGACAGAGAGTATCCATTTCCCAGGGTTAAAATGTCTAATACCAGAAGGCATGCATTGAAGGTGAGAGGGATAGATTCAAAGCGGGTATGAGTGGAAAGTTTTTACTCAGAGAGTTGTGCATGCCTGGAATGTGATGTGTGGTGTGGTGGTAGAAGCAAATACATTGGAGGCTTTTAATAGTTGTAAGGAAGATGGAGGGATATGGACATTGTGTAGATGGGAGGGATTAGTGTTTGGGTGTTCTTGATTTGCATTTTAGCTGGTTTGGCACAATATTGTGGGCCAAATGGCCTGTTCCTGTGCTATACTGCTGTACCTTCTATGACATTATTTACAGTGAATTGGAAATTTACACCAAGGTGAGGCTATACCAGAGCTGTGCTCTGTCCACACTCCTGTACCGGTCAGAATGCAGGCGCATGACAGAAAATGACCTTGCCAAGCTGTCGTCATTCCACACCATGACTCTCCAGAAGATCCTCCATATTTTCTGGATGAGAAAGATCTCCAACCATGCCCTACACCTTCAGCGTCATCAAGAGGACACGGCCACAATCGTCATGAGAAAACATTGGAGATGGATTGGGCACATAGTGAGAAGGAAGTCCAACTCCATCATCAAGACGTCACTTCATTGGACCCCAGAAGAGCAGAAACATGGGGGAGACCAGGGAGAACTTGCCCAAAGACAGAGAGCAATGGAGGACTGACTTTGCTGCCCTAAAGGCCAGCAGATTAATGGGCAGTACATAAGTAAGTTCAATGGACCATGACAGCATTTTCATATGACATTAACAAATACAGACTATAATAGTAATGAATTCTTCTGGCCTGTGGGGGTGGGGTGCTAGAGAGTGTTGGGCTCTGAGGTTTTTAGAGCACTTGAATTGGTTAATTGTTGTTTAATAAGCGTCATTAATCATTTCAAGTTCCTGGTGTTTTTCTCAAGCATCATGCTCTTTGTAATGTGGTTTCCTGCTGCTTTCTGTTTAAGCTAGTTAGGTGTATTTTGATAGGCTGAGGGATTCCATGTTACTTGTGTTAGTTAAATGAATGTCTGATTCGTGCTAATCACAGGGTCCCAGTTTTGAGAATGTTACCTCTCACTTCGCCAAGCCACCGATATTCTTTTGGATTGATTACAAACTCTCGTTGCCGCCTTTACATTAGAGTCTGTCTTTCGTCTGCACTTGGGTTCCGATATTGCCAGCCCATATCGTGACAGAAATTCCCAACAACATACAGCACAGTGGTTTATCTAATTGTCTGCAGTAATTCTCCAATTGATTTGATGATGTTTTAAACTATTAACTTTAAATACATAATAAGTATTTTCAGTTAATCCTGGGGATTCAGAATCAGAATCAGAATTATTGTCACTGACAGATGACATGAAGTTTATTGTTTTGTGGCAGCAGTACAGTGCAATGACATGAAAAATCTGTAAGTTACAAAAATGAATCTATACTGACAAAAAGCAATAATAATAATGTACACAGGTTCATGGACTATTCAGCAACCTGAGCAGAAACTTGGTTGAGAGCGGGGGCAGAAATGGGCGACCAATATACCCACATTTTCAAAGTTTTAAAAAGATAGAAGAGGAAGTAAAAGAGGGGGTGGATTTGCACTACTAATCAGGGACACTATCACAGCTGCACTCCGGGGAGACATAATGGAGGGGTCAGACACTGAGCCTATTTGGGTAGAATTCAGGAATAGGAAGCATGCAATCACACTGATGGGATTGTACTGCAGAACCTCTAATAGTCATCGGGACATTGAGGAACACATATGTAATCAGATTAAGGAAATGTGTGAAAATAATCGGTTGTTGTCATGGGGGCATTTAAACTTTCCTAATATAAACTGGGACCTTCTTAGTGTAAAGGGATTAGATGGGGCTGAATTTGTTTAGTACGTCCAGGAAGATCTGTTAATTCAATATGTGGACAGTCCAACAGGAGAGGGTTCTTAATGGAGCTGGTGTTGGGTAGTGACCCAGCTAAATGGAACCTGGTCGGCATGGATAAATTGGGCCGAAGGGCCTGCTTCCGAGTCATAGAACTTCATGAGAATCAGAAAAAGGGCAGATGTAATAAGCAGAGCAGAGAGAGGCCAATGCACCCAAAGTTATCAGGAACATGAGACCTGCTGTTCACAGTCAGTTAAAGAGTTAAGTCAGAGCACGCAGGAACAGCGCGAGATCAGACTGCAGGATGCTGTAGGAGCTAAGGCTGCAAGCTTGAGAGAGGTTCCATATTAAATCAGGAGAGGTAGAACTTGCCTTGAGTACGGCTCTGTTACTGTACCTCACACCTCCAGCAGAAATGTGGCAGGTATGTGGGACACCTGAGCACTAAGCAACCAGATATTAAGGTACAGATGTAGAGTCCTGGCCTGAAACGTTGATTGCTTATTCATTTTCATAGATGCTGCCTGACCGGCTGAGTTCCTCCAGCATTTTGTGTGTGTTCTTAAGGTACAGATGATGACTCACCACACTCCTTCCCAAGGGGACATGGAACATCATGAAGGAAGTCAAACGACCTGTGAAATGAAGTCAAGCTATCAAAGAACAACGTGATAAGTAAATCAAATAACCCCGCTAGTTGGGTTATATTTTAATCTGCTATGACTGATCGGTTAATGACAAATAATTTAAGGACGATGTTAGTATCTAAATCAGACCCCTTATGTAAGGAATTTGTGCGGAACTTTCGTAAGAAATTTTGCAATGTATTGCCGATAATTTCTCATCTGTAAATTGAATTCCCATTTTACATTTATCGTTACAAAATATTGACCACACCAAGGGATCGAACCGATACTGTCATTTGACTAATAGGACTCACAAGAGAATATTAATCTGGATGCATAATGCACTTATTTATAGTCAGCATCTGTCTGTGACTTTTTTTCTTGCATTACGGAAAGTAATTTACTTTTCCTGAATTATAATAGGTTGGCTTATTAATTGGTTTTGGATGCAAATATTAGAGTATTGCAGATTAAATCAGAAAGGTTCAGCAGTGGCACACATTGCCTCATATTAGCCTTCAACGGTTATCAAGGAAATATATCCTGACTTTTATATGAATGAGATTTGAGCAGACACAGCTTGGTTAAACTTCTTTGATTCGTGAAGCCCAGCATCAAAAGGTGCTGGAATATAACCTGAAAATACACACACAAAATGCTGGAAGAACTCAGCCAATCAAGCAGCATCAATAGAAATGAATAAACAGTCAATGTTTTGGGCAGAGACCATTGATCATGCTACCATTCCTCGAAATGTACGTTGCCTGAGAAATCTGCATAATCCCATGTTTACTATTAGAGATTAGTATTTGATGTTTCGTGAAAGAACGATTTAGGAAATGGTCTGTTCTGTTCTGCACTCAATGGCCACTTTATTAGGTACACTTGCTTATTAATGCAAATATCTAATCAACAATCATTTGACAGTAACTCAATGCTAAAAAGCATACAGACTTGATCAAGAGGTTCAGTTGTTGTTCAGACCAAACATCAGAATGGGGAAGAAATGTGATCTAAGTGACTGACTATGGAATTATTGTTGGTGACAGATGGGGTGCTTTGAGTATCTCAGAAACTGCTGATTGCCTGGGACTTTCACACACAACTTCTAGAGTTTCTGAGAATAGTGTGAAAACAAAAAAAAAAGCAAGCCATCCAGTGAGTGGCAGTTCTGTAGGTGAAAATGCCATGCTAATGAGAGAGTTCAGAGGAGAACGGCCAGACTGGTTCAAGCTGTCAGGAAGGTGACAGTAACTCAAATAACCACGCATTACAACAGTGGTGTGCAGAAGAGCATCTTTGAATGCATAACACATCAAACCTTGAAGTAGATGGGCCACAGCAGCAGAAGACCATGAATATATATTTAGTAGCCACTTTATTAACTACAGGAGGTACCAAATAAAGTGGCTACTGAGTGAATATTCTGTACGCACCTGAGTGACTCTACTCAAGTTACTACTTGGCTCATGGTTTTATGGAAAAAATAGTTAACAGTTTTAACAATTGATAATTTAAATTAAATGTGATGGTAAGTTGAATTTTTTTTAAATTTCACAATGACTCATGGTATTCAACCCTCTTTGTCAGTCACACAGAAAAATTTATAAAACATTGGTTCGACAACGGGTAGTTAAACTGCCCAGTGCATCACTAACACTAGCCTTCCTGCCATTAAGGATATATATACAGAAAGGTGCCAGAAAAAGGCCAGTAACATCATGAAGGATCCCACCCAACCTGCTCATGGACTGTCTGTCCCACTCCCATCAGGGAGGAGGCTACGTAGCATCCACACCAGGACCACCAGACTCAACAATGGTTACTTTCCCCAAGCAGTAAGGCTGATCAACACCTCCACCCACTAACCCACCCCTCCACACCCCAACCACCACCACTACTTTATCATTTCCTGTCAGTCATCTTATGTACAGACCCTCCTGTGCCTAGCATCACTTTGTGGATATACAGTTAATCGAGGTGTATCAGCTATCTTATGTATTTATATTTATTGTGCTTTTTACTATTATTGTTTTCTTTATCTTATTGTGCTTTTGTACTACTTCAGAGATGGAGTAATAATTATTTCATTTTTCTTTACATTTGTGCACAGAAAAGATATTAAGCAATCTTGAATTTTGTGTGGTGCTTTGGTTGCAAACTGTAGGTGGAATGTAATGTGCGGAGAGTTTGCAGAGTAGGTCCATTAATATGTTGCAGCACACACACAGAAGTACTATATAACCATATAACAATTACAGCACGGAAACAGGCCATCTCGGCCCTTCTAGTCCGTGCCGAACTCTTACTCTCACCTAGTCCCACTGACCTGCACTCAGCCCATAACCCTCCATTCCTTCCTGTCCAGATAGCTATCCAATTTAACTGCAGCAACTCAGCAGGTGAGACAGCCAGCATGTATGGAGGGGAATAAACAGACAACATTTTGGGCCAAGACCTTTCTCCAGGACTGGAAAAAAAGGAGGTGGAGCCAGAGTAAACAAGGGAAGTGGGAGGAGCACAAGGTGGAAGATGACAGGTGAATCCAGGTGCGAGGAGGTAAGGTGAGAAAGTAGGGGAGGGTTTGGAAATGGGAAAGGAATGGTGTGAAAACTGAGAGGTGATAAGTGAAAGAGGCAAATGTCATGAGGAAGAGTAGAAAATATGGGGAGATCATCCATGATCATCGTGAAGGACTGGGCAGGATTGAGGAGCTATGAGACTTATCCCCATTTCTATTGTCTTGTACGCTGGGTTATTGTGGGATTAGCCACACCATTCCCATCCTATCTTCCATCAACTCTATCATCAGCTTCTCAACATTAGCCCAAACATCTAGTCTGAATTTACAAGGATAAATAAATTTAGCTGATTGCTATTTTATATTTTGGCAGAAAAGTGAGGAGTCCATTTTATACCTTATCAATCTCTGCTAAACAAGCCGACAATATATCACAGCAGAAAATTGCTTCATGTTCATGTTCCAGCATGTGTTCTTTTTCAAATTCTCCTTAATTTACAAACTAGTCCAGTACACTCTGCCTAGATCTCCATCGATTTCAAATTGCGATAGGCTGTGTGTCATGCAGAATGCTGATGAACCATCATCCTCAATATAGGAGCACACCAAGCATTATTTATCTTGTTACGTGCATCAAATACAAAAACCAGCTTGGAACTGTGCTCTGGACAATTGCATTAACATGGTACTGAGTAAGCTTGATGACCCTCCATAAAGGAAAGTCCCACCTCTAAAATGTCACCACAAAGCCAGAACAGATAAGTTCTTCCAGAACTCTGTATTCTCAAGTGCATTTTTAGGACTTTAAGTGAAGCTGCTTCTTGAGCTAAAGATCCAAATTCCATCATTGACATTGCTAATGTGAATCCATCACTCTGTTACTGATTCAACTCTCACAACCTTGTCAAATCCTTCACATAGCTGACACGTTTAATTAAATTAGTTTTGTCCCATATCTGAAAGACGGGTAAGTTTGCAGGGTGGTAGAGTAGCATAGAGGTTAGCGTAATGCCATTACAGAGCCAGCAATCTGCAGTCACGGTTCAATGCCCGCTGCCGTCTGTAAGGGATCTGTAGATTCTTCTCCTGACCACATGCAATTCCACACAGTGCTCTGGTTTCTTCCCACATTCAAATGACGTACAGGTTAGGGTTTGTAACTTGTGAGATTGTTATTCCGGCACCAGAATCATAGCAACACCTGCAGACTGGCCCCAGCACGTCCTCAAATTGTGTTGGCTGTGGCCACAAAGCACACATTCCCGGATTGTTGCAATATTTTGATGTATATGTGACGTGTACATCAAAATAAGGATAAATCTTTAACCTTTAAATTAGCTACTATAAATTACCCCTTGTGCGTGGGTGGTAGGAGAATTTGGAATGTAAAAGAGATTAGGTTCCAAGGTAACAACAGGAGGGAAACAGGTTTATGGGACAGCATAGGTGCAAGGGGACAAATGGCTTCTTTCTTTGTCATAAGAAAATATGAGCACTCTTCCAGTCACTACATCAGCATGAAGCAAGGAAGAGTCACGATTCACGGTTGTTTGTTGCCTTTCTTCAGTACACGAGTGTAAAGGAAAATGAAATGATTGTTACTCTGGATCTGATTCAGCATAAAAGACACTATAAACATGAAGCACACAATAAATATAAATAAAAACTCAATCCTATGAAACACATCATGCAAGTAACTGCTATATACATCTGAATCAGAATCAGGTTTAATATCACTGGCATTTGTTGCTTTGTGGCAGCAGTACGTTGCAATATATAATAATAAAAACTGTAAATTGCAGTAAGAACTATATCTATATATTTTAAAAGTTAAATTAAATATGTAGTGGAAAAAGAGGAAAAAAGTAGTGCAGTAGTGTTCATGGGTTCATTGTCCATTCAGATATCTGATGGCAGAGAGGAAGAAGCTGCTCCTGAAATGCTAACTCGAGGAAATCTGCAGATGCTGGAATTTCAAGCGACACACATCAAAGTTGCTGGTGAACGCAGCAGGCCAGGCAGCATCTCTAGGAAGAGGTACAGTCGACGTTTCAGGCCGAGACCCTTCGTCAGGACTAACTGAAAGAAGAGCTAGTAAGAGATTTGAAAGTGGGAGGGGGAGGGGGAGATCTAGAATGATAGGAGAAGACAGGAGGGGGAGGGATGGAGCCAAGAGCTGGACAGGTGATTGGCAAAGGGGATATGAGAGGATCATGGGACAGGAGGCCCAGGGAGAAAGACAAGGTGGATGGGGGAAGCTCAGAGGATGGACAAGGGGTATAGTGAGAGGGACAGAGGGAGAGAGGGACATTCTTTTTCTCTCTCTCCTTTTTCTCCCTCTGTCCCTTTCACTATACCCCTTACCCATCCTCTGGGTACCCCCCTCCCCCTTTTCTTTCTCCCTAGGCCTCCTGTCCCATGATCCTCTCATATCCCCTTTGCCAATCACCTGTCCAGCTCTTGGCTCCATCCCTTCCCCTCCTGTCTTCTCCTATCATTTTGGATCTCCCCTACCCCCCACTTTCAAATCTGTTACTAACTCTTTCTTCAGTTAGTCCTGACGAAGGGTCTCAACCCGAAACGTCGACTGCACCTCTTCCTAGAGATGCTGCCTGGCCTGCTGCGTTCACCAGCAACTTTTATGTGTGTTTCCTGAAATGCTGAGTGTGCATGATAGCAATGAGAAGAGAGCAGACTACGTAAAGTGAGGCTAGGTGATGTGTAGGTAGTGGTGGTGGGGTGGGTGGTTATGGACGTGTGGATCAGCCTTACTACTTGGCGAAAGTAACTGATTTTAGTCTGGTGGTGCTGGCGTGGGTGCTACATAGCCTCCTCCCTGATGGGAGAGGGACAAACAGTCCATGAGCAGGGTGGGTGGGATATAACTGGCCTTTTTCCAGCACTTTTCTTTTCATACGGTATGTAGTGTGGGATACAATAATTGACTCAAACTTAGCACCGCACTTTGGTGTTCATCATTCTGAATGGCTCTGCCTTCAGCTGATGTAACTTGACAATACACAGCCAAGAACACAACTAGCTGCATCACCATCTAGCACGAAGGGGCACGGCACTGGATTGGAGAAGGCTGCAGAAAGTTGTAAACTCAGCCAGTTCCATCATGGGCACTCGCCTTCCCAGCACCGAGCACATCTTCAAAAGGCGATGCCTCAGAAAGGTTGCATCCATCGTTAAGGACCCCATCACCCAGGACATGCCCTCTTCTCATTGCCACCATCAAGGAGGAGGTACAGGAGCCTGAAGACACACACTCAATATTCAGGAACAGCTACTTCCCCCTGCCATCAGATTTCTGAATGACAATGAACCCATGAACACTACCTCACCATTTCCACCCTCTCTTTTTGTGCTACTTATTTAATTTAATTTTCTTTTCCCATATGTACTTATTTATAGTTTTTTATTATTTTGCATTGTAATGTACTGCTGCCATAAAGCAACAAATTCCCTGACATTTGCCGGTGACGTTAGACCTGATTTGATTCTAAGTTCCAGCATCTGCTGGTGGGACTTGGGGATCTGCTCAGGTAGCTGTAGTTTATGGTGTTTATTCAGTGATCTGACTCCGGACTGGACTTGTTGTCACGGATGAGACAGGATCCTGCAGGAGAGCAGAATGCAGCAAGGAGACAGAACTACGAGGAGTGAACAGCCAAACGTCTGCAAGACAAATGATGCTTATTATTGAGAGATGGAAGGTAATAGGCAGCATGGTTTACTTATAACGGGAAAGTTGATAGCGAAACAGAGGAGAGGTCATTCACTTGGATTAGATAAATCACCTCAGGAGCATAAGGTGCTGATCACCGATATAATTCTGACATGGTATTGGGATAATAAATATGGAAAATTAATATGGGAGGCAGAGGCTGAGGATTTCCTTAGATTGGTGCACCAACAGAAAGAACCTGTATTTGCTTCAGATTCAGTATCAGTTTAATGTCACTGGCATACCTTTGTTGTTTTTTGGCAACAGTTCATTACAATGCATAATTTAAATAATCTATATTACAAAGAAATATATGCATTATATGTAAGTTAAGTAAGCAGTGCAAAGAGAGAGCAAAAACAGAAAAATATAGTGAGGTAGAGTTCATGGGTTCATTGTCCACTCCGAAATCTGATGACAGAGAGGAAGGAGCTGTTCCTGAAATGTTCAAGCATCTTAAACCCTTTCGAGTTGGATTTATTTTTGAAGTGTTAAAGTTGTTTTGCTTTGAAATGTGTCTGCCGGCTTCTGTGCCACATGAGAATTTCTCTTTCATAGAGATAAACACCAGCCTGATCACTTGGAAAATTTCAGTTTTCTTCAAAGTAACACACACAGAATGCTGCAGGAATGCAGCAAGTCAGGCAGGATCTATGCCGGTGAATAAACAGTCAGTGCTTTGGGCTGAGACCTTTCCTCTGGACTGGAAAGGATGGGGGAAGAAGCCAGCTCCAGCTTCTCACTTCATTGCCTTCCCCCACCCACCTACCTTCCCCCTCAACTGGGCTCACCTATCACCTGCCAGTTTATACTCCTTCCTCTCTTCCCCACTTTCTTATTTTGCCTTCTGCTCCGTTTCTTTCCAGTCTCGATGAGGGGCACAGATAGAGTGAATGTTCACAGTCAGTTTCCCAGGATTGGGGAAATGAAGAGCTAGATTGCCTCAGTTTAAGGTGAAGAGGGAATGATTTAATAGGAACCTGGGGGGCAACTCTCTTTATACAAAGGGTAGTATGTATGTGAAATGAGTTGCCAGAGAAAGTGGTTGAGACAGGTGCAATAACATCTTTAAAAAGGTACTGTACTGTGCAAACATCTTAGGCATGTATATATAGCTTGGGTGCCTAAGACTTTTGCACAGTACTGTAGTAATTGGTCTCTATTGTGGACTGAGAATAGGAAGGGGGCAGGGAGAGGGGTTGGGAGAAGGGAGGGAGCAGGAAGAACCAGAGAGACATTCTGTAATAATCAATAAACCATTTGGAATCAAATGACCTTGCCTGGTATCTCAGGGCTGGGACTGTCTGCATCCACACCACCCTTCATTCCTGGCACCCCTTCTCTACCGCCACACTTCTCCCATGGTGCCCTACTCTCACCATTCACAACATCCTTTGTCCCTGCCAGATTTACAAACTCACTCTCCACTCCACATTGACAAATACAGTGCTGTGCAAAAGTGTTAGGCACTCTAGCTATATATACATGTGCCTCAGACTTTTGCACAATACTGTACGTGGAGAGAAAAGCTTTAGAAGTGTATGGGTCTTGCACTGGCAAATGAGACTATCCTTGGATGGGGCACCTGGGGTGGCATGAACCAGATGGGCTAAAGGGCCTGTTTCCATACTGTGTTACTCTGATTCCATAAAAGTTAAACTTTAGCTTTAGTTGGCATCTCATCCTGTTGATATTGTGTTTACCTTGGAGAAATCAGAGATTGCAGATGCAGGAATCTGAAGATAAAAGCAGCTACTGGATTAACTCAATGGATCAGGCAGCATCTGTGGAGGGAAATTGACAGGTGGCATTTCGGGTTTAGACTGATGGAATCTAGATGAATGGTTTCGACCTGAAGCGCTGACTATCCATTTCCTTCCCCAGATACTAACTGACCTGCTGAGTTTCAACAGGGGCTTGTTTTTTGTTTGTGACAATCTTGCCGGAGGAGTTGGTGTGAAGGGTCAAAGTGGTAAGAATCACAGGCCAGTAGTTCAGTCTATCCACTGACTATCCTCACACTCTCTGAATCAGAATCAGGTTTCCAACCACTGACGCATGTCATGAAATTTGTTGTTTTGCGGCAGAGTTCAAAGTAAATTTTATTGTCAAAATGCATATATGTCACTATATAAAACCTGAGATTAATTTTCTTGTAGAAATATTCAACAAATCTATAGAGAAGTTAGTTAACAGGATCAATGGGAGATCAACCAGAGTGCAGAAGACAACATACTGTCCAAAAGCAAATATAAATAAATAGCAATAAATAACGAGAACATGAGATGAAGGGTCCTTGAAAGTGAGTCCATTGTTCAAGGACTCTTCATCTCATGTTCTCATTATTTATTGCTATTAAATTATAGTCACAACTTCAAGTACCTTCGAACATGGGTAACATCTGATGGCAAATGTGAAACAGACATAAAAGCAAGAATAGCAATGGCAAGAACAGCATTTACAGAAATGAGAAACATCCTAACAAACAGAAAAATAACAATTGACATCCGCCTTAGAACTCTCAGCTGCTACATTCTTCCTATATTGATGTATGGCTGTGAGTCATGGACCATCACAAATGCAATGGGAAAAAGAATCAATGCAACAGAGATGTGGTTCCTCAGAAGAATGCTATGCATATCATATACGGACAGGATAACCAATGAAGAAGTTCTACAGAGAACCGAAAGCATAACGTACATTACTTACAAAAATCAGAAAACAGCAATCAGAATTCTTTGGACACATCACGCGAAGAGAGACATTAGAACATTTAGTGACAACTGGAAAGCTGGAAGGAAAAAGAAGCAGACGCAGACAGAGAATGAAAATGATAGATGGATTAACATCATGGTTAGAAACAGGGGAGGCAACAACTACAATTTGGAGGGTCAGGGACCGTGATGGATGGAGAGACATGATCGCCCATGCCGAACGGCAAGGCAGCTGAATGAATGAAATGATAGTAAAAATTACAATAAGTTACAAAATAAATTAACAGTGCAAAAGATGAAGCAAAAGAACGCAAGCGGAAGAAAATTCCAACAGTAATTTACTTATTGACTGTCCTAAAACTTAGTAAACTTGAATTTTTAGGAAGGAGCTGGCCATATTAAGCTGGTTCACCCCTGGTATTAGGCCTTACTTCAAAACCTGCTTCTAAAGGTTTGAGAACAATCTCACTGATACAGGTTACCAAAATCATATTTGAGAATGAACATGACTGCTGCTCATTCCAGCCTACTGCTGGTCTTTTAAATTTTATCCACATCCACACTTGCCTCTTACATATTTCAATCAATTGGCTTATCACTCTTCCAAACCTGCATGGCTACAACTGACACTGTCCCATGTTGAATATGGTGTCTTTATTTCAGTGGTTCCGAGAACAGAAGAGACACATCCTGTTCTCGGAACCACTGAAATAAAGACACCATATTCAATTCAAAGTGCATTTATTATCAAAGTATTCTTGCAGTATACAACCCTGAAATTCATCTTCCTCACAGACAGTCACAAAACGAAGAACCTTGGAACCAATCCATTCAAAGAAAAACATCAAACCTCCCCTCACACCCGTGCACAAAAAAAATACACAAATGGCAACAAAACTGAGTGAAAACACAGAATATAAGACACAAAATCAAAAAGTATATTTCAGTACAGTTCAGTTTTCATTATTTGCAGTCTGCCCCGACTCAAAAATCGTCCAGAAGTAGTAACGAAAGAGAGCGACCTTTGCCCTCCAGTCTATCAGAAGACCACCTGTGGCTAACAATGCTGCAAATATCCAGCTAGGCCTCCCACAATTTCTTCTCCAACCTCCCACAGTTTACCTGCACATACTTGACCAGGAACTAGAAATTTCTCTACCCACAAACATTCTCAGTCATCCATCACCTCTTCTTCTGTACTGCAGTCTATCGCTAGGACTTCCTTGTTAATTCCCCCTCATTCCAAAATCTTCATGCCTTTCTCCACAATCATAAAAACAGAGAAGAAATATTAGTTCAGAGCTTCACCAATGTTTCAGTGTTTTATTTTCATTAATACTGATGAAAGACCACCAAGCTGATTCAATCAATGGTTATTCAATATTTATCAGGAGCGCCGTGTACATAGGGCCCTTAGAATTGTCAATGATCCCTCCTGTCTGTGCGCAATCACCTTGATCCCCTACCATTAGACAGGAGGTACTGTAGCATTAGGACAAGAGCTGTTAGGATGGGAAACAGCTTCTTCCCCCAGGTCGTGAGATTACTGAACTCCCTGACACCAGCCAAGACTCGTCAGATATGAAGCACCAGTAGCATTACACTGTTTACTTTTTAACTTGTGTTGTAAATGCACCTTATTATTTATTTGTGGTAATTTTACTTTATGTGTATGAGTTATATGCACTGTGTTGTGCTCCTGGGTCTGGAAGAACATTGTTTTATTTGGTTGTATACATGTGTACGGTTGAATGACAATAAACCTGACTAAGAGTCATTGGTGCACGGAACCCATGCCAACTACGACAAATTGTTCTCTCTTAAATGCCCAGTTAGTACTCTTTTAAATGCCGTAATTGCTTCTGTTTCCACCACTTCAACAACTAAAATTCCATATTGTTACCATTGTCTGCACAAATAAACAAATAGATTTTCCTCACATCAATGGTATCATTAAAATTAAATATTAAATCAAAAAATTATCCACTTTTCTCCCATTACAGATGTTGTTTCACTTTGCTGAATGTTCTATAAATATTCTGTCATATTTTTCCAGCATCTGCAGTATTTGTCTTTTAGTTGTCTCCCCCTCCCCCACCCTCTGTCACTGCACCACACTGTGAACACTTTCAACACCTTTTTATAATGCTGCTTTTTTGTAAATACGTGCTGGTATTTATGTTTTTATTCCATATCAGTACTTCTAACTTAATTTTATATTTTTTTTATTCTTTGTAATTGTTGAATGTTGTTCTTTGGTTGCATGTCACATCACACCACAACAAATTCCTGAAACATGCAAATGTCTGTGGTGAGTAAAGTTGACCATTGACCCGCATCCTACAAAACCTGAGGGATGTTCTTAAACTAACTTTCCCTCAGGTCCCTCTCTGAAGAAATCACACTCCACTATAAATACAAGCCTGATCCAGTTTCAGAATCAGAATACCACAAACTATGTTATCACCAATCAGTTATTACAGATAAAACAATCCATAATAACCATCCGGATATAGTAATACAGGATAAACAAGCAAGAATGTATTTAATTGATATAGCCATTCCAAAGACACGTAACTTACAGAAATCAGTAAGTGAAAAACACCAGAAATATGCTCAGTTAAAAGAGGAAATTGAAAGACTTTGGAACCTGAACAGGGTATACATCATCCTGATAGTAATATCTACAACTGGCGTCATCTCAAATGCACTACACAATAGCAGTAAACAATTAGGGCTACACAGTAATATCTATGTAAATCTTCAGAAAGCCACAATGCTAAGCACCACTAGTCCGAAAGTTCCTAGCAACTGACAAATAAGCATGCCTGGCTATGCTCATACCTCAGGTTTTACCAGCTTGAGCTGAGAAAAAAAATAAAAATATTTATAATAATCATAATAATAAATAAGCAATAGATATAGAAAACTGAAGTTGCAGAGACCTTAAAGTGTCCATAAGTTGTGGAATCAGTTGAGTGTGGGGCAAGTGAAGTTGAGTGAAGCTATCCCCTCTGGTTCAAGAGGCTGATAATAACTGTTCCTGAACCTGGTGGTGTGGCTCCTGAGGCTCCTGTACCTCCGTCCCAATGACAACAGTGAGAAGAGAGCACGTCCTGGGTGTTGGGTCTCTGATGACGTATGCAACAATAAGGTAACCCAGTTTTCTGGGTACTCGCATTGTCCTTCTCATTGTGGTTTGAAATTGGATATGGATTGCTGTCTTGGACTTTGGATTCTTCTGCTGATATTTTATGCATCTCAAGAAATCTTAATGGGTGTGTTTAAATCTGGGTTACTGTCATGCCAGATTTCCTGCTAATATTTCAAACATCAACAGATTCTGATCCATCATTTAGCTAAATAAATGTGTGTCATTATGGGATTTGGACAGAACAGATTTTGTAAGACTTGTACAAGAATCTAAGAAGCAAAAATAGAACCAAATACACTGTCCCTTTCAGATCTTTGTAAGAGTATTGTTCAGTAATTGTTAATTTGTCATTTTTGCTTCAATTATATTGTGCATTTACAATTTGCAATGATTGCATATTTTGGACAGTTTTCTGCAGGAGAACGGATTTAATCTCATTCTTTCCTGTCAGCGAACAATAGGAATGAGAGGGTGCAGAAAGGTTTACCAGGACACTGCCTGGGTTAGAGGGCATGTGCTATAATGAGAGGCTGGACAAACTTGGGCTGTTTTATCTGAAGCAGCCGAGGCTGAGGGGAGATCTGATAGAGGTTTAAAAGATTATGACAAGTATAGGTAGAGAAAACAGTTTCTTTTTCGCCAGGGTTGAAATGTCTAATGCCAGAAGGCATGCAATTAGGGTGAGGGGAGTAATTTCAAAGAAGATATGAGGGGCAAGTTTTTTTACACAGGGAATGGTGGGTGACTGGAATGCACTGCCTGGGGTGGTAGTGGAGGCAGAAACGTTAGAGACATTTAAGAGATGTTTAGATAGGCGCATGAATGTGAGAGGAATTAGTTCAGTTGCCTACTTGATTAGTAATTGGATCGGCACAATGTTCTGGGCTTAAGGGCCTGTTACTGTGCTGTACTGCTCCATGTTCCATGTTCTAAGAGAGAAGGCAGGGTTTTGTTAGGCCTGGGGCTTCCCATTCATAAATGCCAGCATTAAACATGCCTTCTTTCTGGTGTCGTTTGGAAGCCCTGAGATACGCCTCTTCCTGAATGGGCTGAGCTGCTACTCTCTATCCATACAGTGTGACTGAGGTGGCCTGAATGTGAGATCCAACAAATATCGGAATGTATTCATATGGGGAATGCGCTGTGCAGTCTGTACTTCGGATGGAATACTGAAGCCTTAGACAGGTGCCACAGCCCAGTCACTGGGGCGGTGCGGCACAGTGTCCAAGCTGAAGTTGGTGCCGCCCTGCAGTGTTTACTCAGCTGAAGACAAGCCATACTGTGTTCAAATGCAGATTTCTGCAACATTATATATATTTTGTGACTGTATCTTACTGATATCTTATTTAGAACAGAGATACGGAGAAATTACTCTAATCAGAGGGTGGTAAATCTGTGGAATTTGTTGCCACAGGCAGCTGTGGAGATCAAGTCGTTGGGTGCATTTAAGGCAGAGATAGATAGGTTCTTGATTAGCCAGGGCCTCAAAGGGTATGGGGAGAAAACAGGGGAGTAGGGATGACTGGAAGAATTGGATCTGCCCACGATTGAATGTCGGAGCAGACTCAATGGGCCAAAAGGCCTGCTTCTGCTCCTATATATTATGGGCTTATGGTCTTGTATTCTTGCTACCTTGTATGTTCTATGTGTACTTTGTGCTGTGTATGACTGTCAGTACTATGTTTTACATCTTGGCCCCAGAGTAATGCTGTTTCATTTGGCTGTATTCATGGGTAGTCGGGATGATTGAATGAAATTAAACTTGAACTTGAACTTGGACTAGCTGATAAGGGCTATCATGTCTGCTGTTTATTTCCCTCCATAGATGCTGGCTGATGTGCTGAGTTTCTCCAACACCCTGTGTGTGTGGATCTTACCACACTTAGGAATGTGGGAGGAAAATCAGCCAGAGGGTGGTGAATCTGTGGAATTTGTTGCCACAGATGGCTGTGGAGATCAAGTCACTGGATACAACTAAATCAGTGATTGACTGGTTTTTAATTAGTCAGGATGTCATAAGACCATAAGACACAGAAGCAGAATTAGGCCATTTTAGCCCATTGAGTCTGCTCCTCCACTTAATCATAAGAACATAAGAAATAGGAGCAGGAGTAGGCCATCCGGCCCATCGAGCCTGCCCCGCCATTCAATAAGATCATGGCTGATCTCTCCGTAAACTCAGCTCCATCTACCTGCCTCTTCCCCATAACCCTTAATTCCCCTACTATGTAAAAATCTATCTAACTGTTTCTTAAATATATTTAGTGAGGAAGCCTCAACTGCTTCCCTGGGCAAAGAATTCCACAGATTCACCACTCTCTGGGAAAAACAGTTTCTCCTCATCCCCATCCTAAATCTTCTGCCCTGAATCTTGAGGCAATGTCCCCTAGTTCTAGTCTCACCTACCAATGGAAACAACTTTCCTACTTCTGTCTTATCTATCCTTTTCAAAATTTTGTATGTTTCTATAAGAGCCCTTCTCATTCTTCTGAATTCCAGAGAGTATAGTCCCAGGCGACTCAATCTCTCCTCATAGGTTAACCCCCTCATCCCTGGAATCAAGGTGAACCTCCTCTGCACTGCCTCCAAAGGCAGTATATACTTCCTCAAGTATGGAGACCAGAACTGCACACAGTACTCCAGGTGCGGCCTCACCAGTACCCTGTATAGTTGCAGCATGACCTCCCTGCTCTTGAAATCAATCCCTCTAGCAATTAAGGCCAACATTCCGTCTGCCTTCTTAATAACCTGTTGTACGTACAAGCCAACTTTTTGCGATTCATGAACAAGCACTCCCAAGTCCCTCTGCATAACAGCATGCTGCAATCTTTCACCATTTAGATAATAATCTGCTCTTCTATTAGTACTTCCAAAGTGGATGATCTCACATTTACCAACATTGTATTCCATCTGCCAGCCCTTGGCCCACTCACTTAACCTATCTATATCCCTCTGCAAACTCTCCATATCCTCTGTACAATTTGCTTTTCCACTCAGTTTAGTGTCATCAGCAAATTTTGGTACGCTACACTCAGTCCCCTCTTCCAAATTATCAATGTAAATGGTAAACAGCTGCGGGCCCAGCCCTGACCCCTGCGGCACCCCACTCACCACTGACTGCCAACCGGAGAAACACCCATTTATACCAACTCTCTGCCTTCTATTGGTTAACCAATCCACTGTCCATGCCGATACACTTCCTCCGACTCTGTATCTTACTTATAAGTCTCTTGTGCGGCACCTTATCGAATGCCTTCTGGAAATCCAAGTATACAACATCCACCTGTTCCCCTCTATCCACTGCACTCATTATGTCCTCAAAGAACTCCAGTAAGTTTGTCAAACAGGACCTGCCCTTTCTGAATCCATGCTGCATCTGTCTAATGGAACCGTTGCTTTCTAAATGTTTCACTATTTCTTCCTTAATGACAGCTTCAGGCATTTTCCCGACTACAGATGTTAAGCTAATTGGCCTATAGTTGCCCGTCTTTTGCCTACATCCTTCTTTAAAAGGTGGTGTGACATTTGCTGATGGCTGATCCTTTCTTCCCATCTTCAGCCCCAATCCCCAGCCTTCGCCCCATTACCATAGAAACTACAGCACAGAAACAGGCCTTTTGGCCCTTCTTGGCTGTGCCGAACCATTTTCTGCCTAGTCCCACTGACCTGCACACGGACCATATCCCTCCATACACCTCCCATCCAGGTATCTGTCCAATTTATTCTTAAATGTTAATAAAGAACCTGCATTTACCACCTCATCTGGCAGCTCATTCCATACTCCCACCACTCTCTGTGTAAAGAAGCCCTCCCCAATGTTCCCTTTAAACTTTTCCCCCCTCACCCTTAACCCATGTCCTCTGGTTTTTTTCTCCCCTTGCCTCAGTGGAAAAAGCCTGCTTGCATTCACTCTATCTATATCCATCATAATTTTATATACCTCTATCAAATCTCCCCTCATTCTTCTACGCTCCAGGGAATAAAGTCCTAACCTATTCAACCTTTCTTTGTAACTGAGTTTCTTAAGTCCCGGCAACATCCTTGTAAACCTTCTCTGCACTCTTTCAACCTTATTTATATCCTTCCTGTAATTTGGTGACCAAAACTAAACACAATACTCCAGATTCGGCCTCACCAATGCCTTATACAACCTCATCATAACATTCCAGCTCTTATACTCAATACTTTGATTAATAAAGACCAATGTACCAAAAGCTCTCTTTACAACCCTATCTACTTGTGACGCCACTTTTAGGGAATTTTGTATCTGTATTCCCAGATCCCTCTGTTCTATTACTTTTGATGCCATGTCCAATCAAGAACCTATTAATCTCCACCTTAAACACACCCAACGACCTGGCGTGTGTTAACAAATTTCACAAATTCACCACCCTCTAGCTAAACAAATTTCTCCACATCACTGTTGTAAATGGATGCCCCTCTATCCTGAGATTGTGCCCTCTTGTCCTACAGTCCCCCACCATGGGAAACATTCTTTCCACATCTACTCTGTCTAGGTCTTTCAACATTTGAATAAAAATCAGCATAAAAAGAAGTAGTCCTAACACTGACACCTGCAGAAAACCACTAGTCACTGGTAGCCAACCAGAAAAGGATCCTTTTATTCCCACTCGGTGACTCCTACCAATCAGACAATGCTCTAACCATGCCAGTCACTTTCCTGTAATACTGTGAACTCTTAACCTGGTAAGCAGCCTCATGTGTGGCAGCTTGTCAAAGTCCTTCTGAAAATCCAAATATACAACATCCACTGCATCCCCTCTATCTATCCTATTTGTAATCTCCTTAAAGAATTCCAACAGGTTTATCAGGCAAGATTTTCCCTTTAGGAACCATGCTGACTTTGTCCTATTTTGTCATGTGTCACTAAGTACTCCTTAACCTCATCCTTAACAATTGACTCCAATATCTTCCCAACCACTGAGGTCAGACTAACTGCTCTATAATTTCCTTTCTGCTGCCTCTCTCCCTTCTTAAGGAGTGGAGTGACATTTGCAAATTTCCAGTCCTCCAGAACCATGTCAAAGTCCAAGGATTCTTGAAAGATTATCACTAATGCCTCCACAATCTCTACTGCTACCTCTTTCAGAATCCTAGGGTGCAGTTTATTTGGTCTGGGTGACTTACATACCTTCAGGTCTTTCAGCTTTTTGAGCAACTTCTCCCTTGTAATAGTAACTGCACTCACATTTCTTCCCTCACACCCTTCAATATCTGGGACATTGATAGTGTCTTCCACAGTGAAGGCTGCTGCAAAATACTCATTTAGTTCATCTGCTATCTCCTTGTCCCCCGTTATTATTTCTCTGGCCTCATTTTCTAACGGTTCTATTCCCACTTTCATCTCTCTTTTATTTAAAAAAGCTTTTTCTATCCTTCTTGATATTGTTTCCTAGCTTGCTTTCATATTTCATTTTTGCCTTCCTAATGATTCTTTTAGTTGGTCTTTGTAGGTTTTTAAAACCTTCCCAATCCTCTATCTTCTCACTAATTTTTTTGCTTTGTTGTATGCCCTCTCTTTTGCTTTTACATTAGCTTTGACTTCCCCCGTCAGCCATGGTTGTACTATTTTGCCACTTGAACATTCCTTTGTTTTTGGAGTATATCTATCCTGTACCACCTTAATTTTTTTCCAGAAACTCAAGCCGTTGCTGCTCTACTGTCATTTCTGCCAGTATCTCCTTCCAATTTACCTTAGCCATCTCCTCTCTCATACCACTGTAATTTTCTTTACACCACAGAAATACTGCTATGTTAGACCTTACTTTCTCCCTACCAAATTTCAAGTTGAATTCAATCATATTGTGATGACTATCTACTAAGGGTTCCTTTACTTTAAGCTTCCTAATTATCCCTGGTTCATTAAATAACACACAATTCAGTATAACTAATCCCCTAGCAGGCTCAATGACAAAAAAGCCATCTCCTAGGCATTCAACAATACACTCTCTTGAGAGCTACTACCAGCATGTTTTTTCCCAATTTGCCTGTAAGTTAAAATCTCCTATGACTAACATTGCCCTTTTGACACAACTTTTCTATTTCCCATTGTAATCTGTAGTCCACATCCCAGTAACTGTTGGGAGGCCCATATATAACTGCCATCAGTATTCTTTTACCCTTGCAATTTCTTAACTCAACCCACAAGGATTCAACGTCTTCTGAACCTATGTCACATCTTTCTATTAATTTGATGCTATTCTTTACGGCAGAGCCACACCATCCATTCTGTCTAGCTTCCAATCCCTCCGATACAATGTATAACCATGGACTTCCATCTCCCAGCTACAACCATCCTTCAGCCATAGCTCAGTGATGGCCACAACATTATATCCAACAATCTGTAAAAGTGCAACAAGATCGTCCATCTTATTTCTTATACTCTGTGCATTGAGATATATCACTTTGAGTACTGTATTTGCTACACTTTTTGATTCTGCATCCCTAATGCACTGATACACACCCTGCTGGCTGCAGTTTTGTCCTTTCATCTGCCTGCTCTTCCTGACAGTCTGATTGCCTACTACCTATTCTTTTTTTTATCATCCGTCCTATCCTGAGTCCCTTCACTCCTGTTCCCATCCCGCTGCTAAATTAGTTTAAACTGTCCCCAACTGCTCTAACAAACTTACTCGGTGATCTAAGAACCTGAAGCCCTGCCCCATGCAACAGATTTTCAACCACACATTTATCTGCCAAGTCATCCTGTTTCTACCCTCACTGGCCCATGGCAGAGGTAGCAATCCAGATATTCCTACCCTGGAGGGCCTGCCCCTCAGCTTTCTGTCTAGCTCTCTAAGTTCTCTCTTCAGGACCTCTTTGCTTTTCCATCCTATGTCAGTTACCAATATGTAGCACGATCTCTGGCTGCTTTTCCTCCCCTCCAAAATGCTGTGGGTACAATCTGAGACATCCCTGACCCTGGCATCTCGGAGACAACATACCACCTGGGTGTCCCATTCACATCCATAGAATCTCCTGTCTATGACTACAGTGGCCCCTATCACTACCGCTCCCCTCCTCTCCCTCATTCCCTTCTGTACCATGGACCCATGCTCACAATACCAGTAACCTGGTCACTATGGCAACCCTAGGTGTTCATCCCCCACAACAAATTCCAAAATGGTATACTTAAGATATACTTTATGTGAAATGTTATGGGGAGAAAACAGGCGAATGGATTTGAGAGGGAAACTAAATTAACCACGATGGATGGCAGAGTCGATGGGCAAAATTGTCTAATTCTATTCGTATGTCTTCTGCTCTCATGATTTAAATTACATTATCTGCTATTTTCCAGTTGTTATGTGGGATAATCTCATGATCAGCAATAATAATGAGGTCTTGGTTCAGATCCAAGATCAGAAAAGTGAACAGGCAGCACAAACTTGTAAGCTACAGGCAGAACATAGAAATCGGAGCACAGCACAGATCCTTCAGCCCACAATGTTGTGCTGACTTTTTAGCCTTCTGTATGATCATTCTCACCTGTCCCTCCTATATAACCCTCTATTTTTCTATCATCCATGTGCCTATATAAGCTTTTCTTAAATGTTCTTAGATATAGATTAAACTTTCTTTTCAACTCCAGCATTCAATTTCCAACATTGTTGGATTTGGTCCTCTGTTTTGGGAAATGTCAATAATTGACATCATTCATTAAAATAAAGTATTAATGACTTAAATATAATGTACTGTAAGTGTTTGAAAAACTGTGATAATTTCATCCCTTACTGTCTTCCTCCTTGGGAAAACATGGCTTCTCTTCTGCTGTATATGATGGAGCTGGTACCATAGATAGTGATCAGTGAACAGGTTCAATTCCCAGCGCTGTCGCTAAAGACTTTGTACATTCGTGGTGTATTGGTCCTCGGACTATGCTGGTCGTTGACGCAAATGATGCATTTCATCATATGTTTCAATGTACGAGGGGTAATTGATAAGTTCGTGGCCTAAGGTGGAAGGAGATGAGTTATTAATTTCAAACTTTCTGCATAATCACTCAAAGAGTTGACCTGCGTGTGCATGTAACAAAAGCTGAATAACTGATCTCCTTCAACCTTAGACCATGAACTTATCAATCACCTGTCTGTGGACTCTTTCTGGAGATCCAAGGTCCATATGCTCCACAACTGTTGGACTAATGTATAAATGTAGGAGGGGACTATGTTGAAAAATAAATGTGCTAGGTTTTCTAAAATTGACTCCTTCTACCTTAGGCCACGTACGTATCAATCACCCCTCATACATCTGGAAAATAAAGCTAATTTTTTGCCTTTATCACATCCTTTCTGGAAAAGATTAACTAGAAGCCCCATGAAAATTAAGAGCATTGTTGGTACTGAATTATGTTCTTTGGAACTCCACGTATTTTTTCTGGCATCCTATCAATGCATTGTGGATTTTGTTACTTTCCCAGGGCTTGTACACTGATGAGTCTATGGTTACCTGGGTTTGCTTAATATGCCTTCAACAGGAGTAGTTTAACAATGAGATTCTTTCATATGAAAAGCTGGAAGTTACTTGTTTTGGAAAGTTTTATTTTTGTGTAATTCCGAGAAGGTTGTAGGGACAATAATCTCCTTCCTCGTGATTGGAATCCTTTTACTTGGCAAAGTCTTCTGGTTCTCTGATGCTGAGATACATGACCAGAAACCTGGGGTCATCAGGTGTTTCAGATCTTTCAACGTCAGTCAGTTTCACCCAGGCAGCCCAGGCAGCCCAGCCAGGATTGATCAGGCCCTGGTTTGTGCCCCAACAGCATTAGCCCACGGGTCACACCTCTTGATCCTTAGACTTCTGGAGGCTTGCTCAGTGATGGAGCTGATGGTTCTTTTCTTTGGAGACCCCTAATGCCAAGGAGAGAGTAGGCTCTGCAGAGCGAGCAGCCAATAAAATTTCTACACTCCATTTCAATAGGCTCGTATCGTGCCCTCCACCCCCTGTCTGTGGCACTGCTGTACCAGCACCAGGAATTTGGCTTTCATGCTGCCTATAATATTTTTTTGGAAGCAACACACGCAAAATGCTGGAGGAACTCAGCAGTCAGGCAGCATCTATGGAAAAGCGTAAATAGTCGATGTTTCAGGCTGAGACCCTTCTTCAGGGTAATATTTTCTTTTACATTTCCTGCAAAACAATGAAATTGAATGAATTTGCACGGTGGCAGATTTGCAGTAAGATTTAGTACATTTCCTCATTATAATAATCTACTGTAATTTTTTAATCTCTTAAACTGCTTTGTTGAAATAGTGAATGTAATTTATATAGGACTGACAATGAATGCGTTTCTCAGTGTGTAAAATTAATGCAAGCACAAAATTTAAATGCGGTTCGCCTTAATTTAGATATCAAATTAATATAATATTTGTGGCAAAATAAAATTCATCTTCATAAATTAGTATTTTGTTTTACATTGATTTTTGTGACCAGGAGCAATCCCTATATTTTCTTCATTTCAGAGATTAGGTATGTAGAGGTGGTTTAGAGTGCTGTCAGTTTGGCTGTTAGCATGAGCAAGGACAAAGCAGGGCATACTGCATCAGCCGATGATGAGGAAAGCACTGTCATGAAGACTACAGAATGTGGGAATACGTCCACCTGGAGGTAACACGGTAATATTTACCACTTCTAAACATTAAACTTGAATGCAGAAGTGTGCACAGAGGCACCAATAACATAAAAAAAGCAAGATAAAATATACTGATGCCATTGTGGAGATAATTAAGGCGTGTGTTAACGAACACAATATACAGGTCTGGAATCCAGAAAATCCAGTCATCGAATATTTTTCAGTTGCAAAGTTTGCACAATTGAAGGTAACCAATTAAACAATTTTATTATTATTAAAGTAACTAGTCTGTAATTTAGATACCAATCTTACTTTATGTTAAAAACACGAGAAAATTTGCAGATGCTGGAAATCCAAAGCAGGACACACAAAATGCTGGAGGAACTCAACAGGTCAGGCAGCATCTATGGAGAAAAATAAACAATTGATGTTTCAGGGCAAGACCCTTCATCAGGACTGGAAGGGAAGGGGGAAGGTGGCAGAATGAACAGGTGGGAGGAGGGGGAAGGAGGTTAGCTAAAAGGTGATAGGTGAAGCCGGGTGGGTGAGAAAGGTAAAGGGCTGGAGATGAAGGAATCTGATGGGAGAGGAGAGTGGACCATAGGAGAAAAGGAAGGAGGAGGGGACCCAGGGGAGGTGGTGGGCAAGTGAGAAGAGATAAAAAAAAATCAGATTGAGGAATCGTAAAAGAGGAGAGGGAGAGGAAATTTTATTTGTGTTATTATATTTCATCCAGTATTCTATTTTTAGCGCATCTCAAAGTGGAAATTCAAACTCAAAGTACAATTTCTTATAAAAGTATATATATTACTATATGCTACCCTAAGATTCATTTTACTTGCAGGCATTTACAAGAAAATAAAGAATTCATATGGAATTTTTAAAAACAATAAATAAACAAGACTGACAAACAATCTGTACAGCATTCTGCATTTCTGTTGAATCATTGAATTTACAATGAAGTTAAATATTACCCTTTTACCTATTGAGGTGGAAAGTATGGTAAGGTCACAGGGATGTTGTTTATTAACCGTGGTACAAAAATGTAGAAATATTCATCATTCTGATCCATTCATTTGTAGTGTTATCTAAAGAAGTATTCTCACAAGTTTGTGTAAAAATTAACTCCATCTGAAAATTATTCCACTTTGAATGTTTGCCAGTGAAAACAACAGTGTCTGGAAGCTCACCATCTGTTGACATCAGGACTGATAGCGAGGAGGATGCCATGAAATCACATCATTGCTTCATCGTAATGTAGGCAGTTGTGCTCTCCGGAAAATAAACAAAAGCATTTCATGAGCTCGAAATTTTCACTGTAAATATTAATATTCAACATCATTTTTTGGAATAATTATGTTTGGGAAAGTGATTTATAGCAGGTTTCCGTTTATAGAAAATTTAATATATTTTCTATTCCTGAAGTATTCACTGTGACAACATCATCTGTATTCATTTCACAACGTCAAACTCCAGGCTTGAGATTCTGACAGCAGTTGACAGTTCTAGCTGGGTCTTTTTTCAGATTAATGTTGTTGTGGTTCACCTTGCTGCATAGTCTCAGATTAGTCTATAAAATCTAAAAAAACAGATCGAATTGCAGATTCTAGTTCATTAAGCATTGGTTGTAATTACCTGGTTATTTATGTCATTAGCAAGTTATCACAAAACAAAGATTAGCATCAGTATTCTGGCTGCAAGTTCCTGCTTCTGTTAAAGTCTGCAGCACCATAGTAGTCTACAAAACAATTCCTTCTCCAGTAACATCAAAAGAAGAAATAGAGAAAAGGAAAATTTTAAAAAATTTGTTTTCATTCATCATATAGACAACCAACCTTTGTGAGTTACCACTGAACTATTTGTCAGAAGGGAGGAAAAGAAACTGAGGAACACATGCAAAATGCTGGAGGAACTCAGCAGGTCAGGCGGCATCTATTATGAGGAATAAATAGTCAATATTTTGGGCCGAGACCCTTCATCAAGACTGGAAGAAAGCCAGAATATGAAGATGGAGAGAGGGGAAGGAGCACAAGCTGGCAGGTGATAGGTGAGACCATGCGAGGGGGATGATGAATGGCTGGGGAAGAGGGATGAAGTAAGGAGCTCGGAGGTGATAGGTGGAAGAGGTAAACCGCTGAAGAAGAAAGAATCTGTTAGGAAAAGAGAGTGGACCAAGGGAAAGAGGAGGGGCACTAGAGTGAGGTGATTGGCACTGAGGAGAAGAGAATGGGGTGAGAAAGTAACTACAATGGTGAATGGATGAAGAGAGATGAGGGAGAGGGAAGAAATTACCAGAAGTTAGCGAAATCGATATTCATGCCATCAGGTTGGGGGCTATGCAGGCAGGTTATGTGTTGTTCCTTCTCCAACCCGAGAGTGGCCTCATCATGGCAGTAGAAAGTCCACGGACAGACATATCAGAATGAGAATGAGAAGTTGAATTATAACGCGTGGCCACCAGGAAATCCCGTCGTTGTTGGAGACAGAGTGAAGGTGTTCGACAAAGCGGGGCCCCACTCCACCATGGACCAGAACATAGTAGAGGAGGCCGCATCAGGAGCACCGGATAAGGTAGACAACCCCAACAGAGTTGCGGGTGAAGTGACAGTCCGCAGTAAACGAAACCCTGTGGGTTCGTAACCTTTCCCCCAAAAAAGAAAAATTTTGATCTGCAAGGGCAAAATTTTAACTGCAAACTACATATTGCAGAAGCATATACAAATACCAGAATCTACTCCACTATTAAAAATACTTTGCAAGCTTAACATCTGGAAAGACAATCAGCAATTATATTATCTTTGCCTTTTATATGAGTTATTGTAAGATCATATTCTTGCAAAATCAGACTCCAGTTTAACAACCATCTGTTTTTGTCCTTCACCTTACTCAAAAATACCAATGGATTATGATCTGTATAAACCACAAGTGGTTTCTAAGCTGGGCAAACATAAACATTAAAATTCTGCAAAGCTAGAATAAGTGACAATCACTTGAAAGGACTGTTTGGGGCCCAGAACGATGGTGCAGGAGGAGGTGTAGGGGCATTATGTTGCATTTGTCACACTTGTAGGAATACTTGCCAGGGGGAAAATAAACTAGTTTCTCTTAAAAATAATTGGATTGTTACAATTAATAGCTTACTTCCCAAAGGCAATTTTAACCTCAAGAGTAAATCTGATTCCAGACTGCTGAGTGAAGTGAAATTTATTGTTTAGCTTTAGGCATAAAATTGGTAATAAAAAGCTTAAAGATCAAGGATTAACTTTATTTGCCAAATACAGTTACATGTATTAGCTATTTGCTGTGGTGAGTTGGTAAGGGTATGCCATGCAACAGAAAACACCAGCACTTGACAATTATAAAGAATAAAGAATTATATAAAATATAAAGTTAGAGGTTAAAGTGTGAATACAGAATAAATGTATATAAATACAAAAATTCTAGCATGTATTTACGATGTAAACAACACTATAATAAGTGATTTAAAGTGTTTGCAGTGCAGTGACTGAGGTAAAAGATAGAGGGCTTGGGGGAGGTTAATCAGAATGGTTGATCAGATTAACTGCCTGGGAGAATTAGAATTGACAGAACCACCTTCTGTTTTGGCAAATACAGTGGAGATTATTTTGCCATTTCCACTGGAAGACAGTATTAGCAAACTGCAACATTTCACAATTTGGATATGTAACTGTTTTAGTTTCCTGAGTTTTGATATCTTTAAGGATGTATCCTGGGCCCAACATAGTGATGCAATTATAAAGAAGCCACGACAATGACAATATTTCTTTAGGAGTTTGAGAAGATTTGGTATGTCACCAAAGACTCCTGCAAATTTCTACAGATGTACCGTGGAGAGCATTCTGGCTGGTTGCATCTCCATCTGGTATGGAGGAGGCCGGGAGAGGAATGGAAAAGCTGCAGAAAGTTGTAAACTCAGCCAGCTCCAACCTGGGAATTAGCCTCCCCAGCACTGAGGACATCTTCTAAAGGCAATGCTTCAAAAAGGGACTTGCATCATTGTGGATGCCCATCACCCACAACATGCCCATTTTTCATTGCTACCATCAAGGAGGACGTACAGGAGCCTAACGACACACACTCAACATATTAGGAACAGGTTCTTCCGCTCTGCTATCAGGTTTCTGAATGGACAATGAACCATGAACACTACCCGCTCCTTTTGCACTACTTATTTAATTTAATTTTTCTTTTTTATATATACTTATTGTAATTTATAATTTTTATTATTATGTATTGCAATGTACTGCTGCCACGAAACATCAGATTTCATGACAAGCACTAGTGAACTTAAACTTGATCCTGATTCTGTAAAATCTGAATTCTTAATGATCACACTTTTGCTTTAAAGAATTATTTTTGATTCACTATGGCTCAGTCTAGCCATTGATCCAACTCTCCCCGGTGTTTGAATCTATTTTGGCCTTACACTTCAGTGCAGAACAGAGAGTGTTGATTCCAGATGAGATATCAGCTTGATGCTCCTTCCAATATCCCGGGCAGACAGATCTGTTTCTATGATGAATTTATTTGAAAGCGCAAGGATTTCTCCTGAAGGGCGGATGAAAATCATTCCATATCAAGCTGGTTCTCAAAAGCTATGATTCTCAAAAGCATAAAATAATCTAGGGATTATGCTGAATCACGATGTTGGACGTATAATCCACAATATATAGTCATAGTCATAGTCATAGTCATACTTTATTGATCCCGGGGGAAATTGGTTTTCGTTACAGTTGCTCCATAAATAATAAATAGTAATAGAACCATAAATAATTAAATAATTATATGTAAATTATACCAGGAAATAAGTCCAGGACCAGCCTATTGGCTCAGGGTGTCTGACCCTCCAAGGGAGGAGTTGTAAAGTTTGATAGCCACAGGCAGGAATGACCTCCTATGACGTTCTGTATTGCATCCGGTGGAATGAGTCTCTGGCTGAGTGTACTCCTGTACCCAACCAGTACATTATGTAGTGGATGGGAGACATTGTCCAAGATGGCATGCAACTTGGACAGCATCCTCTTTTCAGACACCACCATCAGAGAGTCCGGTTCCATCCCCACAACTTCACTGGCCTTACGAATATTAGGCAACATTCAATAACTATATCTCACTCTTTAGTCTGAGCGTTACTGCACAGAACAGGCCTATCAGCCCATCTAGTCTGTGCTACATTGTTACTCTGCCATCATCCTGTACCTGAACCATAACCCCCATCCATGTTCTTGTCCAAATCCCTGTTACAGGTGGCAATTGAACCAGCATCCACCACTTCTGCTGCCAACTCTTTCCACACCTGCACCACCCTCTGAGTCAAGGAATTTCCCCTCAAGTTCTCCTTAGAGGTTCGCCTTTCACTCTCTTCACTTACTGCAGAATGTTACACCCACTGTCGGACTCTGTTTTAATGAAAATCGATAATGTCATAGTTGGATGCATGCCACTGGATTCTGTACTGGGTTGGGAGCTAGCCCCTCCAGTGTTTTCTCAGTGGCAGACAGGCTGAATTATGTTCATCTGCAGCCGCACATACACTGTATGTGAGATGAGGAACTGTTGCGGGTTGGTTCTTGCAGAAACATGGCTCCAGGACAACATCCACGTACCATCAATCTACAGGCCATGACACTCAGGGACTGGGGCTAGATTATTAGTTATATGAGAAAGTCTGCAGATGCTGGAAATCCAAAGCAACAATCACAAAATTGTGGAGGAACTAAGCAAGTCAGGCAGCATCTATGGAAATGAAAAAAACAGTTGACAATTCAGGCTGAAACCATTCTTCAGGACTATAAAGGAAGGGAGAAGACGCCAGAATAGTTTTTTTTTAAATATTATTATTTTTGTAACTGTATTTTTTTCTGTTTTCACAATTATACATCCTCTATGTGCTGTGTACAGCTATTGGTTTTGTATTTTGTACCTTGGCCTTGGTTGAATGCTGTTTCATTTGGCTGTATTCATGGGTATAGTTAGATTAGATTAGATTAGATTATGAAGACACGCAGTCCTATTTTATTGTAATTTAGTAATGCATGCATTAAGAAATGATACATTTCTTCAGAATGAGAAACACATGACAAACCAACTGAAAAACTGACAGAAACTACACAATTATAACATACAGTTACAACAGTGCAAAGCAATACCATAATTTGATAAAGAACAGACCATGGGCACGGTAAAAAATGTCTCAAAGTTTCCCGAAAGTCCCATCATCTCATGCAGACGGTTGAAGGGAGAAACTCTCCCTGCCATGATCTTCCAGCGCCGCAAGCTTGCCGATGCAGCATCCTGAAAGCATCCGACCACAGTCTGACTCCGAGTCCGTCCGAAAACTCTAAGCCTCCGACCAGCCCTCCGACACCGAGCACCGAGCACTTTGACCCCAGCCCGGCAACAAGCAATAGGCAAAGCCGAGGATTTGGGTCCTTCCCCTCCGGAGATTCTTGATCGCACGGTAGCAGTGGCAGCGAAGCGGGCATTTCAGAAGTTTCTTCAAGTGTTCCTCCGTGCTTCTCACGGCTGTCTCCATCAAATCAGGATTGTGCACGGCATCCTAGTTAACACATACGATAGCATTCAGAACGGCCGCGCACGCGGTGTCCTGCCGCCATCTTCTCCTCCCTGCTCCCTCCTGAATGACAACTCAAATTAACCTTAAACATAAACTTAATATCCTTGTAAGCCAATTGGCTAGAGTTGTTCGGGAAAGTTTAAACTAAATTAACAAGGGAATGGGAACTGAAGACGAGGTAGCTGGTTTACAAACAGAGGCAATGTGTAGTGAGACTCCTGGCTAGGAGATGCTGATAACAGGGCAAAATTGCAGGCAACAAGATAAGTTGCAATGTAAAAGCAGAACAAAGTCAAAATGAGTGAATACAGGACTGAAGGTGTCATATTTGAACGTGCACAGTATATGGAATGAGGTAGATGAACTTCCAGCTGAGCTACAGATTGGCAGGTATGATGTTGTAGGCGTCATTGAATCATGGCTGAAAGAAGATTATAGCTGGGAGCTTAATGTCTAAAGATACGCAGTGTATCGAAAGGACAGGCAGGAAGGTAGAAGGGGTGGCATTGCTCTTGGTAAAAAATGAAATCAGATCTTTGGAAAGGTTCAAATGTTCGAAGGTACAATTTAATGTCAGAGAAATGTATACAATATACATCTTGAAATACTTTTTCTTTGCAACCATCCACGAAAACAGAGTGCCCCAAAGAATGAATGACAGTTAAATGTTAGAACCCCAAAGTACCCCCCCCAGCTCCCCTCCCTCCCACATGTAAGCGGCAGCAAGCAACAATCCCCCCTCACCCCACTGACAAAAAAAAACATCGGCACTGCTGCCGAGCACTCAAGCATGAGCAAAGCAATAGCAAAGACACAGACTTGCAGTTACCCCAAAGACAGAGCGTTTCACCCGGTATTCGACATACCACCGGTTCTCTCTCTCCTGAATAAGGGAGGAAGAGGTGTCTCCATTTTCCCAGCGAGCAGGGAGACATAATAGACAACTTGCTGGTTTATGATGTTACAAGTCCCTTATGTCACTTTTTTCGAGCTCTGTGCCTGAAGATCGCAAAGATCCCGGGTCCCCAGGCACACAGCAGATATCCCAACTCCCCTGATGACACACAGGTCTTGTGTCATGACACTGACCCTCGATCCACCCGTCTCCAGAGCCCCGAGATCCTAGGCTTCTGAATCCAAGCCGGACTCTTTGGCTGAGCCTTTGGCGTGCAGAACAACAACGGCGGATTGTGGAACCCCGAGAGCAGGTACTACTTCCACAAAGAACCATAGTCAGCATGTAACTCCAGGTCAGGGTCTTCGAAAGAACCCTGAAAGGGAAAAATAGAGATATTGAAGAAGGAAATAGAGCTGTTTTCATAGATGCAAGCAAAGGTGACGTAGGGTCAGAAGCTGTTGAATCATTGTAGATAGAGCTAAGGAATTGTGAGGATGTAAAGGCCATGATGGGAGTTATATACAGACACCCAAACAGTAGCGGTCTACAAATTACAATGGGAGATAGAAAAAGCATGCCAAAAGGGCATTGTTACAATAGTCATGGGGGATTTCAATGTGCAGGTAGATTGCGACAATTAGGTTGATGCTGGATTCCAGGTGGGGGGATTTCTAGAATGCCTATGAGATGGATTCTTGGAGGAGCTTGTGGTTGAGCCCACCGGAGAATCAGCTGTTCTGGATTGGGAGTTGTGCAACCAACCAGAATTGATTAGAGACCTAAAGGTATTGTCCCAACCGCTCAACAGACGCCATCGCCACCACCGTCCACCTGGACAAAAAAGACACATACGTTCGAATGCTGTTCATTGACTTCAGTTCAGCATTCAACACAATCATTCCTCAGCACCTGATTGGAAAGCTGAAACTGCTGGGCCTGAACACCTCCCTCTGCAACTGGATCCTAGACTTCCTGACTGGGAGACCTCAGTCAGTCCAGATCGGGAGCAGCATCTCCAACACCATCACACTGAGCACGGGGGCCCCCCAGGGCTGTGTGCTCAGTCCACTGCTGTTCACTCTGCTGTCCCACGACTGTGCAGCAATACGCAGCTCAAACTACATCATCAAGTTTGCCGATGACACGACCGTGGTGGGTCTCATCAGCAAGAACGATGAGTCAGCATACAGAGAGGAGGTGCAGCGGCTAACGGACTGGTGCAGAGCCAACAACCTGTCTCTGAATGTGAACAAAACAAAAGAGATGGTTGTTGACTTCCGGAGAGCATGGAGCGACCACTCTCCGCTGAACATTGACGGCTCCTCCATTGAGATCGTTAAGAGCACCAAATTTGTTGGTGTTCATCTGGCGGAGAATCTCACCTGGTCCCTCAACACCAGCTCCATAGCAAAGAAAGCCCAGCAGCGTCTCTACTTTCTGCGAAGGTTGAGAAAAGTCCACCTCCCACTCCCCATCCTCACCACATTCTACAGAGGATGTATCAAGAGCATCCTGAGCAGCTGCATCACTGCCTGGTTCAGAAATTGCACCATCTCGGATCACAAGACCCTGCAGCGGATAGTGAGGTCAGCTGAGAAGATCATCGGGGTCTCTCTTGCTGTCACTGCAGACATTTACGCCACACGCTGCATCCGTAAAGCTAACAGTATTGTGAAGGACCCCACGCACCCCTCACACAAACTCTTCTCCCTCCTGCCATCCGGCAAAAGGTACCGAAGCAGTCGGGCTGTCACGGCCAGACTGTGCAACAGTTTCTTCCCCCAAGCCATCAGACTCCTCAATACCCAGAGTCTAGACTGACATCTACATCATTTATTATTATATTGTAATTTGTCCTCTACTGTGCCTATTGTCTTGTTTATTATTTATTGTACTGCTCTGCACTGTTTCATGCACTTTATGTAGTCCTGTGTAGGTCTGTAGTCAAGTGTAGATTTTATGTTGCTTTACGTAGTCTAGTGTAGCTATGTGTTGTCTCACATAGTTTTGTGTTGTTTCCTGTAGTACCAGGGTCGTGGAGGAACGTTGTTTCATTTTTACTGTGTACTGTACCAGCAGCTTATGGTTGAAGTGGCAGAGCAGTAATGGCTGGAATTTCTGGAAGCAATTCAGAAGGCATAGGATAAATATATCTCAAAGATGAAGAAGTATTCTAAAGGAAAGATGACACAACCATGGCTAACAAGAGAAGTCAAAGCCAACATAAAAGCCGGAGTGCATATAATAGAGAAAAAATTAGTGGGAAGCTTTTAAAAAAACAACTGAAGGCAACTAAAATAGTCATTAAGAAAGTAAAGATAGAATACAAAAGTGAGCTAGCCAATAATATTAAAGAGGATACCAAAAGTTTCTTCAGATGCATAAAGTGTAAAAGAGAGGCAGGAGTGAATTTCGGATCACTGGATAACAAAATGGAGAGGTAGTAATAGACCATAAGACCATAAGACAAAGGAGCAGAAGTAGGCCATTCGGCCCATCGAGTCTGCTCCGCTATTTTATCATGAGCTGATCCATTTTCTCCTATTTAGTCCCACTCCCCCGCCTTCTCACCATAACCTTTGATGCCCTGGCTACTCAGATACCTATCAATCTCTGCCTTAAATACACCCAATGACTTGGCCTCCACTGCTGCCCATGGCAACAAAATCCATAGATTCATCACCCTCTGACTAAAATAATTTCTTTGCATTTCTGTTCTGAATGGGCGTCCTTCAATCCTTAAGGCATGCCCTCTCGTACTAGACTCCCCCATCATGGGAAACAACTTTGCCACATCCACTCTGTCCATGCCTTTTAACATTCGAAATGTTTCTATGAGGTCTCCCCTCAGTCTTCTAAACTCCAAGGAATACAATCCAAGAGCGGACAAACGTTCCTCATATGTTAACCCTCTCATTCCCAGAATCATTCTAGTGAATCTTCTCTGTACCCTCTCCAACGTCAGCACATCCTTTCTTAAATAAGAAGACCAAAACTGCCCACAGTACTCCAAGTGAGGTCTCACCAGCGCCTTATAGAGCCTCAACATCACATTCCTGCTCCTGTACTCTATTCCTCTAGAAATGAATGCCAACATTGCATTCGCCTTCTTCACCACCAACTCAATCTGGAGGTTAACTTTAAGGGTATCCTGTATGAGGACTTCCAAGTCCCATTGCATCTCAGAACTTTGAATTCTTTCCCCATTTAAATAATGGTCTGCCCGTCTATTTTTTCTGCCAAAGTGCATAACCATACACTTTCCAACATTGTACTTCATTTGCCACTTCTCTGCCCATTCTTCCAATCTATCCAAGTCTCTCTGCAGACTCTCCATTTCCTCAGCACTACTGGCCCCTCCACCTAATGGGGAACAAGGAAATGGAGGACGAACTGAATAAGTATTTTTATGTTTATATGTCAATGATTTGGATGATGGAATTGATGACTTTGTTGCAAAATTTGAAGACAATACAAAAGTAGGTGGAAAGGCAGGTAGTTTTGAGGAAATAGAGAGGCTACAAAGGGACTTAGATTCGGAGAATGGACAAAGAAGTGGCATATGGCAGTCAGAAAGCGTATTGTCATGCACTTTGGTAGAAGAAATGAAAGGGTTGACTATTTTTGAAATAGAGATATAATACACAAAACTGAAGCCCAAAAAGACTTAGGAGTCCTTGCAAACAAGAGAAAATCTGCAAATTCTGGAAATCCAAGCAACACATACAAAATGCTGGAGGAACTCAGCAGGCCAGGCAGCATCTATGGAAGAGTGTACAGTTGACGTCTTGGGCCAAGACCCTTCATCAGGACTGTGGAATTAATTGCCGCAGGCAGTTGTAGAGGCCAAGCCTTTGTGTATATTTAAGGCAGAGGTTGAAAGATTATTGATTGATCAGGGCATGAAGTGATACTGAGAGTTCCAGCATCTGTGGGCCTTTTATTTCCCCTTTTGATAGACGAATATGATGCTTTTGTGGGAACAAAATAAACAATCTCTGATATGCACTGAAATATATGCATTTAGGTTCACATTTAAGACCATAAGGTGTATGAGCAGATTTAGGTAATTTGGCCCATCAAGTCTGCTACTCAATGGGCCAGATTACCTAAATCTGCTCATACACCTTATGGTCTTAAACATGAACCTAAATGCATATATTTCAATGTGTATCAGTGATTGTTTATTTTGTTCCCACAAAAGCATCATATTCCTCTATCAAAAGGGGAAATAAAAGGCCCACAGATGCTGGAACTCTCAGTAAAAAGAGAAGAGAGTTAATATTTGTCATAACTAAAAATGAGAGAAAAACAACAGAGCCGGCCAAACAACTAAGAGTATTATTTATTCTTGCTGTTCTCTCTGACCGTGCCGCATGCTAATATAAAACATACTGCAAACTCAGCCAAGCAGTTTCTGGCTTATTTGAAGTTCACCCAACATCATTATTGGAAATCTGAATTGTTCCTCAGTTTTCGGACTGCCTTGTGTGAGACTCAGCAAGAAAGCATTAAGAAAGGTATCTTCCCTTTCACCTGGTCTAATGATTTTAGTCAAAGCGCGAGTGAAATATAAATTAGTATTTGTGGTTGTGGATTAGGGAGGGATCTGCTCAGTATGGAAACTGCACTGGGGTAGACAGAAAGGCTGTACAATGGGTAGTCAAAATTGCCTAACTCATCACCGGCACCGGCCTGTCTGCCATCAAGGACTCATTGTATGTAGAGAAAAGTGCCAGAAGAGGGCCAGCAACATTCATGAAGTATTTCCCCCCCGCCCCACCCGACCCCCATCCTGGTCATGGACTGTTTGTCCCACTGCCATCAGGGAGGAGCCTACATAGCATCCAGACTCAAAAATAGTTACTTTCCCCAAGCAGTAAGGCTGATCAACACCACCACCCACTAACCCACCCCTTCACACCCCCAACCACAACTACTTTATCATTTCCTGTCAGAGTCACCTTATGTACAGACATTCCTGTGCCTAGCATCACTTTATACAATTAATCTATGTATAAAATCTACCTTGTGTATTTAAATTTAATGTGTTTTTATTGTTATTGTGTCCTTTATCTTATTGTGTTTTTTTTGTTCGGCATCGGGTCCAGAGTAACAATTATTTTGTTCTCCTTTACACTTGTGTACTGGAAATGACATTAAACAATCTTGAATCTTAAATCTTCAATCTAGAATCGTGGAAGCGTGAAGAATCCTGTCAAAATTCCTGCAGGAATTTATGCAAATGAGAATATTATGTGCGCAATTGAATATACCAGCCTCTCTGGACACTCAGTGTCTGGACTGAATCTAATCATTTTTTCCACTCACTATTACTAAACAAAGTCTCTGGATCTGAACTATTAAAATTGGTCTGAATTTTAGAGTAAGCTCTTTGTGATCGAGCTAAAACTAAATTGCATGTTTAATTATTTGGTAACTTTTTTATGCAAACAATATAAATATAATTATTAAAATATGTATTATTGATTCAAAATGGAAAGACATAAAATCAAATTTCAAAGTTTAAAGTTCAAGGTCAATTTATTATCAAAGTACATGTATGTCACCATATACAACCCTGAGATTAATTTCTTGCATAAATTAACAATAAGTACAAAACTACAACAAATAATAGAAAAAATAATAGCAGTAAATAAGCAATAGATATCAAGAACATAAGATGAAGACTCCTTGAAAGTGTGTCATTTGGTTATGGGAATACTTCAATGTTGGGGTAAGTGAAGTTATCTCCTCTGGTTCAAGAGCCTGATGGTTGAGGGGTAATAACTGTTCCTGAACCTGGTGGTGTGAGTCCTGAGGCTCCTGTACCTTCTTTCTGATAGCAGCAGTGAGAAGAGAACATGTCGTGGGTGGGTGAGGATCCTTGAAGATGGCTGTTGCTTTCCTGCAACAGTGCTCCACGTAAATATGCTCAGTGGTAGGAATCACAATGACATTTTAAACAAGTTTGATTCATATACATTCTCATTTAAAAAAAATACCTTGGAGAATTGGCATTTATTATCACTGATGACATGGAATGATCATTATTGTTTTGTGACTTTTACATTTTTAGTTTGACCTTAAGGTAGCATTAAACATAAAATAATTTTATTAGCACTTATGGGGATAAGTTTCTCTGTTCACTAATATTGATGGAAATGTCATCACTCTAAATCACATTGCCCTTTTTGTTAGTACTAGCAAGCTGAATAAAATATCTCCTAAGTGAGAAGGCTCCATGTACTTGAGCTTTAAGGGAGAGGAGACAGTACTTTGCTGTATAGACTTAATGTCTCTTGATTAAGATACCAGGTAGGAATGCTGAGCCAGCTTCTGAAAATATCCATCCCAATCTACACATTTAGCCAATATAGCTCAAGCTGCTGACTATGACATTAAAATCCATTCTGGAACAAGAGTAATGATTAACTGTTACCTACTTACCACAAGGTGGGATTTGGGGGCTGTCTTATGAACATAATCCTTTCCCTCCTACATACTGTAGCCCTTCATTTTTCTATTATCTATGCGCTTATCTTTTTACTGCCAATCCTCTTATCCCTTTTCTCATTGCTGCCATCTGGGAGGAGGGACAGGAGACTGAAGACACACACTCACGTTTCAACATTTCAGCAACAGCTTCTTCACTCCACCATCAGATTTCTGAATGGACAATGAACCCATGAACACTACCTGACTGTGTTTCTTCTTTTTTGCCCTCTTTTTGTACTACTTTTTAATTTTATATATATATCAATGAGTATGTGTGTGTGTGTGTGTGTGTGTGTGTGTGTGTGTGTGTACATATACACACACGAGGGGTGATTGATAAGTTCGTGGCCTAAGGTAGAAGGAGTCAACTTTAGAAAACCTAGCACATTTATTTTTTCTACATTTACACACTTAGTCCAGCGGTCGTGGAGCATACGGATCCCTTGTTTGTAGAAGTTGGCATCTTGGACCTCCAGAAAGTGGTCCACAGCAGGGGTGATTGATGCGTTCGTGGCCTAAGGTGAAAGAAGATGAGTTACTAACTTCAAACTTTCTGCATTTTCACTCAGAGTTGAACTGCACATGCGTGTGATGAGGTGGTATAATTTATCTCCTTCTACCTTAGGCCACGAACTTATCAATCACCCCTGCTGTGGACCATTTCTACAAAGAAGGGATCCACGTGCTCCACGACCGCTGGACTAAGTGTGTACACGTAGGAGGGAACTATGTTGAAAATAAATGTGCTAGATTTGACTCCTTCTACCACAGGCTACGAATTTATGAATCACCCCATTTGTGTGTGTGTGTGTGTGTGTGTGTGTGTGTGTTTGTGCGCGCGCGCTATTGACAATAATACTGAAAACATGAGCCAGGTCATTAAGGACCGCAGTCACCAGGACATGCCCTCTTCTCATTACAACCATTGAGGAGGTACAGGAGCCTGAAGACACACACTCAGTGTTTGAGGAACAGCTTCTTCCCCTCCACCATCAGATTTCTGAATGGACTATGAACCCATGAACTCTTCATTACCCCATCTCCTATCTGGGCAAGTTGCATCCTCTGGATCATAGATCAAATTGTACACCCTACGACAATTTTGTTTTCTTTGTATGCATCATAACCAGCTTTATCCAGAGTGGTATTGACTCAGTGTCTGTCTCTCCATGAGTACATACTGGGTATTGAGGTGCCACTGCACAGGATCAAGAAACGCTGCAGAAAGTTCTAAGCTCAGCCAGATCCACCATGGGCACCAGCCTCCCCAGCGTTGAGGACACCTTCAAAAGGTGTCTTGTTAAGAGGAAATATCGATCATTAAGGATCCCCATCACCCCGACTATGCTCTCTTCTCATTGCTGCCATCAGGGAAGAGGTACAGGAGTCTGAAGACTCACACGCAATGTTTCAGGAACAACTTCTTCCCCTCCACCATCACATTTTTGAATGGACAATGAACCAACTCATGAACACCACCTCAGTATTTTTGTTCTCTTTTTACACTACTTACTTAATTTAATATATTTTGTATATTTTTCTCTCACCCTTTATGGGTAGTGTATATGTGTATTTTCCCCTCAATCTCAGGTCCACTACCATAGGCCTGGAAGCTTGAGAATTCAGCCAGTACCCTTGCTGTTCCTAGTAATGCGCTCTTCTGGACCGAGATCTCAGATTTTGTTTCTGGGATTTGTTGGAATCACTCTCCCAGTCCAGGTGTGACAGCTCCAAGTGCTCCTATCACCACCAGGGTTACTCTGGCTTTAACCTTCCACATCCTCTCTATCTGCTCTTTCAAGCCCTGATATTTCTCCAGCTTCTCATATTCTTTCATCCTGATGTTCCTGTCATTCAGGATTGCCACATCTATTACTATGGCTTTCTTCTGTTCCTTGTCCAGTATTACTATGTCTGGTTGGTTGACCAGTACCTGGTTATCAGACTGTATTTGGAAGTTCCACTGGCTCTATCATTCTCCACTACCTTCTGGGGTGCTTTCCATTTGGACTTGATAGTGTCCAATCCATACTCAGCACAGGTGTTCCTGTACACAATTCCTGCAACTTGGTTGTACCGTTCAGTGTATGTTGTCCCTGCCTGCATCTTGCACCCTGCTACTATGTGCTGGATAGTTTTAGCGGATTCCTTGTACAGTCTGCATCTTGGGCCTTGTCGGGTGTGATAGACATTTGCTTCTATTGTTCTTGCGCAGCCATGGGCAGCAGTTTTGTGCTGCTCCTCAGCCCTGCCATTTCCAACCATTGGTAGGACTTCCTTATGTCAGTGGCCTCTGATATCTGGGCGATGGTACATCCCGTGCAGTGGCTTGTCCTGCCATGGTCTCTGGTCCTCTGGCTCTGCTTCCATTTCCATGTCCCCTGCCTGCTGTCTGAGGTAGTCTCCTAGCAGGTCATCCTTAGGGACCATCTTCCTGACATACTCATGGATGTTTTGCATTTCTTCCAGAACTGTGGCCTTGACACTTCCAAGTCCCTATCCTCCTTTAATCCAGCAGGTGTACAGTCGCTCAATGTCAGACTTTGGATGGAATCCTGCATGAATTGTTAATACTTTCTGGGTCTTGATGTCAGCGGCTTCGAGCTTTTTCCTTGGCCAGCACACTATAGCGACTGGGTATCTGATGACTGGTAGGGCGAATGTGTTGATGGCTCTGATGTTATTCTTCCTATTCAGTTGGCTTTTTAAGACCTGTCTTACTCTTTGGAGGTACTTGGATGTTGCAGCCTTCCTTGTATCCTCATCGTGGCTTCCATGCGCCAGCAGGATCCCCAGGTATTGGTAGCTGTCCTGTACACCTGGTATCTGGTCTTCAGTAACTCGACTCCTTCAGTCTTGGTGAGTTTGCCTCTTTTCACTACCATCCGGCTGCACCTTTCCTGTTCAAATGACATCCCAATGTCTCTGCTGTACACCCTCTTCAGGTGGACAATGAGTCAATGTCTCTTTCATTTTTGGCATACATCTTGATGTCATCTATGTACAGGAGGTGACTGATGGTCATTCCACTCTTGAATCTGTGCCCATATCCACTCTTTGAGATGATCTGGCTGAGGGGCTTCAAGCCTATGCAGAGCAGCAGTGCAGATAGTGCATCACCCTGGTATATTCCACATCTGATGGTCACTTGTGCTATTGGCTTTGGGTTAACTTCCAGCATTGTTCTCCGATAGCCCATTAAGTTCTTGATGAAGGTCTTTAGTTTCTTGTTGACCTTGTATGGAGACAGGCATTCCAGGATCCATGTGTGGGGCATTCAGTTGTATGCTTTCTGGTAGTTGATCCAGGCTATATGTATATATAATTGTAATCGTGTTGTACTGTACTGTTGCCACAAAACAACAAATTTCAAGACACTTGTCTGTGTTATTAAACCTAATTCTAATTCTAATTCTAATTCTAAGAGTTCCTTAAATGCCTCTAATGTATCTGCCTCTACCATCACCTCTGGCAGGGCATTCCACACTCCCACACTTCCACACTCTGGATAAAAATAATCTCTGACATCCTCCCCCCATACTTTCCTCCAATCACCTTAAAGTTATGCTCTCTAATTATAGTCATTTCCACCCTGGGAGAAAGTCTTTGGCTGTCCATTCGATCTATGTCTCTTATCACCTTGTACATCTCGATCAAAATTTTCAAAACAAAAATTGTAACTATTATTCCACCCAGGAATTTAATGATTTTACAAATGATTTGCTGTACGTAAATGAAAAATACAATCACAAAATATTAGGAAGATTTTCCAAGTGACAAGTGCAAGGATAGCAAGAAAATGGAGTCACCTACCACTCTAAACTTATCATTTGCCATCTTATTATTCTGCTGCCTACATGGATTAATCTTAGTAGGGGGTTGACTCAGTGATATTGTTCTTTCCCCAAGGATCGTCTCCTTGTTGTGCTAGAGAGGCCTGAAGTCCCAAGAGCAATGCCGTCTGGAGTTTAGCCTTCCCGGTAAGGTCACCCATGGCAGTAAGTTCAAGGGGGAGGGTCTAGACAAAGACCACAACTGAGATCTCAGTGGGGGAGCTGGCAGAAGACGATGGTACATCGTAACAGCAGTGAAGGCGGAGGAAGGCTGCCGCAGTGAGGCATCCCCAGTCAACTTACATTCCATACCACTGAACTCTGACTTTGATCTGTCAAGGACCTTGTAGTGGCTGTCTCCCCATATTAAACAAAGTCAACAAATGCCTTCTCCATTTAGGAAATCCACCTAACATCCTGGTTTCTAAAGAGAGAGCCCTTTAGGAGAGTATCATACTTCACATGAATGATCGCACTGCGAATACTAACAATTCTGAAAAAGACAGATAGTAAATAGTGCATGTGATCAGAAATTAACAACTCATGCAGGCATTGTTGCTACAGTATTTAAATAGAAGTGCCCTAGATTTTCCTAGGTCTCAGAGGATTTGTTGGATATAAGTGGATGAATTATTTTTCGATTTTATTATAGAGGGACCTTAGCTACAATTCACTGCAACAGACTTTCATTCAAATCGACTTCAGTGCACTGGTGTTCATTTCATTCCAGTGTAAGTCACGAAGGAGTTCAGGGTCCTCCAATAAATTATCAGTACTCAGTCACTGTTCAAGATGAAGAGATTAGAGATTAGTTTTATTTGTCACATACATCTAAGCATACAGTGAAGTAAGTCATTTGCTCCAATGACCAACACAGTCCGAGAATGTGCTGGAGGCAGCCCACAAGTGTTGCTGTGCTGCCGGTACCAACATAGTATGCCCATAACTCTAACTCGACATACATCCTTGGAAAGTGGGAGGAAACTGGAGCACCCGGAGGAAACCAACACTATCATGGGAAGAATGTACAAACTCATTAGAGACAGTAGTGGGAACTGAAGTGTGCACGCCTACCTGGTGGTCTTTTGGAAGATATTGTGTGCCGAATGGCGCCATGTACATTACAAATTCAAAGTCACAAACCAAATGACAAAATCGGCCCAGCATGCTTTAACTATGGTGCTTTGTTGCACTTTAAGGGCATAAAAACCAGACAGGGGATTTCTCAGGTGGAAAGGACTTGTAGACAGACTGTTGCTGCATCTCTTGAATTCTTTTGGGATGCAGTGGGTAGCTTTCCTGTTACAAAAGATTAGGATGTTCACTCCCAATGTGAAACTGTAATCAATCTGACAGCATGAACATCAATTTCTCTGACTCACACTAAGTTCTTCCCTCCCCCCCTTATTCAATTCTCCAATCTCGCTCCTCTCTTACAATCAGCAGTATCCATTATTAAAGATCCTCACCACCCAGGCTATGCTCTTTTCTCATCAGGTAAAAGGCACAAGAGCCTCAGGACTCACACCACCAGGTTCAAGAACAGTTGCTACCTCTCAGCCATCAGGCTCTTGAACAAAAGGGGATAACTACACTCACTCTATTTCTGGTGTTCCCACAACCAATGATCTCACTTTAAGGACACTTTTTCTTGTTATTTCATACTCATTATTTATTGCTTTATATTTATATCTGCATTTGCACAGTCTGTTGTCCATCGATCCTGTTTACAGTTACTGTTCTATAGACGGATGAGAACTCCCAGGGTATCGTTAGTTGCTCTAAGTCAGGGGAACAAGAAGTTAACAGAACACGAAGTCCAGGCACCAACAAAAATTGACACCTTTTTCCTTTCTAGAGTTCGTGGTTTGATCCATTCAGAAGATCTAAAACCTTCTGGTTGTATCACTGCATCTGAAGATGTGCTACCAGACCAAGTAATCTGAGGCTGGACTAACAATTTAGAGACGTGAGTGCAGATCCATCTGTCATAATTGTGGAATTTAAATTCAGCCAATAATTTTTAAAACAAAAAAATTACTGGTTTTAATAATGAATTTTTGCACTAGCAAATTCGTTGGTCAAACTTCTCTGTGACTCCAGTTCTACAGCAATGGGGTTGATTCTGAAATGGTCAAGCAGAGTGTGGGTAGGACTGTTTGGAACTACTGCTATCAGGAAGGAGGCTGTGTAGCATCCTCACCAGACCCACCAGACTCAAAAGCAGTTACTTTCCCCAAGCAAAAATTCTGATCAACACCGCCACCCAATAACCCACCCCTCCACACCCCCAACCACCACAACTTTATCAGGTCGATGTTTCAGGCTGAGACCCTTCATCAGGGCTGGATGAAACTGAAATAAGAAGGTGGAGAGTGGGAAAGGAGGACAAGCTGGCAGGTGATAGGTGAAGCCAAGTGAGGGGGTAGATGGCCAGGTGGGAGAGGGGGAGATGAAGTAAGAAAATGGAAGGTGATAGATGGAAAAGGTAAAGGGCTGGAAAAGAAGGAAGTTGATAGGTGAGGATGTGCACAATGGGAGAAAGGGAAAGAGGAGGAGCACCAGAGGGATGTGAAGGGCAGGTGAGGAGAAGAGAAAGGGTAAGAGAGGAGCGAGGTTGGAGAATTGAAAAAGAGAGGGGGAAGGGAAGAACCTGGTGTAAATCAGAGAAATTGATGTTCATGTCAGATTGGTTACAGTTTCACATTGGGAATGAACATCCTAATCTTCCATAACAGGAAAGCTGCCCACTGCATCCCAAAAGAATTCAAGAGATTACAATTTGATGCAATGAGGACATGTTTTCCCTTTTGTACGAATGCACAGGAAAACATTTGGAGATGTGGCCGGCTCCTTGCTGGAGTAGTGATTCAGTAATGCAGTACAGGGTTGTCAACCAGAGACGTGGATCAGTTCAGGTAAACCATTTCCCCACACCGAGCTCAATGTTTCCTGCCAACCTCGACTGTGTAATGGGTTTGCGCCTCTGGTGGACTGTGTCCTCCCAGGGCGCAAGTCTGGGCATGAAGATTTGAAGAGCTGGCTGTTGCTCGTGCAGTGGGTTCCCCCTCTCCACGTCACTGATGTAGACCAAAGGAAGGGCAAGTGCCGATACAGTTTGGCACCAGTGTCGTCGCAGAGGCTGCCAGAGCGAAGTGGTAAACAACATCAAACTGCCTTAGGGAACCCGGCTCCGGATTTCTTCCTTGGGGTTTACTCCCAAAGCCTTTCTCATGGGTGGATATGGCCGCAAGGCAGTGGAGGTTTAAAATCAGGATTTTCTTTCTCCTAGGCAGTTACAGTCCAAAGCTGACGAGCCCCACCTGCCTGATCCAACTGGTTTTGAGGCGCCAGTGGTCCGCCTTTGCTCCTTCTCTTGTCAGTAGAAACAGTTCCACCGGGCCTAGTAGCTAAGCCTCACGTGAAGGCCAAGAGTTGGACTTGGTTGTCAGAGGCTGTTAGAGTCACATGCTATTTGGAGCACTTTATAAATAGAGGAAACTTATCCCCACTACCACCCCGGCCATGACAACCTCAGGAATTTTATAATATTTAATATAAACTGTAGAATATTATAAACAGAAATACAGTTACACTTGGGCACAAGTGAATTATACTACTTCAAGCGAGCAGATATTTTCAAACATACCACTGCTCTCTGAATATTGCAAATAAAATGATGTGAAGAGTTATTGGCAATCAGCCCAGATAATATCCAGTGTACGGTAATGGAATCCCCATTGACTGCTCTAATAAAACCGTTCATGCTTAGCGATCACACAATAGCTCCATATGAAAAGCCTATAGACTTTTCCCAGTGGTTTTTATTTCATTTGCCCACAGCCGTCCATGAACAAATACAGATGAGGTATTAGATGGCAAGTGTGTTGTGTGGAGTAACTTTAGCTTCTCTCTAAACTCCAATCAGCTTAATTTGGGCAGAGCTGCCACGGGTGTTCTGTGTGTCAGTATGGTCCACAGCCAGAATAAATGCAGAAATGATCTTGTCACTGATCATTTTAAATTAAAAACATCACAGTATTTTGGTTTGTCTCAGATTCATTTACTTATTACATATACATTGAAACATACAGTAAAATATATAATTTGTATTAACAACCAACACAACCTAAGGATTCAAGATTCAATCAGACTTACCCTCCCTAAGCAGGAAGGCTGGTCAACACCTCCACCCACTAACCCACCCCTCCACACCCCAACCACCACTACTTTATCATTTCCTGTCAGTCACCTTATGTACAGACACTCCTGTGCCCAATGCCGCTTTATAGACATACAATCAATATATGTATAAAAACTATCCTATGTACTTATATTTATTGTGTTATTTTTATTATTGTGTTCTTTAGCTTTTGTGTTTTTTTTCTGCTGCATCAAATCCGGAGTAACAATTATTTCATTCTCCTTTACACTTGTGTACTGGAAATAGCAGGAATAATCTTGAACCTTGAAGCAGCACAGCCTCTGGATGTGTTAGTGGCAGCCGCAAGTCTCACCACACATTCCAGCACCAACATTTCATGCCCGCCATTTTTACAGAACATATAAGTAACAGCAACAAGCAAAAATAGCGAAACAAGCCCTTTACCTCACACACGCACGCACACTTGCAGAAGTTCCCTAATACTAGGACAGGCTATCTCTAGTCCTGCAGCCTTCAGAGGATTTGCAGACACGAGGCCTTTGAGTTGCTGATGATGGGACCCCAAACACTAGGGTTCGAACTCCTGTCTTTCTGACTTGCATTTCTACAGGGTCACTGGCCCTCATGCCTCCTGCCTACTCTGATCCTGGAACCCGCGATGACTCACAGACTTGGGTGGGGTCCACACTGGTCTGCTAGTCCGACATCAAGCATGGATATCCTTCATCCCACACCCACATCTCTGGGCTCCGATTATGGAACATGGAATTGAAGCCTAGATCTAGCCTACCCTCTAACTCTCCCACATGCCTGTCCCTCAAACATAACCTGACCCTTAACTACCCTCTCCGATCCTAAAAACATCCCTACAAATAGAAAAACAACTAATCTGACAATTACTCTGACCATAACCTACATAAGACATGCACCGGTCGTGCATACAGCCTGTTACAGCCATTCCAACGAGCATTCTTACTTTTTTCTTCTTACTTTTTTAACTTACGTTATTTGTTGTATTTTTTTTCACGGTAACACGTTGAAGCTGCACCCTCTCTAACATGCTGGTAGAGAGAGTTTTATTTGGGTTTTTAGCGCTGGAAATAGTTACATTCGGACAGCAGTATGGTCGCATTGTTCATTCCAGGGACCAACTGCTTGCACTAATGCCGGCCGGTTTAGCGAGCAGAGCGGCGGACACCCCTGCTGAAATCCGGAGGAAAACACACAGAGGATGCAGAGGGTGATCACAAAGGTGAGGAAGGAGGACCAGGTCGAGACAACAGAGACTTATGGAGAAGAGGAGTTCAGTGGGTAATAAAATGGACGAGTTGACGGCGCTAGCCAGGTGTCAGAGAACATTTCGAGAGTGCAGTGTTATGTGTTTTACTGGAACGGGGCTGCACGAGGACATACCCGATCAAAACTTCTCCATGGAGAGCTTCCAGACCGTTCCAGCTGACCAGAAGTGCACTGAGAGTGGTAAGCGTAAAGGAGTTGGGGGCTTGCTGTTCTGGTTAACAACGGATGGTGCAATCCGGGTCATATTACGATCGAGGAACGTGTTTGTAGACCAGATATTGAACTTCTTGCTGTTGGACTCCGGCCATATTCCACCAAGATACATCACTGGGTGTCACGGGAGGTTGTTCCTGCCTGTGCCCATCGAACTTTGCAGCTCCTCCCATGGAGGGTCAAACACCCTGAGCCAATGGGCTGATCCTGGACTTATTTCCATCTGGCATAGTTTGCATTTTGTTGTTTGATTGTTTGTGGTTCTTGTATTGCTATATTTATGCTCTATTCTTGGTTGGTGCGGCTGTAACAAAACCCAATTTCCCTCGGGATCCATAAAGTATATCTATCTGTCTATCTATAAGACCACACAGTATAGGAGCAGAATCAAGCCATTTGGCTCATCAAGTCTGCTCCGCCATTCACTAGTCACAATTATTTAGTGCAACACACACAAGGTGTTGGAGGAACTCAGCAGGTCAGGCAGCATCTATGGAAATGACTAATCAGATGATATTTTGGACTGAGACCCTTCATCAGGACTGGAAAGGAAGGAGAAATAGGTCAGTCTAAGAACGGCTGTGGGGGAAGAAAAAGCACAACATGGCAGGGGATAGGTGAAACCAGGAAAGAGGAAAAGTGTGATGTAAAGAGTTGGGAAGTTGATTGGTGAAAGAGATAAAGGGCTGGAGAAGGGGGAATCTGATAAGAGAGGACAGAAGACCATGGAACAAAGGGAAGGGGGAAGGAGCACGAGAGGGAGGTGATGGGCAGGTAAGGAGAGAAGGTGAGAGAGGGAAACAGGAATTGGGAATGGTGAAGGAGGGTGGGGGACTTACTAGAAGTTCGAGAAATCGAAGTTCATGTCATCAGATTGGAGGTTACCTAGAGGGAATATAAGGTGGTGTTACTTCAACCTGAGGTGGCCTCATCGTGACAGTAGGGGAGGTCATGGATCGACTTGTCGGAATGGGAAGTAGAATTGAATGGGTGGGCACCCGGAGATCCCACTTTTTCTGGAAGATGGAGCAAAGGTGTTCAACAAAGCAGTCTCCCATTCTACATCGGGTCTCACCAATACTTAGGAACCTCACCGGGAGCCCTAATTGGTAGTGAGGGAAGAGGTGTAGGGGTGGGTGTAACACTTGTCCCGCTTGCAAGGATAAGTGCCAGGAAGGAGATCAGTGGAGAGGGATGAGTGAACAAGGAAGTCACTTAGGGAGCGATCCCTATAGGAAGTGGAAAATAGGGGAGAGAGAAAGATGTGTTTGGTGGAGGGATCCTGTTGGAGATGGTGGAAGTTACAGCAAATTATGTGCTGGATGCAGAGGCTAGTGGGGTGGTAGGTGAGGACAAGAGGAGCCCTTTGTCCTGGTGTGGTATTGGGAGGGTAGGCTGAGGGCAGATGTGTGCGAAATGGAAGAGATGCGGTTGAGGGCAGCGTTGATGATCGAGGAAGGGAGATCCCTTTCTTTGAAGAAAGAGGACTTCTCAAATGTTCTGGAATGAAAAGACTCATCCTGAGAGCAGATGTGGCAGAGGCGGAGGAACTGAGAGAAGGAACTAACACTTTTACAAGAGACAGGGTTGGAACAGGTTAAGCCCGGATAGCTGTGAGAGTCAGTGGGTTTATTAAAGATATTGGTAGGTAGATTGTCTCCAGAGATAGAGGCAGAAATCAAGAAAGGGGAGAAGGGGAGAGAGGTGTCAGAAGTGGACCAAGTAAATTTGAAGGCAGGGTGGAAATTGGAGGCAAAGCTGATGAAGTCGATGAGCTCGGCATGGTGCAGGAAGCAGCACCAAAGCAGTTGTTGACGTAGTGTAGGAAGAGTTGGGGAGTGGTACCGGTGGAGGCTTGGAACAGAGACTGTTCCATGTAGCCGACAAAAACGCAGGCATAGCTGGGACCCATGTGAATGCCCATGGCCGCACCTTTAGTTTGAAGGAAGTGGGAGGAGCCAAAGGAGAAGTTGTTGAGGGTTATAGCTTCTGATGTGAACATTATTTTATTTTATTTATTTTTAAGTTTTATTTCGAAATAGAGCATGGAACAGGCCTAGCCGTGGCCTAATCACAGGACAATTTACAATGACCAATTAACCTACTAACCAGTATGTCTTTGGACTGTGGGAGGAAACTGGAACACCCAGAGGAAACCCACATGGTCACAGGGAGAACGTATCAACTTGCTCACAGAGGTCGACAGAATTGAACTTTGAACTGCAACGCTCCAAGCTGTAATAGTGACATGCTAACTGCTATGCTATCGTAGAGCCCCACTTACAGATTTGTCCCAAATATAAGAGTGCAGACAGACATAGGTTTTGGAATTTTGATTAGCTATTCACATGCAAGCACAGATATTTGATTATTTGTAAAGATAACAGCTCCCAGCATTCTTCAAAGGACAACAGATCTCTTTCACCTCAGACGGTTGAAGAAGTGTGGTGTGGGCCCCCAAATCCTAAGAACTTTCTATAGGGACACAAATGAGAGCATCCTGACTGACTGTGTCACTACCTGGTATGGGAACTGTACCTCCCTTAATCGCAGGACTCTGCAGAGAGTGGTGCGGACAGCTCAGCGCATCTGTAGTTGTGAACTTCCCATGATTCAGGACATTTACAAAGACTGGTATGTAAAAAGGCCCCAAATGATCATTGGGGACCCTAGTCACCCCAACCACAAACTGTTCTAGCTGCTTCTATCTGGGAAATGGTACCGCAGCATAAAAGCCAGGACTAACAGTCTCCAGGACAGCTTCTTCCACCAGGCCAGCTCATGCTGACACAACTGTATTTTATGTTATATTGACTATCCTGTTATACATACTATTTATTATAAATTACTATAAATTGCAGATTGCGCATTTAGAAAGAGACGTAACGTAAAAATTTTTACTCCTCGTGTATCTGAAGGATGTAAGTAATAAAGTAAATTCAATTCAATTCATTTCTATCCTATTCATTGTTTAGTAATTGGTCTGTCTTGATAATCATTACACTCTCTTTTGAAACTGGAATGGTCAAAACCCTTACGAAAGTGCAAAACAAGATCTGAGTGAGTTTGAAAATAATACCAGCCAACTCTTAGGCCCTCTATTGCTCCGGGTTGATCATGGCTACTGTATCCTAGCTGTCTACGTGATACAAAGGCAGAATGTGGAGATGAAGCTGTTGCCCGTGCCTCAGGCTCCTCCTCTCCACACAGCTGATGGATCCAGAGGAACAGCAGAGACCAACACAGTTTGACACCAGCAGCATCACAGGAGTTGCCAGTCAGCGATGAACTCAACGTAACACTGCCCTAGGGAATCCAACTCCGGATTTTTCCTTTGGTGTTATTCCCGAAGCCTCCCCCGACCGCAAGGCAGCAGAGGTGTGAGATCAAAGCTTTCCATCTCCTAGATGGGCTGCTAGCCACGGCTGACGAGCCCCGACTACCCAAAGTGACTGGTTTTGAGGCACCAGTAACCCACCTTTGCCACTTTGCCATAGGAATTTTAATTGGGTCCAGGAGTCAAACTGAGGATTATTGAAACAGCTTTCCAAGTTAATAAAATTCTATTCCAAGGATCTCTCCTCCTTATTTAGCACATCATTTTCACTTTCCTAGGGTTCTCAGTAAATATGGAGATATACTGAGAACAGCCAATCAGAATCAGGTTTAATATCACTGGCATTCCAATGTTGTGAAATATGTTGTTTTGTGCTAACAGTTCCTTGCATGCATAACAAAACACTATAAATTACAGTAAGAAATGCATACTGTATATATCAATTAAATGAAATATGTAATGCAAAGAGAGCAAAAAAAATTTTAAAAATGAGTGAGGTAGAGTTGATGGGTTCATTGTCCATTCAGAAGTCTGATGGGGATGGGAAAGAAGCTGTTCCTAAAATGTTGAGTACGTGTCTTCAGGCTCCTGCACCTCCTTCCTGATGGTAGCAATGAGATGAGGGCACGTCCTGGCAATGGAGATCCTTAGCGATGGACACCGCCTTGTTGTGGCTTTGCGTTTTGAAGGTATCCTCATTGCTGGGGAAGTTAGTGCCCATGATGGAGCTGATTCTCAGCAGCCTTTTCCGATCCTGGGCCGTGGCCCCTCTGTACCGGGCAGCAATGTTCTCAAAATGTTCTCCAAGATACATCTGTAGAGATATGATTTTCTTTTCATTACAATGCCTGTGATGAAAGTATAGGTCAGCTAAGAAACCATCTCTTTGAACAAAGTAATAAATATGACTTGTACCACTGAGACAGTGTAATTGTACTTGATGTGAAAGCTGGTGTTCCCGCTGGGCTCCTGGACTTTTATGAAAACTACAGGACAAATCACTAAGTACAAAGTTGGTGATATTGCTATGTACAGTATTTTTCATCCTCTGCCAATTCAAATGAGACGCAAGGGGCAAGTTTTTTTACCCAGAGAGTGCAGAGGGTGGTGGATGCCTGGGGCGGTGGCAGAGGCAGGTACATTTGAGACTTCTAAAAGATGTTTAGATAAGCACTTGAATGTGAGTTAAATGGAAGAACACGAACATTATGTAGGCAGAAGGGTTAGTTTGTTTGGCTAGTTGATTACTAATTTAATTGGGTTGGCAAAACGGTGTGGGCCGAAGGGCCTGTTCCTGTGCTTTACTGTTCTGTGTTCAATGTTCTAAATTTCAGAGGCATCTTGCTTAATTACTAATGGGAACAAAAAGGAGCTTTTCTATTGTTACAGGATAGGTTTTCCTGCTGATGTTTAATCTCTGGTGTTTTATTTATTTATTGAGATAGAGTGTGGAAAAGGCCTTCCGGCCCTTTGAGCCATGCCGCACTGCAATCCCCCGATTTAACCCCGGCGTAACCACAGGACAGTTTACAATGACCAGTTCACCTACCGACTGCTATGTCTTCGGACTGTGGGAGGAAACTGGTGCACCCAGAGGAAACCCACTCGATTACGGGAAGAAAGCAGAAACTCCGAACAGGCGGTAGTGGGAATTGAACTTGGGTCGCTGGTACTGTAAAGCATTGAACAGTGTCATCTCGACGTTAAAAACACCAGGGATATTTTATATTGCTCTTTGAACCTTTTAACAAATATTAGCGTCAGCTACGAGGGAAAGAATGAAAAGTTGTGAGGTACCTAACCATCGTTCCACTTGTCAACCAAAAATAAATGTCATTGGAGACAAACCCAAGGGACTGAGGCACAGGAAGAGAACTAATCGTTTTGAATACAAGTGGGAAAGCTCTGAGCTTCACAGTAGAGCACAGGGGAGGGATCGTAGAGGGTTGACGAGAGAAGACCAGGATGTGCATTCGAGTAAGGAAAGATAATTGAATTTGGGGATTATAAAGTGAAAGGAGAGAAAAGAGAAACATAAGCCAGACAAGCTGATAATGAATTCATGCGAAGCATTGATAACATAATATCCAGAGCACGAGGAACAATTCTGGTTAGTGCGGTACGGCAAGGCTGAGCACTCAGTGGAGGTGGGAGAACAGCCTCTTGAAGAAGCTGAAAAGTGGTAACGTTTGGTGAGAGGCAGCAGGCATTTCATTACATTGCATACGATGAAGTGTAACGTACATTTCTCAATGCATATTTAGCTCTTTCGGAGTTATGTAGACCTTTCACAATCTCATCCAAAGAGTCACGATAAGGAATTCTGGCTGCTATCTAAATCCTTGGCTTGAAGGAAGTGTTAAAATCAGGGCAGCTCAACAACCTCTCACTCAATGTCAGCAAGATCAAGGAACTGATATTGACTTCAGGAGAAGCAAACCAGAGGTCCATGAGCCAGTCCTTATTATTAGATTATGAGGACACGCAGTCCTCTTTTATTGTCATTTAGTAATGCATGCATTAGGAAATGATGCAATATTCCTCCGGTGTGATATCACAAAAATACAGGACAGACCAAGACTGAAAAACTAACAAAACCACATAATTATTACATATAGTTACAACAACGCAACAATACCATAACTTGATGAAGAACAGTCCATGGCACAGTAAAAAAAGTTCAAGGTTTCTCAAAAGTTCCATATCTCACGTAGACGGGAGAAGGAAGAAAACTCTCCCTGCCATGCCCGACCACAGTCCGACTCTGATGTCATCCAAAAACTTCGAGCTCTGATCAGCTCTCCAACATCGAGTACCGAGCACCATCTCTATACGAACGCTTCGACCTCAGCCCCGGTCACCAGCAGCAGGCAAAGCCAGGGATTTTGAGGTCTACCCTTCAGAGATTCTCGATCGCACAGTAACAACAGCAGCGAACCAGGCATTTCAGAAACTTCTCCAGATGTTCCACTGCTTCTCACGTCTGTCTTCATCAAATCAGAATTGTCTAGGGCCCCTATTTAACAGATACGATATCATTTCACCGGAGAGCTGCGCATGCTGCATCCCGCTGCCATCTTCTCCTCCCGCCTTCGGGAGAATTAGAGAATCAAACTTGGAGAGAGTCAGCAACTTTAAATTCCTCAGTGTTATTATTTCAGCCCTGGGCTCAGCTTGTCAATGCAAATGTGAAGAAAGCACAGAATCGCCTCTACTTCCTTAGGGGGTTGTGGAGATTCAGCATGAGATCTAAAACTTTGACAAACTTCTATAGATGTGTAGTGGAGAGTATACTAACGGGTTGCATTACAGCCTTGTATGGAAACACAAAAGCCCTTGAATGGAAAATTCTTCAAAAAGTAGTAGATGCAGTCCAGTGCATCATGGGTAAAGCCCTCCCCACCATTGAGAACATCTACATGAAGCACTGTCACAGGAAAGCATCATCCATCATCAGGGACTCCCATCACCCAGGACATGTTCTCTTCTCACTGCTGCCATCTGGAAAAAGGAACAGTTACTACTCCTCAACCATCAAGCTCCTGATCAAAGAGGATAACCTCACTCAACTTCACTAACCATATCATTGAAATGTTCTCACAACTAATTGCTTATTTATTCATATGATTGGATTTTTTTCATTTGCACTCTGCACTCTGGTTGATCTTTCATTCTTTCTGTTATGGTTTTATTCTATATATTTGTTGAGTATGCCCCCAAGAAAATGAATGTCAGGGTTGTATATGATGACATATATGCACTTTGATAATAAAATTTACTTTAAACTTTGACTTGTCAGCAGCATTCCCTCCAATTTTTTTTTACAGCAGCATGAAAAGCCATTGCTCTGACCAAGAAATTTTTCCTGGCCTGGAAACTGGGCAGCACTTCAATAAAACATTATAAAAAGGGAATTGCAGCTGCATGGAGAAAAGGTTATGTGCTTGGAGCATTTCGGTTACTGTGCAGCCACACAGCTTGCAGTGAAGAGCGGTTCTCAGTGATCAATGAGTTTATTGTGGATGGATGATGAAATGCAGCACCTTCCACAAATCTATTCTGTTAACAGTAATATTTCACTATTTACATCATGCAATGCCAAATATCCACTCCACTTTATCCCTGAAAACTAAATGTTTCAAGTGGGGGGGTGCAATAAAAAACTTTTGCACATTATTTGTTTCATTCACCCTAGAAACCTGCAAGCAGATCAAAGAACATCCTTAGGATTTTCCCTGACCATCTGGCACTCATGAATTGCTTTGTAACACAGTCACCTTCAAACATGTTAGTGCTGTGCCTGCCTGTTCCAATTGAACTAGTGTTTTGATCAAGTCGTTTCTCAACTGAGACAATCTCTCTGGATCTACAATGGAGAGTCTGATGTTTGTCTCTGGAAATAACAAAACATGCAAAACAACCTTCTCATGGGATTAAATTGGGTAATTAAATATTTACATTGTGTTATTAGCACCAGGTTATTTAATTAATTAAGCTCTCTATGTTGCTAAACCAAATGAGTAGTTTGCTTCTGGACCCAATATACCATGCCTGCAATGTACTAACCTATTAACTCTTACATCTTTGGAATGTGGGAGGAAACTGGAGCAGCCGGGGGAAATCCCTGAGGAGAACATATATATTTCTCACAGACAGCACCCGGGGAAGATCCATGAGGAGAACATATATACTTCTTACAGAAAGCACCCAGGGAAAATCCATGAGGAGAACATATATACTTTTTACAGACAGCACCCGGGGAAAATCCCTGAGGAGAACATATATACTTCTTACAGACAGCACCCGGGGAAAATCCCTGAGGAGAACATATATACTTCTTATAGACAGCACCAGGAATTGAACCCCAATAAATGATCACCATAGAGTAATGCACTAACCACTATGCTACCATGTCACCTCCATGAGGCATCAGCTGGTGACAATCCACTATGATCTTTTTATGCATCTTAACTCTGTTCTCACTGCACTGTTCAGATTCACGTGTCACAATCCCAGTACATGCAGGTGAGGTGGAGTGGTGTTCTACACAGGAATAGACAATCCCAGTGGAGGTCAATGAGGTGAAGTGTGTTTGATGCAGGATCAGACAATCCCAGTACAGATCAGTGAGGTGGAGCAGTGTTCGACACAGGAACAGACAATCCCAGTACAGATCAGTGAGGTAGAGCAGTGTTCTACACAGGAACAGACAGAGGTAGAGGATTTGACTGTTCTCCTTTGCCATTTGTCCATAGGTATTCAGATCAGGCTCATCTGCTTTTTGCCTTTTGGCCAATAAGAAGATGGCCTGATGAAAAATGGTAGTTGTTGTTCTTTGTATCCAATAGTGACAGGAAACCTGTGTGGGGAAATTTTAAAAGAGAACAGCTATTGCTCTGGGGCATTTCCACTCCTTGATCTTGGAAGTCTAGGTCCAGTGGTACGAGTAGTCATCACAGACTGGCCATTTCTTGGCTGCAGTGAATGACCATGACTTCGCCGTGTGTCGTCATGCCCTTGGCTCTCCACAGAGCATTGCAGAACCAGCTTCCTGGCTGTTGGATCTCACTGTAGATCTCATCCACCCAGTACACATGGTAGGACGGGACAGCCTCTGAATCACCGGGAGATGGGGTCTACTGACTTTCCTTTACCTGTTAAGCCCACCTGTCGAAGAGCTGTGCCAGGGTGCGGCCGCTGTCACATGCAAACTGCTACCTGACCTACAGGTGAGAGCTGAGCGCTGGCCCAGTTTGGACATGACAAGCCCCTTTGGCAGAGGTGCTGCCTCTCCCTGAACACACCAAGGGATGATGAAGAATATGAATATAAATACATAGGAAATCGGAGCAGGCGAAGGTCAGTTAGCTCTACTGCGTATGAATAAAGGGCAAAGAGAAGTCTCTTGATGCTTGCCTGAATTCCACCTGTGCATAAACTGACCAGTGTCAATTCTAACCAATTAAATATAGCCACAAGGGACAACATCTTGGGTTGGGGGGGGGGGCGGTAATTAAATCCCCCCCCCCCCCCCCCGGGAAGGAATTAGTGATAAAGCCCGGAAGGAATCGTTGACATTTCAGGAACCGTTATTACCCCTCACCTATCAGGCTCTTGAACCAGTGGGGATAACTTAACTCAGCTTCACTCACCTCAACACTGAACTGTTCCCACAATCAATGGATTCACTTTCAGAGATTCTTTGTTTCATCCTCTTGATATGTATTTCTTCGTTTTTTTTGGCTTTTTTTTTTCGTTTCTTTATATTTAAGCTTCAAGATTGTTTCATGTCATTTCCAGTACACAAGTGTAAGCGAGAGCAAAATATTTGTTACTCCGGATCCGAAGCAGCACAAAAAAGCGCAATAAAATAAGGAATGCAATAATGAGAAAACACAATAAATACATAAAGTATCTTATATACAGAGATTGACTGTATGTCCATAAAGTGATGCTTTAATGTGGCTGCATGCTAGAGAATGGAGCAGCACAGTGGTGTAGTGGTTAGCACAATGCTTTACAGTACAGGTGACTGAGGTTCAATTCCCGTTGCTGCCTGTAACGGGTTTGTATGTTTTCCCCATGACCATGTCAGTTTTCTCCAGGTGTTCCGGTTTCCTCCCACTGTCCAAAGACATACTGGCTGGTAGGTTGATCGGTCATTGTAAATTGTCCTGTGATTAGTCGGGGATTAAATTGGGGAGTTGTTGGGTGGTGCGGCTCAAAGGGCTAGAAAGGCCTATTCTGTGCTGTAGCTCAATAAACAAATAAATAAACAAGCAAACAAAATTTGTCTCAAGGTAGTATATGGCAACATATACTGTACGTACTTTGATAATAAACTTACTTGTCGGGAGGAGAAGATGGCGGCGCGATGCAGTACGCGCGGCCTCTCCGGTGAAATGGTATCGTATTTGTTAAATAGGGGCCGTGCACAATCCTGATTTGATGGAGATGGACGTGAGAAGCACGGAGGAACATCTGGAGAAACTTCTGAAATGCCCAGTTCGCTGCCGCTGCTACTGTGCGATCGAGAATCTCCAGAGGGGAAGGCCCCAGATCCTTGGCTTTGCTTGTTGCCTGTTGCCGGGGCCAGGGTTGAAGCACACGGCAGAAATGGTGCTCGGTGCTCGGTGTCGGAGAGCTGGTCGGAGGCTGGAAGTTTTCGGATGGACTGAGAGTCGGACTGTGGTCGGGTGCTTCCAAGATGCTGCATCGGCAAGTTTGTGGCGCTGGAAGCTCATGGCAAGGAGAGTTTTCTTCCTTCTACCATCTGCGTGAGATGATGGGACTTTCAGAGACTTTGAGACTTTTTTTTACCGTGCCCATGGTCTGTTCTTTATCAAATTATGGTATTGTTTTGCACTGTTGTAACTATATGTTATAATTATGTGGTTTTTGTCAGTTTTTCAGTCTTGGTCTGTCTTGTGTTTCTGTGATATCACACTGGAGGAACATTGTATCATTTCTTAATGCATGCATTACTAAATGACAATAAAAGAGGACTGCATGTCATAATCTAATCTACTTTGATATTTTTGAAGAACCTGCATCAGGTCTAAAACCAGAATCAGGTTTAAAATCACCAGCATATGTCATGAAATTTGTTGCAAAACACTGACAATTCCTTTCCTCCTACAGATGTTTCTTGAACTGTTGAGTTCCCAGTTTAACTGATATTATTGTAGAGTACTTAATATCTCAGTAATATTTGAGCGTTATTGTAAATACAGTTTGAATAAGCAATCTTTGTTTACATAATTCATTATGGTTATATGCAAGATGTAAGTGAATGGTGTACATTGGCCAGTACACCATCACTTCATATGTGAGCACCTCTCTAAGGAAAAGAATCTAAGCACACATGAACAAACCTTGTATAATTACTTCATTGCTTTACATGTTTCAATCAAATCTTGTCTTTCCACACACAGAATGCCCGCGGAGCTCTTGTGAGTTAGGGTGTGTATTACTTGAAGAAGTGAAAGAGCTTACATAAGTGATCTGGGACAAATCTAATAGTGACCAATACTGATCACAGGCCCTAGTTCAAAGTGCAAGCTGATGGATATCGCAATCATTTCTTGTAAGACTTCGAACAGGAGGTTTACTCTCATGAACTTGTCTAAGTAACGCTCATAAACTGACAATTGTTTTAATGCACAAGAAAGAAATCAATATCTAAGAAAATGTAAATTTAAATGACTCTTCATTTAAGAAGATGATAAGAACATAAGACATAGGAGCAGAATTAGGCTCTATTAGGAGCAAAATTAGGAGCAAAAACAAGTCTGTTCCATTATTGGATCATGGCTGATTTATTTTCACTCTCAACCCCATTCTCCTGCTTTCTCCCTATAACTTTGATGCTGTGACTAATCAAAAACCTATTTAACCTCTGCTTTAAATATACCCAATGCCTTGGCCTCCACAACCACTTGTGGCAATGAATTCCACAGATTCACCACTCTCTGGCTAAAGAAATTCCTCCTCATCTCTGTTCAAAAGGGACCTTTTCCATTCTGAGACCATGTCCCCTAGTCCTGGACCCTCCCACCATTGGAAACCTTTCAATATTTGATAGGTTTTAATGAGATTCGGCCCCCCCACCCCCCATCATTCTTCTAAACTTCAGTGAGCACAGTCCTAGAGCCATCAAACACTCTTTTTACGGTACATTAATTGTTTCATTCCCAGGATCTCTCTCATGGACCTCCTCTCGTTTATTAGGTAAGGGCCCAAAAGAGATCACAATACTCCAAAGGTGGTCTGACCAATGCCTTATAGATCCTCAGCATCACATTCTAGCTTTTATATTGTAGTCCTCTGGAAATTAATGCTAAAAAAAGCATGCATATTCTAAAGTGCATTATGATTCCATCACCCTGTTGAGTTTATGATCAATATTTAGGTCTAGAAATGGTTTTTATTAGTAGTAGCAAGCTAACTCTTAGAAGCAGGAGAAGGCCCTTCATAATTGTCCTCAAATATTTATTTATTTAATTAATAAGGGCCCTTCCAGCCCTTCAAGCCACGTCATTCCAGCAATTCCACAACCCTGATTTAACTCTAACCTAATCGTGGCAATCATGGCTACCGGGTACGTCTTTGGACAGTGGGAGGAAACCAGTGCACCCGGAGAAAACCAAAGCATTTCTCGAGGAGGACATGCAGAGACTTCTTACAGATGATGTGGAAATTGAACTCCGAACGCCAACACACTGAGCAGTAAAAACACTGTGCAAACTGCTACAAATTTAATAGGATCATGGCTGAGCTAACTGTGATCTCAGAATCTGATTTAATATCACAGGTGTACAGTATGTCAAGAAATTTGTTGTTGTGTGGCAGCAGTACATGGCAATACATCATAACTAAAAACTAGATATACACATTAAAACATTAAATTAAATAAATTGTGTAAAAAGGGAGAAAAAAAAGTAGTGAGGTAGTGTTCATGGGTTCAATGTCCATTCAGAAATCCGATAGCAGAGGGGGAAAATCTCAGCTTCCAATTCCTGCTACTCTCTCACTCTTTTAAATCTACTGGTGGTATAATATGAAAATAGCTTGGTATTATTGAACTGCCAAGATTATTATCTTGTTAATGGCCATGAACAATGATTTCCCCTTCTGGTAATCTTTTCCCTCCTTACTATTTCACTCTCTGGCCTCCTATCTCTTCTCCTCACCTGCCTATCACCTCCCCCTGGTGTCCCTCCTCCTTCCCTTTCTCGCATGGTCCACCCTCCTTTCTACCAGGTTTCTTCTTCACCAGCCCTTTAACTTTTCCACCTATCGCTTCACAGCCCTCTTACTTCACTCCTCCTCTCCCACCCACCTGGTACCACCTATCACCGCTAGCTTGTCCTATTTTATTTCTCGTCCTGATGAAGGAACAGCAGAGACTGACACAGTTTGGCACCAGCGGCATTGCAGTTGACAGTCAGTGTTGAACTCAACATAGTACCGCGTTAGGGACTCCAGCTCTGGATTTTCCCTCAGGGTTTACTCCCGAAGCCTCCTCCTAGATGCCAAATATGGCTGACAAGCCCCATCCACCCAAACTGACTGGTTTTAAGACACCAAAAGCCCACCTTTACCCCTTCTCCTGTCAGTAGAAACAGTTCCACTGTGCACAGTAGCTAAGCCACATGTAAAGGCCAGAAGCTGAACTTGGTTGTCAGAGGCTATTTGAGGCACACATCACTGAGAACATTTAATAGGTAGTGGGAACTTATCCTGCCCCTGACTATGACAACCTTAAGGAACCAGCCCATGATGATTAGTTAGTTAATTAATAAACTGCTATCTAGCAAGCAATCAGGAAGCATATAAAACAATATTAAATCAAATTTTGACCATTTCAGAATCATTAACTTTCCCAAAAGGTAAATTAAAATTGTCAGTGTTGCAGATGGCATGACATTCACGAGGTCTCCTGAAATTTGACTTTTGTTCCATTCATCTATTCCCACACAAGCTGTTTTTCTCTGGAATAATACATTACTGTCAGGCATCACTAGCCCTGCACTTCGCTCCGTCCTCTCAGTAAACCTCCCATACCACCCACTCCCCTCCCCTTCAGACACTCTGCCCCATCAGTGCAAGAGTTTGTGGCTCTTTATTGCTCCTATCAGTCAGCATTGGACTAGCGCAGCCAGGAACGGTCCTGCTCAGTCCCAAGGGAATGACTAAGGACAAGCACATGCCGCTGGATTCCGTACTGAGTGCTCACTCGGTGGAAGACAACTGTATTGTGTTAGTATGCAACTGCATTTGCGAGAAATAAGGAATTGCTACAGGCTTGTTCTTGAAGACACGTGGCTCCAAGACTACATCCATGCACCATTAGTCTTCAGGCTGTGACGCTTACTGACTTGGGCTACATTATTTTTATTATTATTTATATTATTATTTTTTGTGTGACTGCATGTTTGCAGCCAGCGTAATTAATTGTGCTATATATGCCTTGTGCTGTATATAATTACTGGTACGGTGTTTTGCACTTTGGCCCCAGAGGAATGGTGTTTCATTTGACTGTATTCATGGTGATGTTTGAATGAGAATTAACTTAAACTTGAACGCTTTGCACCTCTTCTAGCCACAGAAGAACATTTCCTTCAGTGCATTGATTGTATGATTCATGCCATAATCCATTTAGAAGCTTCTGAAATGAGCACTTTTATCAATTTAGCATATGTTTTATTCTCAAGGATGGAAACTGAGAAAGCATATAAAGCTCCAGCTAATGTTCTATTCTTGGAATTTGTCCAGGAAAGCAGCTCCTGGATGCATGGCTCAGTCCAGATCCCAACTGTGACCTGGATCTTGGCACTGACTGTGGATTGTATTTGTCTAGTGGCTGTGTGACTGAACTTCTAATTTAGAGTTTGTGATTTCAAATCCCCATATTGAAATGTATGAAATTGAATAAACCAACCATTTATCGCACAGCAAGACCAAATTCCTATTTTAAAATGCTGCTGATTGCTGTTATTAATTCAGGTTTTGTCACTGTTGTTCTCTGGTTAGAGAGCTTGTCAATTCTTGTTACTGGTTCTCAAATAAACCCTGACCAACAACATGTTTAATCCTTCCTGTACTCACTGAACACAATGTATAACCATACGGTACAGGCATATAGATAAAGGAGTACTATTCGGGCAGCGGGGTCATGTAGCAGCTGGAATAACGCCATTACTTTACAATAGACACTAGAGCGTACAATCATCACAGCGATATTTGATTCTGCATTTCGCACTCCCTGGAGTACAAATCGACAGTAAATAGTAAGAATTTAAATTATAAATCATAAATAGAAAATAGAAATGGGAAAGTAAGGCAGTGCAAAAAACCGAGAGGCAGGTCCGGATATTTGGAGGGTACGGCCCAGATCCGGGTCAGGATCCATTCAGCAGTCTTATCACAGTTGGAAAGAAGCTGGTCCCAAATCTGGCCATACGAGTCTTCAAGCTCCTGAGCCTTCTCCCAGAGGGAAGAGGGACGAAAAGTGTATTGGCTGGGTGGGTCGTGTCCTTGATTATCCTGGCAGCACTGCTCCGACAGCGTGAGGTGTAAAGTGAGTCCAAGGACGGAAGGTTGGTTTGTGTGATTTGCTGGGCTGTGTTCACGATCTTTTGCAGCTTTTTCCGGTCTTGGACAGGACAACTGTTTATTACAACACCATCGACCCAGGCTCAATTACGCCACTGTTTGTATGGAGTTCATAGGTTCTCCCAGAGACCTCGTGGGCTTCCTCGGGTGCTCCGGTTTCCTCCCACATTCCAAGGATGTATGGGTTGGTCGGTTAATTGGTCACATGGGTGGCGCGGGCTCATTGGGCTGGAACGACCTGTTACCGTGTTGTATTTTTAAATTAATAAAAACATTTAAATAATATCCCAGGAACAACAGATTAGAAATTTCCACCCATTTTACTGGTCCTTGTCCCAGAGAAATGGTTAGGTAGAAGTTGCGTCAAAGCTGCTAATGTGTGTGGTTGATAACTTTGGGGTGAGTGTTAGATGGGTTGCCTGACCTCGAACAAAAGTGAAGGAATGAGAATGGCTACTATGCATGTGTACATTCTAGTTTCTACAGGTAACAACTAGAGCTCACGTTGGAAGATTCTGCAAACATTCTGCCCACGTCCAATGCACCCTTCCTCTCTGAGTCACCTCAGCTACTCTGCGAACTGGATGTGCACTGCCCTGGGAATTTTTTCTTTGAGATAAAGCATGGAACAGGCCCTATTGGTCCTTCGAGCCACACCGCCCAGCAATCCCCAATTTAACCCTGGCCTAATCACGAGATGATTTACAGTGACCAATTAACCTACTAACCAGTATGTCATTGGACTGTGAAAGGAAATTGGATCGCCCAAAAAAAACCACGCATTCCATGGGTTGGACGAACAGATTCCTTTCAAATGAACTCTGAATCCCCCAGCTGTAATCTCTGGCTATCCATCCCATAGGATGATGATGGTTCCTTTCAGTCAGTTAGTGGGGTGGTACCCCACTGTATATTACTTGAAAAGTTTAGCAGCTCTGCCTACAGTGAATGGTTCCATTTAACAACAGGATGTAGAATCAAGAGATAGATTTGAAGCCTTGTCACTGATCGATTTTCCCTGAGAGATTTGGAAAACCAGGAGAACTGAATTTATGCTTTTATTTTTCTGTTTCATACTTGATGCCTTCAGCATTTCAGAGTGTTCATTCCAATCATCTGTCAAAATACCTTGCTGAAACGCTAACGAGTACATATCTCTTTTCCTTCCTTTTTTAAACCATTCTTTACCAGCTTTATGTGAGGCACTGAATGGTTATACATTTGTGTTGTGGAAGTAGGTCCATGGTAAGTTGGTAAAAATTCCATCTTCCCCAGAATATTCCGGTATAATTCTACACTGGCATCATAGACAGCATACTCACATCAGCCATTACTGTCTGGTTTGGTGTTGTGTCCTCTCACAGCGTACAAAAACCACAGTGAACTGGCAGGTCAGCAGAACAGTCATCAGCTGCAGTCCAGGACAAATGAATCAGGCAGGACAAAACATTGTGGAAATTACCCAACCTGAAAACTGCTGCTTCCAAAAGCTCCCTTCTGGAAAGTGCTACAGGGCTACTAAAACAAAAAATCTCCATGCCATAGAACATAGAACATAGAAATCTACAGCACATTACAGGCCCTTCGGCCCACAATATTGTGCTGACCATGTGACCTACTCTAGAAACTGCCATCATAAAAGTTTCTTCCCCCAGGCAGTTAATCTGATCAACCATTCTGGTTAGCCCCCCATCTATTACCCCAGTCACTGCACTGGTAACACTTTAAACCATTTTTTATAACACTGTTTGCATTGTAGATACAGTACATGCTGGTATTTATACATTTACGCATATTTTATTCCACATCCATACTTTATCCTTTAACTTTACTTTTTAAATAATTCTTTATTCTCTATAACTGTTGAATGCTATTTTCGTTGCATGTTGCACCCTGCTCAACATGTAATTGTATCTGGTGAATAAAGTTGATCCTTGATCCTTGACATGGGTTTCAAGCATGTTGATAGCCATTTCATTCACTCCTGCGATGCAAGAAATAAAAAAATCTCATTATTTATTTATTATTTAGATATGCAGCATGGAATATGCCCTCTAGCCCTTCAAACTGCATTGACCCATCAACTCCCAACAGTCCTGATTTTACCCTAACCTAAGCATGGGACAATTTAAAATGACCAATTAACCTAAGTCTTTTTACTGTCTGAGGAAACCAAAGCATCTGGGAAAACCCATGTATTCTACGGGGAAGATGTAGAAAATCCTTACAGAGATGCAGGAATTGAAATGCAAACTCCAATGCCCTGAGCTGAAATGACAGCAGGCTAACCATTATGTTACCGTGGTTCCCAAATAGATTAGTTCAAAATGAAATCAAAACCTCAAACCAAAAACAGAGAGGAGCTGCTCCAATATACCACTACTTGACTGCTCTTTAATACAACGTCTAACACCTTTTCACAACATCTTAAAACAAACAACAATTAACTCAGAATGCATCAATCATAAGTGCATTTATTTTACTTGCTATAAGGGAAGACTAGCACTGCACCAGAGCAAGTGATAGCTTTAAAAAAACAAACAACATATTCTCTCCTTTCTACACAAATGTTATCTACCCATGCCAGTTCAAGGCCAGGGTGCATTCTGTTAGTCTGCTTAATTAATGTACTTGGAATTCTTCCAGTAACTGAATCCGCTTGTCTGTTTGCATTTTGTCAAGGTCCATTGGCACAAGATTCTAGCAAACACTTCTAGCAAAGCACTCTGGTACAATATAGGTTCCATTTTGTTACAGAAAAAAAAATGCCATTTTGTTACAACAAGTAAAGTACATTTCCACAACACTCAGCAATGATTTTATTCAGTATCTCCTGTACCTATTAAAGTGCCACTGAGTGAATGTTTATGGACTTCTGCTCCTGTAAACCATCCACTTCAAGATCCAACATGCTTTGCATTCAGAGATGATCTTCTACACACCACTGTTGTAACACATAGTTATTTGAGTTACTCAAACACGAGGAATTCTGCAGATGCTGGAAATTCAAGCAACACACATCAAAGTTGCTGGTGAAACATTGACTTCTCTAACTTCCACTAATGCCCCACCTCCCCCTCGTACCCCATCCGTTATTTATATACACACATTCTTTCTCTCACTCTCCTTTTTCTCTCTCTATCCCTCTGACTATACCCCTTGCCCATCCTCTGGGTTTCCCCCCCACCTTTTCTTTCTCTCTAGGCCTCCTGTCCCGTGATCCTCTCATATCCCTTTTGCCAATCACGTGTCCAGCTCTTGGCTCCATCCCTCCCCCTCCTGTCTTCTCCTATCATTTTGGATCTCCCCCTCCCCCTCCCACTTTCAAATCTCTTACTAACTCTTCCTTCAGTTAGTCCTGATGAAGGGTCTCGGCCTGAAACATCAACTGTACCTCTTCCTAGAGATGCTGCCTGTCCTGCTGCGTTCACCAGCAACTTTGATGTGTGTTATTTGAGTTACTGTCACTTTCCTGTCAACTTGAACCAGTCTGGCCATTCTCCTCTGACCTCTCTCATTAACAAGGCATTTTTGCCCACAGAACTGTCGCTCACTGGATTTTTCTTTTGTTTTTCTCACTATTCTCTGTAAACTCTAGGTACTATTGTGTATGAAAATCCCAGGAGATTAGCAGTTTCAGAGATGCTCAAACCACCCAGTCTGGCACCAACAATCATTCTATAGTCAAAGTCACTTAGATCACATTTTCTCACCATTCTGATGTTTGGTCTGAACAACTAAACCTCTTGACATGGTCTGTATGCTTTTATGCATTGAGCTGCTGCCATATGATTGGTTGATTTGATATTTGCATTAACAAGCAGGTGTACAAATGTACCTAATAATGTGGCCACTGAGTGTGTATCATCTTAAGATAAATCAAAACCTAATACTATATTAGACAGTGCCTGAAAAGGGTGGTATCCATCATTAATGACCCCCATCACCTAGTACATAGCTTCTTCTCATTGCTACCATCAAAGAGAAGGTATAGGAGCCTGAAGACATACACTCAACATTTCAGGAACAGTTTCTTCCCCTCTTCCATCAGATTTCTGAATGAATACGACCATTATAGTGATTTATATTCTTCTATTATTATGTATTGCAATTTACTGCTGCCGCATAACAATAAATTTCAAGACATATGCCAGTGATATTAAACCTGATTCTGATACTGAAATTACTTCATCTTTAAGTTTACAGTCAGCATACAAAATACAAATTGCTCTCTTCCACACTTTATGATATTCCAATGTGCCTTCAACAAAGTTATAGCCCACAGCTTTATTCTGAATGGTCTTTAATACCCCAGATTAAATAGCTTCAGGCAGCTATAAAAAGGAAAATAGCTAATATTTTAAATATATTATTGTTGGACACCAGAACAACCAATGTTGTGAAAAAGATGACCATAATTAAAAGGAACTGTGATGAAATTAAATGAAAAAGGCAAGTTGTGTTGCTTTGCAACCACAGCAGTTGGATGCAGCTATTTCAGAAAAATAATAAATTTTAGATTCTCTGGTTATCAGGTTTTCTTCATTCATTACCTTTATTGGCACACTATGTGTGGTCCACTGCACTCCACCACAAGTGATGTGAAAGCATAACTCTATTCATGCTGTCTTACAAAATAATTTATAAGGTGAAAATTAAGCAATTACCAATTCTTTTGTCCTGCAATATTTGTTTGTGTTTTGGTCATGGTTCACTGTAAATGCATGTGACTTTAATTAGTGTCCAGAGCAATTCTGTGGAACATTATCACTAGTAACACTCTTTGAGGCTTTCTCTGGCAAACAAAGACTAAACAAATATTTTTAAATAATTCCTTATTTGTTACTATTTTCTGGTAATGAGATCACAGTTAACTTTGTCTATTACTTTAAAATTTTATTTTGCACTACTTATTTAATTTAACTATTTAATATATATATACTTACTGTAATTCATATTCTTGTCATCTATTATTATGTATTTCATTATACTGCTGCCACAAAGACAACGAATTTCATGACAAATGCTAATGATATTAAACATAATTCTGTTTCTTTAGGGCGATGCAGATGAAAGGATTTTTTTACATAAAACTTTCTATAATTTCCCATTCCGTGGGCACATCAAGGTCTTTGCATCTAAAATTGACTGAGCTTTACATGTTCTTTGTTTGCAAACATCTTCATCGCGTACATCCATGTGATGCTCGGCATTACACTGAGCCTGCATTTTCCCATTTGGTGCAATCCATCCTTTCCATCACGAATTTATCTCTGCCTCCAGGGTATCCTTATTCATTCACCCATCAACACCACATCTGGCTGTTGTTCCACTCATTTACTCAAGCAACTGTGGCAGATGGTACATCTGTTTGGATGACACATGTATTACTCTTTCTATATTAACTGCTCACAGACTTTCTCTCTACAATGCAGTAAACAAGCTATTTCACCACTTTGTTTAATGTTCCAATCTGCAAGTCCACAAGACCATAAGACATTGGAGCAGAATTAAGCCACTCGGCCCATCAGGTCTGCTCTGCCATTCCATCATGGCTAATTGATTATTCCTCTCAACCCTATTCTCCTGCCTTCTCCCTGTAACCTTTGATGCCCCGACTAATCAAGAGCCCTTGAACCTCCACTTTAAATATACCCATTGACTTGGTCCCCATGGCCATTTGTGGCAATGAATTCCACAGATTTGCCACTCTCTGGCTAAAGAAATTCTTTCTCATTCCTGTTCTGAAGGGATGTCCTTCCACTCTGAGGCTCTGCCCTCTGGTCCTAAACTCCCCCACTTCCTCTCCACATCCACTCTATTTTGGTAGTCAGCCATCGATCCCAAGGGAATTATGGGTTTGTGCCTCTGGTGGACTGCATCCTCTCCAGGGCGGGAAGATTTGAAAAACTGTTGTTGCCCATGCAGTAGGTTCCCCATCTCCACATCGCTGATGTACTTTATACTTTATACTTTATTCCAACGGTAGTCCAAGGGAAAAGCAAGTGCCAACAGAGTTTGGCACCAGTGCCATCACAGAGGTTGCCAGAGTGAAGTTGTAAACAACATCAAACTGCCTTAGGGACCCTGGCTCCAGATTTCTTCTTCGGGGTTTACTCCCGAAGCCTTTCCCATGGGTGGGTATGGCCGCAAGGCAGTAGAGATTTAAAATCAGAGTTTTCCTTCTCCTAGGTGGGCTGCCTACCAAGGCTGACGAGTCCCATCTGCCCAAAGCTACTGGTTTTGAGACACCTTTGTCCCTTCTCTGTCAGTAGGAACAGTTCTGCTGGACCTAGCAGCTAAGCCACACATGAAGGCCAAGAGTTGGACTTGGTTGCTAGAGGCTGTTAGAGCTGCACACCATTTGGTGCACTTTATAGGTAGTGGGAGCTTATCCCCACAACCACCCCCTGCTATGACAACCTTAGCAACCCACTCTATTTAGGTTTCAATGAGATCCCCTTTTGTCCTGCTTTTCTAACTCTATAAAGCTCACAAGCTACTAAAATAACTTCTCTTTTGTGATTATTGCAAATACAGGCAGATCCCACCACACTTCCTTTCTTAAAATTTCTCTTTCATCTTCAGGTTTTGATCACTATTGTGGACTGAAAGTGGGAAGGGGGCCAGGAGAGGGGAATCATGGTTGGGAAAAGGGTCAGGGAGAGGGGAGGGAGCGGGAAGCACCAGAGAGACATTCTGTAATGGTCAATAAACCAGTCACTTGGAATCAAATGACCAGTCTCAGAGTTGGGTGTGTCTGCACCCACACCACCCTCAGCCCCTGGCACTCCTTCTCTGCCACCTGTCCCACTCCACTCCCGTGGCATTCCACCCTCGCCATTCACAACATCCTTTGTTCCCGCCAGATTTACAAACTCTCTCTCTGCTCCACATTGACAAATACTGTACCATGCAAAAGTCTTAGGCACTCTAGCTATTTATTCTATATTTATTTAGATTCTTGATTGGTTAGGGCATGAAGGGATACGGGGAGAAGGCAGTGGATATAGTGAGAGGGCAGGAAATTGGGACAGAGAGGAAAATTGAATCAGCCATGATGAAATGAGGGAACGGACTCAATGGCCAAATAGCCTAATTCTGCTCCTATACCTTATGGTCTTATATATCTGCTTAAGACTTTTGCACATTACTGTATGTACTTTGATAATAAATTTTACTTTCTACTTTGAAATCTTGTTGTATAGTTGTATTGAGTCACCAAAGTTTAGACACAGACCTTCTCCCTCAAATCCATGAGATTGACAGCCATCAGTATATCAATGCATTCCACTTGGTGAATACTTGGAAAGTATACTTGGACGCGTGGCCAAGTGGTTAAGGTGTCGGTCTAGTGAGCTGAAGATCACTAGTTTGAGCCTCAGCTGAGGCAGCATGTTGTGTCCTTGAGCAAGGCACTTAACCACACATTGCTCTGCAGCGACACCGGTGCCAAGCTGTATCGGCCCTAGTGCCCTTCCCTTGGACAACATCGGTGATGTGGAAAGTGGAGACTTGCAGCATGGGCAATTACCGGTCTTCCATACAACTTTGTCCAGGCCTGCACTGGAAACCTTCCAAAGAGCAAATCCATGGTCTCACGAGACTAACGGACGCTTAAAAAAAATACTTGGACCTGACTGTCTGGTATGGGGGGTGGCCTACTGCACAGGACCAAAAGAAGCTGCAGAGGTTTGTAAATCTAGTCAGCTCGATCCTGGGCACTAGCCTACAAAGTACCCAGGACATCTTCAGGGAGCGGTGTCTCAGAAAGGCAGTGTCCATTATTAAGGACGTCCAGCACCCAGGGCATGCCCTTTTCTCACTGTTACCATCAGGTAGGAGGTACAGAAGCCTGAAGGCACACACTCAGCGATTCAGGAACAGTTTCTTCCCCTCTGCCATCCGATTCCTAAATGGACACTGAACCCTTGAACACTACCTCACTTTTTTAATTTTCCAGTATATTATTTCTGGCTTTTGCATGATTTTTAATCTATTCAATACATGTATACTGTAATTGATTGATTGATTTATTTATTCTATATTATGTATTGCATCGTAAACCTGATTCTGATTCTTAAGACTAGATGTGTTGACAAGTTTATTTCTGTTGTCTAAAACGTCAAGAATTTGTTTAATAAGCAGACAAAAGATACAAACTGCTCATTCTTGAAAACATACCTGTTAGTGCAGTCTTTCCATTATGGCTATTGGATTCATTGAATATGCCTGCAAGAAAATTAATCTCAGGGTATATATTGTGACATATATGTACTTTGTAATAAATTTACTTTGAACTTTGAAATTTGAGAGTAGTTAAGTAGATTAGATTAGATTTATTAATCACATGCAGGTTAAAACATACAGTGAAGTGTGTCATTTGTGTTAACTACAAACACAATCGGAGAGTACCCTGGGGGCAGCCGGCAAGAGTCGCCACACATACCGGCAGCAGCAGAGATAAATAATGTGCGGGTTGGACAGGGAGGAAGGGGAGAGTGCTACACTGTTACTTAGAGAAAAACATGATCAATTCTTTGTGACTGCTGTCACATTCAGTACTAAAGAGACTCAGAGAAGAGGCATCTGATAGTTCTTGCTGCCCTTGGAGCCACGAGTCATACTCTTGGACGAGTATTACACTCTCTGGCTGTGGTAAACCATGTATATATGTTGTAACTGGGTTACCTGTCTGGACACACCCCTCTGCTGACTGCCCCTGTGGCTCCTCCCACAGAGTCCTGTATAAAGGTGTTCGCCTTGCCCCTCCTCCTCAGTCCGGGGGCAGACACTCACCGTGGAGGTCGTATTGTACAGCGAATAAAAGCCTTTCAGTATTTTACCAAACCTCAGTCTTTTGGAGTAATTGAAAGTGCTTCAGTGGCCACTTTATTAGGTACACCCGTACACCTGCTCGTTAACTGAGCATTGAGTATTGAGTATTGTGTACAGTTCTGGTCACCGAATTATAGGAAAGATGTCAACAAAATAGAGAGAGTACCGAGAAGATTTACTAGAATGTTACCTGGGTTTCATCACCTAAGTTACAGAGAAAGTTGGGTCTTTATTCTTTGGAGCGTACAAGGTTGAGGGGGGACTTGATAGAGATATTTAAAATTATGAGGGGGATAAATAGAGTTGACATGGATAGGCTTTTTCCATTGAGAGTAGGGGAGATTCAAATATTTAGACATGAGTTGAGAGTTAAAGGGCAAAAGTTTAGGGGTAACATGAGGGGGAACTTCTTTACTCAGAGAGTGGTAGCTGTGTGGAACGAGCTTCCAGCAGAAGTGGTTGAGGCAGGTTCGATATTGTCATTTAAAGTAAAATTGGATACCTATATGGACAAGAAAGGAATGGAGGTTTATGGGCTGAGTGCAGGTCAAGGGGACTAGGTGAGAGTAAGCTTTCGGCACGGACTAGAAGGGCCGAGATGGCCTGTTTCCGTGCTGTAGTTGTTGTATGGTTCATATGGTAATGCAAAAATCTAATCAGCCAATCATGTGGCAACAACTCAATGCATGAAAGCAAGAGGTTCAGTTGGTGTTTAGAAATGTGATCTACATGACTTGGACCGTGAAATCATTGTTGGTGCCAGACAGGGTGGTTTGAGTACCTCAGAAACTGCTGATCTCTGGGAGATTCATGTTCATGTTCATGTTCATGTGGGCATACTCAGGAAATCGATAGAATAGTAACTATAACAGGATCAATGAATGACCAACTCGAGTGCACAAGACAACGAACTGTGCAAATGCAAATGTAAGTAAATAGTAACAAATAACAAGATAAAAAGTCACGAAGTTGACACGAAGATGATAGTAACTCACTTAACCACACATTACAACAGTGGTATGCAGAAGAGTATCTCTGAATGCACAAAATGTCGAACAGCAACAGAAGACCATGAACATATGCTCAATGGGTACTTTACTAGATACAGGAGGTACAGAATAAGGTGTTCATTGATTGTATGGTTCAAGAACTTTCTAATGATCAAATGTTCTAAAAGTTCTTTAACACATTACTATGTTTCAGTGTCTGTACCAGACTGTGCTTGGACAGATTGTGCTACACTTAAGTGCTAAAATGAAAAATTCAGGGATAATAATCTTATTATATGGTAACATATCTGATTTTATGAGATTGAACTCTAAGTAAATTGCCCGTCAATGTACGAGGCTGAAACTATCAGAGTGACCCAGTTCTAATAGCCATATGACTAATCATTTCTATAAAATAGTTTGATTTATAGAAGTTTAGGTAATTGGAGAATTTCTTAGAGGTTTGCAAAATCCAAGACCATTGTACAATGTGTTTACTTCCTCTTTACAATCATGGCAAAAGCATCTTCCAGTTGTAATGTAGAATAGAGCCCTCAGCAGAACATACACTCAGTGGTCTATTTATTGGTGTTCAAAGTTCTTTTTTTGTATGTTCTTTTGAGTTTCTTTGTTTTATGGCTGCCTGTAGGGAGATAAATCTCAAGGTTGTATTATGTATACATACTTTGATAATAAATATACTTTGAACTGTGAATTATTTACTTCCTGTACCTAATAAAGTGGCCACTAAGTTTACATTTGTGGTCCTCTGCCGCTGTAACCTATCCACTTCAAAGTTCGATATGTTGTGTGTTCAGAGACGGTCTTCTGCACACCATTGTTGTGACGTGTGGTTATTTGAGTTACTGTTGTCTTTCTGTCAGCTTGAACCAGTCTGGCCATTGTCCTCTGACCTCTCTCATTAACATGGCATTTTCACCTACAGAACTGCCGCTCACCGGATATTTTTGGTTTTTCGCACCATTTTCCGTAAACTCTAAAATTTGTTGTGCATGAAAATCACAGATCAGTAGTTTCTAAAATACTCAAACCACCCTGTTTGACATCAACAATTATTCCACAGTTAAAATCACTTAGATCACACTTCCTCCCCATTCTCATGTTTAGTCTGAGCAATGACCAAACCTCTTGACCTCATCTGCATACTCTTATGCATTGAGTTGCTACCATATGATTGGCTTATTAGACATTTGCATTAATGAGCAGGTGTACAGGTGTACCTAATAAAGTGGCCATTGAGTGTATTTGGAGAAGAGAGTTGGTTGTCATTGTTAGAGGTCCGTCATCCCAGTCCCAGAACCTCATTGAAGAAGTCTTCTGTGGCTGATTTTACAACCAGTGGACTCACTTTCAAGGAGTCTTCAGTTTTTTTTCCTGTGTTTGAGCAGTTTGATCAGTGCCATTGATGCGTACTTGGGCGAAGGATGGCCCTGCAGCCTGCACTGGCTAGCGGCACTGCGCTGAGCTAAGCTGAACTAAGCTGAATACTGCTGGTTTGATGCTTGATATTTTGTGCATTGCCTGTTCACATTTTGCTGTTTGTGCAATTTGTTGTATTTTTTTCTCTCGTGTTGGGCGTTTGATGCTTTCTTGAAGGGGTTCCATGATGTTTCTTTGTTTTGTGGTTGTCTATGGGAGACAAATCGCAGAGTTGTCTTCTGTATACATGCTTTGATAATAAATATATTTTAAATCTTTGATTCTATCTATTACTCTATCTACCCATCTATTTATTTGTCTATTTATTTATTTTTTGTTAATTATCTGATTATCTTTCTATTTATTTAATTATTTGAACAGTTTGACTTCTCTTGCCCATTTGTTGTTTGTAAGCCTTTGCTTGTGTGTAGTTTTTCATTTTTTCCATAGTACTTCTTTATTCTACTGTGAATGCCTGCCAGAAAATGAATCTCAGGGTTTTGTGTGGTGACGTATATGTACTTTGATAGTAAATTTACTTTGAACTTTGAAGTTTGATGGTGGGGTCTGAGGGCTAACCACCTTCAATGCTTCTTCCATTCCCCACTCTTGCCTCTTACCATTTCTTACCTGCCTATCACATCCGCCTGAATCCCCTTTTCCTTCCATTTCTCCAGTGATCCACTTTCCTGTCCTATCGGATTCCTTCCTCTCCAGCCCTTTACCTTTCCTACCAATCTGACCTTACCTATCATCTCCTAGCTGTCCTCCTGCTCCTTCACCCGCACTTTTTTATTCTGGTGTCTTCCCCTTTCCTTCTCAGCCCTAAAGAGAGGTTTCAGAATGAAACATAGACTGCTAACTCATTTCCGTAGATGCTGCCTAACTTGCTGAGTTCCTCCAGCATTTTGTCTGTGTGGCGCTTCACTAATGGCTTTCCTTCAGTCTGTAGGAGAGAATGTCAATCTGTAAGGGAAAATGCGCATTGAGAAATTCCTTTCACAACTCCTGAGCTAATAAAGCATAATCACAAGAGATTCTGCAGATACTGGAAATCCGAAGGAATATTACATGCAGCAAAACCAGGGTAAGGTACATTGACAGGCTGTGACAAATGTCATTCACACAACCAAAGTTTCCACAATGAGCGTATATGACATCAGAGAATCTATCCCTTGACTTTCTGAAGCATGGCCGTGTATACTGTCCAAAAAATAAAATTTTAAATATTGAATTCAGAATTAAAATCTTCTCTTCTAAGGCTCCTACACCACAGCGGTGTGGTGGTTAGCACAATACAATTACAGCTCAGGACGTCGGAGTGCTGAGTTCAATTGCAGCATCCTCTGTAAGAAGTTCGTACGCTCCTTCCCATGTGCATGTGGGTTTCCTCCGAGAGCCCCAGTTTCCTCCCCCAGTCCAGAGATGTATTAATTGGCCATTTGTAAATTGTCACAATGGATTGCTGATCTGCCTCTCACCACAGGTTCTTGTAGCTCTCTAAAGATCTAAAAATAATTACAAATCCAGAAAGTTCTGAAGGCTTGGAATATCTATTGCTTGTACTCCTCGAATCTAAGTGTCAGCAAATGCAATTAATCTCATTTATCTGCAGGTGTTTGGAAATAATCCGAGCTGTAACAAATGACAAACAGCTTGAAATGTCTGTGATATGTCAGATTAATTTTTGTTCTGGTTAATGGTGACTGTAATCAGTCACAGAGGTATATGAGGAGACAAGGGCAGCCAGCGTATTTATGTTGACGCCTACAGCAGCCACATACCAACTCAGAAAGCAAGAGACAACAACTTCTCTGAACTATGATTTCAACATTTTTTCCAATAATTTGCTGTTAGACTGACTGGGCCAACATCATTTAATTGATTATTTTCTTCCTTTTCACACAACAGTACCACTTTTGGCACCATTATCAAGCTAAAGATCAGATTTCAAAGTTAAAGGTAAATTCATTATCAAGTCTCTGCTATATATGTCACCACATATACATTCATTTTCTTGTGGGCATTCACAGTAGATATAAAGAAAGACAGTAGAATTAAAGAAGAACTATACACACAGCATCCAGTATCCAGTACTCGCCAGTATATATATATATATATATATATACTTCTTACTGTACTTTACAGTTTTTTTTATCATGTATTGAAATCTATTGCTGCTGCATAACAACAAATTTCATGGTGTATGGCCGGGATATTAAACTTGATTCTGATTCTGATTTTGACACAGGTGAACAAATAAGCAATGTGCCAAAGACATAAATTATCCAAATACAAAAAGAAAAACAAAATAATAATAATAGATAAATAAGTAATAAATAGTAGAGCTGTAGAGCCCTTGAAAATGAGTCCATAGATTGGGCTCACTGGAAAATTATAGTCCAATCCAATCCTGCATTATTCCCTTCCTCAGTTATTTTAAGAGCTGTGACATATTTTATCAGGCCTGGAAGTTTTTTTTAGATTTTAGATTATGAAGACACACAGTCCTCTTTTATTGTCATTTAGTAATGCATGCATTAAGAAATGATACAATATTTATTTGCTTTTATAGACCTTCGATAATTCTCTTTGGGGTGACGGGGTGGAGATACATCTCTAGCAAAGGAGGTGTAAGGCACCCCTTCCTTCCACTAGCCTGCAGGTCACCCTAGGGCAAGGTGTAGCATCTGCTCAGCCCCTCCCCTGATCAGGGTCACGTGAAGCCATGGGAGCTGGTGGTGGATGGTCGTATGAGCAGCCGTTGCATATCACAAGTCCTGGTTATGTGACCATTGACACCAGGCAGACAATCTTTGAAGAGTATTGATAATGGTTGGAGTCACCCATCTTGTAAAGACATTGTCCAGAAGAAGGCAATGGAAAACCACTTCTGTAGAAAAATTTGGCAAGAACAATTATGGTCATGAGACTATAATCATCCATATCATATGACATGGCATGTAATGATGACAGTGATGATGTTTCTCTACTGTCTAACACACTTTGTTATTAATGATAATGTATCACTCTTTCCTCTCAAGAAGATGAATGCAGAGTATTCACTTGGAGGTACAAACATATCCTCTACCTCCACATTCAAGTGACCTATCTCATCTTAAATGAGCTTCATAATACACACTTCCTTTACATATTTATTAAAAATCGTTGTTTTCCTTGATTTTGCATGACAGTATTTTCTGATGCCCTCTCTATGACATCAAACACAGAATGCAGAAGCAGGTCCCTCAGCCCACACCGTCTGCCAAAGCAAATAAATCAGGAATCAAGTGGCCAACTCAACTAATCCCCTCTGACCACATTAACAATGTTAAGGTGCTCTGTTAAGATATAGTAAATGCCTTTTTAAATTTCATTCCTGCAGTTTCTAAACCACCCCACCCCCAACCCCAGACTTCCATATCCTTCCATTTTCCTCACATTCATGTGCCTATCTAAACATCTCTTAAAAGTCTCTAATGTATCTGTATCTACCATCTCCCCTCGGCAGTGAATTCTAGACACCCACCACTCTCTGTGTAAAAACCTACCCCTCACATCCCCTTTGAACTTACCCCCTCTCACCTTAAATACATCCCCTCTGGTATTAGACACTTCAACCCTGGGAAAAGGATACTGTCTGTCTTCTTTATCTATGTCTCCCATAATCTTATACATTTTTATCAGATCCTCTGTCAGCCCCCACTACTCCAGAGAAAACAGCCCAACTCCGTCCAATCTCTTGTTATAGTACATACTCTCTAATCCAGGCAAAATCCTAGAAAGCCTCTTTTGCGCCCGCTCAAAAGCCTTGACTTCCTTCCTGTGGTGGTGGGACCAGAACTGTGGGCAATAATGCAGATGTGGCTTAATCAGTTTTATAAAGTTGCAACATAATTTCCTGACACTTGAATTAAGTGCCTCATCTAATAAAGGCAACCATGCCATATGCCTTCTTATCTACCTTATTAGCTACTTTCAGGGAGCTATGAACTTGGACCCCAAGGTCCCTCTGCTCATTAACAATGTTAAGGTGCTCCGTTAAGATATAATAAATGCCTTTTTAAATTTCATTCCTGCAGTTTCTAAACCACCCCACCCCCAACCCCAGACTTCCTGTATCATTGCCCTGCGCGTAACGTATTACAGTGCCAGTGACCACCATTCGTGGTTCAATTCCCACCACTGCCTGTAAGGCGCTTGTACGTTCTCCCTGTGACTGAGTGGGATTCCTCCGGGTGCTCCGGTTTCCTCCCACATTCTAAAGACATGCGGGTTCGTAAGTTGTGGGCGTCCTTTTTTGGCGCCAGATATGCGGCGACACCTGCAGGAGGCCCAAAGCACAGCTTTGCTGAGATGGCACAAATGATGCCTTTCACTCTATGTTACAAGGTACATGTGACAAATCAAGCTAATCTAATTTCTAGCAACACACATAAGAAATGCTGGTGAACGCAGCAGGCCAAGCAGCAGCTATAAGAAGAGGTACAGTCGACGTTTTGGGCCAAGACCCTTCGTCAGGCCTCACTGAAAGAAGAGATAGTAAGAGATTTGAAAGTGGGAAGCCAATCAACTGTCCAGCTCTTGGCTCCATCCCTCCCCCTCCTGCCTTCTCCTATCATTTTGGATCTCCCCCTCCCCCTCCCACTTTCAAATCTCTTACTCGCTCTTCTTTCAGTTAGTCCTGACGAAGGGTCTCGGCCTGAAACGTCGACTGCACCTCTTCCTAGAGATGCTGCCTGGCCTGCTGTGATCACCAGCATTTTTTATGTGTGTTGCTTGAAATTCCAGCATCTGCAGATTTCCTTGTGTTTGCGTAATCTAATTTCTAATTTGATATCTGTCATAAACATCTCTTTTCATCGAATCCCCTTCCCTCCGAGTGGGAAGGCAGGAAGTTGTCTCCTGGTGCTGACATTTGGGAGTCCTTCTCTCTTATATTTTTCAACTAAAATATTTCCCAAGCTCGCAGTGAAACTGCCAGGCCAAGCAGACGTTCTGGAAGAACACAACAGGTGCAAATGCAAACAACTGGCAGGTGGCAGTTTCTGTCTGATAATTTGTCATTATCATGAGACTCGAGTAATCAAACCCTGACTGTACATCATCAGAGAGCATACCACTTTTTCCATCCCATTTATCTGATGCCCCAAGCTCAAGAAAGAAATGACACACATTACTCAAAAAGAAAACGCTAGCAAATGAAGCCGTCACAAAACTCATTTATACCAGGAATGGAAATCAAATCGTTTAATGGACCAGCACCACTGGTCTCAACTGCACATCTGAGGCCTTCAATTGGTCAGGATCGACTGTGGATGCATTCCAGCAGTCTACATGATACACAAACCAGGACAGTTGATATAGAGAGCAAGCTGTTGCCCATGCAGCAGACTCCTCCTCTCCACACAGCTGATGAATCCAAAGGAATGGCAGAGACTGGTACAGTTTGGCACCAATAGTATTGCAAGGATTGCCAGCCAGTGTTGAAATTAACATAGGACTGCTTTAGGGATTCCAGCTCCAGATTTGTCCTCAGGGGTTCTCCCAAAGCCTTCCCCATGAGTGGGTATAGATACAAGGCAGAGGAGACCTGAGATCAGACTTTTCTTTCTCCTAGATGAGCTGCCAACCATGGCTGATGAGCCCCATCTGCCCAAAGCAACTGGTTTTAAGTCGCCTGTAACCGGCCTTTGCCCCTTCTCCTGTCAGTAGGAACAGATCTGCCAGGCTCAGTAGCTAAGCCACATGGGAAGGCACGGAGCTGGACATTGTTGTCAGAGGCTTTTTGAGACACATGCCATTGAGAGCATTTAATAGGTAGTGGGAGCTTAGCCCCAACACCTACCACGGCTATAAAAACTTTAAGGAACCATCTTTACATGATGGTTAACAAAAGGTTGCTATGGAAATAGATTGCCATCTAATTCTTGCTGCATTTGTTGTTTTATGATGAGGTCACCAAATCTTGGTCAACAACCAATGCTTGGCTTCCACATCTGTGACCGATTGCAAACGAATTTGCAGTCACCAGTAACTGGGAATGATGTAAACACAAGAGAATCTACAGATGCTTGAAATCCAGAGGAACAAACACCAAATGAAAGAGGAACTCAGCAGGTCAGGCAGCATCTATGGAGGGAAATAAACAGCATAGAATATGGGACATAGACCAGAACGGGCCACCCAAACACTAATTCCTCCTACATACACCATGTTCATATCTGTCCATCTTCCTAACATCCATGTGCCTGTCCAAATGTCTCTTAAAAGCCTCTAATGTATTTGAATCCCAACTGCTGGCACTGTAGAGTGTCGTGATAACCACGATATAAAACCGGAAGACATACAAACAGAATTAGGCCACTCAGCCCAAGAGTCTGCTCCACCATTCCATCATGACTGGTTTATTATCCTTAACAACCCCATTCTCCTACATTCTCCCTATAGCCTTTGACAAGCTGACTAATCAAGAGCTTATCACCCACTACTTTAAATATACCCAATGACTTGGCCTCTACAGCCATCTGTGGCAATGAATTCCACAATTTCACCACCCTCTGATTTAAAAAATCCCTAAACATCTCTGTTCTAGAGGGACGTCCCTCTGCTCTGAGGCTGTAGCCTCTTGCACTAGACTCACCCATTCTCAGAAACATCCTCTCCACATTCACTCTACCTAGACTTCAACAGGTTTCAATGAGGTCCCCCCTCATTCTTCTAAACTCCAGTGAGTTCAGGCCCAGAGCCATCAAATGCTCCTATCATAAATTGCAAAATACACCCAGAGCCAAAAGGAAAAGCAAAAACTAGTCAACTTCTTTTAAGGAGCATAGATGGCTGGTGTAATCGGAAACCAAGTAGCAGAGCCTCAAGGTTCAAGAAGAATGTTAAAGCCAGCATTCATTGAGCAACGATGCTCAGTGTTAGTTCAACATTGCTCCTTGCATCAGTAGCATGCCATGTTCTGTATTTCAGTCAAGGCCTGTCACTCTCTTCTAAACTCAAGTGAATACAAGCTCAGATTATCCATCCCAGCAAACTTTTCCTGACTGCTTCTAACATATTAATATCCTTATCCAAAAATCAGCAGGTGCTGAAAGTCTGAAATAAAAGCAGAAAATGCAGGAAATACTCAGCAGGTCAGGCAGCACCCGTGGAAGAATAGTACAGGAGCACGAAGACACACACTCAATATTTTATGAATGGTTTCTTCTCCTTTTATAGTAACTGTGTATACCCCCCATTGGAAGTTTTCAATTTTTATTGTTTTATGATATTGAATCACAGTGGATTTAATTTGGTTTTCTTGACACTGATTAACAGAGAAAACTCTTTTGTGTCAAAGTGAAAACAAATCTCTACAAATTGGTCTAAATTAATTAAAAACATAGAACACAAAATAATTGATTGGATATGTATTCACCTCCTTCAAGTTAGTATTCAGTGGATGCACCATTGGTGGTAATTACAGCCTTGAGTCTGTGTGGATAGGTCTCTATCAGCTTTGCACATCTGGACACTGCAGTTTTTCCCCATTCTTCTTTACAAAACTACTCAAGATTGCATGGGGATCGTGAGTGAACAGCCCTGTTCAAGTCCAGCCATAAATTCTCAATTGATTGAGGTCTGGACTCTGACTTGGTCACTCCAGGACATTAACTTTGTTGTTTTTAAGCTAATCCTGTGGAGCTTTGGCTTTATGCTTGGGGTTGTTGTCTTGCTGGAAAACAAATCTTCTCACAAGTCGTAGTTTTCTTGCAGACTGCATCAGGGTTTCCTCCAGGATTTCCCTGTATTTTGCTGCATTCATTTTACCCTCTACCTTCACCACCTTTCCAGGGCCTGCTGCAGTGAAGCATCCCCACAGCATGATGCAGCCACCACCATGGTTCTCAGAAGGAATGGTGTGTATTTGATGATATGTGGTGCTTTGCTTATGCCAAACATAACGTTTAGTCTGATGGCCAAAAAGTTCAATTTTGGTTTCATCAGATCATAGAACCTTCTTCCAGCTGACTTCAGAGTCTCCCACATGCCTTCTGGCACATGCTAGCTGAGATTTCATGTGATTTTTTTTTCAAAAGTGCTCTCTGTCACTCTCCCATAAAGCTGCGACTGGTGAAGCACCCAGGCAACAGATGTTGTATGCACGGTCTCTCCCATCTCAGCCACTGAAGCTTGTAACTCCTCCAGAGTTGTCATGGGTCTCGTGGTTGCCTCCCTCACTAGTCCCCTTCTCGCACAGTCACTCAATTTTTGAGGACAGTCTGCTTTAGGCAGATTTAGGCAGCCTTAGGCAGTCTGCTTTTTGTGCCATTTTCAGAATCAGAATCAGAATCAGGTTTATTATCTCCGGCATGTGTCGTGAAATTTGTTAACTTAGCAGCAGCAGTTCAATGCAATGCATTTTATAGAAGAAAATAAATAAATTAGTCAATACATAAATAAATTACAGCATATGTATATTGGAGATTAAAAATCCTACAAAAACAGAAATAATATACAGTATATCAAAAAAATGAGGTAGTGTTAATGGGATCAATGTCCATTTAGGAACCATATGGCAGAGGGGAAGAAGCTCTTCCTGAATCACTGAGTGTGTGCCTTCAGGCCTCTGTACCTCCTACCTGATGGTATTCTTTCCATTTCTTGATGATTGACTTAACTGTACTCCAAGGGATATTCAGTGACTTGGAAATGTTCCTGTACCCATCTCCTGACTCGTGCTTTTCAATGACCTTTTGACAGAGTTGCTTGGAGTGTTCCTTTGTCTTCATGGTGTAGTTTTTGCCAGGATACTGACTCACCAGCAGTTGGACCTTCCAGACACAGGTGTATTTTCATTACAATCAATTGAAACACCTTGACTGCACATAGTTTTAGATATAGCTAGGAGAACTTAACTAATCACAAACAAGAGAAAATCTGCAGATGCAGGAAATCCAAGCAACACAGACAAAATGCTGCATCTATGGACAAGAGTACGGTCAACATTTCAGGCCGAGACCCATCAGCAGGACTGGAGAAAAAAAGATGAGGAGTAGATTTACAAAGGTGGGGGGAGAGGAGGGAGAAACACAAAATGATAGGTGATACTAGGAGGAGGAGGGGGAAGTAAAGAGCAGTGAAGTTGATTGGGGAGAGAGATACAGGGCTTGGGGAAGGGGCAATCCGATAGGAGATAACAGAAGGCCATGGAAGAAAGAAAAGGGAGGAGAAGGGCCAAAGGGAGGTGATGGACAGGTAAGGAGATGAGGTGAGAGAGGGAGAAGGGGATGGGGAATGGTGAAGGGCGGTGGGGGGGAGGTATTACTGGAAGTTCGAGAAGTTGATGGCCACGCCATCAGGTTGGAGGCTACCCCATCAGGTTGGAGGCTACCCAGACAGAATATAAAGTGTTGTTCTTCCCACCTGAGTGTTACCTCATCACGACAGTAGAGGAAGCCACGGATTGACATATTGGATTGGGAATGGGAAGTGGAATTAAAATGTGTAGCCACTGGGAGATTCTGTTTCTTTGGCAGATGGAGAGTAGACGCTCAACAAAGCAATCTCCCAATCAACGTAGATTGGTCTCACCAATATACCTCCCTCCTCTTTCTTGGTCTCTCTGTCTCTGGAGAGTGTTCATCCACTAATGTCTATTATAAACCCACAGATTCTCACAGCTACATGGACAATGCCTCTTCCCATCCTGCTACTTGTAAAACCGCCATCCCCCTTCTCTCAATTCTCCCGTCTCTGCCACATCTGCTCTCAGGATGAGGCTTTTCATTCTAGAACAAAGGAGATGTCCTCCTTTTTCAAAGAAAGGAGCTTCCCTTCCTCCACCATGCTCTCAACCACATCTTTTCCACTTCATACACGTCTGATCTCACCCCATCCTCCCACCACCCTATTAGGGATAGGGTTCCTCTGGTCCTCATCTACCATCTCATCAGCCTCCACATTCAGCACATAATTCTCCGGAACCTCTGCCATCTCCAATGGGATCCCACTACCAACTACATCTTTCCCTCCCCCTCACTTTCTGCTTTCTGCAGGGATCGCTCCCTACTTGACTCCCTTGTCCATTCACCCCTCCCCACTGATCTCTGTCCTGGCACTTATCCTTGCAAGTGGAACAAGTGCTTCACCTGCCCCAACACCTCCTCCCTCACTAACATTCAGGACCCAAGCAGTCCTTCCAGGTGAGGCAATACTTCACCTGTGAGTCTGTTGGGATCATATACTGAGTCTGGTGCTCCCAGCGTGGCCTCCTGTATATCAGTGAGATCCGATGTAGATTGGGAGACAGCTCCGCCGAGCGCCTATACTCCATCTGCCAGAAGAAGCGGGATCTCCAGTGGCCATCCATTTTAATTCCACTTCCCATTCCAATATGTCAATCCATGGCCTCCTCTGGATTAGATTAGATTCAATTTTATTGTCATTGTGCCGAGTACAGATACAATGCCAATGAAATGCAGTTAGCATCTGGCCAGAAATGCAAAGAATAGTCTTATTTACAAAATAACTGTGAATAAAAAGTAAGTGCTACAGCACACAAATATAAAAGTACTGAGACAATACAATATGGGTGCAATACTGCTTAGCGCTGTGATGTGAGGTTCAGCAGGGTCACAGCCTCAGGGAAGAAGCTCTTCCTGTGCCTGCTGGTGCGGCAGCAGAGGCTCCTGTAGCAACTACCGGATGAGAGGAGAGTAAAAAGTCCATGGTTAGGGTGAGATGCATCTACCGCCATGATGAGGCCACTCTCAGGTTGGAAGAACAACAGCTTATGTTCCATCTGGATAGCCTCAAACCTGATGGCATGAACATTGTAGCACTCTCTCCTTCACCATTCCCCATCCCCTTTCTCCCTTGCCTACACATTGCCTCCCCTTGGTGCCCCTCCCTTCTTTTCATTCTTCCATGAGTTTCTGACCTCTCCTTCTCCAGCCCCCTATCTCTTTCACCAATCAAATTCCCAGCTCTTTTATTCACCCCTCCCCTCCCAGTTTCACTTATCACCTTGTGTTTCTCTTTCCATTTTCCCCACCTTTTAAATCTAATCCTCATCTTTTTTTTTCCAGTCCTGCTGAAGAGTCGATGCCCGAAACATGAACTGTATTTTTTTCCACAGATGCTGCCTGGCCTGCTGAGTTCCTCCATCATTTTGTGTGTGTGTCACCTTAGCTAATTATGTGACTTCTAAAACCGATTAGCTGCACCAGTGATGATTTGGTGTGTCATATTAAAGGGGGTGAATACTTACGCAATCAATTATTTTGTGTTTTGTATTTATAATTAATTTAGATCACTTTCTAGAAATCTTGTTTTCACTTTGACACAAAAGCATCTTTTTCTGTGTCAAAAAAAGTCAAATTAAATCTCCTGTGATTCAATGTTTAAAATAATAAGACATGAAAACTTCCAAGGGGGATGAATACTTTTTATAGGCACTGTATATACTTACTGGAATTCACATTTTTTCCTCTATTATCATGTATTGCATTGTACTGCTGCCACAAATTTCACAATATAAGTTGGAGATGTTAAACCTGATTCTGATTCTGCTCCCTAACTGTCCTTGTCCTAAGGCTGTGGTACTTCCTGCCAGAGGGGAGGAATCTTTGACAATCATTGACATGTCAGAGCATTTGCTTAGAAATGTGGCTGTGGAAACAAGACTGGGTTCAAAACGTTATCATGGCCGAGAAGGGAAACAAACTATGGAGGGTGAACAAGGCAACATTGACAAATGGGAGTGTCAAACGAAAGAGGACAGAGAAATGTTAAGGTGGACACTTCTGGAAAGCGACAGTGAATTAAACCACAAACAGAAACAAAAAACACTGTCGATGTAGAGGTATGAGATAATAACAAAAAACCTAGAAATACTCAGCATCTGTCAGGGGAGAAACAGAGTTAATATTTCACATCAATGACACTTTATTAGAATATTATCACCTTTCTTTAAGTAAGGAGGCCAATATGACTATTGTAGATGAAGAGCCCAAAGCATCGTTAAGGATCTCTACCACCCATCCCACAATCTCTTTGACCCACTACATCAGGAAGGAGGTACAGGAGCGTCAGGACTAGACCTCCAGACTGGGTTACAGTTTCCTCCCTCAGGCTGTGAGACTAATGAATATGCAGGCACCTCCGAGGTCTCATCACCAAACAACGAGCTCTTTACTGTTTACTGTTTACCTGTGCTGCACACTACATGCTTTTTGGATTATATTTTATTAACTTATTTATGGGGTAATATTTTTATGCGTTGTGTGTGCAGGAATGTTGTTTCGTTTGGTTGCCTGTGTGTACAGTCAGATGACAAAAGTTTGAACTTGAACTTAAAGTAATGTCCCAAACGATACCCTGGCACTGCGTTATATGATCAAAGTTTAACTTCACAGCTGCACTTAGCGTAGCAGGAAGTGCTATGCTTTACAGTGCCAGCTGTAAGATTGCGGTTCAATGCCCGCTGCTGGTGGTAAGGAGCTTGTTGTTTCCACCCTGGATATCGTCTGTTTCTTCCTCCTCCTCCATCAGGCGAAAGATGTACCACCAGGCTCAATGACAGCTTCCATCATCAACATTATTTTGTGCCATGAGATATGACATGAGTGATCATGGTCTACCCATGACCATGATTGTTCTTGGCAATATTTTCTACAGAAGTGGTTTGCCGTTGCCTTCTTCTGAGCAGTGTCTTTGCAAGATGGGTGACCTCAGCCAATATCAATACTCTTCAGAGATTGTTTGCCTGGCGTCAGTGTCCACATAACCAGGACTTGTGATGTGCACCAGCCGCTCATACGACCATCCACCACCTGCTCCCATGGCTTCACATGACCCTGATTAGGTGCTACAGCTTATCCAAGGGTGACCTGCAGGCTAGTGGAGGGAAGGAGTGCTGTACACCTCCTTTGGTAGAAACATATCTCCATCTAGCCATCCAACAATTTCTACACCACTGCTATAAGACTATTGAATGGTTCCCTAGAATAATAAGATGGACCATTTTCTTGTTAAGGCCTGGCACGTTATTGTCTGTGGGAGCTGTGTTTTCTCTGTACTTGTTCCACTTTATCCTGCATTGCTAATGTTTTACCTTGTCCTACCTCAATGCATGTTGTGATCAATAGATCGGCATGGACGGTACATAAAACAAGTTTTTCACTGTATCTGTGTACTTGTAAAAATTAATATATAAGTTTACCAATTTGACAAATGGTAAGCTGTCGGCAGCTTCTTGCTTTCTCTTTAAGTTACATTTGCTCTATTTTTTCCTGTTCACTGGAATCTTACTTGAATCCAGAAAATTTTGGAAAGTTAAAAGCAATATGTCCACTACAGGCAGTGGCCACTCCGGTATCTAATAAAGTGTACTTTCATCGTCTGCTGCTGTAGCCCATTCGCTTCACGGTTGTGTGATCGGACATGCTGGTCTGCACACAGCTGTTGAAATGCATGGTTCTTTGAGTTGCTGTCACCTTCCTGTCTGACTATTCTATTCTATTTATTTACTGAGATAAAGCGCAGAATAGGCCCATTGGGCCCTTCCAGCTGCGCCGCCCAGTAATTCCCCAATTTAATACCAGCCTAATCACAGAACAATTTACAATGACTAATTAACTTACCGACTGTTACATCTTTGGACTGTGGGAGGAAACTGGAGCACTTGGAGGAAACCCAAGCGGTTATGGAGAGAATGTACAGACTCTGGCCTCCCTCATTAACGCGGTGTTTTCACCCTCTGCTGCTGCTCACTGGATATTTTTCGTTTTTCATACCATTCTCTGTAAACCCTAGAGAACATTGTGTGTGAAAATCCCAGGAGACTGGAAGTTTCTGAAATACTGAAACTACCCCTTTCAAAGTCATCCAGATAACATTTCTTCCCCATTCTGATGTTTGGTCTGAACAACGACTACACCCCTTGACCATGTCTGCATGCTTTAATGTATTGAGTTGTTTGCCATATGTTTGGCTGATTAGATATTTGCCTTAATGAGCAGGTGTACGAGTGTAACCAATAAAGTGGCCACTGAGTGTATTCAATAATAATTCCTTCGAGCAATGGACAACTATATCATCCCAGTGTCATGATACCTGTCCACACATCTATTCTGAAATAAATGGTCCTGCCTAGTTTTCTCTGATTTGATCAGAAAACTATGTTATAGTAGCAGAAAGTATCATTAAGAATTGAAGCTATTTGAAAGATAATTGTACTGCATTGTGCATTACCATAATTAATAGTTACAGTCTGACATTTACACAAAACAAGTATGATAGCATTCCACATCTCTAAAGTCTGTGGAATTGAAGTCTATTAGTATTGAAGGATGCCATTACAGTTATTAGCTACAGCAGGAATGAAATCACTTAACTATTTAACTAAAATTCTTGTATGCTGTCTTTTTAACATCAAGTATGATCTAACATTTAGGCAGATCTGTTCACTGTCTAAGTGACCATGAGTATGCAATCTAATGCAGAGAAATGGAGTTAGGATTATCATTGTTCCAATGCTGGAGATAATTCCTTTCTTTCTATAAGATGCTTAATAATTTGCTACCAAACATAGCAACAATAAGTGTATCATTATTTTCCTAAGTTGTTTAAACACCAATATTAAAATTCATGGTGGTGAGGTGGAGATACCAAAGGAGGTGTATGGCACTCCTTCCCTCCAGTAGCCTACTGGTCATCCTTAGGCAAGGTGTAGCACCTGATTGTCTACCCCCGCCCACCACCCCCCCCCCCCCGATCGGGGTCACGAGAAGCCATAGGAGCAGGTAGGGAAGGAGTCTGGATCCAGGGGTCACTGTCCTAGAAGAAGAGATATATCATTTCAGACTGAGACAAGGAGGGATGTCTTCACTCAGAGGGCACTGAAGCTTTGGAATTCTTTACCTTTAATGGCTTTGGAAACTCAGTCATATATTTTATTCAGAGCAGAAATCAATAGATTAATGGAGGTTATGAGAATAAAGAAATATAGACAATGTGATTTTTTTGGGTTTATACAACAAGGAACAGGCCCTTCAGGTCCTTAGAGTTGCACCACCCAACTTAACCCAAGCCTAACCATGGGACAGTTTACAATGACCAATTAACGTACCAACTGGTATGCCTTTGGCCTGTGGGTGGAAGCTCACGCCGTCACAGGAAGAAGGTAAACCTATTTTACAGAGGATGTCGGAATTGAACTCTCAACTCCATCGCTCCAAGCTGTAGCAGCATCAAGCTAACCGTTGCATTAACGTGATGCCACATCTAGTTAGCCAACAGTTTCTGGCTCCGTCCATTCCTGGGGAAGAAGGAAGTATTCTTAAAAACCTTGCGAATAGAGACTGATCAATATATTATCTCATTTCTTCAGAGTTCATTCCCCAACTAAATTCTGTTCCGGTTGCCTCATTCTAGGGTGGATATGGAAGCTCTGGAGAGGGTGCAGAGGAGACTTATCAGGCGGTTGCCTGGATTCGAGAGCACGTCCTAGGAGCATAGGTTGAGAGAGGCAGGTTTTTCTCTTTGGAGCAAAAGCAGATGAAAGGTGGACAAGACACTAAGAGGTGTAGATAGAGAAGACAGCCAGAGACTTTTTGGCTAACACAAGGGGTCATAATTTTAAAGTGACTGAAGAAAATACAGGCGGGGATGTCAGAGGTAGCTTTTTACACAGAGAGTGATGGCTGTGTGGAACTTGCTGCCAGGGATGGTGGTAGAGCCAGATACTTTACGGGCATTTAAGAGACTCTTAGATAAGAACATGGATGATTGAAAAACGGAGGGCTATGTGGAAGGGAAGGGTGAGATTGATCTTAGTGTGGGCTAAAAGATTGGTACAACATGGAGGGCCAAAAAGCCTGTACTGTGCTGTTCTATATTCTATGTCAACTTCGGAACACTGCTGATTCCTGCTCCTTGTTTTAATGAAGGTCTGCAATAACTGCTCCTGAATTATCCAATAATAGTAAAATTTAATTATTTAGAAAGCATCAACGAAGTCAATTATCTGTAAATTCCTCTGAAAATACATACTTTATAACTTTCTCATTAAAGGTATAATTGCTTCGTTAAAGAACTGCACTCTGGGGCTTTACTAATTAATAACTTCCTTTCTTTAACGAACCACTATTGCACCAGACATCATCACAACAAACTCCTTTTCTCGTTATCTAACCCTCTATTTTACTCAGGTTGGGTTGAATCTTTGAGGCAGCTCCATTGCTACACCAATGTACAACGATTTCATCTGAGGACTAGCCAACTAGCCAACTAGCCAACTCCTGTCATTAGGTTCTCAAGATGAGGTACAAAGCCAACAACAACACACACAAAAATCTAGAGGAACTCAGCAGGTCGGGCAGCATCTATGGAAAAGAAGAAACAGTTAATGTTTCCGGCCAAGACCCTTCATCGAGACCCTTAACGTGCAAGAAGATCGCTCTTCATCACCTTGTCAACAGTAATTGTAAATAAGCTATTAATACTACTTTTTGTGAAGTTAAAAAGATAGTGAATACTTATCACTTAATTTATACTGGTATAAATAATCAAAATTGGAGATGTGTAGGTATTATTAATAAATTAGATTGCATTTTTACCTATTCGTTCATAATGTGACAACTGGTATGACATGGGCGATCATGGCCTTTCCGTGACCGTGACTGCTCTTGGCAAATTTTTCTAGACAAGTGGTTTGCCATTGCCTTCTTCTGGGCAGTGTCTTTACAAAATGGGTGAACCGCAGTCAGAAACAATACTCTACAGAGATTGTCTGTCTGGTATCAATGGTCATATAACCAGGCCTTGTGGAAGTAGGTACAGAGGAGATGTTAGGGGTAAGTTTTTTACGCAGAGAGTGGTGAGTGCATGGAATGGGCTGCTGACGATGATGGTGGAGGCAGGTATGATAGGGTCTCTTAAGAGACTCCTGGACAGGTATGTGGAGCTCAGAAAAGTAGAGGACTATGGGTAACCCTAGGTAATTTCTAAGGTAAGGACATGGTCGGCACATCTTTGTGGGCCAAAGGGCCAGTATTGTGCTGTAGGTTTTCTATGTTTCTATGTTACCTGCTGCCATAGTTTCATGTGACCCTGGTCAGGGTGCAAGGGTGGGGGTGATGATAAACTGGTGCTACGCCTTGCCCAAGGGTGACCGGCAGGCTAGTGGAGGGAAGGAGCACATTACACCTCCTTTGCAAGAGACATATCTCCACCTGCCATATTATTTTTATCTATAATAAATCCAGTTTTGAGAAAATAGTTGGCTCAAGTAACTAAGAAAATATTCACACAAGTGATGACCTACAATTCTTAGAAACCATAAAAATAGACAAAAATGAAAAAAACATGATCCTGATCTGGGGAAAAGCTTATTACTAAGAGATGATTGCTGTGTAGTGAAAGGCCAATTTAATTATAGCAAAGACGATTTGCACTGAGACATGAGCGACTATTAATGCTAATCCCAGTAGAGAGAGTTTCCCAGTAAGAAGTAGTCACAGAGGAAGAACAATCATGACTGTTCATTACTTAGAAACTGAAAGCATCCCCAGTGCACTGAATTAGTGCTGGCATTTACCTGTGATGCAGATCTCTTGTTAAGTAATACTGGGGAGGACGAGAGGATCCACATACACCCAGTGGCCAGTTTATTCAGTACCTCCTGTATCTAATGAAGTGGCCACTAAGTGTATGTTCGTAGTCTTCTGCTGCTGTTGCCCGTCCACTTCAAGGTTTGATGTGTTTTGTGTTCAGGGATGCTCTTTTGCACACCACTCTTGTAACGTGTGGTTATCTGAGTTACTATCGTCTTCCTGTCGACTTGAACCAGTCTGGCCATTCTCCTCTGACCTCTCTCATTAACAAGGTGTTTTTGCTTTAGGGAAGGGGGTGAAATAGGGAGCTGGGAAGTTGATTGGCGAAGGAGAAAAAGATAAAGAGGGAACCTGATAGGAGAGGTCACTGTAAATCGCCCCACGTTTAGGCGATGGTGAAAACAGTGGGTTGCTGTAGAGCGCGGCTCGAAGGCTGTGAGGGCCTGTTGCACACTGTATCTCCAATAAAATAAATAAATAAACCAGCAGATAGAGTAGCACATGAGGGGGGAAAGGAATTGTCAACGTTTTGCATCACTTGATGAAGACACAAAAAATACCACAGGTTCTGGAATTTAGAGTAACATACGAAAATTACTGGAGGGAATCGGTAGGTCAGGCAGCAGCCACGGAGACAAACAAACAGTGGACATTTTGGGCCGAGACCCTTCATCAGGGCACATGATGCAGGATTATGACCTGAAGCATCAACAAATCATTTCCTCCCACAGATGCTGCTTGGCCACTGAGTTCTTCCAGCAGATTGTTTGTAGCACAACATTATTAGTACCTCACAAGCACTCATCCCGTTTGGGATCAGTGCTCCATTCTCCCTGCTCCATATTTCAGGATCCAATTGAGTTTTCCTAACTAAATTACTGCTTTTTGCTTGTTTCACTCCTTGCCATTTGGCTGGATGAATGCTATTTGACAATTCCCCATTTATTTTCGTTGAGGGAATCATAGGATGTTTCCTTCTTTTTCTGAGGTGAATTTATGTTTGATAAAATCAAGAACTTTAAAAACAAATTAAAATAGCTTGTCGGGGCGGAGTGGTTTAGTTGATGGAAGATTAGATTAGATTAGATTATGAGGACACTCAGTCCTCGTTTATTGTCATTTAGAAATGCATGCATTAAAAAATGATACAATGTTCCTCCAGAATGATATCACAGAAACACAAGACAAACCAAGACTAAAACTGACAAAACCACATAATTATAACATAGTTACAACAGTGCAAAGCAATACCGTAATTTGATAAAGAGCAGACCATGGGCATGGTAAAAAAAAGTCTCAAGTCCCAATAGCCCCATCATCTCACGCAGACGCTAGAAGGGAGAAACTCTCCCTGCCATGAACTCCAGGCACCGCAAACTTGCCGATGCATTGGAAGCACCCGACCGCAGCCAACTCTGAGTCCGTCCGAAAACTTCGAACCTCCAACCAGCCCCTTCGACACAGCCACTCCGACCACCGTCCTCTGCTGAGCGCTTCGAACCCGCCCTGGCCACCGAGCAACAAGCAAAGCCGAGGACTCAGGGCCTTCCCCTCTGGAGATTCTGGATCACACAGTAGCAGCGGCAGCAAAGCAGGCATTTCAGAAGTTTCACAGATGTTCCTCCGTGCTCTCACGTCTGTCTCCATCAAATCAGGATTGTGCACAGCACCCTACTTGACAGATAACAGATATCATTCACCGGAGTGGCCGCTGCAAGCTGCGTCGTGCCAACATCTTCTCCTCCAAAGATGATCATACATACCGTAAAAGCTGAAAAATCAAACAAAGATGAAAATCCTCTTTGTTTCTACTAGTAACTGAATAGTGTTTCAGAAGAGTTAAAATTCTGTAATGTTACACATTACTTAAACATCACTAATTCCCCTGCAGAGTTTGAAAGATATGGCGGTTGTGCGTTTTGTCCAACGATGACAGGAAATCTGTGTGGGAGAGTTTTTAAAGTGGAAAAGCCACTGTACTGGGGCAGTTCCACTCAACCAACCTCAGAATTCTGGGTTCAGTGGTACGAGTAGTCATTACAAACTGGGGTTTTCCTTGGTTGCAGTGGATAACCATGACCTTCTGTGCCCCGTCGTGCCTTCACTCTCCACCGAGCATTGCAGAACCACCTGCCTGGCAGTTGGATCTCACTGTAGATTTCATCCACCCAGTCCGCCGGAGATGACTTTGCACACTAGGACAGGCATGTCCCCATCTCACTGGGATATGAAGCCGTTTGCTACCCTCACCTGGTTTAGCCCGCCTGTCGAAGAGGTGTACTGGGGTGTGGCTGCTGTCGCATGCAGACAGCTACTTGCAGCCACAGGGTGAGAGCTGAGTGTCTGGTGGAATCAAAGGTGAGTGAGCAGCCCCAGAATGGACACGACAAGCCCCTTCACCAGCGATGTTACCCGCCCCTGGACACCCCATGCACCCCAGTTCGAAAGATACACATTCTTTCGGAATGCTGTTTGCTTGCTTTTATTGTTTACATGATTTGTTTTTTCTCTCTCTCTGAATGTTGGATGTTCATTATATTTTTTTAATGGGTATGTTGGGTTTCCTGTTTTGTGGCTGCCTGTAAGGAGACAAATCTCAAGGTTGTATAATGTATACATACTTTGATCATAAATATACTTTGAACTTTGAGTCTGCTATATCAGCTATTTGTATTTTGAATACTTTACTTTTTTATTTATATTTTTATTAGTAGATCCTTCTGGCCTTTCGAGCCAGGTCGCCCCAGGAACCCCACGACCTGGATTTACGGGACAATTTACAATTTCCAAATGACCTACCCAGTCCGTCTTTGGACTGTGGGAGGAAACCGTAGCATCCAGGGAAACCCACGCATTCCATGAGGAAAATGTGCAGAGAATCCTTACAGAATAGCACCAGAATTGAACTCTGAAATTTGGAATGTCCCCGTGCTAACCTCTACAGTTTCTCCTGTGATTTTGATCAAAGTTCAAGGTCCTAGAAGAGCACAAGCCTTCTATGAGATATACCAATGATGTCACGTTGCTATAAACCACATGTATTGTGCTGTTTCAGAGAGTGGTTACTTGGCTGACCTATGCTTTCACTAACAGGGATTGGAATCAAGATTAATTAATCTCTTCATTCTACCCTGATTGGCTATTTTCTGTAAGGGATAAGATTTACATTATCTGGTCAGGAAGATGCATTCTAGGACAGGAATATTATTGCCTCTTAGAGCTGGTTCAGTAATCCTGCATTTGACTCCTGTGGTCAATTAAAATTTCAGCTGGAGATAAAAGTTAACTTAACGACTCTCGTCCTCTTATCTCAGTTATGGTTCTTCATCTTGCTGGTAATATGATAAAAATATATTCATCTGAGTTATTACGAAAAGTTAGACCGTAAGATTTAGGAGCAAAATTAGGCCATTTGGTTCATAGAGACTTATCTGCTATTCCATCATGGCTGATTTATTATACCTCTCAACCTCATTCTCCTGCCTTCTCCCAGTAACCTTTGACATCCTGAGTATTAACTTTCACTTTAGATACCCGATGACCTGACCTCCACAGCAGTCACTGGCAATGAATTCCATAGATTCAGCACCCTCTGGCTAAAGAAATTCCTCCTCATCTCCATTCTAAATGAACATCCCTCTATTCTGAGGTTGTGTCATCTAGTCCTAGACTCTCTCACTATAGGAAACATCCTCCCCACATCCACTCTATTTAGGCCTTCCAATTATGTCAATCTCTCAGTCAATCATGCATTTTTGCAGTCCTGTTGGGCTTTTACCAACTGCTCAGGACAGAATAATCATTAAGGAGTTTGTTGTGAATCATTATCTTCACTAATTGTTCATTGACACTGTTCATATTTGAAAGATTACTCAAGAGTTCTGGATAGTTCCCCCTTGTAAGATTCTTTCACGCTTCAAGTGCATTAGAATCAAGTAGGATTTAACACCTACATTGTAAAAAACTAAATAAATGCAACTTCAAGGGTCACAGGTGAGCTAAAAATTGGGCTGCCTCGATCTAAGAGTAATAATTGTTACTGTGAGAGGAACCACAAAGGCAGATTTCAAAATGCTGATACATACTACAGAGAATCTAATCCCCTGAACACCTTCCACTGCTGGTCTTTGCTCCTATTTATAACAGTCAGTGGCAATTGTTTTGTTAAGTATTTAATGCCAGCATTCGTTTTGTATCTAGCAATTTAAGTGTGTCTGCGGCAGACACATTAGACACAGCAGAAGTAGGAAACCAGTGATGCCTTATGATACTATAATATAATGGCATTTGGATTATTCAAACTCTTGTGAAGAAAGATCTGCATTTCAAGTTCAAACTTATTATCATCTGACTGTACAGTATATATATATATAAACAAATGAAACAACATTCCCCCACACCACAGTGCATGCGCAAAACACATATTACACACAGCACATAAAGCTAAATATTATCACCATTAAGTTAATAAAATATATTTCAAAATACATGTAGTACGCGGTGCAGGTGAAAGTAACAGCAGAGTGCACAGTTCTCTCTCCTAGTAATGAGACCTTGGTGGTACCAGAGTTTTCGTTAGTCTCACAGCCTGAGGGAAGGATCTGTTCCAGGGAGAAGTGACTCTGCCGCCCCCTGGTGAGCACTCCAAAGCATGACAAAACATAGAACAAGGAACAGGGCCATGGTAGTGTAGCAGTTAACATGAGGCTATTACAGCTCGGGGCATTCCGGGGTTCAGAGTTCAATTCTGGTGTCGTTCTGGATGGAACCTCTGTATGTCCTCCACATGGAGTGCTTTGGTTTTCTCTGGGTCCTCTGGTTTCCTCCCACAGTCCAAAGACATACTTGGCAGGTTAATTGGTCATTGTAAATTGTCCTGTGATTAGATTAAGGCTAATCGGATTTGTCGGGGGTTGCTTGGACCATGCGGCTCGAAGGGCCAGGAGGGCCTACTCTGTGCCATGCTTCTAAAATAAAAAATAAGTACGGGCCATTCGGCCCACGACGTTACGCCGAGCTTTTAATCTACAGTAAGTTCAATTTAACCGTACATAGCCCTCCATTGTGTATCACCTACCATGTTTAGCCAAGACAGTGTGAGCCAAAGGGCCTTTCCATGAGCTGTATGATCCTCTGTTCTATATTCTTTGTTGTTCCTTCACTGACGACCTGTTATTTTAATCAGAGGTCAAAGTCAAGTTCGTGTCTGTCATAGCAGAAGTATGCAGCGGTTAGCGTGACGTTCTTACAGTTTGGAGCGTCAGAGTTCGGAGTTCAATTCCAGCATCATCTGAAAGGAGTCCATACTTACAGACCTGAGGAATGTGTGGGTTTGTTCAGGGCGCTCCAGTTTCCTCTCACAGTCGAAGGATGTACTAGGGTCGCTGTAAATTGTCACATGATTAGGCTGGGATTAATTTGGGAGGGATTGCTAGGTGATGTGGATCGAAGGGCCAGAAAGGCCTATTCTGCCTGTAAAGACAAAAAAATAGAAGCAGAAACTTCATTGTAATACCTTTTCCATTAAAAGGTTCCTGTCACCATTGATACAAAATTTTTGATTTTTCTTTTGTTCTGTATTTCATAACCATAAGACCATAAGATGTAGGAGCAGAATTCCACCATTCAGCCCATCAAAAAGAATTTCAGGATGTATATTATATGTATTTCTCTAAACCTACTGAAACTTATTGAAGTCTGCTCTGACTTTTTACAATGGCTGTTCCAATTCCCTCTCAGCCCCAATATCCTGTCTTCTCCCGTATCTCTTCATCCCCTAACTAATCAAGAATCGATCAACCTCTGCCTTAAATATACCCAAAGGCTTGGCCTCCACAGCCACCTGTAGCAACGAATTGCACAGATTCACCACACTGGGTACAGAAATTTAGCCAAAGTCTTGCAACTAAGCATTCTATGGGAGAGTGAGCAGTTTCAAGTTTCAGGGTGTCAAGATCTCTGAGGATCTAACCTGGTCCCAACATATCGATGCAGTTATAAAGAAGGCAAGACAGCCGCTATACTTCATCAGGAGCTTGAAGAGATTGGTGTGTCAACAAATACACTCAAAAACTTCTGTAGATGTACCATGGACAATATTCTGACAGGCTGAATCACTGTCTGGTATGGTGGGGGGGGGAGGGCTGCTACTGCACAGGACCAAAAGAAGCTGCAGAGGGTTGTAGATTTAGTCAGCTCCAACTTGGGTACTAGCCTACAAAGTACCCAGGTCATCTTCAGGGAGCGGTGTCTCAGAAAGGCAGTGTCCATTATTACGGTTCTCCAGCACCCAGGGCATGCCCCTTCTCACTGTTACCATCAGGTAGGAGGTACAGAATCCTGAAGACACACACTCAGCGATTCAGGAACAGCTTTTTCCCCTCTGCCATCCGATTCCTAAATGGACATTGAACCCGTGAAGACTACCTCACCTTTTCAATATATAGTATTTCTGGTTTTTGCACTATTTTTAATCTATTCAATGCACATATACTGTAATTGATTCACTTATTTATAATTATATCAATATTATTTTCTTCTTCTTCTATATTATATATTGCACTGAACTGCTGCTGCTAAGTTAATAAATTTCATGTCACATGCCGGTGATAATAAACCTGATTCTGATTTATTTACTTAAATAAATAATTATCAGGATTATGAGGAGGTGCTTGTCTGATGCGCTGTTTTATTCACAATGTCAGTGAAGTTGTCCTATTATTGTGGCAATCGTCCATCTGGTGATTTACTATTCCAGTTATACATTTTTGTGCAACAGACTAGCTCTACGTACAAACAATGTGATGTTGCCACCAGCAAGCTAAGCGATGTGCGTCAGATTAATAAACCAGGGAATGAGCAAGTACATTTCCAACCACCCAAACACACTTGCCCATCTTTATTCAAGCCAGACTATATTTTATATGATAGCTTTAGGTTCCAATCTCATTCCACAGAAACATCCTGAGGAAACATGCCATAAACGTTGTTTCGAATATTTGACTCAATTACTTTCAGATGATAAAAGAATTCAGCAAAATTTCAGTAAAAATGCTGTAGCTGAACCAGGATTGAGGTCTCTTAAGCTCCAATTATTCTAACTAGTATGGAGACAATAATAACTGAGACTATTAATTGAGAAAAGCAACTGATTATTACCAGTTCAAAGTGCATCAAGTCTGAATTTTAACCACACAATGTTGAATAATTCAAGATCAACAACAGCTTTGATATCATAAAGTTTCTCTTTGTTGATATAATTTAATAACTGAGCCATAGAAGCTCACTCAGGGACTTTGTGATGTCTTCAATTTTTTAAATTTAATTTTCTGACTTTGGTCTAGATTACCAGAGTCATAAAGTCATAGAAGACTACAGCATAGAAACGGGCCCTTTGGCCCATCTAGTCCATGCCAAACAGTTATTCTGCCTAGTCCTAGCGACCTGCACCAGGACCATAGCCCTCCATAGCTCTCCCGTCCATGTACCTATCCAAATTTCTCTTGAATGTTGCAATCAAACTCGTATCCATCACTTCCACTGGTGGCTCATTCCACACGCACACCACTCTCTGAGTGAAGAAATTCCCCCTCAGGTTTTCCTTAAACATTTCACCTTTCACCCTTAACCCATGACCTGTAGTTCTAGTCTGACCCAACCTGCGGAAGAAGCCTGTCTGCATGAACCCTATCTATGTCCCTCATAAGTTTGTACTCCCCCAGCAATCAAGGCGAGTTCTACCGCAGAACTCAAAGGGAGCTGGGTGTGTGAGGAAAGGTGCTGAAGAGTGGTGGGAAGATGGGGACTGGCTGGACTGCTACGATCAACCTGAACTAGTACTAGCTAATATTGAACTAGTATGAACCTGATAGCTGAATGACCACCTTCCCTGCTGTAAACATTCTGTGATCCTTCATTTTTTCAGAGCAAAAAGCTCAAAGTTCAAAGTAAATTTATTATCAAACTATATATACTGTTTACAGCTCTCTTGTAGCACCTACAATATAATTCTTTATATTATAAAGAAATATAACCCGTGAAAAACCACACATAACAAGGAATGATAAACATCTGAAAGAGGACAAATGATGTACGTAATTAAACAAAAGTAAACAAGTAATACTGAGAACATGAGCTGCGGATTCCCCGGAAGGAATCTGTTCAGTGCTGAGATGAGTGAAGCCATCCACGCTGGTCCAGGAGCCCGATAGTTGTAGGGCAACTGCTGTTCTTGAAGCTGGCAACGTAGGACCCAAGACCCCTGTACCTTCCACCCAATAGTAGAAGCAAGAATGGTGGGAGACAGTTTTCAAGCTGTCCCGAACAGATCCAATCAGTACATTTACTGTAATTATTCACTGTTTTTCATCAGAATTCTAAGACTGTAAGACACTAGACTCTGCATTTTCTTTTCCTTTATTCTCTAGGTTAGTATACTATGTGTAGTATAACAGAGGTGAGAAGGAATTTCTTTAGCCAAAGATTGATGAATCTGTTCAATTCATTAGCACATATGGCTGTAGAGGCCAAGTGGGTATTTTTAAAGAAGAGGTTGATAGGTTCCTAATTGGTAAGTGCATGAAAGTTTATGGGGAGAAGGCAGGAAAATGGTGTTGAGAGGGATAATACATCAGCCATGATGGAATGGCAGAGTAGACTCGCCGGGCTGAATGGTTTAATTTTGCTCCCATGTCTTATGGTCTCACTAGAATGTGACAAGGCAGATGACACCAACACTGGTAGTGTGATGGGACGTGAAGAAACATAGAAACATAGAAACATAGAAAATAGGTGCAGGAGTAGGCCATTCGGCCCTTCAAGCCTGCACCGCCATTTATTATGATCATGGCTGATCATCCAACTCAGAACCCCGCCCCAGCCTTCCCTCCATACCCCCTGACCCCCGTAGCCACAACGGCCATATCTAACTCCCTCTTAAATATAGCCAATGAACTGGCCTCAACTGTTTCCTGTGGCAGAGAATTCCACAGATTCACCACTCTCTGTGTGAAGAAGTTTTTCCTAATCTCGGTCCTAAAAGGCTTCCCCTCTATCCTCAAACTTCAAGAAGGTTGGCTAAGGTTTCAACATGACCTTGGTCAACTAGGAGAGTGGGGGAAGGAGTGACAGATGGAATTTAACTCAGATCAGTGTGAAGCTGCATTTTGTGAAGTTAAACCAAGGCAGGACTTTCACAGTAAATGGCAGGGACGTAGGGAGTGCTTTAGGAGCAGGTACATAGTTCCCCTGAAAGTGCTACATGCATAATGAGGGTGGGGAAGAAGACAACTGGCAGGCTTGCCTTCATTGGGGATAAGTGATAGGATGTCAGGTTACAGTCGCACAAGGTATTGGTGAGGCCACACTTGGAGTATTGTGTGTAGTTCTGGTCACTCAGCTAAAGGAAGGATGTCATTAAGCTGGAAAAAGTGCAGAGAAGATTCACAGTGAGGTTACCAAGTCGGTGAGTTTGAGTTATATAGAGAACATGGACAAACTAGGACCTTCTTCCCTGAAGTGGAGGAGGCTGTTATGTTTTGTAACTTCAAAACATTAAACTAATTCAAAGGAAGATGTGGGAAAGTGGGGATGCAGGTCTAACTTTGTGTTTACTTTAAGTTCAAAGTTCAAAGTACATTTGTTATCCAAGTATCTATACTTTATACAACCTTGAGATTTGTCACCTTACCGGCAGCCACAAAACAAAGAAACCTCATAGAACCCAGTAAAACGAAAGAAGACTACTGAACTCCAATGTGCAGAGAAGAAAACAAATTGTGCAAACAATAACATCAAGCAAGTAGCATTCAGAGCTGAAACTCATGAAAGTGAGCCCACAGAAACCCGTTAGTTGCAGGCTGCAGTGAGGAGTAAACCTTGCAGAGCAGTGAGCTGAACCGGCTAATCCCCCTCCTCCAGCCCCGATATCCCGACCTTTTCAATCGTCCAAACCTCGGATCGTTCCTCAGTCTCCGGCCCAGGCCCTGCCACCTCGGTAGATATCGCATATCACATGGTAGTGGGATGGTGTATGCCATTCATGTATTCTTACATGAAAATTGTGGAAATGAACAAGAACGCTTTGTCAAACAATATATTTCCAAGATTACTCAAATATTACTGAAGTAGTAAATGCACAACAGTGACCTTGACAGAGATCTATAAAATCTTGAGGGGTATACATAAGGTGAATAGTCACAGTGTTTTCCCCAGGGTAGGCCAGTCTAAAGCCAGAGGCACTGATTTACAATGAGAGGGTTAAGATTTAAAGCAGACCTGATCGCAAGGGTGGGGGGGATATTGAACAAATTGCCAGAAGTGGCAGAGGTGCAGACAAAGAGATCACGTAAAGGTATTTAGACTGGTCGGTGGATAGGAACAGTTGGGAGGGGATTGGCACAGCATGGGCAAATGGAACTAGCTCAGGTAGGCACTAGTCGGCATGGTCAGGCTGAAGGCCTGTTTCGATGCTGTATCACTTGATGACTCTATGACTCACTCCCCACCTCCCCTTAAACATTTTGACAGCAGATTATCAAAGCATGAAATACCCAGCAGTCAGAAAGATCCAGCATTTATTTAATAGCCAGGTAAATCATGCAAAAATTCATTCCCAGGTTCATTTTCACTGATGAAGGGTCTCAACCCAAAACGTCGATAGTTTATTCCTCTCCATTGATGCTGCCTGGCCTGCTGAGTACCTCCAGCATGCTGTGCATATTACTCTGGATTTCCAGCATCAGCAGAATCTCTTGTGCTGATCACTTTCCTATTCCAGTTCATAGAAACTATGGGGTTTACATGTATTTTGCATCCTTTGAGGTAATTACCAGGGAATGTTACTGGAAATGGCCTGAATCAGAAGTGCTAATATCCAAACAACATGATCAAATGGAAGAGCACACGTGTAATCTGAGTACAATAGGGTGCGTGATGCACTATCAATTACTCCAAAAGACTGGAAGTAGAGTAAATACTGTAAGGCTTTTATTAACAGTAAAATGGGTCCTCGTCCATGCTGAGTGTCTGCCCCTGGACTGAGGGTGAGGGGCAAGGCGAAATTGCCTTTATTTAGGGTGCTGTGGGAGGAGCCACAGGGGCAGTCAGCAGAGGGATGTGTCCAGACATGTAACCCAGTTACAACATATATATATATATATATATGGTTTACCACAGTGTGAATGAACGGAGTGGAATAAGTCCTCTCATTCTGTGGAGGCTGGCAATCCATTGTAACACACACAATGCTGGAGGAAAGTTCCTGATGAAGGGTCTCGGCCTAAAAAGCCCACTCTTTATTCCTCTCCATCAATGCTGCCTGACCTGCTGAGTTCTTCCAGCAATTTGTGTGTCTGTTCCCTTCATTCAGAATTCCAGTTAAACAGCACAGATGCCTTTCAAATGAAAATTGAAATCCAAGCTTGTGTGTCGTGTTAGATATTCACTGAACGCCTCGGGATTATTGCCAGGCAATTAATAAAAATATACCAAGTACCTAGTGGAGCTGTTTGAAAGACATTTAGTAGATTAATTTCCCAGTTGGCTAACATGTATTTTTTTAATGTGCTATTTTCTTTGAAGATATCTTTTATAACCATAGATCTACAATAAACTGCTGCTGAATTAAAAGATTTAGTCCTTAAGGAACAGCAGAAGAATTTTACGAGGCAAAGTTTTATTTCATTTCCATTTCATAAAATATCTTCCATATTGGTGATATAAATTTCAGAAACTTGTGATTTATTGAGTGCAATTGAGATTAGCACACAGCTCATTCTCCTGAAAGGCATTTCCTCACTGTGGTGTTGACTTACTGTACCGTATTCCTATTTCCCCGTGTGTACCCCTGTGTTGAATTCACATCATCCTATCAGCTGTTTGATCTGTATGTTCATGCTCATCTGCTGCTGGAGGTTCGACATGTTGTGCATTCAGAGATAGTCTTCTCTATGCCACGGTTCTAATGTGTGGGTATTTGAGTTACTGACACCTTCCTGTCAGCTAGAAACAGTCTGGCCATTTTCCTCAGACCTCCGTCATCAACAAGGCATTTTCATTGGATTTTGTTTTTGTTTTTCACACCATTCTCCGTAAACTCTAGGAATTGTTACGCGTGAAAATCTCAGGAGATCAGCAGTTTCTGAGATACTCAAGCCACCCGCCTGGCACCAACAATCATTAAATGGTCTAAGTCATTTAGATCACATTTCTCCCCCATTCTGACGTTTGGTCTGAGCGACTGAACCTCTTGTCCACGTCTGCATGTTTTTATGCATTGAGTTGCTGCCACATGATTGGCTGATTTGATATTTGCATTAATGAGCAGGTGTAAGGTAAAGGTAAAGGCATCCATTAGTCTTGCGAGGCCACGCCTGGCAAGTCTTCACTCTCCAAGGGGCAGGCCTGGGCAAGGTTGTATGGAAGACCAGCAGTTGCCCATGCTGTAAGTCTCCCCTCTCCACGACACCAATGTTGTCCAAGGGAAGGGCATTAGGACCCGTACAGCTTGGCACCAGTGTCGTTGCAGAGCAATGTGTGATTAAGTGCCTTGCTCAAGGACACAACACATGTTACCTTGGCTGGGGCTCGAACTCATGACCTTCAGGTCGCTAGTCCAATGCCCTAACCACTTGGCCACGTGCCCACACCTAGCAGGTCTACAGGTGTACCTAATAAAGTGGACACTGGGTGTATCCCCATGCATTCCTCTGCAGTGTGTTTACAACATCCTGTCAGCTGCTTGATGTGCAGTTATCGATTCTTCTGTTTCTTGTGACCACTCAACATTGTATTGACAAATCCTCTTCAGAAAGAGAAGTACATAACTTTGGATCTGCAACAAACGCTAATATGGGGCGCCACGATGGCATAGCAGTCAGTGGGACGCTATTGCAGCTCTGGGCGTCAGGGTTTGGAGTTCAATCCTAGCATCCACTGTAAGGAGTCTGTCTGTCCTCCCTGTGGAATGCATGGGTTTTCTCCAGGTGTTCCGGTTTCCACCCTCAATCCAATAACAAACCACATAGCTTAATTGGTCAATGAAAATTGGCTCATGATTAGGTTAGGGATAAATCAAGATTGTCCGGGGTTGTTGGGTGACATGGCTCGAAGGGTTGGAAGGGCCTATTCCACACTGTATCTCTAACTAAATAAGTAAAATACTTGTCTTCTAACAGTCCAACCAATATTAACTCCTCAGTGGTGGGACAATGATAAGCAACAGGTAGAGCATGTCTTAGCACGATGCTGGTGGCTGGTCTGCTGGAGGTGACACAGCTACGCTGCACTTCTTTACCAGCCTCTCACAAGAGGTGAAGCAAAAGGCACGTTACGGAGTCATAATGATACAACACAGGCACAAGCCATTCAGCCCAATGCACTCATGCCATCCCACCTCATCCTATCCCTCCAACAATCGTTTTGACCCCCTACCATCACGCAAGAGACAACATACCATTAGGACAAACTGTCAGGATGGGAAATAGCTTCTTCCCCCAGGCCGAGAAACTACTGAACTCCCTGCCGCCACCCAGGTCTCATCAGATATGAAGTGCCAGTAGCATTATACTGTTTACTCTTTAACTTGTGTTATAAATGCATCTTATTATTTGTTAACGCAAACACGAGGAAATCTGCAGATGCTAGAAATTCAAGCAACACACATCAACGTTGCTGGTGAAAGCAGCAGGCCAGGCAGCATCTTATTATTTGTTAACTTATTTGTGGTAATGTTACTTTATGTGGTGTGTATGTGAGTTATATGTATTGTGCACCTTAGTCCGAAGGAACATTGTTTTGTTTAAAGGTATACGTGTGTACAGTTGAATGACAATAAATTTGGACTTGAAGTGGAATATTAATCCCCTCATCCAGCACCTTGGCCCAAGCCCTGTACACCCAGATAGTTCAAGTGTTCATGTCTACACTTCTCATCTGCTGTCAGTGAATCTGCTTCCACCACTCTCTCCGGCAGTGTGTCTCAGGTGCTCACTGCTCTCTGGGTGAACAAGGTCCTTCTCAGATGCCCTCTAAAGTCCCTGCAGCTTACTCTGAGTCCATGTCCACTAGGTTTATTGAGCTGAGGAATAATTTCTTGAGTCAGCCCTATCATAGTCATAGTCATAGTCATACTTTATTGATCCCAGGGGAAATTGGTTTTCGTTACAGTTGCTCCATAAATAATAAATAGTAATAAAACCATAAATAGTTAAACAGTAATATGTAAATTATGCCAGGAAATAAGTCCAGGACCAGCCTATCGGTTCAGGGTGTCTGACCCTCCAAGGGAGGAGTTGTAAAGTTTGATGGCCACAGGCAGGAATGACTTCCTATGACGCACTGTGCTGCATCTCGGTGGAATGAGTCTCTGGCTGAACGTACTCCTGTGCCCACCCAGTACATTATGTAGTGGATGGGAGACATTGTCCAAGATGGCATGCAACTTGGACAGCATCCTCTTTTCAGACACCACCGTGAGAGAGTCCAGTTCCATCCCCACAACATCACTGGCCTTACGAATGAGTTTGTTGATTCTGTTGGTGTCTGCTACCCTCAGCCTGCTGCCCTAGCACACAACAGCAAACGTGATCGCACTGGCCACCATAGACCCGTAGAACATCCTCAGCATCTCATCTATACATCTCATAATTTTATGCACCTCAGTCATGACCCCGTTAGCCTCCACTGCTCTGGAACAAACAGAGCCAGCCGCTTCAGTCTCTCCTCATAACAGAACTGCTCCATCCCAGGCAACATCCAGGTGAATCTCCTCTGTTCCCTCCCCAGTGCTATCACACCTTCTCTGCAGTGTGGTGACCAGAACTGGACGTAGTACTCCAACTGAGGGCTGGGCCAATGTTTATAAAGTTGGAGTCTCCTCTCCCTGCTGCTGCATTCATTTGCCTACTGATGCGGGCCAGCACCCCACATAGCTTCTCAACCACATTATCCACCTGCATTGCCACCTACAGGACTCTTTCCACTTGTACCTCTCTGGACTGGTTCCTCTGAACTTCCTAACACCTTGTCATTCATGACGTACTGTACATTGGAATTTAACTGGTATTCTAGATTAAACTCCATCTAAAAATAAAGATTAAAGATAAAGCTTATCTTTCTTTGTCACATGTACATCAAAACATACCATGAAATGCATCATTTGCGTCAATGACCAACACAGTCCAAGGATGTTCTTGGAGCAAACTGCAAGTGTTGCTATATTTCCATAGCATGCCCACAACTCACTAACTCTAACTCATACATCTTTGGAATTTAATCATTTACTTATTTAGTGATAGGCCCTTCTGGCCTTTTGAGTCATGCAACCCCATGACTCCAATTAATCCTAACCTGATCATGGGACAATTTACAATGACCTGTTTACCCATCTGGCTCGTCCTCAGGCTGTGGGAGCAAACTGGGTCACGCAGGAAAACCCACACATTCCACAGTAAGTATGGAAGTTCCTTACAGGGTGGCAGCAGAATTGAATTCCAAGCTCTGGAACATCCCAAAATGCAGGTGGAAGTGGCAAAGACAAAGAGCTGAAGAAGAAGGAATCTGAAAGGAGAGGAGAGCGGACTGTGGGAGAAAGGAAAGGAGGGGCACCAGGAGAGGTACTTATGCCATCAGATTGGAAGCTTTCTAGATGGAACATGAGGTGTTGCTCCTCTGGCCTGAGAGTGGTCCCATTATAGCACAAGAGGAGGCCTTAGACCAACATGTCAGAACAGAAATGATAGGAACGAGGATAAGAATTTGCCACCAGGAAATTCCACTCCTGGCAGATGGAGTGAATACGCTTTACAAAGTGGTCCCCCAATTTACACTGGGTCTTACCGATGTAGAGGAGGCTACATCAGGAGCTTCCAGTTACATTAGGTAACCCTGATAGGTGAGGGAAGAGATGAATGGGCAGGTGAAGCATTTAGACCATAAGACATAGGAGCAGAATTAGGCCATTTGGCCCATCGAGTCTGCTCCGCCATTCAATTATGGCTGATTCTTTTTTCTATCTCCTCCTCAACCCCAGTTCCCAGCCTTTTCCCCGTAACCTTTGATGCCATGTCCAATCAAGGACCTATCAATGTCTGCCTTAAATACACCCAACAACCTGGCATCCACAGGTGCATGTGGCAACAAATTCCACAAATTCACCACCCTTTGGCTTAAGAAATTTCTCGGCATCTCTGTCTTGAAAGGGCGCCCCTCTATCCTGAGGCTGTGCCCTCTTGCACTAGACTCTCCCACCATGGGAAACAACCTTTCCATAGCTACTCTGTCTAGGCCTTTCAATATTGGAAAAATAAGATCCCCCCCCCCCCCACCATCCTTCTGAGTTCCAGTGAGTACAGACCCATTTCTGTCACTTGCAAGGATATGGCTCCTATGGTAATGGCGTCTCAAAGTGTTCCAGGCTCTCTGTTCTATACGACAACCTCCACATACATCCTGCTCACAGAAATCATCTGGAACTGTCTAGCGTCGAAACTAGAACTCACAGCCCAAACTTTTCCTATCGTCATTCATTGTGCAGGCTCATGCCAAAAAACAGAACAATTAACTCCATGGCTAAGTGCCAGTCAGTGCAGGAAGGTGCAAAATTGTATGTGGCAAGCCATCAAAACTGCCAACATTTTTGGAAGATAATTAAGAGAGTTTGGCCAAAAGCAGGCCCTTCAGCTCCTATAGTCTATTTAAACTGCCTGCTCCCATAGACCTACACCTGGACCATTACCCTCCATACCCCTACTATCCCGTGCCTTTCCAAACTTCTCTTAAATGTTGAAATCAAGCTTGCATGCACCACTTGCAGTGACAGCTTGTTCCACACTCTTATGACCCTTTGAGTGAAGAAGTTCTCCTCATGCTTCCCTTAAATTCTTCAACCTCCACCTATAATCCATGACCCCTAGTTGTAGTGTCACCCAACCTCAGTGGAAAAAGCCTGCTTGCATTTACCCTATCTATACCCATCATAATTTTGTATATCTCTATCAAATCTCCCCTCAGTCTTCTATGTTCCAAGGAATAATGTTGTAAACTATTCAATCTTTCCTTATAACTCAGGTCCTCCAGTCCTGGTAACATCCTTGTAAATTTTCTCTGTACTCTTTCAACCTTAGGTGACTGAAACTGCACATAATACTCCAAATGAGGCTTCAGCAATGTTTTATATAACTTCAACATAACATCCCATCTCCTGTACTCAAAACTTTGATCTGTGAAGGCCAACGTGCCAAAACCTTTCTTTATCGACCTGTGCCTCCACTTTCAATGAATTATGGACCTGTATTCCCGTGTTTATAATTTCTTGAGAATTTCATAAATAATATTTATATTAAGTTTAAACAAATGTAAAATGCTTTCTTCATTACCCATGAATGTGTCGCCATCCACAGCTCCAATCTGCTGATTAAATTTGCTGACGATACCACATTGATTGGCCTTATCTCAAATAATAACGAGGCGGCCTACAGAGAAGTCATCAACCTGACACAGTGGTGTCAAGAAAACAACCTCTCCCTTAATGTCACAAAAACAAAGGAGCTGGTTGTGGACGACAGGAGGAATGGAAACAGGCTAACCCTTATTGACATCAATGGATCTGGGGTTGAGAGGGTGAACAGTATCACCAAGGATCTCATGTGGTCTGTACATACCAGCTGTGTGGTGAAAAAAGCACAACAGCGCCTTTTTTTAATCTCAGACGGCTGAAGAAATTTGATATGGGCCCCCAAATCCTAAGGGCTTTCTACAGGGGCATAATTGAAAGCATCCTGACTGACTGCTTCACTGCCTGGTATGGGAACTGTACTTCCCTCAATCAAGGACTTTGCAGAGAATGGTGTAGACAGCCCAGTGCATCTGTAGATGTGAATTTCTTACTATCTAGGACATTTACAGAGACAGGTGCGAAAAAAAGGGCCAGAAGGGTTATTGGTTACCCGAGTCACCCCAACCATAATCTATTCCAGCTGCTACCATCCGGGAAATGGTACCGCAACATAAAAACAAGGACCAACAGGCTCCGGGACAGCTCCTTCCACCTGGCCATCAGACTGATTAATTCACGCTGATACAACTATATTGACTGTCCTGTTGTACATGCTATTTATTGCAAATTACTATAAATTGCACATTACACATTTTGACGAGAGGTAACGTAAAGATTTTTACTCCTCATGCACGTGAAGGATGTAAGAAATAAAGTCAATTCAATTCAATTCAATTTGAATTCTTCTGAATGTCAATCATATCCCAAAGCCCTCCAAAAGCTTGACAGCTGACAAAGCTGAGGTATGAGTTTACTATCTGTGAAGTGTTTGCTCTGCTATTTCCTGGGCCATCCATGTGACTCAGCTGTATTGTGAAAAGCACTACCCTCAGTGATCGGCTTCTGTCGAAACACTAATCCTTCATGATCAGACTCAGTTAAGCACCAAGCAACAGAGAATCTGAATGACAACCTTGGGCAGACAGACTCTGTCAGCAAAGTCTAGAACAATGAATTCAAAGTTCAAAAAAGTTTAAAATACACACATTATCAAAGTGTATATGCAGTATACAACCCTGAGATTCATCTTCCCCACAGACAGTCGTGAAACAAAGAAAAGCGTGGAACCTGTTCAAAGAAAAACAACATCAAACCATCACCAAAACAAACCCATCAGCAAAAAACAAAGAATATAAAACACAAATTGAAAGAGTACAACCTCCTGGGCTTCCTTAGCAATACACAGGAACTCTGCACGTCAGGCAGTATCTATGGAGGGTAATTAACAATTGATGTTCCTCCAGCATTTGCAGAATCCCTTGGGTTTATAATTCGGACTTTATTATTCTGTTAACAGAGGTTAAAACCCATTATGGGTCCTGAGTCCTCAGGGAGCAAGAAAACCTAAATATTTTAATGGCAGAAAATTCTCCAATTATCTTTAATGAGGCCAAAGTAAGAATTTAATTATATTGCTAAAATTATTTTCAGACTCCTGCTCCAATTATTTTGTGCAAATTACCCTGAATTTTATATTTAGATTCATAGAGTCATAGAACACAACAGCGCAGAAACAGGCCCTTCAGCCCATCTAGTCTGTACCAAACTATTAATCTGTTTAGTTCCATTGACCTGCACCGGAACCATAGCCCTCCACATTCCTCCCATCCAAGTACATTTCCAAATTTCCCTTGGACATTGAAATCAAACCTACACTCACTGCTTGCACTGGTTCCACACTCTCACTCTGAATTTCCTTCTCATGTTTCCCTTCAACATTTCACCTTTCACCCTTAACCCATGACTACTAGTTGTAGTTTCACCCAACTTCAATGGAAAAAGCCTGTTTGCCTTTACCCTATCTGTACCCCTCATAATTTTGTATATTTCAATTAAATCTCCCCTCATTCTTCTAAGTTCTAGTGAATAAAGTACTAACCTATTCAAACTTTCCTTATAACTCAGATCCTCAAATCCCAGCAACATCCTTGTAAATTTTCTCTGCACTCTTTCAATTTTGTTTCCTGTAGGTAGGTGACCAAAACTGCACACAATACAAATTAGGCCTCTCACCAACATCTTATACAATTTCAATATAACATCCCAGTGCTGGCGGGTGGCCAAGTGGTTAATGCATCGGTCTAGTGATCTGAAGGTCGCTAGTTCGAGCCTCAGCTGAGGCAGCGTGTTGTGTCCTTGAGCAAGGCACTTAACCACACATTGCTCTGCAACGACACCGGTGCCAAGCTGTATCAGCCCTAGTGCCCTAGTGCCCTAGTGGCGTGGAGAGGGGAGACTTGCAGCATGGACAACTGCCAGTCTTCCATACAACCTTGCCCAGGCCCGTGCCCTGGAAACCTTCTAAGTTGCAAATCCATGGTCTCACAAGACTAACGGATGCCTATTTTCCATAACATCCCAACTCCTGTACTCAATTGTATAAGGGCTAAGAGAGTTGTAAAAGAACGCCTGAAGGCTTTGTGTGTCAATGCAAGGAGCATTTGTAATAAGGTGGATGAATTGAAAGTGCAGATTGTTATTAATGATTATGATATAGTTGGAATCACAGAGACATGGCTCCAGGGTGACCAAGGATGGGAGGTCAACGTTCAGGGATATTCAATATTCAGGAGGGATAGACATGAAGGAAGGGGAGGTGGGGTGGTGTTGCTGGTTAAAGAAGAGATTAACACAATAGAAAGGAAGGACATAAGCCGGGAAGATGTGGAATCGATATGGGTAGAGCTGCGTAACACTAAGGGGCAGAAGACGCTGGTGGGAGTTGTGTACAGGCCACCTAACAGTAGTAGTGAGGTCGGAGATGGTATTAAACAGGAAATTAGAAATGTGTGCAATAAAGGAACAGCAGTTATAATGGGTGACTTCAATCTACATGTAGATTGGGTGAACCAAATTGGTAAAGGTGCTGAGGAAGAGGATTTCTTGGAATGTATGCGGGATGGTTTTTTGAACCAACATGTCGAGGAACCAACTAGAGAGCAGGCTATTCTGGACTGGGTTTTGAGCAATGAGGAAGGGTTAATTAGCAATCTCGTCGTGAGAGGCCCCTTGGGTAAGAGTGACCATAATATGGTGGAATTCTTCATTAAGATGGAGAGTGACAGAAACAAAGTTCGGAAACAAAGGTTCTGAACTTAAAGAAGGGTAACTTTGAAGGTATGAGACGTGAATTAGCTAAGATAGACTGGCAAATGACACTTAAAGGATTGACGGTGGATATGCGATGGCAAGCATTTAAGGATTGCATGGTTGAACTACAACAATTGTTCATCCCAGTTTGGCAAAAGAATAAATCAAGGAAAGTAGTGCACCCGTGGCTGACAAGAAAAATTAGGGATAGTATCAATTCCAAAGAAGAAGCATACAAATTAGCCAGAGAAAGTGGCTCACCTGAGGACTGGGAGAAATTCAGAGTTCAGCAGAGGAGGACAAAGGGCTTAATTAGGAAGGAGGAAAAAGATTATGAGAGAAAACTGGCAAGGAACATAAAAACTGACTGTAAAAGCTTTTATAGATATGTAAAAAGGAAAAGACTGGTAAAGACAAATGTAGGTCCCCTACAGACAGAAACAGGTGAATTGATTATAGGGAGCAAGGACATGGCAGACCAATTGAATAATTACTTTGGTTCTGTCTTCACTAAGGAGGACATAAATAATCTTCCAGAAATAGTAGGGGACAGAGGGTCCAGTGAGATGGAGGAACTGAGCGAAATACATGTTAGTAGGGAAGTGGTGTTAGGTAAATTGAAGGGATTGAAGGCAGATAAATCCCCAGGGCCAGATGGTCTGCATCCTAGAGTGCTTAAGGAAGCAGCCCAAGAAATAGTGGATGCATTAGTGATAATTCTTCAAAACTCGTTAGATTCTGGACTAGTTCCTGAGGATTGGAGGGTGGCTAATGTAACCCCACTTTTTAAAAAAGGAGGGAGAGAGAAACCGGGGAATTATAGACCGGTTAGCCTAACGTCGGTGGTGGGGAAACTGCTGGAGTCAGTTATCAAAGATGTGATAACAGCACATTTGGAAAGCGGTGAAATCATCGGACAAAGTCAGCATGGATTTGTGAAAGGAAACTCATGTCTGACGAATCTCATAGAATTTTTTGAGGATGTAACTAGTAGAGTGGATAGGGGAGAACCAGTGGATGTGGTATATTTGGATTTTCAAAAGGCTTTTGACAAGGTCCCACACAGGAGATTAGTGTGCAAACTTAAAGCACACGGTATTGGGGGTAAGGTATTGATGTGGATGGAGAATTGGTTAGCAGACAGGAAGCAAAGAGTGGGAATAAACGGGACCTTTTCAGAATGGCAGGCGGTGACTAGTGGGGTACCGCAAGGCTCAGTGTTGGGACCCCAGTTGTTTACAATATACATTAATGACTTGGATGAGGGAATTAAATGCAGCATCTCTAAGTTTGCGGATGACACGAAGCTGGGTGGCAGTGTTAGCTGTGAGGAGGATGCTAAGAGGATGCAGAGTGACTTGGATAGGTTGGGTGAGTGGGCAAATTCATGGCAGATGCAATTTAATGTGGATAAATGTGAAGTTATCCACTTTGGTGGCAAAAATAGGAAAACAGGTTATTATCTGAATGGTGGCCGATTAGGAAAAGGGGAGGTGCAACAAGACCTGGGTGTCATTATAGACCAGTCATTGAAAGTGGGCATGCAGGTACAGCAGGCGGTGAAAAAGGCGAATGGTATGCTGGCATTTATAGTGAGAGGATTCGAGTACAGGAGCAGGGAGGTACTACTGCAGTTGTACAAGGCCTTGGTGAGACCACACCTGGAGTATTGTGTGCAGTTTTGGTCCCCTAATCTGAGGAAAGACATCCTTGCCATAGAGGGAGTACAAAGAAGGTTCACCAGATTGATTCCTGGGATGGCAGGACTTTCATATGATGAAAGACTGGATGAATTAGGCTTGTACTCATTGGAATTTAGAAGATTGAGGGGGGATCTGATTGAAACGTATAAAATCCTAAAGGGATTGGACGGGCTAGATGCAGGAAGATTGTTCCCAATGTTGGGGAAGTCCAGAACAAGGGGTCACAGTTTGAGGATAAAGGGGAAGCCTTTTAGGACCAAGATTAGGAAAAACTTCTTCACACAGAGAGTGGTGAATCTGTGGAATTCTCTGCCACAGGAAACAGTTGAGGCCAGTTCATTGACTATATTTAAGAGGGAGTTAGATATGGCCCTTGTGGCTACGGGGATCAGGGGGTATGGAGGGAAGGCTGGGGTGGGGTTTTGAGTTGGATGATCAGCCATGATCATAATAAATGGCAGTGCAGGCTCGAAGGGCCGAATGGCCTACTCCTGCACCTATTTTTCTATGTTTCTATGTTTCTATATTTCTATGTTTCAATATATTGATTTATGAAGGACAATGTACCAAAAGTTTTCTTTACAACCTTAACTATTTGTGATGCTGCTTTCAGGGAATTATGATCTGTATTCCCAGATCCCTCCGTTCTATTACACTCCTCAGTGCCCTACTGCTCACCTTGCAAGAACTCCCAAAGTTGGTACTCCCAAAAGACAACACTTCACATTTGTCTATTAAATTCAATCTGCTATTTTTTAGCCTATTTTTCCAGCTGGTCCAGGTCTGGCTACAAGCTATGATAGTCTTCCTTGCTGTCCACTGCAACCCCAATCTTGGAGTCATCTGCATATCTGCTGATCCATTTTACCACATTATCATCCAGATTGCTGATATAGATGACATACAACAATGGACCCAGCACTGATCTCTGTGGCATACCACTAGTCACAGGCCTCCAGTCAGAGAAGCAACCCTCTACTACCACTCTCTGGCTTCTGCCACAAAGCCTATGTCAAATCTCATTTACTATTTCATTCTGAGTGCCAAGCATCTGAACCTTCCTGATCAACTTCGTATGCTGATCTTGTGAATGGCCTTGCTGAAGTCCCTGTAGATATATCCACTGCCTTGCCTTCATAAATGTTCCAGGCAACTTCCTCAAAAAACTCTATAAGATTAGTTAGATACGATTTACTACACACAAAGCCATGTTGACTGTTCTGAATCAACCCCTGTCAATCCAAATACTCATATATCCAGTCTCACAGAATACCTTTGAATAACTTTCCCACTACTGATGTCAGGCTCACTGGCCTATAATTTCCTGATTTATTTTTAGACCTTTTCTTAAACAACAGAACAATATTAACTATCCTCTAGTCCTCCAGCACCTCACCTGTGGCTAAGGATGTTCTAAGTATTTCTGCTGGGGCCCCAACAATCTCTGCATTAGCCTCCCACAGGACCCAGAGAACACATTGTCAAGTTTGGGAATATATTCACCCTAATTTGCCTCAAGACAGCAAACACCTCCTCCTCTGTAATCTGCATAGGGTCCATGACTTTGCTGATATATTCCCTCACATCTATAGTCTCTGTGTCCATCTCCCAAGTAAATGCAGATGCAAAGATCCATTCAAGGTCTCTCCCATCTCTTTCGACTCCAGATTACCATTCTGATCATCCAGAGGACCAATTTTGTCCCTTGCTATTCTTTTGCTCTTAATATATCTGTAGAAGCCCTCAGGATTCCCACTCACCTTGTCTGCAAGAGCAACCTCATGCCTTCTTTTAGCCCTCCAGATTTCTTTCTTCAGTGTTGTCTTCCTCAAGTACCTCATTTTTTTTTCCTGCCTACCTGTACCGGCTATGAACCTCCTTCTTTTTCTTAAACAGGGTCTCAATATCTATCAATAACCAAGATTCCCTAAACCTGTTATCTTTGTCTTTTATTCTGACAGGAACATAGAACCTTTGTACTCTCAAAATTTCACTGTTGAAGGCATCCCACTTACCAAGTACACCTTTGTCAGAAAACAACCAGTCCCAATCCATACTTGCCAGATCCTTTCTGATACCATCAGAATTGCCCTTTCTCCAATTTAGAATCTCAACCAAGGACCTATAATTACCTTGAAACCAATAGCATTATGATCACTAGATTCAAGGTGTCCCCCTGTACAAACTTCTGTCACCTTCCCACTAGGGTAGCAGTCCCCTTCCAGTTCAGGTGCAAAGCATCTATTCTGTAAGGTTCTCTCCTTCCCTGGAAGAGAACCCAATGATACAAAAATCTGACACCCTCCCTCCTACACCAACTCCTTAGCCACATGTTAACCTGTATGATCTTCTTATTTCTGGCTCACTAGCATGTGGCACAGGTAGCAATCCTGACAACACAACACTGGAGGTCCAGTTCTTTAACATAGCACCTAACTCCCTGAACTCACTTTGCAGGACCTCATCACCCATCCTGCCCATGTCATTGGCACCAACATGGACCACAACATCCCATAAGACCATAAGACCATAAGACAAAGGAGCAGAAGTCGGCCATTCGGCCCATCAAGTCTGCTCCGCAATTTTATCATGAGCTGATCCATTCTCCCATTTAGTCCCACTTCCCCGCCTTCTCACCATAACCTTTGATGCCCTGGCTACTCAGATACATATCAATCTCTGCCTTAAATACGCCCAATGACTTGGCCTCCACTGCTGCCCGTGGCAACAAATTCCATAGATTCACTTCCCTCTGACTAAAACAATTTCTTTGCATCTCTGTTCTGAATGGGCGCCCTTCAATCCTTTAAATCATGCCTTCCCGTACTAGACTCCCCCGCCATGGGAAACAACTTTGCCACATCCACTCTGTCCATGCCTTTCAGCATTCGAAATATTTCTATGAGGTCTCCCCTCATTCTTCTAGACTCTAAGGAATACAGTCCAAGAGCGGACAAACGTTCCTCATATGTTAACCCTCTCATTACCAGAATCATTCTAGTGAATCTTCTCTGTACCCTCTCCAACGTCAGCACATCCTTTCTTAACTAAGGAGACCAAAACTGCCCACAGTACTCCAAGTGCTTCCTCATGGAAGCTGTGGCATGCATATAGTGCCAAATGCCCTGTTCACTTCTTTCAAACTTCCTCTCCCTTAGTGCAATCTGGTGTCTCCTCGAGACTGTGGCACGCAAAATGTGCCAACTGCACCCCTTCGCTTCTTTTAAACTTCTGACACAATATTTGTGCAAATTAATTTCTAATTTGCAGGAATACAGATGACATGTTGCAGTCATTTACATCTGGTTACCCATTACTTCAGTAGATTTGTTGCTTACAAAACCCTCGGGAGTGCCTTTGGGATAACGGCCACTTCCTATCTGACTGACTGAAGGGGGAAATCCTCACAAATGGGATCACTACAGGTGAAGGCAGTTTGTATACTGCCTACCCAATTGCTTGGGTAATATTCAGAGAGATTGGAAAAAGGGGCCTGGTTCCCTCTTACTGCAAGGTCTCCACTGACTTTCTCTCTGCATCCAGAGACACTGCTTGACCAGTTGAGTTCCTCCAGGCACAAGAGATTCTGCAGATGCTGGAAATCCAGAGCAACACACACAAAATGCTGGAGGAACACAGCAGGTCAGGCAGCATCTGTGGAGAGAAATAAACAGTTGACTTTTTGGTTGCAAGACCTTTGGATTAGGCCTGAAATGGAGATTGTTGTTCCATCAGATTAAATTCATTGCTTCAGATTACAGCATCTCCCATCTCTCTTGTGTTTCTGTCCTGCTTAATTTGCCAGCTTGTTCTGTTTCAGGGAGCAAGGATTAATGTTATTCGCCATGGACATTTACGTGTAGTAGCAATATAGTGTGTTGTTCAGGGTGGAACATACAACAAAAAACAACAACTATAAAGGATAAATAATTACATAAAAAATAAAGGTCGAGTTTAATGTTTGGATATGGAATATAATGTGCATCAATGCATAAATAACACCATGCATTTACAATGCATTATAAAATGTAGCTTAAAGTGCCTACAGTGCACTGCAGTAACAGAGGTAATAGATGGGGGAGGGGTGGGCTGACTATGATGGTTGGACAGATTGACAGACTGTGAGAACAAACTATTAAGATAGTGTGAAGTTTATTTTTCCTTTAATAGCCCTATAGTGCTTTCCAGAAGGGAGCTATTGGAAGGTGAGTAGTGTCTGCAATGATTTTTCCTGCCCAGTTCTTTGTCCCGGACACATACAAGTCCTGTAGTCATGGTAGGCTACAGCCAATGACCTTTTCTGCTGACCTGACAGTTCACTGCGGTTTTCAACCAGACTGTAACGGCAAATTTGAGGATGCTCTCTATGATGGCACTGTTGAATTGCACCAGAATGTTCTTGGGAAGGTGGAATTTTAGCGACGGCATTTATAAATTTTAGCTCTTTATAAATTTTAGATCAGGCGTGCCTATCCCTCACTAAGGTCTGTGTGTGTTTTCTACGCAGGTACATGGGAGAATGAGAGATTGTGCCAGTAACATCATGCTTTCCACCATGTCATCATGTTGCCAGCAGTTTCTGGGTCTCACCCTGATGGTTCTGGTCACACGTTCGACAGTCAGCTGTCCGGCGCGGTGTGAGTGCGCCCCTCAGATCAAGTCAGTGGTCTGCCACAGGAAGCGACTGACTGCCATTCCAGAAGGTATTCCCATTGAAACCAAAGTCCTGGACCTAAGCAAAAACAGGCTTCGATGTATCAGCTCTGGCGACCTGTCGACATTCCCTCTTTTGGAAGAGGTTGACCTGAGTGAGAACATCATCACCAATATAGAACCCGGTGCCTTCAGCAACCTGTTCAACCTGCGCTCCTTGCAACTACGCGGGAACCAGCTCAAGCTGATCCCCACCGGTGTCTTCTCACGCCTCACCAACCTCACCCGCCTGGACCTCAGTGAGAACAAGATTGTCATCTTGCTGGACCACATGTTCCAGGACTTGCGGAACCTGAAGCAGTTGGAGGTGGGTGACAATGACTTGGTTTACATCTCCCAGCGGGCCTTCAGTGGCCTGCTTGGCCTGGAACAGCTCACCATTGAGAAGTGTAACCTGACCTCCATCTCTGCTGAATCCCTCTCCTATCTGGAGAACCTGGGCACCCTCCGGCTGCGTTACCTCAGCATCAGCTTCCTGGAGGAGCAGAACTTCAGGAAGCTCTACAACCTGAAGGAATTGGAGATTGATTCCTGGCCTCTTCTGGAGACCATCACTCCCACCACCCTGTATGGTCTGAACCTCACCTATCTCTCCATCACCAGCACCAACCTCTCCTCAGTTCCCTCCGGAGCCTTCAGAAACCTGGTCTATCTCAAGCTGTTGAACTTGTCCTACAACCCCATCACCACCATAGAATCCGGATCCTTCCGTGACTTAATCCGGCTTCAGCACTTGTACTTGGTAAGTACAATGCTCACCACCATCCAGCCACATGCATTTCTGGGGCTGAAGCAGCTCCAAGTGCTGAACGTTTCCAACAATTTCTTGGCGACGCTGGAAGAGAGCGCTTTGCACTCGGTGGCCAACTTGGCTGTGCTACGTCTTGACAACAACCCCCTCTCCTGCGACTGCCGCCTCCTGTGGCTTCTGCAGAAGAGAAAAACACTGAGTTTCGACCATAAGCAGCCAGTGTGTGCCTCCCCAGCGGACATTCAAGGTAGCCGGCTGAATGACTTTGAGGACTCTGCCCTTCACGACTACTTTACTTGCCAAAAGCCCAAAATACGGGACCGAACACCGCAGCGGGTGACAGCAGGTGAGGGACAGACGGTCTACTTCACCTGCCGGGCAGACGGGGAGCCGGCGCCGGTGATAATGTGGGTGTCTCCCCAGCGGAGGATGATCACTAGCAAGAGCAACGGCCGAGCTACCATTCTGCCGGGAGGAACCCTGGAGATCCGCTTCGTCCAGGTGCACGACAGTGGCACCCATATCTGCATCGCCAGCAATGCCGGCGGAAACGACACGTCCTTCGCCGTGCTAACGGTGAAGAGCCAGAGATCAGACGGATCCCTGTACGCCAACAGGACCTCGTCCCTCTCAGAGTTCAACGAGACTGCCCTCAATGATACGCAGGTGCTCCTGAAGTTTACCCTGGACCTGAAGACCATCCTGGTGTCCACCGCCATGGGTTGTATCACCTTCCTGGGTGTGGTGCTGTTCTGCTTTCTGATCCTGTTTGTGTGGAGCCGAGGGAGAGGGCACCACAAGAACAACTTCTCAGTGGAGTACTCCTTTCGCAAGGTGGACGGGCCAACCGTGAGTGGTGGACAAGGAGGTGCCAGAAAGTTCAATATGAAGATGATATAAGTCATTGCTGGGACCCCTCTGGTTATAAGTTTACCTGTGGTCAATAAGATGGTTGATCATCTGATTCATGCAGACGTTTGCTTATAATGTTCAAATAATAAGCATAATCTACAGTAAGTTGTGTGGGTTACTCTGGCTCAGAGAGCTGGAAATGCATGCTGTAAATAGTCACTCAGTGCCGGAACGGATTTGGGCTGTCACAATCATTGGCACCAACTTGATTTGAAAAAAAAATAGTTATTTTTGTCACATCTGGGTAGAAATGGATTTGTGACTGAATTTGAATGTACTAAAAGGGGGACGATGCAGAACTGCTCCCGATACTCCAGGTTGTACATGAAGGTGATGATGTTCTGTGGGGCACAGCGCCTTTGAGCGATTGCTTTGAGGCACAAGGTGTTAGGAAGTGTAGAGGAATCTTGACCCCAACGCAGAGCAGTGGAGGCGATTTAGCAGTAAGGGGTCACTTTGATAATAAACTGCAAAATATCAAGCCATGAGCAGCCACTAAACAAGAGGGAATGAATACTTAAGGCAGCAAGGACATTGAAGGCTAGGGTCAACTGGTTGAGGCTGGCTGGTTTGTGGAAGTGAACAAGGACTGTGGATGAGAGCTGGGTTTAAATAGGCTGCAGGTGATGAGTTGGAAACGAGTGGCAGGTGACTCGTGTTAGCTGGCTGGAGACTGGGAGGTACCTGCTGGTGCAGGCCTGACACAAGGAGGCTGTTGGGGCCTGTCTGCCGCAGTCAGACATGGCCCAAGCGTGGAGAGCGGTGAAGGGCTCTTCATTCGCACAGACACCAGGCCAAGTGCTCAAGCCAGACAGATGGCCAGAAAAGCTGGCTGCTCCAACCAAATGTTGGCCAATGCTGGTCAGCATGGCGAGGCAAGTTTTCAGTATGGGCCCCCCCTCAAGCCCAGTTTCAATGGCATCCATTGTCCATGCATCCCATCCAGGTACTTTACCTTTCCAACTAATGTCATAAGCCCAGGAAGCATAAAAAGTCCCGTAATGATTCCTCCTCTAGTTATCCATCACCCTGTATTACTTGACTGAATATTCAGATGCTTTGATTATTTGGACAAATAATCCCCATGTGACAAGCAAGCACAGGCCCTAAATACTTCCAACCATGTGTACACGGCCATGAGAATCCATTGTCACTTCCTCTGGGAGATGGAAAGATGTTGGAAGCGTTGCTTGGAGATAAAACTCAGTTAATTCTCCCCTTCGATAATGAAATGCTGCTTCAATGGTTATCTCAATTTGAAGTTCCTTTAACAGGCGATCAAATGGATAACTTGCTCATGTTGTTCCATCGTTACCAGAAACTGTACACTATTCCTTTCTGCATTTTTATTAAATCTGACTGCATTTGGATTTAAATAAGGATCCATTCTGAACTTTCTGAATAGATAAATCTTTGTCAGCTGTCTGAATTAGACCTTTTATTTTAACTTAAGGGACAAGCAAAACATTACCATGGCAATAGGTGCAAAACTGTTTAATTTAACATTTTTATTGTTTTGTAAAAATATCCCAGAAAAGATATTATGCTTTTGCCAGTGGCTTGCAGAGTCTTTTTGATGCTTTCCTCATCCTTTACCCTAGCCACAAATATCTCCCGATCCCCATTCATCGAAAAACTTTCACCTAAAGCAATTGTGTATGTTCCATCAATTCCACATCACTTTACAGACACAACACACAATATTCAAACAGTATTATACTCTAATAAGCAAATAAGTGTTTTAAAAATCTGACTAGCTTGTCATATGGGACACAGTTCACTGCAGCAAAGACTAAATCAAAAATAAGTGCATAAACACAAGATTCTGCAGATGCTGGAAATGTTTGGGGTGGCCGACATGACTTTTCATATTAAACAGCCCGCATTATTGATAATGCTGTAGCTTTGGAGCAGACTTGGGCTAGAAATTGCTCCCACCTAGAAAGGCCTTTGAATTGGAGGGATGGGGTTGGGGGATGTCATTGGAGGGGAGTGAGGGGAATTCAGTGTTGGACTTCAGGCAGGAATTTAAAGAGTTAAGGACGTATTTTAGTTGGAATTTGGAGGACTGATGCAACCAGGTTGGGTTGGGGATAAGAAAGCATTTGAGAAATGATCAGAGAACCAAACTAGGAAACAGCCACCCGGGCGTCAACAGGATTCAGAATCGGAATTATTCACCACACGTACATCAAAACATACAGTGAAGTGTGTAACTTGCATTAACAACCAACCCTGGAATGTATCGACACACATTCCAGGGTCAATATAGCATGCCTACAATGTTCAACAGACTAACACAAGGAACGATCTCACAAAACAGGACAACATGGAAAAACTACTGTCAGAAGGTTAAGGTGTTTGACACTGTCTGCCATGAACTAACCAGACTGATCTCCCTTAGTTAGCTCAGAATCAGGTCAAAGTCTGGATCTGCGTGACTGACCCAGAACAATCATAAGCCACAGGTGACCAAAAGATCTAAAGGAAACCCTCCAGTGGGAAGGTTGGAGTGTTTGACACTGCTGGGAGTAGCCAGGCTGATCTCCCACAGTTAGCTCAGCATCAGGCCCAAGCTGGCAAGTTAAGGCTTGGATCTGTGTGACAGACCTGGAGCAATCACGGATTACAGATAACCAAATGAAGTGAATGTTACTGCCCAGCTATAGAATCCTCTAGGCCATGCACACAGGGCGGCTTGAACATCTGTAAAATAACGTCATCTATCTTTGCCTTCTGTTTACAGATAAGTCAAATCAAATCAAGTTTAATTATCATTCAAACCATACATGAATACAGCTGAAGGAAACAGTGTCTCTCTGGGGCCAAATAGTGAGAGAGAGAGAGAGAGAGAGAGAGAGAGAGAGAGAGAAAGAGAAAGAGAAACACACACAACAGAAGAAAACTCATATCTAGTCCAAGTCCCTGAGTGACGTGCAAATTGATGGTACAGCTCCTGGCCATACAGCCTGTCATTCCACCAGTCAAGTGTTGGAGGGCAAATAAAAATCTTTCAATTAACATACAAAAGAATTTCTTGGCATGGTATTTTCTCCTGTGATGGAGGATAATTGGCTTCCACTCCAGACTGAGGGAAGGGCACACGCTGCCACAGCTGGGACAGATGAACTGCATGGGTGATAGTGTAGCATTGGTGTGCTCCTTTTGCCGTTAACACTGGAGTCAGAACCCATTAACTCGATGTTCTCAGTGCCGCCCTGAAGACTTATGCAACATCTTGGGCCGTCACAAGGAGTCCCGTTGCTCAGCAGAGATGTTACACTTCGAAAACTTCCGTGACTCTTTTCCATTGTCCACCAGGCTCTTGCCATAACGCAGGTCAGAGTAGAGAGTCTACCTCAGAGGTCTGAATTTGGATATATGAAAGATGTGGTCCATTCATGAGAACTGACTGAGTCTAGTTAGAAAGCTCAACAATAGGGATGTTGTCCTGGGAGAGACTACCAACATTGGTCACAGTGTCTATCGGTAGATTTGGAACGGCACTTTAGGAATGCATGACCACCTCTATAAACTGGCCAGTTCCTGTGATGTGCAGTCAGTTAAAGATTACCTAGTCTTAAGACCATAAGACCAAAAGACATAGGAGCAGAATTAGGCCATTTAGTCTATCGAGTCTGCTCCACCATTCAATCATGGCTGATTTATTATCATTTCAACCCCATTCTGCTACCTTCTCCTCATAACCTCTGACACCCTGACCTACCATGAACCTATCAAACTCTGCTTCAAATATTCTATTGATTTGTCCTCCATGGCCGTATATATGTTAACGAATTTCATGACACATGCTAGTGATATAAACCTGATTCTGATTCTGAATTCCACATATTCACCACCACCTTGCTAAAGAAATTCCTCCCCATCTCTTGTCTGACTGGATGTCCCATATTCTGAGGCAGTGCCTTCTGGTACTAGAATGCCCCACTATTGGAAATATCCTCTCTACATCCACTCTATCCAGGCCTTTCAGCATTTTATGTTGCATAAAGGAGGCCACTCTCATCATTGGCCAACATCGGTGTGTTATTGATTTGTAGAGAAGAGAATCAGTCCATTACCCACTGTGCTCATACTGATCCTTTTGCCCAAGTACACTAACTCCATCACGCACATCGGCACCGTATCTCTCCACTGACGTTATGGATTCTCTGATACCCAGTACGAGGCCAGAGTCACCAATCACAACATGAAAAGAAAGGAAACAATTTAAGCTATGAAATTTGAAAAAGAAGAATGAGAGTGAATATATCTTTGATAAAAAGTACAGAAGTATTAAGGTGAACAGACGCATAATGCTTTAAAAAATATATAACTTTCAAAGTAGTTTTCAGATAGTGCTGAAAATAACAATATTGGGATTAATTAAATCATTTATCCTCATCTGTTCTTCAGTATGCGTATCGACTGACTGAATTTCTGGAATATCTAGATAGAATTAACCATTTTTATACACTGTAATATCTGTGGTTCTGCCAAATGTGTGCGGTATGAACGTGTTAGAGTAATGAGGTCTTCACATCATCAATAACGAGCGCTGCTGCAATGTCACCTGTGCTTCCAACTCGAATGGCAATAATCTGTTTTGTTTCAAAACTTGTTCAAACTATATAAATATGTAAAAATGTAACAGGAGAGAAAACTTTTTTGAAAAATAAATAACTCGTCACACAAAATGATTATTATTTTTTCTAAACCATTGGATTCTGTGGTTCTCTCTGTAAACTGGACATGGGTTAATTTCTGGGAACGTCTGATGATTAATTGTGCAATAAAGCATCATCGTGAATTAATTGCACTGTTATGAATAAAATGCAGTGTTTTCAATAGTCTGACATAACTTCGCCTTTAATTTTGATTGAACCAAAGGAAAATGGGTGCCTTAATAATGTGTGACAAACATTGTGGAGACATGTGGAGGCCAAGGTAATGGTCGAACATGACTATACAGGCATGGAATGTTCTATTCTATCGGTACAGAGAGCTCTGGTGGGTAACAATAAACTGCATGATACATGCATACCTTCAGCTGCCAGAATAAATTCCTGTAGCACACAGAAAACTAAGTCAAAATAATTATCAGGGTACACACATCACCATGTACTACTTGGAAATCCATTTTCTTGCAGACACTTATGAGAAAATAAAGAAATACAACAGAGTTTGTGAAAAACTATAAAGACTGACAACCAACCAATGTGCAAGAGATGGCAAATTATAGATGGACAGACGGACAGACAGATAGATATGTAGATGGGGGCCACGAGTCTCTTAACTGTGTGAAAAGTGTTCTATAAGTTGTTATTATTATTATTAGATATAAATAATACTGAGAACATGAGTTGTAGAGCCCTGAAAGTGAGTCTGTAGGTTTTGGGCATGGATTTTACATCTCCTTCTTAGATTGTGTCTTGAGTCAGAGGACGAGTTGTTGCCACTCTGCCTCAGTGACCTGGAGTATCTGATGAGGCCAAAAAATGGCCTGAGGAATTATGGCAAAGGTGGAACAGAAGGTACTCCATGTGGCGGATGGGTGCTAAATTGGGAGGCGGTTAAGGCTTTTGACTATTAAGGCTGAAGTCTTGACCTCTGGACTAATTTCTCATATAAACTGGGGGTGGGTTAACATCATAAATCTCATGATTGATATGGGCAAAGATGGCCAAGAGATTCTCACCAGTTACTGCAGATGTTGCATTTTATCCTCAAGCATTTTGAGGACATTCACAAATCCATTTCTCTGTCCACCTGGAGGTCTCTTCCCACAGTTCACTAATCCTAACTCGTATGACTTTGGAACATCCTGCCACTGTCTGCAATGAGTTTGTATGTTCTCTCCATGACCGTGTGAGTTTATTCAAGGTGCTCCAGTTTCCTTCCACAGTCCAAAGGCGTACCAATTAGTAGGTTAATTGGTCATTGTAAATTGCCCCGTGATTTGACTGGGGTTAAATTGAGGGTTGCTGGGCATCACAGTTCGAAGGGCCAGAAGGGCTGCTCCGTGCTGTATCTCAATAAATAAATCACGTGTCTTTCCCTTGGACCTTTTGCTTAATTTATCTATAGTTGCTATGGCTTCCTCATGCCTACTACGCAACTCTCTAATTTGTTCATTCAAATCAGGTTTAGTTTGCTCACCTTCTGAATGTAACATTGTGAAACTCAAGACCTTAAAGTCTTCACAGCAAGTCTGGAAAAGTGGTTGTCTCCTGCAGAAAAACGATGACTTCTCTGGCACAGTTGCTCTGGATCACTGTCGCAGTTCTACATCTCGGTGTCAGATCGTGATGTCCCAACCTGGCCCCAAGGCTCTACCACAGTCTTCACGCGACACCAGGCTCTCCTCCCGTCCCATGGGAACAGCTGTCCTGTTCTTCACCATTACCATATTATGTATTGTATATTGTACTGCATACAAAAATCAAAAACCCTTCAAACTGGCTTGGAATGATCCCATTCCTGGCAAATTTTGTAGCCTGGGAAAAATATACACCCAGGGCAAAGAATACCTTTTTTTTGGGTCTTTAATTCCTTTATCTGCTTTAGATGTCTTCATGCAGAAAGAAAATATCAAAATAAAAACAACAAAATGATTTTGAAAAAAAACAGTTCCTGCTGTAACATTCTCAACTTGATTTTGATCCACACAGTTGACCATCAACTAGTTAAGTATGCAGTATGAAAATAAATAAAACAAAATATACAAAACCAATACAGTAGTGGCAATCTAAAAATCAATACAAATAACTTTAGAATCCCACCATCTCTGTACCTTATACACAAAATCAAAAATATAAATAAATACACCTCACTTTGGCACACATGCTTAACTTAGACCCTGAAACGAATTCTCCTCTAGCTCATATTACATGAACAGAGATTAACACATTCACATTATTACATTCACATTCAGTCATGAAACTATAAACTAAGACAAAATAAAACCTTTACAAAAACTTTAACAATGTTGCCTTGTAGTTAATCTACTAGAAAGACTAACCTACTAGGCTGATAAGGAACTCGCACGATCATGTTATCCAGAGTCCATACCTTACTCGTGAAAATCTAAAGCATCCACATGTAAAACATGTCAAAATATAGATATTCTAAATTTACAAACAAATATAACCAAATTTTCATGGATATTATCAAATATTACTCACCTTTCCTCATCATACAACCAGCATGCCCAGGAGAAGCAGCTCCCAGCTCTCAAAATTCGGCTTTCTAGAACATTGTAACTTTTGCTTTCTACTCCGTGTTTGCATCTGACATCATTGTTCTCTTTTAAAGCCACAGGCAGCTATTTTAGCATTACCATGGTGAATACATAAGTGCATTTATAACAACAAAAGATAATATTCAGTGGTCATCTGGTTACAACCTCCCCTGCATACAGAAAAGCATTCTCGATTACAGTACTAATTGTAACCTCTTTAACTGCTTCTCTGAAAAGAATGGAAATTAGACTCGCCAGTATCTGTGACACTGCTGCAGGACGTATGGAGGCCACATCTGGGACTGACCTTGGTTCGTGATGTGGGTTAGAGTGCGGTCCAGCATTTACTCATTTACTCCTGCAGGGTGCTGCAACAGGGGGACTACCAACATCTGACCCTGCATCAGCAGTCACAGGCCCTATTGTCCCAGTTTCAAAAGTTTTTACAGTTCCAGAAGATACACTGTCAAGACCAGGGTCAGGATTCTGTACACTCAGTTCTGAAACACCATCTACTAATATCACACCATTCTCTGAGTTCTCAGAATCTGATTCATGTCCCTGGGAGGGCTAGCCTGAATTACAGGGGTTTGCAGTCTCCTTCGAAGAGCTGGGGTGGAAAGTGGGGAAGTTCACACAGGGCCTGATGTCTACCCTGTTCTCCCACTTGATAGGCCCTCCCTCAGTGTATGTGTTGTCTAGCACCTCTACCACCCGGCAGACAGTTCATTTCCAAGCATCCTGGATTTTATTACAACCTAATAGCCTATCCTTGAGGCAAACCAGTGCATCTGCATCAGTCTTTGAACAATGAATTTTATCCTCCAGTAAGGCAATGCTCTCTACAGCCTTCTGTTCAGAGTATTCGTTTGTCCTGGCATGAGCATCATCAATTGTTCCTGGTGTATGGCTAACCAGTTATATTTCCTGTCCACAGACTGTTCTTGCCCCAGCAGAGCATCTTAAAGTTTTTTCTTAAAGGCACATGCAGCGATTTTAGCATTACCAGTGTGAATACATAAGTGCACTTTTAACAAAGATAATACTCAATGGTCACCTGGTTACATTAGTTTAATTAGCATTTATTTTAAATGTTATTCCTGAATATTAATGTTTTTAGAAAACTTTCAAATATTTAAAATTATTAAACTGAACACAATGAATTGGAAGAATAACTGTAAATTATTTTATCCTTTTCTTTCTTCCTCACATTCAAACAGCTGACAGCAAAGCTGGAACATCGCCAGTGGAGACTGTTACGTACCCCGTAACTGGGTTGCCAAACCAGCAGAAATGGATCACTCAGTTGGAGTCTGAATTACTGGAACTAAGAAAGTTTTATTAAAGAAATAAGCAACACAGTACTTGATCGAAAGAATAATAAATGCAACAGTTCAGCAATGATAAACACACATGTCCACAGAACTAGGATAATAAGATCAATCAAGCTCTATCGTCGTCTAGGGGTAAATGACCAGTTTCAAAGTGACGCAAAGTTCAGTTCAATTGAGTTCAGTTCAGTTCACAGTAATCACTGCCGTGTCGTGGGAGAGAGAGAGAGAGAGAGAGAGAGAGAGAATGAATATTCAAAATCGGATTCCAAACAGACCTTCGATATTCCTCACAGTCAGCCTCACAGTCAGCTTTCGGGCGAGCCCTTTGTAATGTCTTCTGAGGTCACCGACTGTGACCCCTCCGTTTCAGATACGATCGTTCCTCTGCAGTGAACCTGGCACCCAGGCAAGGATGGACACACACCAGGTTCCCGCCGATCGTACCTTTCCACCCTGTGCGTCTATGGCTTGGTCCCGCAACCAGCCCTCCAAAACTCCCACCGACTTGTGGGCGGCGCACCGCTTCCAGGGTCTCATTACCTCGTGGTGTCGTGTGTGTCCTGCCTTAGCGAACCTGTCCCTTTTTATCCCCCTGCTGGGGTATCGCCTGTCCATCACACTTCAAACAGTTCAGGGTTCAAAAAGGAGCCGATCTTGACAGTTCTCAGACCGATGTCTCCTTCCGTTAAACTCTCTCGTCTCTTCATTAACATTTCCAAATGCTGCTCCATTGTCTTCCTTATCTCTCTTTCTCCTGAAGGTAGGTGGCAGATCAACTGCTGATCCCACTGGTGCCAGCACAGGACAGTTAACATCTTAGTCTATGTGTACTTTTTGTAATCCTCTTTCGTCACAAGACTAACCAACAAGTTTGGACTTGCACGTTGATGCAGTGGTCTAGAAATTGCTGACACTTACCAGGGTGAATTCTGACAGTGCCAAACACTTCAGAGAAAATTTCGGCCCTCTTTCTATCATCAGCAGCATCTGTTCACTTTTAATGTTTGCAATATCCTCAATCATCATCGTTTATTTGAACACAGAGAAAGAGAGCTATCTTAAGAATAGCAATAGTAATCCATCCCTCCTGTTAGATTTGAAGTCTTCTGCATCTTATCTAACAAATCTCCTTTTTTCTCAGAAACACAGGAGATTCTGGTGATGCTAAAAATCCAGAGCAACACACACACACGAAATTCTGGAGGAACTCAGCAGGTCAGGCAGCATTTATGGATTGGTCTTCATCAAGGTCTCAGCCCAAAGGTCAACAGTTTGAGGTGACTTGTATAAGACAACGTTCTCAGTTTCCAATGTCATGTTGATGTCAGTGACATAATCATCACTGAGAGGTAAGTCCAGAGACTGTAATATGTCCACCTTGTTGGAATCAGTCCACTCAGATATGTTCTTCAGTTGAGCATCCAGAATATGGTCCACATGACATCTCATGTCTGATCTCCAACATCCACTGTGTACATCAGTGCTCTAGATGTTGTAGTTATGCTTGTCTTCTCGGTAATTACGCGCTAGGAATTACCTATCCAATCTTGAAGCTCCTTGCTGCTTTACTTGGCCACTGGCTGTGCTCTTTGTTCTGCACTTCCCTCTGGAGGTGTGGTTTCAAGAGGTCTATGGGAGATCTCAGATTCCTGTTCATGAACAGCATTGCAGGTGTTTAGAACATAGGAAATAGGAGCAGGAGTAGGCCATCCGGCCCACCGAGCCTGCCCCGCCATTCAATAAGATCATGGCTGATCTGTCCGTAAACTCAGCTCCATCTACCTGCCTTTTCCCCAGAACCCTTAATTCCCTTACTATGTAAAAACCTATCTAACTGTTTCCTAAATATACTTAGTGAAGAAGCCTCAACTGCTTCCCTGGGCAGAGAATTCCACAGATTCACCACTCTCTAGGAAAAACAGTTTCTCCTCATCTCTGTCTTAAATCTTCTCCCCTGAATCTTGAGGCAATGTCCCCTAGTTCTAGTCTCACCTACCAAGGGAAACAACTTTCCTACTTCTATCTGATCTATCCCTTTCAAAATTTTGTATGTTTCTATAAGATCCCCTCTCATTCTTCTGAACTCCAGAGAGTGTAGTCCCAGGCGACTCAATCTCTCCTCATAGTCTAACCCCTCATCCCTGGAATCAACCTGGTGAACCTCCTCTGCACTGCCTCCAAAGCCAGTATATCTTTCCTCAAGTATGGAGACCAGAACTGCACACAGTACTCCAGGTGTTTGATTTGTTGTCGCATGAACAGAGCTCTGACACACAAAAAGGAAGATGTCCACCTTGTGCTGTAGAGAAATGTCCTCCTTGTCCATCACTTTAATGGACTTCTTGAAGATTTGGATGAACCATAAGACCATAAGACATAGGAACAGAATGAGGCCATTGGTCCACTGAATCTGCTCTGCCATATAATCATGGCTGATCCTTTTTTCCCTCCTCAGCCTCATCCCCAGCTTTCTTGCTGTAACCTTTTATGGCATGTCCAATCAAGAACCTATCAATCTCTACCGTAAATACACCCAACGACCTGGCCTCCTCAGCTGCCTGTGGTAACAGTTTCCACAAATTCACCACCCTCTGGCTAAATAAATTTCTCCACATCTCTATTTAAATGTACACCCCTATATCCTGAGGCTGTGCCCTCTTGTCCTAGACTTCCCCACCTTGGGAAATATCCCTTCCACATCTACTCTGTCTAGACCTTTCAACTTTTGAAAGGTTTCAATGAGATCCCCCTCATCCTTTTGAATTCCAGCGAGTACAGACATAGAGCCATCAAACATTCCTTGTATGATAACCCTTTCACTCCTGGAATCATAATCTTGTGAACCTTCTCTGAACCCTCTCCAATGTCAGCACATCTTTTCTCAGCTGTGGAGCCCAAAACTATTCACAATACTCAAGGTGAAGCCTCACCAGTGCCCTTTTAAACCCTCTGCATCACATCCCTGCTCTTATATTTCAGTTAACCCATTCGTTACTGGGTGGTGAGGTTCTGACTTGAAATCTCTGATGCCACTTTCCTTCATAAACAGTCAGAATTCTTCTGACTTGTATCGTGGTCGTTTGTCACTCACAATTTGTTCCGGTAAGCCATTTATAGCAAAGATAGTCCTCAGAGCGGAGACACAGTCTTTGTTGAGGTGGTTGACTTCATTGGTGTGACCTCAGGCCACGTCGAATGAGCATCCACAGCAATCAGAAACATGGAATTCATGAATGGCCCAGCAAAGTCAATATGTACTCTTTGCCATGGTGATGACGGCCACATTCACAGGTGTAACAGTGCCTGTGGGGGTGCTTATGAACTTTATGGCATCCCAAACAGCTTTTGGCCAAGTCTTCAACCTGTCTATCTATTCCCGGCCACCACACATAGCTCCGGGTAAGCCTCTTCATCTTGACTGTACCCAAGTGTCCTTCATACAGATTCTCTAACACTCTGGTTAGAGTGAACCACAACACGAGATCCACACATCAGCTTTCTTTCACATATCGACAGTTGGTCTCATCTCGCAGAGAGCTCTGGAAACATTGGGTTACCATGAACTGGCCATCCTTGCACAGATTTTTGACAATGTCAGGCCATTCCTTGCTCCCCCCATCCCCCCACTTAGCACTACGTATTGATCTGTTATCTATGCATGTGCATTGTTCTTTGTCTCGTTGCAATGTGAATCACTAGTTAAAGCCACCTCATCCTAGTCACCAGTCTGTTGTGTCTGTGCACAGTTACATATCAGTTAAATAAAAGTATGCACGTGGGAGATGGCTTTAACTGGTGTATTCACATTGCCACGAGAGAGAGAGAGAGAGAGAGAGAGAGAGAGAAAGCAATGCATATGCGTAGACAGCAGATCAATACATAGTGCTAAGCGGGGGGGGAGGGGTGGCTATTGCTTTAAAAGAAATAGATCCATACATTACATTTTCAGATTTCCTCAGTCCATATTTACCACAGAAAGGGTCCTGGTAAACACATCACGCATCCAGTTTGGTGCTTTGTTAAATTGCACACTATTTTTATTTCATTATCAATTCAGGAATTTGCTTGATGCAAGGCGACACATTTTATAATACTGACATGTTAAAAGGTACTTGCATCAAATTCTCTGCATTGTAATTTGTGCTGCTGTTACTAAACACCTTGTATATTTTTGTAGCAGATGCAATCCATTCTGCAAATCGTTTTTTTCTCTCTAAAAGCTCCCCCTGGAAGTGCTACAGGGCTATTAAGACAAAAACTTCACTTCATCTTAAAACCTTCTCCTGCCCCCACCCCCCGGCAGTTAATCCAATCAACTATACTAGTTGTCCCCTACCCCCGTCTATCTATTACTCCTGTCGCTGCACTATAAACACCTTCAACCACTTTTTATAATGCTGTTTACATTGTAAGTACATGCTGGTATTTATGTATTTATGCACATTTTATTCCATATCTAGACATGAATCTCTAACTTTACTTTTTAAATAATTGTTGAATGTTGTTGTTTTTCATTGCATATTGAGCCCTGTCCAACACAACACAGCAAATCCCTAATACATGCAGACGGATATGGCAAATACATTTTTAAATTTAGAGATATAGCACGGAACAGGCCCTTCCGGACCAAGAGCCGTGCCGCCCAGCAAACCTCTGACTTAACCCTAACCTAACCACAGGACAATTTACAACGTGCAATTAACTGGTACGTCTTTGGACATTCAGAGGAAACTGGAGCACCTGGAGAAAACCTCCGTGTACACGAGAAGACATTCAAACTTTCTTACAGAGGATGCTGGAATTGAACTTTGAGCTCCAATGCCCGAGCTGTAATAGCATTGCATTAATCGCTATACTATGGTGGTGCCCGACAGTTGATCCTTGATCCTTTCTGCACATAAAACTGTAACTCATCCTTTCGCAGTTTGTTACTGGCGCTTCAATGGAAACACCCTGCGATGCCGGGTTCTATCTATCTGTAATTGTAAGACCTGACCACGAGATGTCCCTTCACGATATTTGTAACACAAACTGCGCTGCATAAAATAAGTTTTATGCCCAAAGTAACACTTGGCCACAGAGAGACAGATCCCTCCATTTCTCTACCATCCATGTGTCTAAGAGTTTCTTACATGTCCCTAACATAGCTGCCTCGAACACCACCCCGCCAGGGCATTCCACACATCCACCAACTTCTGTGTAAAAAACCTGCCCTCTCACATCCTCTCTATATATTCCTGCATCTTAAAATTATCCCTCCTGCATACTAGCCATTTCCGCACTGGGAAAAGATCTCTGAAAATGAAATCAGTCATTGTAAACCAACACCAACTCAAAGCTGTCATTTCCTCAGTAAGGTAAGTTATTTTTAACCAATTCTGCTCATATTTTTCAGTTGATTCTGCTCACATTTTCCTCTACCACCACCCCTGGTATTGTGTTCCACACACACACACACACCACTCTCTGTGTAAGTTCTATCTCTGGCCTGGCATTCCCCTTATATTTTCCTCCAATCGTGGTAAAGTTATGCCTGCTCATATTAGCCATAATCACATGTTTGTTTCATGCTTCTTTAATTAACTTCATTTTCTGTAACTACCTTCATTTATTCCAATTTTAATAACTTTTAATTGATAGACTACACGATTCAAATGACCCTCAGTTTTGTTGAAGTGTGGCAAAGCTCCGCACCTTGCTACATGGCGGACAGCCTGTAGTGGGTGGGGCCTGGGCTCTGTGGCGTTCATGGCAGCCGAACCTAAGGCCAATGAGGTTACATTCCTCAGCATCGGCTACAGGAACATGGTGTCAATGATTGACAGATGTGACCTGGACCATTGGGAGGGTGTTTAAAAGTTTGCACACTTTGCATTCAGGATTGAAAGTCAGGCTGCCATTTTTGCCAGAACCTGCAAAAGCCCTTGTTCAAAGGTTCAAAGGTTCATTTTATTATCTAAGTATTTAGGCAGAATACAAGTCTGAGATTTGCGTTCTCCAGAAAGCATTAAAATAAAATCAACGCCCCAACCCCTCCCTCACACAAAAATTAACACATCACCCACATGGAGAAACAACAAGAACATCAAACCCCAAACCCCCAGCCCACCAATCGGCAACAAGAACATCAAACCCCAAACCCCCCAGCTCACCAATCGGCAACAAGAACGTCAAACCCCAAACCCCCCAGCCCACCAATCGGCAACAAGAACATCAAATCCCAAACCCCCCAGCCCACCAATCGACAACAAGAACGTCAAACCCCAAACCCCCCAGCCCACCAATCAGCAACAAGAAAGAATGGGTGAGAATATGACAAAAAGCATACTGCAGAACAGAAAGAGGCCAATATGAACTGCAATGAGAACTCACCTGGAAGAACTGATTGGGACCCTGAATGGTAGTGAGGGAGGAGGTGTGGGGCAGGTGTGGCACTGGTCCTGCTTACAAGGTTAAGTACTGTACCAGGAGGGAGATCAGTGGGGAGGGATGAGTGGACAAGAGAGTTCCATAGGGAGTGATCCCAGCAGAAAGGCGAAAGTGGAAGGGGGGCGGTGGGAGGGAAAGATATGCTTGGTGGTGAGATCCCATTGAAGTTGTATAATATAATATCTGGAGAATTATGTGCTGGATGCAGAGGCTGGTGGGTGTGGTAGGTGAGGACAAGAAAAACCCTATCCCTGGTAGGGTGGCAGGATGATGGGGTATGAGCAGATGTACGCTAATTGGAAGAGATGTGGTTGAGGGCAGCATTGATGGTGGAGGAAGGGAAGCCTCTTTCTTTGAAAAAGGAAGACATCTCCTTTGTTCTGGAATGAAAATCCCCAGCATGAGAGCAGAAGCAGCAGAGATGGAGGAATTGAGTGAAGGGGCTGGTGTTTTTTCAAGTAGCATGGGAGGAAGAGGTTTAGTCCGAGTAGCTGTGAGAGTCAGTGGTTTATAATAGACATCAGTATGTAAGCTGTCTCCAGAGATAGAGACAGTGAGATTGAGAAAGAGGAGGGAGGGGTTGGAAATGGACCAGGTATACTTGAGGGCAGGGTGGAAGTTGGAGGCAAAGTTGATGAAGGCGATGATCTTGGCATGGGTGCAGGAAGCAGCACCAATGCAGTCATCAATGTAGCTTAGGAAAAGTGAGAGACGGACACCAGTGCAGGCTTGGAACATAGACTGCTCCACGTATCCAACAAAAAGGCAGGCATAGCTGGTTATCCTTGATCTTGCCACGTGCTTGAAGGAGATGGAGGCTGCCATTTTGTGAAGCTGCTCTGTGACTCCATCTTGTGAATTATTTGAGAACTGATTCTTGCTCTGGGATACTCTAATCAGAGCAATCAGACACAAGGAGAGTCTGCTATTGACCTGCTAAACCCGAGATCATTCTCAGAGAAGCTGTGTATTGTGTACAATGGCAGGTTTGCAGAAGTAATCTCGTTAGACTCAGGGTCTGTGTTACCTGGTTTGACTGTTTAAAACTAGTCAGAGTCAAAGAGAACAAAGAACCATAAATTACCAGTTGTCACTTCTGGATCAGGGTCAGTAAGAAGCTGCTAGAAGTCAGTCAAATGACCCATAGCCAACAACACTGAAGGAAACATTTCAACTGGTAAGGAGTGGATTTAAGAGCAGAGGTTTTCCGTCCTCAGCTTTTATATCACAAGATAGCAATAGCTCTCTCCAGAGACCCTCCACCACAATGAAGAACACTATGCCCAAGGCTGGGAGAAAAAAGAATCGATCATCTGACCAACGGAGATGCCCTATTTTTCTGTTATAAATTAGAAAAGTATTGGTACAGAGGGAACAGCAGAATTCATGTTCTAAGTTGGTGGCCTGGGGTCAACATAGTTACATTGATGTTTGTGCAGAGACAATAAAGTTTTAGTTCCAATTAATTATGAGTTGTGTAATGTATTTTCTAATCTAGTTCCATTGATGAGTAGTTAACAATTTGGATTGTAAATGTATATATACTAGCTCTAATCTTTTAGTCCAGGTGCAAGGTCTTAACCATCAGGCTCTTGAACCAGAGGGGATAACTTCACTCAGCTTCACTCACACCAACACTGAACTGCTCCCAGAATCTATGGACTCACTTTCAAAGACTCTTCATCTCATGTTCTTGATATTTATTGCTTATTTATTTATTATTATTATTATTTTGGGTTTTTTTGTATTTGCACAGTTTGAATTCTCTTGGGCTATTGATGCTGCCCTCAACTGCATCTCCTCCATACCCCAAACATCCTTGATCACCCCATCTTCCCACTGCCTTAACGCCGACAGAATTCCTCTTGTCTTTACCTACCATCCAATCAACCTCCACATTCAACACATCATCCTCCACAACTTCCACTATCTCCAAAAGGAATCCTACAATTACCAACCCCCTACCCTTCGTTTTCTGAAGGGCTTCCCTTTTCCATGATCCCCTTGTCTAGTCATCCCTCCCCACCAAGCTCCCTCCCGGTACTTATCCCTACAATCTGCCTAAGTGCTACACCAGCCTATTCACCTCCTCCCTCACCTTCACTCAGGGCTCCATGCTGTCCTTCCAAGTGAGACAACACATTGGTTGTCTGCCTGCCTCTGTTGTGTGTAGTTTTTCATTAATTGTATTGTCTTTCCTTGTATTTACTGTGAATGCCCGCAAAAACATGAATCTTAGCATTGTATATAGTGACATATATGTACTTTGATAATAAATTTACTTTGAACTTTGAACTTCTGAAAGGGCTTTATTTGAAATATTGACCTGAAATGTCAACTCCCTATTTCCCCTGCTGATGCTGCACGACCCACTGACTTCCTCCAGCCAATCGTATAATTTATTGCTCCAGATTCCAGCATTTTCTGTCCCTTGTGTCTCCAATGCCAGAATAGATTGCTTTGGCATGATCCTGTAGGATATTTGAACTGTGGCCCTAGGCCGGGGGTCTCTATCCCCCTGTCAGGTGTCTTACAGCTTTCTTCAACATCTTCATTCTTCCTCGTGAGGCTGATGGTATCACCATGCAAAGTGTTGGGTAAGAAATCATCACTTGGAAAGGAAGAGATATTTTCATGTTGGCAACAACTCAGGAACAGCTTCTACCCCTATGTCATCAGATTTGTGAATGGGCAATGAATCCATGAACACTACCTTACTACTTTCTTACTCTTTTTTTGCACTACTTGTTTAATTTTATTGTTATGTATATACCTTGGACTGTAATTTACAGTTTTTATTATTATGTATTGCATTGTACTGCTGGCATATAGCAACAAATTTCATGACATATGCCCCTGATATTAAGCGTGATTCTGAAATGCATAAAGGAACTGAAGGAACGCAGCAGATCAGGAGCATCTGCAGAGGGTATGGACAGTCAATATTTTGGGTTGAGAACCATCATTTGGACAGCAAAAGTATATATACTGGCTACCTCCCCTCTCCTGTTTCAATCCAGGTGAAGGGCCTCATCGCAAAACATTAAACATCTCTTCCCCACCCCTACAGATGCTGCCTGACCCATTGAATTCCTTCGGCACCTTCTGCTTTGCTCAGATTCCAGTATCTGCAGAATCTGGTGTCTCCAGCAAGTTTCACAAACTCTCCTCCAAGCTGACTGGTGTGAGGCCTTCCGTTAGTCAGAGTGAACCATGGGCGTTGTGCCCTAGCCGTCATACGCAAGACAGTATGCAAGTCAGGGCAGTACGACGTAGAGAGCAAGCTGTTGCCCATGCGGCAGACTCCCCCTCTCCACACAGCTGATGAATCCAAAGGAACGGCAGAGACTGGTATAATTTGATACCAGCGGTGTTGCAGGAGTTGCCAGTCAGTGTGAAGTACAACACAGGACTGCCTCAGTGACTCCAGCTCTGCACCTTTTCTCAGGTTTACTCCCAAAGCCCATGTGTGGCTTTCGCCACAGGACAGAGGAGGTTTGAGATTAGTTTGTTTTCTTTGAGATGAGCTGCCTAGCACAGCTGACAAGCTCCGTCTGGCCAAAGCAGCTTGTGTTAAGGTGCCAGTGCACACTCTTAGCCCTTCTCTGATCAATAGAAATGATTCCACCCCCTTTCCTTTGCCCTTTCTCTGATCAATAGAAATGATTCCACCCCCTTTCCTTTGCCCTTTCTCTGATCAATAGAAATGATTCCACCCCCTTTCCTTTGCCCCTCCTCTGATCAATAGAAATGATTCCACCCCCATTCCCCCTGTCTGAAATGCTTTGAGCAACTGGCCAGGGAGCAAATTAAAGCCTTTCTCCCGGCTACACTGGACCCTTTCCAGTTCACTTATTGCTCAAATCGATCCTCTGATGATGCAATAGCCTCTGCCCTCCTGTCCTGTCCCACCTGGAAAATGGGGTCTCATGTGCCAGACTGCTATTTATAGACTTCAGTGTTCAACACTATCTTACCCCAGAAACTGCTGGAGAAACTGTTCTTACTGGGTCTCATCACCTCCTTCTGCAATTGGATACTGGACTTCTTAACAGTAAGACCATAGTTAGTCCCTGTGAGCAGCAACGTCTCTTATCCCATTACACTGAGCACTGGTTCTCCTGAAAGTTGTCTGCTCAGGCTGCTGCTGATCACACGGCTGACGCGTGACTGTGTCATAGGATCCAGCTCAAACCGTGTCATCAAGTTTGCGGATGCCGAGGTGGAGTATAGACAGGAAGTGGGGTGGCTGGTGGATTGGTGGAGAAGACAAAGGAAATCATTGTGGACTTCAGGAAGGTGCTGACAAACCGTCCCCCTCTGTGAATACATGGCTTCTCCATGGAGAGAGTTAAGTGCACCAAGTTCCTGGGAGTTCACATCACGGATGACCTCACTTGGTCCCTTAATGTCACCTCCATGAACAAGAAGGTACAGCAGTGCCTGCACTTCCTAAGAAAATTGAGGGAAGCAAGGCTCCCCAGCTCCACCTTAACTCTGTTTTATAGGAGCACCATTGAGAGTGTCCTGACAAGGTGCATCTCCATCTGGTATGGGAGCAGTCAAGTGTTGGACCTGAAGTCCCAACAAAGGACTGTGAGACCACCTGAGATGATCATAGGGATCCACCTACCATCCATCAGGGACTTTTATCAGGAGGGTGTAAGCAGGCCCTTAGTTTTATTGAGGATCTCACTTATCCATCCAGCATCCTCTTTGACTTTCTACCATCAGGCAGGTGACTACGATGCATAAAGACAATAACGGTCAGGATGGCAACAGTTCCTTCCCCCTGGCCATTAGGGCTCTGAACTCTCAGTAGCATCGTGTTCGAAGTGTCATTGGTTAACTTATTCTGTACCTTACAACATTTAATACTAACACACTTAAGTTTGTTACTTATGTGTGATTCACCTGTAGATTTTATCCCTACCTTCATAAGTTATAATGTGTTATGTGCTTTACACCGTAGTTCGAAGAAACATTGTCTCATTTCTATATACATTATAAACGTAATATGCATGTATGTAGTTAAATGACAATAAACCTCACTTGTCACTTAGTAGCTAAGCCACGCGTGAAGGCTAAGAGCTGGACTTGGTTGTCAGAGGCTCTATGCGATGCATGCCATTGGGGGCTTATGGGTAATGGGAGCTTATCCCCACTAAAGTCTCCCCAGTTATTACAACCTTAAGGAAGTAGGACCTCCTCAAAGAGATGAAAATCCCCGGGTAACAAATACTTTTAGTTCAAAATTAATATTGCACAGAACACAAACAGCTTCTTTGTATTTGTGATTTATTTCCCTATTGTGAACGGCTTCCATATTTCCTTAAACTTCATTGTGATTTTGAGTGCAGCAAAGGACAAAGGAATGTCTAATGACTTGCCTGAGCTCAGAAGATGGCTGGAGTTGTTTCCTTCGTTACCAAGGAGTTTCAAGCAGAATTCATTTCTACCTTTTATCACCTCCCTAGTCCATCTGGGTATCATTCCAAAGCTCAATAAGTTTAGGAAAAATCTGCCAGACCATTAGATTCCCGAGTGTAACTCAAGACTGTTTAATGTCATTTCCAGTACACAAGTGTAAAGAAGAACAAAATAATTGTTACTCAGGATCCCAAGCAGCACAAGAAAAAACACAATAATGATAAAATACACAACAAATGTAAATTCATGAGATAGCTTATATACATAGACTGTGTGTCTATAAAGTGACACTAGGCACAGGAGTGTCCGTACATAATGTGGGTTGGTGGGTGGAGGTGTTGATCAGCCTGACTGCTTGGGGAAAGTAACTGTTTCTGGGTCTGGTGACCCTGATGTGGATGCTACGTGGCCTTCTCACTGATGGAGTGAGACAAACAGTGCATGAACAGGGTAGTGGGATTCTTCATGATGTTACTGGTTCTTTTCTGGCACCTTTCTGTATATATGGTCTTGATGGCGGGGAGACTGGTGCTGGTGATGCATTCAGCAGTTTTGACTATCCATTGTGCAGCCTTCTTGCCCGCCACATACCAAGCAGGATGCATTTTGTTAGGATGCTCTCTACTGCACATAAGACCATACGATATAGGAGCAGAAGTAGACCATACAGCCCATTGAGTCTGCTCTGCCATTCAATCATGGATTGATTTAATTCCTCTAGTCTTCCCCACTCCCCTGCTGTCTCCCCCATACCCTTTGATACCCTGGCTAATCAAGAACCCATCTATCTCTGCCTTAAATGCACCCAATGACTTGGCCTCCACAGCCACTCGTGGCAACAAATTCAACAGAGTTACCATCCTCTGACTAAAGTAATTTCTCTGCATCTCTGTTCTAAATGGACATCCTTCAATCCTGAAGTTGTGTCCCTTTGCATCACTGCATTTTGAATTTTCTCCCCATCTAAATAATAGTCTGCTCGTTTATTTCTTCCACCAAAGTGCATGACCGTACACTTTCCAACATTGTATTTCATTTTCCACTTCTTTGCCCATTCCCCTACACTATCCAAGACTCTCTGCAGGCTCTCTAATTCCTCAACACTACCCGTTCCTCCACCTATCTTTGTATCATCAGCAAGTTTAGCCGCAAATCCATTAATCACATAGTCCAAATTATTGACATACAAAATAAAAAGCAGTAGTCCCAACACTGACCTCTGTGGAAATCCACTGGTAACCGGCAGAATAGGATCCCTTTATTCCCACTCTTTGTTTTCTGCCAATCAGTCAACGTTCCACCCATGCTGGTAACTTCCCTATAATTCCATGGGCCCTTATCTTCCTAAGCAGCCTCATGTGAAGCACCTTGTCAAAGACCTTCTGAAAATCCAAATACACCACACCTACTGCTTCTCCTTTGTCTATCCTGCATGTAATTTCCTCAAAAAACCGCAGTAGGTTAGTCAGGCAGGATTTTCCTTTCAGGAAACCATGCTGGCCGTGCCTATCTTGTCATGTGCCTCCAATATTCAGTAATCTCATCCCTAACAAGTGATTCCAACAACTTCCCAACCACTAATGTCAGGCTAACAGGTCTATAGTTTCCTTTCTGCTGCCTCCCACCCTTCTTAAATAGCGGAGTAACATTTGCAATTTTCCAGTCATCCAGTTCAATGGCAGAATCTATCGATTCTTGAAAGATCATTGTTTATGCCTCCACAGTCTCTCCAGCTACTTCCTTCAGAACCCAAAGGTGCATTCCATCAGGTCCTCAGGAGATTTATCCACCCTCAGACTATTAAGCTTCCTGAGCACCTTCTCGGTTGTAATTTTCACAGCACAAGCTTCACTTTCCTGACATTCTCGAATGTTCAGTATACTGCAGATGTCCTCCACTCTGAAGATTGATGCAAAATACGCATTCCGTTCCTCTGCCATCTCTGCGTCTCTCAGTACAATATCTCCAGCGTCATTTTCTATTGGTCCTATATCTACCCTCAACTCTCTTTTACCCTTTATATACTTAAAATGCTTTTAGTATTTTCTTTGATATTAGTCACCAGCTTCCTTTCATAATTCATCTTTTCCTTCCTAATGACCTTCTTAGTTTCCTTCTGCAAGTTTTTAAAAGCTTCCCAATCCTCTACCTTCCCATTAGCTTTGGCTTCCTTGTATGCCTTCTCTTTTACTTTTACTTTGGCTCTGACTTCACTTGTCAGCAATGGTAGTATCCTTTCTCCATTTGAAAATTTCTTCTTATTTGGAATATTTCTGTCTTGCACTTCCCTTGTTTTTCACAGAAACTCCAGCCATTTCTGCTTTGCTGTCTTTCCTGCTAGTGTCCCTTTCCAGTCAACTTTGGCCAGTTCCCCTTTCGTGCCATTGTAACTTCCTTTATACCATCGAAATACCGACACTTTGGAATTCAGTTTCTCCCTCTCAAATTTCAAAGTGAACTCGATCATATTGTGATCACTGGCCCCTAAGGGTTCCTTAACCTTAAACTCTCTTATCACCTCCGGATCATTGCATAACATCCAACCCAGCACAACTGATCTCCTAGTGGGCTCAACAACAAGCTGTTCTAAAAAGCCATCCCTTAGATATTCCACAAAGTCTTGAGGTCTAGTACTGACCTGATTTTCCCAATCCACTTTCATGTTAAAATCCCTGACGATTATCATGACATTGCCCTTCTGACACACTTTTTCTATCTCCTGCTGTAATTTGTAATCCACATCCTGGCTGTTGTTCGGCTGCCTGTATACAACTGCCAGTAGGGTCCTTTTACCCTTGCCATTTCTTAACTCAACCCATAGAGATTCTACACTTTCCAATCCTGCACCTTCCACATCTGTAGAGTGATGTGTGTAGTCCAGCTCTCTTCAGCCTCCTCAGAAAGTAGAGGAATTGGTGTGTTTTCCTGACTATGTAGGATGAGTTCTTGGACCAAGAGAGTTTATGCAGCTATGCATTCCCAGTTGTTTGGAACTGCTCACAATTGCTTATAAGTATTATCAGAATCAGACCGGAATCAGGTTAATTATCACTGACATATGTCATGAAATCGCTTGTTTTGTGGCATCAGTATAGTGCAAGATGTAACGAATGACTATATGTTACAATAAGAAATATACAGTAAATTAAAATATAAACAAGTAGTGCAAAAACAGAACAAAAATATTGAGGTAGTGTCCATGGGTTCATTGTCCGCTCAGAAATCTGATGGTGGACAGGAGTGTGCCTTCAGGTTCCTGTACTTCCTCTCCGATGTTCATAATACGGAATGGCTTTGCCTACGTCCATGGTAAAATAAAGAGAGATTGGCAATCTGACTGGAAGGGATTGGGACAGAGATTTAGATGTTATCCAGTTAAATTTTATTCCAACTTGCGCCCAATAACCTTGCCTTGCCCTGTTTGAATGCGAAATAATGTTACAATATACTGCATTGAATCTTCTTGTCCTTACTTTGGCTCATTTCAGATTATTTAATTCTTTCCTGTTTTTTATAAGAGTTTAACCTCCAATCTGGTTCTAGAGTATCCCCTACACATCAATTTGAACTTGAACCCAAACATTCTTCTGTTAAATGAAACATCACCAAGAAACAGGAGAATTAAGTTAGTTTAAAGTTACCAAATGTAAAATAAAAAGATTCTGTAAAAATAAATTTCAAATGCAGAAGATTAACGTTGCAATGCACACCAAGCACCAAACCTAATCTGTACCGATACTTTGGAGTGCAATTTACTGCCAAAATTGAATTAAAACCAATTTGTTGTAAATTGTGAACATGTTCCACTGACAAAGAACCATCCTGTTCAAGCTAAAGGAAGGGTAATGGATCGGAAATTCAAAATTCAAGATTGTGTAATGCCATTCCCAATAAACAACTGAAATAATTGTTACTCTGGGTGTGATGCAGCACAAAAAAACACAATAAGATAAAGAGAATAATAATAAAAAAGAACAATAAATATAAATGCTATATATAAGATAGCTTTGATATTATATTTATAAAGTGACGCTAGACACAGGAGCGTTTGTACATAATGTGACTGACAGGAAGGGATAAAGCAGTAGTGGGGGGTGTGGAGGGGTGGGTTAGTGGGTGGAGGTGTTGATCTGCTTGGAGAAAGTAACTGTTTTTGGGTCTGGTAATGCTACGTAGTGTCCTCTCTGATGCGAGTGGGACAAACAGTCCATGAGCAGGGTGGGTGGGATCCTTCATATTGCTACCGGTCCTTTTCCGGCACCTTTCTGTACATTTGTCCTTGATGGTGGGTAGGCTGGTGCTTTCACACTAAAGAACCTGAAGACTGAGGGGCCTTGAGAGAATGGCTGTGGAAAGGATGCTTCCTCTTGTGGAGGAGTCTAGAAACAGGAGGTTGCTGATTAAAAGAAATAGGAGGTTGCATCTAAGTCAGAGGTGTGGTGAATTATTTTCTCTAGCTGTGAGAGTTTGGAGGTCTCACCTTCTGGAAATATCCTTTTATTTATCTGTTTAGAGATACAGCGCAGAACAGGTTCCACTGGCCTTTCAAGCCGTGCTGCCCAGCAACCGCCAATTTAATCCTAGCCTAAACGTAGACAATTTACAATGACTACTTAGCTTACTACTGGGAACGTTTTTGCCTGTGGGAGCATCTGGAGGAAGCCCCTGTGCACTCAGGAAGGATGTACAAGAACCTTGCAAAGGATGCTGGAATTGAACTCTGAACTCCAATACCCTGAGGTCCAATGGCATTGCACTAACTGCTGTGCTAGCATGGCACTCAGAAGCTTCTCAAGCTGCAGACCAGTGCTTGGGAAACCCACTGACATTGGACTTGTGCTGGTGCCAGTTGAAGTTCTCAGCAGGGAAAGCATCAGGCCAAGGTGCATTCACTGGTTTGGTGCCTGTGGGTACAATGGGTCTGAGATCAGGTGCCCACATGGAGCTATTAGACCATAAGACATATGAGCAGAATTAGGCCATTCGGCTCATCAAATCCATGTTGCTATTCAATCATGGATAATTTATTATCCCTCTTAACCCCATTCTCCTATCATTGACATCCTGACAAATCAAGAACATATCGACCTCCACTTTAAATATACCAATGACTTGCCCTCCACAGCCGTCTGTGGCAATGAGTTCCAGAGAATAACCTTCCTCTGGCTCAAGAATTTCTTCCTCATCTTGGTTCTAGTGGGACATCCATCTATTCTGAGACTGTGCCCTCTGATCCTAGACTCTCACAGTAAGGAAAACACCCTCCTCCACGTTCACACTGTCTAGGCCTTTCAATATTAGATAGGTTTCAATGAGATCCTCCCTCATTCTTCGAAATTCCAGTACGTACTTGCACAGAGCTATCAAATGTTTCTCATATGTTAACCCTTGCATTGCTGGGATCATTCTCTGGATCCCCTCAAATGCCACCACAATCTTTCTTAGATAAGGGGCCCAACGCTGCTCACAATTCTCCAAATATGGTTTGACCAACACCTTGCAATATTAGCATTACATCCTTAGCTCTCCAAACACTGAAATCCTCCGTGCAAATGCAGACCTACAAGCAGGTGAGGACAGACAGTCCTGGGTTCAGGTGTGCGCACACACACACACACACACACACCCACACACGTCATTGTGTCAACTTACAAGGCATTGGACTGCAAGACCCTACCAAGGACAGTTAAAAACCACCAGAGTGATCAGTGAGGTCTCCCTCCCCTCCTATTTGTGACATTTACCAGGAGCATTGTAGACAGAGCTCCCAAAGCTTTGTTGAAGATCCCTACCACCCATCCCACAATCTCTTTGACCTACTACCGTCAGGAAGGAGGTACAGGAGCATCAGGACTAGGACTTTCAGACTGGGTAACAGCTTCTTCCCTCAGGTTGTGAGACTAATGAATACCCTATCACCACCGAGGGGTGGTGGGGCAGAGAAGAATCTCCAACAAAGGAGATGTGAGGCACTCCTTCCCTTCAGGTCATCCTTGGGCAAGGTGTAACACCTGCTTAGCCCCCCGATCAGGGTGACGTTAAGCCATGGGAGCAAATGATGGATGGTTGTATGAGTAGCTGGTGCATATTACAAATCCAGGTTACGTGACCACTGATGCCAGGCAGACAATTTCTGAAGAGTATTGATAATGACTGGGTCACCCATCTTGTAAAGACACTGCCCAGAAGAAGGCAATGACAAGCCACTTCTGTAGAAAAACTTGGCAAGAGCAATCATGGTTGCGGAAAGATCACGTTCGCCTATGTCATGCGATAAGGCACATAATGATGATGATGCCACCACCAAGGTCGAATCACCAGGACAATGAGCTGTTTACTGTTTGTCTGTGTTGTGCACAGGCATTCTGGATTATATTTGTAGTAATATTTTATTGAATGTGTCCTGTATGATATATGTCCTGTGGGTGCATCATGGTCCAGAGGAATGTTGTTTTTTTGGATGTATATGTACAGTCAGATGACAATAAACTTGAGCTCAGACTTGAATTTGATCACAGGTCAGAATCAGTGTACACATACTTTCTTGGGATCAGCTATGATTTCGTAATTGTGAGATCAAGTATGCACATGCAGGCTTAGGATAAGATGTTCGTGCACAGCTGCGGTTAGTCTGGCATATAGAATTTCTGTTGAGACTCACAGGAGAAGGATTTGCAGTACATCTAGTTAAGTAAAAAGATCACACATCAGAGTAAACAGAAAAAGCTGTTTTGAAAGAGAGAAGTGAACATTGTTGAAAGTTTAGTTCAAGTTCAAGTTCAGTTTATTGTTATTCAACCGTACACATGTATACCGCCAAATAAAACCACGTTCCTCCGGACCAAGGGTCACAAAACAGCACACGTAACTCACACAATGAAGTAATATCACCACAAATAAATTAACAAATAATAATGTGCACTTAGGACACAAGTTAAAAAGTAAACAGTAAAACGCTACTGACACTTCATACCTGATGAGACCTGGGTGGTGGCAGGGAGTTCAGTAGTCTTATGGTCTGGGGAAAGAATCTATTTTCCATCCTAACAGTCCTTGTTCTAATGCTACGGTACCTCCTGCCTGATGGTAGGGGGGCCAACGGGATTATTGGAGGGGTGGGAGGGATCGGTGATAATGTTAGGGGACCCTGTGTCTGCAGCACACCTGATAAATATCTCTAATGGGTGGAAGAGATATCCCAAAGATCCACTCAGCCATCTTCACAATTGTTTGTAGGGACTTGCCCTCAGATGCCTTGCAATTCCAACACCAGACGGTTTAAGATGGTTCTAGTGAAACACAGTGATGAATTACTGGCAGCACAAACAACTATTAATTACTACGTATGTTAATCTCAATTTTTCAGAAAAAGATCCCTGCAATCAATAGACTGTAACTTCCCTTTTGGAGTTCTGGTTTTGATCCCCTTGTATGACCTGCCTTTTTTGAGGTGTGAATTGCCAGATGGTTGTGGCAAGGCGTGTATGGGCCAAATTGAGGTCCCAGAGCCTGTGCCTGAAAGCGGGGAAAACACCGGGCCAAATTGGAAGGATCAAGGATAGCAGACATCCCACCCTGCAAAAACTCATTTCAGGGAGGTAGCACCATCAATTTGCGGGAGACTCCCAGAACTTCCGGGAGAGGTGGGATGTCTGCAATAGAGTAGCTCCTGAGCAGCTAGCCAGCTAGTTTAAATAACGTTAGCTATGCTAATGAACGAATGACACCTGTTAAACTCACCTCAACATGTCTTTTACAGTCTTAACCCACCATGGGCAATAGAAAAGTCACTGTTGCAAACAGTTCAGCGAGCAACACTGTCATTATTTTTGAACCTTATTAGGCAGGGGTACACTTTAGGGTAGTCTGGGGTGAAGTACGTTTTATATTTTCTTTTTTTGGAACATACTGCCATGGTGCTCTCTCTCTCTCTCTCTCTCTCTCTCGCACTCTTGCTCACTCTCACTCTCGCTCTCTCGCGTTCTCGCTCTTGCTCTCTCTCTCTCTCTCTCTCTCTCGTTCTCGTGCTCTCTCGCTCGCTTGCTCTCAAATATCAAATTCCAGGATATTGTATATAATTTGCGGGCGTCAGGGAGCCACTATCAATATGCAGGAGACTCCCAGAACTTCCAAGAGAGGTGGGATGTCTGGGATAGGCAGAGTTGAGGCAGTGAGGCCTGGGCCCAAGAGTGTATTGAAACAGCAGGGCCCAGGTCCAAGAGAGAGGAACAACCTACTTTTTGGCTGATTTAAGTACCAGGCCAGATCGAAAAGGTCCTGGTGTCAGGACTGGAGCCGAGGGAAGGGCTGGCGTTCAGCTCACTAGTCCACGAGGTTTACTCATCTCAGCACTGAACTGAGGCTGTGACCTCCTACTAACGGGCTCCTGGCATAACTTCATGGCTGTGAACTCACTTTCTTGAGCTTCAGTTCTAAATGTTCTTTGCTTACTCATTTGCACGAGTGTTTTTTTTCTGCACATTGGGTGTTTGAATGTCTCTTTTTAAATGGGTTCTATTGGGGTTCTTTGTTTTGTGGCTGCCTGTAAGGGAATGAACCTCATGGTTTTATGTAGTGTACATACTCTGACTTTGAACCAAACGTGATGCTTCTGGTCAGGACACTCTTGATGGTGCTTCTGTAAAAATTGGTTAGAATGGGTAGTGGAGGGGTGGGGGGTGGAGCTTCACTCACCTCAACCTCCTCAGGAAGTGGAGACGCTGCTGTGCTTTCTTTACCAAAGTGGTGGTGTTGAGGGACCAGGTGAGATAGTCTGTTCTGTGCACTCCCGTGAAAATAATTTAACAGTCTGTTAAGGATGATTTAGTCTCAGTTTACAGCCCAGAGCAGTAATTGGTAAGTACGTTGTACACCACACTACAGTAAATATTGATGAACAATTTGTGTTAAATTGTTGGGAGCTTACAGTAAGTTAACATTAGTTCACTTGCAGTCCTGAAGACTCCGGGCAGAGGGAAACCACTGCCCTCTGTTGGCTGGGAATCAGTTCCGCAGCCAGGATCCATCAGCTGAGTGTTGGTTCAGATTAAGCACGGACCATGAGATGGAACACTGGGGCATCTGCCGCCTTCTCAGCTGAGCTGAAATATTTGACTGATTTTCACTAGCAATGCTCAGACAATATGAAATACAAAATTACTTCACTCTCCGTCTCCACTGCTGCAGCAGCTGTGGTCTTCTGGTGACCAGCCATTTTAATTCCCCTTCCCACTCTCGTGTCCGCAGCCTTCACTCCCAACCAGTTGCAGCGAGATACAGATGAGAAGAATGACGTCTCATGTTACACCTTGCTTGTCTCGGGGGTGTGGGGGGGCACAGTAGCATAGCAGCTGGCATAACACTTTGCAACCAGTGACCTGGGTTCAATTCCCTGCACAGTGTGTAAGGGATTTGAACTTTCTCCCTATGACTTCATGGGTTTCTTCCAGGTGCTCCGGTTTCCTCCCAAATTCCAAAGAGGTTATTGAGTTGTGGGCATCAGACTGTGATGGTCATTGACCGAAACAATACATTCCACTGTATGCTTTGATGTACATGTGACAAATAAAGCTAATCTTATCAACTTCTCTAAATTCCAATTACCCTGCCCTGTCCCTCTCCCATTTTGATTTCATTTATCCCTCTGGCCTCTTCGCGTCCCTTTTTAGGCAATGCTTCCTTGCATTTTAGCTATTCCATGTGGACCATGAATTTTCAGGGGGTTACTTTTGGAATGACATTTTCAGACCTCACCTCATTTTGACACAATCTTCCTCTAATAGCACAGGTATAATAGGAGTCCACCTTTGAACTTGTGCTGTTTAAAGGAAGTGAACAGGGAAGAAAAAACAATATGTCAGAATAATTGAGTTGAAGTTCAAGTTTCATTGTCAATCAACCACACACGTGCATACTGCTAAACAAAATATTGTTCCTCTGGAACCAAGGTGCATAACACAGTATCTACAGTTGCACACAACACGTATAGTTACAACAGCACATAAGGTCACAAAGGTAACATTAGCACAAGGTCCTAAATATCATGGCCCGAAGGTTAATGGTGCATGGGATGTTATCCTGGGGTCATGTTTCTGTAAAAACTGTATAAATGCAAGCCCCTGTCAATAATTACATATATTCAGCATTTTGATATGTTTCTATTCCAAGGTAAGAAAAGATTAATTTTATTTGTCACATTCACATCGGAAGATTGAAACATACTGTGGAATGCATCGTTTGCATCAAATGAAATCGGGGAGAATTGTGCTGGGGACAAGCCGCATGTGTTGCCATGCATCTGACCATAAGACGAGACCATAAGATATAGGAGCAGAAGTGGGCCATTCGGCCCATCGAGTCTGCTCCGCCATTCAATCATGGGCTGATCCAATTCTTCCAGTCACTTCCACTCCCCTGCCTTCACCCCATATCCTTTGATGCCCTGGCTAATCAAGAACCTATCTATCTCTGCCTTAAATACACCCAATGACTTGGCCTCCACAGCCGCTCGTGGCAACAAATTCCACAGATTTACCAGCCTCTGACTAAAGTAAATTCTCTGCACCAACGTCGTAAACCCACAGCTTACTAACCCTAACAATACGCCTTTGAAACATGGGAGGAAACCAGAACAACCAGAGGAAATGGTGCTGGGCAACACGGGACAAGAGAGACCCACATCTCTATACAAAGTGTTCAGTAGTATTTAACAGGAAAGCCATGAATGGATTACAGGAAACCCCAGCAGCTAAACTACAGCATGTTAGTGGCCAGATAATTCATTGTTTATGAGTGGTATTTGATGCATGAATATTGGTGTAAACACTGGATGTACTTCACGTGAACTACTGCCACGGGATCCTCCATATCCACCAGAGAGCAGACAGGTCCTGCTGACATTGTTGTAGAGGACAGATGTCCATGTGGACAGCTACTGCGTTACCGGTGGTGGTGGAGATGAAACCCACATGAAACGTCCCCTCTTGCTGGGGCCCGGGTGGTTTAGGAAGCTCAGATATCAACGTAACATTGTGCTAAGGACACAGCTTTTTTCTAATCCTTGAAGTCTAAAGTCAACAACAAAGCAAATTTATTATTAAAGTGTGTATACATCACCATATACTAACTTGAGATTCATTTTCTTACAGAAATTAAAGAAATATGATAGAATTTATGAAAATCTGTACATAAACAAAGACTGGCAAATAACCAATGTGCTAAAGAAGACAAATAGTGCAAATCAATAACTAATAATAAATAAGTAAAGCTAAGATGAGTTGTAGAGTCCTTGAAAGTGAGTCTGTAGGTTGGGGAGTGATGCTGGGCTGCATCCACCACTCTCTGTAGAGTTTTCTGTTCCTGGTATTGGTGATTCATATCAAACCTTTTAACTGGATAACCAATGTATTGTTTGTCAGTACCAGTAATTTTTTTCACAGGAAGTATTTAAAGACAAGGAAAAGTGCAGAAAAGGACAGAGTTTCATTGTCAGTCTTCGTACTGACCCACATTGCTTCCGTGGGTATGGTTAGAACATGGGACTGTTATCAACTCCTACAAAGTGAAACCAAGCAACATCAAGGCTTCACTCCCTGATGAGTTCAGTGTCACTCATGCTCACCTTGACCATCAAAAAGTGGAGGCACCTTCACAAACTCCCACACACTCTGATGGTCCACTGATTTTAGTCTCTGAGGCTGACGTGAGAGCATCTTCCAAGAGGATGAACCCATGGAGAGCATCCGGCCCAGATGGGGTACCCGGCTGAGGACTAAAGACCCGTGTTGATCAGCTGGCTAGAGTGTTCACTGATATCTTTAACCATTTGCATCAGCAGTCTGAGATACCCACCTGCTTCAAGTAGACTTCACTTACACTCGTGTCTAAACTGCCTCACTAGCATCCACTGTAATGAAGGGCTTTGCAAGGCTGGGGATGAAACTTATGAACTGCTGCCTGAGAAGTGACTTGGATTTGCTCCATTTTGCCTACTGGTCAATAACATAACAGATGCCAGTTTATTGGCTCTTCACTCAACCCGACCACTTGGACAACAAAGATGCATACATCAGGATGCTTTTCATTGACTACAGCTCAGCATTCAATACCGTCATCCCCTCAGTACTAATCAAAAAGCCTCAAGTACTAAATAAGCCTCAGCACCCCCTTGTGCAACTGGATCCTCAGTTTCGAACAGGAGAAAATCTGCAGATGCTGGAAATCCAAGCAACACACACAAAATGCTGAAGAAACTTAGCAGGCCAGGCAACATCTATGGAAAGGAGTAGAGTCGACATTTCGGCCGAGACCCTTAGGCTGTATGGTCCTTGAAGGGTCTCAACCTAAAATGTCGACTTACTTTTTTCCATTGCTGCCTGGCCTGCTGGATCCTTAATTTTCTCACTTGCAGACCCCAGTCAATTCAGATCGGTAACAGCATTTCCTCCACAATCTCCATCAGCACAGGTGCACCATGAGTTCATCAGACCATAAAACATAGGACCAGAATTAGGTCATCTGGCCCATCGAGTCTACTCCACCATTCAATCATGGCTGTTCACTTTTTCTGCTCCTCAACCCCAGTTCCCAGATTTCTTTCCATAACCTTTGATGCCATGTCCAATCAAGAACCTATCAATCTCTGCCTTAAAAACACCCAACGACCTGGCCTCCACAGCTGCACGCGGCAACAAATTCCACAAATTCACCACTCTCTGGCAAAAGAAATTTCCCCACATCTCTGTTTTGAAAGGGCACCCTCTATCCTGAGGCTATGCCCTCTTGTTCTAAACTTTCCCACCATGGGAAACATCCTTTCCACATCAACTCTGTCTAGGCCTTTCAACATTCAAAAGGTTTCAATGAGGTCCCCCCTCATCTTTCTGAATTCCTGTGAGTACCAACCCAGGGCCATCAAACATCCCTCGTATGATAACCCCTTCATTCCTGGAGTCATCCTTGTGAACCTCCTCTGGACCCTCTCTAAAGCCAGCACATCTTTTCTTAGATGAGGAGTCCAAAACTGTTCACAATACTCAAGGTGAAGCCTCACCAGTGCCTTATAAAGCCTCAGCATCACATCCCTGCTCTTGTATTCTAGACCTCTTGAAATGAATGCTAACATGGCATTTGCCTTCCTCACCACCAACTCAACCTGCAAGTTAACCTTTAAGGCGTTCTCCCAAGTACCTTTGCATCTCAGATTTTTGGATTTTCTTCCTGCTTAGAAAATAGTCTGCACATTTATTTCTACTACCAAAGTGCATGATCATAACTTTTCCAGCACAACTCCGCAAGTGCGTGGATGTCAGCCAAGTAGAACAGCGAGAAAAGTTTAAAAGGAGACAGCTTTATAGAGCAGGCAACAGAGTAGAGGTAGACAGAGTAGGAGGGCTTTGGCTTAACAGGGCTTCGGCAACAACGGGTCGAGGCAAGGTAGGTTATCTGTGTAGATTACAGACAGGAAGCACTGTATGTGTGTGAGGCCTGTGTTCTGTGCTCAGTGTCAGATGTGGGATGTCCAGGAGGCTCCCAGCCTCCCGGACGGCTACATCTGCGCCAGGTGTATTGAGCTGCAGCTCCTTAAGGACCGTATTAGGGAACTGGAGATGCAGCTCGATGACCCTCGTCTGGTCAGGGAGAATGAGGAGGTGATAGAGAGCAGCTATAGGCAGGTAGTCGCGCCGGGGCCTGGGGAGACAGATAAGTGGGTAGCAGTCAGGAGAGGGAAGGGCAAGAGTCAGATACTAGAGGGTACCCCTGTGGCTGTCCCCCTTAACAATAAGTACTCCTGTTTGAGTACTGTTGGGGGAGACAGCCTACCAGGGGAAAGCAAGAGGTACAGCCTCTGGCACAGAGTATGGCCTGTGGCTCAGAAGGGTAGAGAAAGGAAGAGGATGGCAGCAGTGATAGGGGACTCTATAGTTAGGGAGTCAGAAAGGCAATTCTATGGAAGCAGGAAAGAAACACGGATAGTAGTTTGCCTCCCAGGTTCCAAGGTCTGGGATGTTTCTGATCACATCCACAATATCCCAAAGTGGGAAGAACAGTTAGAGGTTGTGGTACATATTTGTTCCAATGACATAGGTAGGAAAAGGAAGGAGGTCCTGAAAACAGACTACAGGGGGTTAGGAAGGAAGTTGAGAAGCAGGACCACAAAGTCAGTAATCTCGGTATTACTGCCCCTGCCACGTGACAGTGAGTATAGGAACAGAATGAGGTGGAGGATAAATGCGTGGCTGAGGGATTGGAGCAGGGGACAGGGATTCAGATTTCTGGATCATTGGGAACTATTTGGGGGCAGGTGTGACCTGTACAAAAAGGACTTGTTGCACTTGAATCCCAAGGGGAACAATATCTTGGCGGGGAGGTTTGCTAAGGCTATTGGGGAGAGTTTAAACTAGAATTGTTCGGCTGTGGGAACCGAACTGAAGAGACGGAGGAAGAGGCAGTTGGCTCACAAATAGAGAAAGCTTGTAGACAGTGCGAGAGGGAGGACAGGCAGGTGATAGTGAAGGGTCACACTCAGACCAACGGTTTAAGATGTGTCTATTTTAATGCAAGGGGTATTGTGAACAAAGCGTATGAGCTCAGAGCGTGGATCAGTACTTGGAGCTATGATGTTGTGGTCATTGCAGAGGCTCAGGGGCCGGAATGGCTACTTCAAATGCCAGGCTTTAGGTGTTTCATAAAAGACAGGGAGGGAGACAAATGAGGAGGGGGCGTGGGACTGTTGATCAGAGATAGTGTCACAGCTGCAGGGAAGAAGGAACTCATGGAGGGATGGTCTACATAGTCTCTGTGGGTGGAAGTTAGGAAGAGGAAGGGGTCAATAACTCTACTGGGTGCTTTTTATAGACCACACAATAGTAAAAGGGACATCGAGGAGCAGTTAGGGAGACAGATTCTGGAAAGCTGTAATAATAACAGGGTTGTCGTGACGGGAGGTTTTAATTTCCCAAATATTGATTGGCATCTCCCTAGAGCGAGGGGTTTAGATGGGGTGGAGTTTGTTAGGTGTGTTCAGGAAGGTTTCTTGACACAATATGTAGATAAGCCTACAAGAGGAAGAGACTGTACTTGATCTGGTATTGGGAAATGAACCTGATCAGGTGTCAGGTCTCTCAGTGGGAGAGCGTTTTGGAGACAGTGATCACAATTCTATCTCCTTTACCATAGCATTGGAGAGGGGTAGGAACAGACAAGTTAAGAAAGTGTTTAATTGGAGTAAGGGGAAATATGAAGCTATCAGGCATGGACTTGGCAGCATAAGTTGGGAACAGATGCTCTCAGGGAAACGTACGGAAGAAATTGGCAAATGTTCAGAGGATACTTGTGTGGAGTTCTGCTTAGGTACAGGAAAGGATGGTGGAGTACAGGAACCATGGTGTATAAAGGCTGTTGAACATCTAGTCAAGAGAAAAGAAAAACTTATGAAACAGTTCAAAAAAACTAGGCAATAATAGAGATCTAGAAGATTATAAGACTAACAGGAAGGAGCTTAAGAATGAAATGAGGAGAGCCGAAGGGACCATGAGAAGGCATTGGCGGACAGGATTAAAGAAAACCCCAAGGCATTCCACAAGTATGTGAAGAGCAAGAGGATAAGACGTGAGAGAATAGGACCAATCAAGTATGACAGTGGGAAAGTGTGTATGGAACCAGAGGAGATAGCAGAGGTACTTAATGAATACTTTGCTTCAGTATTCACTACGGAAAAGGATCTTGGCGATTGTAGGGATGACTTACAGTGAACAGAAAAGCTTGAGCATGTAGATATTAAGAAAGAGGATGTGCTGGATCTTTTGGAAAGCATCAAGTTGGATAAGTCAGCAGGACTGGACGAGATGTACCCTAGGCTACATCACTTCTGGCGATGATCTTTGCATCATCAATGGAGATGGGAGAGGTTCTGGAGGATTGGAGGTTTGTAGATGTTGTTCCCTTATTCAAGAAAGGGAGTGGAGATAACCTAGGAAATTATAGACCAGTGAGTCTTACTTCAGTGGTTAGTAAGTTGTTGGAGACGATCCTGAGGGGCAGGATTTATGAACATTTGGAGAGGCATAATATGATTAGGAATAGTCAGCATAGCTTTGTCAAAGGCAGGTCGTGCCTTACGAGCCTGATTAAATTTTTGGAAGATGTGACTAAACACATTGATGAAGGTGGAGCAGTAGATGTAGTGTATATGGATTTCGGCAAGGCACTTGATAAGGTACCCCATAGGCTCATTGAGAAAGTAAGTTGGCATGGGATCCAAGGGGACATTGATTTGTGGATCCAGAACTGGCTTGCCCACAGAAGGCAAAGAGTGGTTGTAGATGGGTCATATTCTGCATGGAGGTCGGTGACCAGTGGTGTGCTTCAGGGATCTGTTCTGGGATCCCTACTCTTCGTGATTTTTACAAATGACCTGGATGATGAAGTGGAGGGATGGGTTAATAAATTTGCTGATGACACAACGTTTGGGGGTGTTGTGGATAGTGTGGAGGGCTGTCAGAGGTTACAGCAGGATATTGATAGGATGCAAAACTGGGCTGAGAAGTGGCAGATGGAGTTCAACCCAGGTAAGTGTCAAGTGGTTCATTTTGGTAGGTCAAATATCATGGCAGAATAAAGTATTAATGGTAAGACTCTTGGCTGTGTGGAGGATCAAAGGATCTTGGGGTCCGAGTCCGTAGGACACTCAAAGTTGGTGCGCAGGTTGACCCTGTGTTTAAGAAGACATAGGGTGCATTGGCCTTCATCAATCTTGGGATTGCGTTTAGGAGCTGAGAGGTAATGCTGTATCTATTTAGGACCCTGATCAGACCCTGATCAGACCCTGGTCAGACCCCACTTGGAGTACTGTTCTCAGTTCTGGTCGCCTCACTACAGGAAGGATGTGGAAACCATAGAAAGGGTGCAGAGGTGATTTACAAGGATGTTGCCTGGATTGGGGAGCATGCCTTATGAGAATAGATTGAGCAAACTCAGCCTTTTCTCCTTAGAGCGACGGAGGATGAGAGGTGACCTGATAGAGGTGTATAAGATGACGAGAAGCATTGATCGTGTGGATAGTCAGAGGCTTTTTTCCAGGGGTGAAATGGCTAGCACGAGAGGGCATAGTTTTAAGGTGCTTGGTAGAAGGTACAGAAGAGATGTCAGGCTAAGTTTTTTACGCAGGGAGTGGTGAGTGCGTGGAATGGGCTGCTGGTGACGGTGGTGGAGGGGGATAAGACAGGACTTTTTAAGTGACTTGTGGATAGATACATGGAGCTTACAAAAATAGAGGGCTATGGGTAACCCTAGGTAATTTCTACATTAAGTACATGTTCAGTGCAGCTTTGTGGGGCGAAAGGCCTGTATTGTGCTGTATGTTTTCTGTGTTTCTATGAGGCTGTGTGCTCAGTCCCCTGCTCTTCTTGCTTTACACCTATGACTGTAAGGCTGAGCACAGCTCCGAGGACATATTTAAATTTGTGGATGACACCACTGTCAACGGCCGAATTAAAGGTGGTGACGAATCAGCACATATGAGGGAGATTGAAAATCTAGATGAGGATGCCACACCAATAGCTTCTCATTCAATATCAGTAAGACCAAGAAGCTGATTATTGACTTCAGGAGGAGCAAGCCAGAGGGCCATTAGCCAGTCCTCATCAGGAGATCAGAGGGAAAGAGGGTCAGCAACTATAAACTCTTCGGTGTTATCATTTCAGAGGATCTGTCATGGGTCCAGCGCACGTGTCATTAGAAAGAAAGCACGGCAGCACCTCTACTTTGTGATGGATCAGTATGTCATCTAAAACTTCAATAGATGTGTGGTGGAGAGGCATGTATATTGAATAGTTGAATCACGCCCAGGTATGAAAACACCAAAGCCCTTAAACAGAATTGGCCCAGTCCATCTCAGGTAAAACTTTCCCCACCATTGAGCACACCTACACCAAGCAGCATCCAGCCCAGGCTCTCTTCTCACTGCTGCCGTCTGGAAGGAGGTACAGAAGTCTCAGGACCCACACCACCAGGTTCAGGAAAATTATTGCTCCTCAACCATCAAGTTCTTGAACCAGATGGGATATCTACACTCACCCCATCATTGAATTGGTCCCACAGCCTATGGACTCACATTCAAGAACTCTTCATCTCATATTCTCGATATTTATTGCTTATTTATTTGTTATTGTTATTATTATGAACGGAACTAAACTGAATAATACTGGTGTTTGATATTCTATGTGTTGTTCGCTCAGCTTTTGCTGTTTGTGCAATTTGCTCTCTTTTGTGCAATTTGTTCTCTTTACACGCATTGAGTGTTCGATGTTTTCTTGAACGGGTTCCATGGTGTTTCTTTGTTTCGTATCTGCCTGCACAAGGATGTATCTCAGAGCTGTATTCTGTATACATACTTTGTTAATAAATGTACTTTGAACTTTCAAGTTATTTCTATTCTTTCTTTTTGTATTTGAACAATTTGTTGTCTTTTGCACATTCACTGTTTGACCGTCCTGTTGGGGTGGTCTGACATTGATTGTATTGTTTCTCTTGTATTTACTGTGAATGCCTATAAGAAAATGAATCTCAGGGTTATATATGGTGACATATATGTTCTTTGATAATAAATTTACTTTGAACTTTGTCTACAGAGGCTCACTTTCCTACACCTCACAGGAGACTGTCATGGGGCCATGGTTACTGGCATCAATATAATCAGAAAGAGAATCAGGTTTAATATCACTGACATACATTGTGAAATTGGTTGCTTTGTGGTAGCAGTACAGTGCAATTCATAATATATACTATAAGTAATAAGAAGAAATGTATAAAAACAAATTAGTGCAAAATGAGAGCAAGAACTAGTGAGGTTGTGTTCATGGATTCATCGTCTGTTCAGAAATCTGATGGAAGAGGGGAAGAAGCTGTTCCTGAAACATTATGTGTGTGTCTTCAGGCTCCTGCACTTTTTTTCTGATGGTAGCAATGAGAAGAGGGCATGACCATCTGAGCCACAGTACTGTAGTAGCTATCTTATCGGGTGATGAATCTAAAGGCTGAGCCAATGGGTGGGAGACCTGTCAGGACCTTTAGGGAATTGGAACATAATTAAGCAATTCAATAATCAGAAGCTAGTGTCAGTAACAGTGACTGTGAATCCTCAGATTATTATAATTATCCCATCTAATGTATGACTGCCCATTAGGGGAGAAATTCTGCTTTCCTTCTTCATTTTAGCCCAGTCCATCGCAGACAAAGACTTCCCCGTCATTGAGCACATTTAATGGAGTGCTGCTACAAAAAACAGCATCCACCATTAAGGAACCCCCCCCCCACCCATCCAGACCAGACCATGCTCTCTTCTTGCTACTACCACCAGGGAGGAGGGACGGGAGCCTTGCATCTCACACCATCAGCTTTATGAACAGTTATTACCCTTCAATCTTGAGGCTTTTGAACCAGAGGGGATAATTTCACTCACCATAACCCTGAACTGGTTCCACGACCTATGGACTCACTTTCAATGACTTGTACACCTGCTCATTTATGCAAATATCTAATTAGCCAACCATGTGACAGCAACTCAATGCATAAAAGCATGCAGACATGGTCAAGAGATTCAGCTGTTGTTCAAACCAAACATCAGAATGGGGAAGAAATGTGATCTAAGTGACTTTGACTGTGGAATGTTTGTTGGTGCCAAACAGGGTGATCAGAAATTGCTGATCTGCTGAGATTTTCATACACAACAGTCTCTAGAGTTTACAGAGAATGGTGTAAAAAACAAAAAACTCAGGTGAGCAGTAGTTCCAAGGGCAAAAATGCCTTGTTAATGAGAGAGGAGAGAGAAGATGGCCTGACTGGTTCAGGCTGACAAGAAGGTGACAGTAACTCAAGTAACCAAACGTTACAACTGTGGGGCAGAAGAGCATCTCTGAATGCACAACATGTCAAATCTTGAAGTGGAAGACAACAAATATATACTCAGTGGCCACTTTATTAGGTATAGAGATACATCAATATAACATGGGCGATCATGGTCTTATCCATGATCATGATTGTTCTTGGCAAAAATTTTACAGAAGTAGTTTGCCATTATCTTCTTCTGGGCAGCGTCTCTTTAAGATGGGTGACCCCAGTTGTTATCAATACTCTTCAGAGATTGCCTGCCTGGTGTCAGTGGTAACATAACCAGGAATCGTGATCTGCATCAGCTGCTCATACAACAATCCACCAGCTGCTGCCATGACTTCACATGACCCTGATCGGGGGTCTAAACAGGTTATACACCTTGCCCAAAGGTGGCCTGCAGGGTAGCGGAGGGAAGGAGTGTCTTACACCTCCTTTAGTAGAGATGTATCTCCACTGCCACCCAAATATATATAAATATATGTATCTATATCATCAGCCAGTCCTGGTAATCAACAGGCCATCATGGTGGTCCATGGTCAGGGCTTTCATTTCTGTCACCCGAGTCTAGTTGCTCTCATGCCCATGGGAAATGCATGGTGCATCCAGTTCAGACACAATGTGCTCCATTGGCATTGCCTTCCCTGCTCCTGTCCTCCGTCAGTTTATTGTTGAATGGTTCATGTGCTGAGCACAGCATTGCCAAGTTCAATGCCAATTCCTCTGACTGTGTGTTTGGGACCTATCGTTTGAAGGGAGAGGGAGGCAAGGTGGCGAGAAGGGCCTCATTCCTGGGGCTTATGCTGCAGATGTTCTTGAAGATACTTCAGGGACATAGTGAGGAGTCTTAATGCAGTACAAGTCTCCGCATGCCAATTGTGAAAATTTCCACACTGTCTGTTACACAATGAGCGATCCCGAGGAGAATTTTAATGCTGTGAGAACATTGGATGGCTTGAGTTTAAGGAGAGTTTGGATAGGCTAGGATTGTTTTCCTGGAATGAAGGAGGCTGAGAGGAGTCCTGATAGAGATATATGAGAACCATAGATAGGGTAGATAGTCAGACACTTCTTCTCTTTTTATGGTGTGAATTAAACTTAGAAGGCACATTTACTTATTTATTTACTTAGAGACATGACGCAGAACAAGCCCGTCTGAGCCTTCAAGCCGCACCATCAGCAACCCACTGATTCAACCCTAGTCCAATCACACGACAATTTTCAATGACAAAGTAACCTATGAACCGGCACATCCTTCGACTGTAGGAGGAAACTGGAGCACCCAGAGGAAACCCATAAATTCAAGGGGAGGACGTATAAACTCTTTACAGAGGATATTGGAATTGGACTCCAAAATCCCACACCCCAGGCTGCATTAGTATCATGCTGTCCACTACGCTACCATAGCGCCCAAAGACCATAAGATATAGGAGCAGAATTAGGCTATTTGGCCCACTGGAGTTGGGGGAGTGAAGGCAGAATGTCTGGATGGGCAGGGTCTTTGATAAAGCTGTCTGCTTTGCAGAAGCAGTGAGAAGTGTAAACTGAGACCATGGAAAGGAGGCTGGTTTCCACGTTGTTGTTGGGTCCACAAGCAACATGGTGGCACAGTAGCATAGTGCGTAGCATAAGGCTATAACAGCACCAGTGACTTAGGTTAAATTCTGCCACTGTCTGTAAAACGGTTGCTCATTCTTCCTGTGCAACTAGTCAGAGTGGTCTTCATGGTAAATTTGTAGAAACTTGCAAAAGATTTTGGAGATGTACCAAATCAGCTCAAAATCCCAATGAAATATAACTGCTGCTGTACCTTCTTCATAACTGTATCAATATGTTGGGCCAAGGGTAGACCGACTGAGATACTGATGCCCAAGAACATGAAACAACTCACCCCCTCCACTGCTGACCCCTCAATCAGGACTGGTGTGTGTTCTGATTTCCCTTTCCTGAAGTCCACAGTCAATTCCTTGGTCTTAATGACATTGAATATGAGATTATGGTTGCAATACTACTCAAACATGTGATCTATCTCACTTTTTTATACCCCCTTGGTACCATCTGAGATTCTGCTGACAACGGTTGTGTCAGTAGTGAGATTTTAGATACCATTTGAGCTGTGTCTGGCCACACAGTCATGGGTGTAGGGAGAGTAGAGCAGTGGGCTAAGCATACATTCCTGAGGTGCACCAGCATTGATTGTCAGCGAGGAGGTTATTTCCAGCTTGCACAGACTGCTGACTACTGATGACTGAAGTAATTAATGCCCTGAATTATCCCTTAACTATTCTTCTGCATTGACCAGGCTTTTTAATGATATGATGGGGATTACTTGGGTGGCGCTGTGGAAATACGTCTCTAATAAAGGATGTTGCAAGGTTCTCATTCCCTCCACTAGCCTGCACATTACCTTTGGGCAGGGTGTAGCATCTGCTTGACCCCTGATCATGGTCATGTGAACCCACGGGAACAAGAAGGGGATAGACGTATGAGGCAGCTGGTGCATATCACAAGTCCTGGCTATGGGACCACTGACACCAGGCAGACGATCTCGGAAGAATATTGATAATGGCTGGGGTCACCCATCTTGTAAAGACACTGCCCAGAAGGTGGCAATGACAAAACACTTCTGTAGAAAAATTTGCCATGGACAATAATGGTCATGGAAAGATCATGATCACCTACATCATATGACACCATAAGACTGTAAGATGTAGGGACAGAATTAGGCTATTTGACCCATCAAGTCTGCTCCACCATTTCATGATGGCTGGTCCAATTTTCCTCTCAGCCTCAATCTACTGCCTTCTCCCCATATCCCTTCATGCTCTGACCAATCTATCAACCTCTGATTTAAATATACATAAAGATTTGGCCACCTGGCCTGTGGCAAGGAATTCTACAGATTTGCCACTCTTTGGCTGAAGAAAATTCTCAGAATAAAAGGATGCCCCTCTATTCTGAGGCTGTGTCTTCTCACCATAGGCAACATCCTCTATGCATCCACTTTATCAAGGTCTTTTACCATTCGATAGGTTTCAATGAGGTTATTCCTCATTCTTCTGAATTCTAGTGAATACAGGACTAGAGCCATCAAAACACTCTTATAAGACCTTCTTTAAACCCTTCTTTAAGAAGGATGGGAGGTAGCAGAAAGGAAACAAAATATGGAGTACCTGGAGGCACATGACGAGATGGTCCAAAGCCAGCATGGTTTCCTGAAAGGAAAATCCTGCCTGACTAACCTACTGCAATTTTTTAAGGAAATTACAAGCAGGGTAGACAAAAGAAAAGCAGTAGATGTTGTGTACTTGGATTTTCAGAAGGCCTTTGACAAGGTGCCGCATATGAGGCTGCTTAGAAAGATAAGAGCCCATGGAATTACAGGGGAGTTATTAGCATGGGTGGAGCATTGGCTGATCGGCAGAAAACAGAGAGTGGGAATAAAGGGATCCTATTCTGGCTGGCTGCCGGTTACCAGCGGAGTTCCACAGGGGTCAGTGTTGGGACTGCTGCTTTTTACGATGCATGTCAATGATTTGAACTATGGGATTGATGGATTTGTGGATAAATTTGCCAATCATACAAAGATAAGTAGAGGAGTGGGTAGTGTTGAGGAAACAGAGAGCCTGCAGAGAGACTTGGATAGTTTAGGGGAATGGGCAAAGAAGTGGAAAATGAAATACAATGCTGGAAAATGTATGGTCATGCACTTTGGTGGCATTTAGATGGGGAGAGAATTCAAAATGCAGAGATGCAAAGAAACTTGGGAGTTCTTGTCCAGGATACCCTAAAGGTTAACCTCCAGGTTGAGTTGGTGGTGCAGAAGGCGAATGCAATGTTGGCATTCATTTCTAGAGATATGGAATATAAGAGCGAGGATGTGATGTTGAGGCTCTATAAGGCACTCGTGAGACCACACTTGGAGTACTGTGGGCAGTTTTGGGCTCCTTATTTTAGAAAGGATATATTGACATTTGAGAAGATTCGGAGAAGATTCACGAGAATGATTCCAGGAATGAAAGAGTTACTGCATAAGGAACGTCTGGCAGCTCTTGGTCTGTATTTCCTAGAGTTCAGGAGAATGAGGGGGGATCTCATAGAAACATTCCAAATGATAGAAGGCCTAAACAGATTAGATATGGCAAAGTTATTTCCCATGGTAGGGGAAATAAGTAATAAGAGGGCATGACTTCAGGATTGAAGGACGTCCATTTAGAACTGAGATGCAGAGAAATCACTTCAGTCAGAGGGTGGTAAATCTGTTGAATTTGTTGCCATGAGTGGCTGTGGAGGCCAAGTCATTGAGTGCATTTAAGGCAGAGATTCTTGATCAGCCAGGGCATCAAAGGGTACGGGGGGAAGGCAGGGGAGTGGGGATGAATCGAAGAATTGGATCAGCCCATGATTGAATAGCAGAGCAGACACGATGGGCTGAATGGCCTACTTCTGCTCCTATATCTTATGGTCTTATGGTCTTATGACAAGCCATTCAATGTGGAATCATTTACACGAACCTCCTTTGAACCCTCTCCAGTTTCAGCACATCCTTTCTAAGATAAGAGGCCCAAAACTGCACACAATACTTAAGTGAGGCCTCGCCAGTGCTTTATAAACCCTCAACATTACGTCCTTAATTTTATATTCCCGTACTCTTGAAATGAATGCTAATATTGCATTTGCCTTCTTCACCACAGACTCAACCTGCAAAAAATCCTTTAGAGAATCCTGCACAAGGACTCCCAAGTCCCTTTGCATCTAGGTTTTTGTATTTTCTCTCCATTTAGAACATAATCAACCTTTTCATTTCTTTTACCGAAGTGCATGACCATACACTTCCCAATTCTGTAGTCCATCTGCCATTTCTTTGCCCATTCTCAATATCTGTCTCAGTCTTTCTGTAGCCTCTCTACTTCAGCAAAACTACCTGCCCCTCCACCCATCTTCATATCATCTTCAAACTTTTCATCATCTAAATCATTGCCTATCAAAAGTATTCACCCCACCTTGGAAGTTTTCATATTTTAATTTTTAGAACATTGAATCACAGTGGATTTAAATTGACTTTTTTTGACAGTGATCAACAGAAAAAGACTTTTTCATCTCCAAGTGAAAGCAGACCTCTACAAATTGATCTAAGTTAATTACAAATATGAAACACAAAATAATTGATTGTGTAGGTATTCACCCCATTTAATATGACGCACCAAATTATGCCTTGGAGTACTATCATCAAGAAATGGAAAGAATTTGGTACAGCTGAAACTCAGCCTACAGCAGGCCATCCTCGAAAGCTGAGTGCCTATTTTATCATGCACAAGTACCCTGAGACCTCATCCTTAACAATGAACTCCAACATCTTCCCAACCACTGAGGTCAGACTAACTGAACTACAGTTTCCTTTCTTCTGCCTCTCTCCCTTCTTGAAGAGTGGAGTGACATTTGCAATTTTCCCATCTTCCAGAACCATTCCAGAATCTAGTGATTCTTGAAAGATCATTAGTAATGCCTTCATGATCTCTTCAGTCACCTCTTTCAGAACTCTCGTGTGTACACCATCTGGTCCAGGAGACTTATCTACCTTCAGACCTTTCAAACTGGACACACTGGAGGCTGTAGTAGAACAAATTACCCTACACAAAATCCTGGCAATTCTGGACAAGGTTTCTCATGCTCTGCATGCCACCTTGGCTGAACAGAGGAGCACTTTTAGTAAAAGACTAAGACAACTGTGCTGATCCAAAGAGCACTATCTGAGGTCATTCTTACCCTTGGCCTTTAAGCTCTATAATGAGTCAACCTATAACCAGGGAAGTGGTGACCCCTTCTGTTAGACTGTTTGAGGTAAATTAATTTTTATTCTTTCTTACTTCTCATCTAATATTTGTATGTCTGTATATCTGTACACATAATGCTACTGTGACACTGTAATTTCCTTTGGGATCAATAAAGTATCTATTTATCTATCAACACCATTCCTTGCCTTCTCCCTGTAACCTGAACGTTATGAGGAGAATGGGTTTGAGTGAGTGGGATAATAAGTCAGCTATGATGGTGTGGTGCAGCAGACTCGATGGCCAAATGCTCTAATTCCTCTACTGTATGTCTTATGATCTTGTGGTTTAACCTTTGACATCATGACTAATCAAGAACCTGTCAAGCTCCACTTTAAATGCACTCAAAGACTTGGCCTTCACAGCTGTCTGTGGCAATGAATTCCACAGATTCACCACTCTCTGGCAAAAGACCATAAGACAAAGACAAAGGAGCAGAAGTAGGCTATTCGGCCCATCGAGTCTGCTCCGCAAAGGAATTCCTCCTCAACTCTTTTCTAAAAGGTCATCCTTCTGTTCTGAGGCTGTGCACTGTGGGCCCTCTACTAGAAGTATCCTTCCATGTCCACACAATCTAGATCTGTCATTAATGACCCTGCTACCGGCAGCTCCGAATTCCACTCCCCTTTTGCCAGTTGGCATTTACAACTTCCCTCAAGCTCCACTCCCAATGGTGCCAGTCCCTTGCATACTGCATGCATCATCTCCCGTTCTATTAATAAAGGTAACTTGAGGTGCTTGCACAACAGAACATCTTCCCTGGGGAGATTTGTAAAAGTAGCGCATACTCCAATGTCACACCACTTTACTGTGCTTTTAATGCACGTTCCAACTTCTCAGTTGGAAATATTTTTCTTCCGAAAATCAGATATTGCAGATGTATCTGATTAGCTACTTCTTCCCTAGCAGTTGTGCTATAAAGACGTGGGAAAACAGTGACTAAACAAGATCCAGCCACATCTCAGCTGTGCCAAGACTGATGAATAAGCAAACCTTGTTTTAATCTGATGGGGAATTGACGTACAAGAGTACAGTTGTAACATCTCACTTGGATAATTATTTCTGATAGGTTTAAATCGTAAATGTTGTGGTTAATTTGTTGCTATGGGCTTTGCCTTTTGGAACAACTGGACAGCTGTCTCGAAGGCATTTGTGGCCTTCATTGCAATTTATAACAGAAAATGTTAGAACATTTCTGTCACATAATGTCAAATATACTGCGTCACAGGAAGACGGTCTACCAGTTTCCTATTTGCTCTGCCATTCCTGTTAAGAGCTAGGATAAGTTAACTGAGTTCAGATGTTCAGGAAACAACAGTGAAACAGGCTGCCATTCACAGGAAAGAGTCTGATGATTCTTATTACTACACGCAGGACAGCCAGTAAAGATGAATCAAAGGCATATGGGACTGTAATTCCATTATTAAAGGCCAGCGAATTTCATTTATCCTGCAACCATGTTGTCAGCTTTACAAGATGATCAGTTATTTGGATGCTTGCAATCAAAATTAAACCTTGGTTTCGACACGGCTCCCTGATAATCAGGTCACTTGCTGTTTAATTAAAACTGAGGATAAGGATCTTCTTTTTAAGAACGTAAAATAAAGAGTTTAGGATTACCGGTTCTAAACCCCAAACTTTTAGATCTGTGAGGATGAGGGGAAAGTCAAACATGACAGAACCTGATGAAGTTTCCTTCCATTTATTAATAAATGTGAAATAAACTGAATGACAACCAGACTGAAAGATTCACCCATAGTCTAGTGCAGTGGTCTGAAATTAAGGACATGCCTATCTATTTATTGATTTAGAGATACAGCTCAGAATAAGCCAGTAGACAATAGCCAATAGACAATAGGTGCAGGAGTAGGCCTTCGGCCCTTTGAGCCAGCACCACCATTCACTGTGATCATGGCTGATCATCCACAATCAGTATCCAGTTCCTGCCTTATCCCCATAACCTTTGATTCCTCTATCTTTAAGAGCTCTATCCATCTCTTTCTTGAAAGCATCCAGAGACTTGGCCTCCACAGCCTTCTGGGGCAGAGCGTTCCATATATCCACCACTCTCTGGGTGAAAAAGATTTTCCTCAACTCCGTTCTAAATGGCCTACCCCTTATTCTTAAACTGTGGCCTCTGGTTCTGGACTCACCTGTCAGAGGGAACATGCTTCCTACCTCCAGCATGTCCATTCCCTTCATAATCTTATATGTTTCAATAAGATCCCCTCTCAGCCTTCTAAATTCCAGAGTATACAAGCCCAGTCGCTCCAATCTTTCAATATATGACAGTCCCGCCATCCCGGGAATTAACCTTGTGAACCTACACTGCACTCCCTCAATAACAAGAATGTCCTTCCTCAAATTTGGAGACCAAAACTGCACACAGTACTCCAGGTGTGGTCTCACCAGGGCCCTGTACAGCTGCAGAAGGACCTCTTTGCTCTTATACTCAATTCCCCTTGTTATGAAGGCCAGCATGCCATTAGCTTTCTTCACTGCCTGCTGTACTTGCATGCTTGCTTTCAGTGACTGACGTACAGGAACACCTAGATCTCGTTTACTTCCCCTTTTCCTGACTTGACTACATTTAGATAATAATCTGCCTTTGTGTTCTTACCACCAAAGTGGATAACCTCACATTTACCTACATTAAACTGCATCTGCCATGCATCTGCCCGCTCACCCAGCCTGTCCAAGTCACCCTGCATTCTCATAACATCCTCCTCACATTTCACACTGCCACCCAGCTTTGTGTCATCGGCACATTTGCTAATGTTACTTTTAATTCCCTCATCTAAATCATTAATATATATTGTAAACAGCTGTGGTCCCAGCACTGAGCCCTGCGGTACCCCACTGGTCGCCGCCTGCCATTCCGAAAGGGAGCCGTTAATCGCCACTCTTTGTTTTCTGTCAGCCAGCCAATTTTCAATCCATGTCAGTACTCTGCCCCCAATGTGGGACTTTATCAAAGGCTTTCTGAAAGCCCAGGTACACTACATCCACTGGCTCTCCCTTGTCCATTTTCATAGATACATCCTCAAAAAATTCCAGAAGATTAGTCAAGCATAATTTCCCCTTCGTAAATCCATGCTGACTCAGACCGATCCTGTTACTGCTATCCAGATGTGTCATAATTTCATCTTTTATAATTGACTCCAGCATTTTTCCCACCACTGGCGTCAGGCTAACCGGTCTATAATTCCCTGTTTTCTCTCTTCCTCCCTTCTTGAAGAGAGGGACAACATTAGCCACCCTCCAATCCACAGGAACTGATCCTGAATCTATAGAACTTTGGAAAATGATTACCAATGCGTCCACGATTTCTAAAGCCACCTCCTTAAGTACCCTGGGATGCAGACCATCAGGTCCCAGGGATTTATCAGTGTATCCAACACCATTTCCTTCCTAATATAAGTTTCCTGCAGTTCATCCATTACCCTAGGTCCTTTGGCCACTATTATATCTGGGAGATTGTTTGTGTCTTCCCTAGTGAAGACAGATCCAAAGTACCTGTTCAACTCATCTGCCATTTCCTTGTTCCCCATAAAAAAATTCACCCGTTTCTGTCTTCAAGGGCCCAATTTTGGTCTTAACTATTTTTTTCCTTTTCACATACCTAAAGAAGCTTTTGCTATCTTCCTTTATATTCTTGGCTAGTTTACCTTCGTACCTCATTTTTTTCTCCACGTATTGTCTTTTTAGTTACCTTCTGTTGCTCTTTAAAAGTTTCCCAATCCTCCGGCTTCCCACTCGTCTTTGCTATGTTTTACTTCTTCTCTTTTATTTTTATACTGTCCATTACTTCCCTTGTCAGCCACAGCCTCCCCTTACTCCCCTTAGGATCTTTTGTCCTCTTTGGAATGAACTGATCCTGCACCTTCCTCATTATTCCCAGAAACACTTGCCATTGCTGTTCCACTGTCATCCCTGTTAAGGTATTGTTCCATTGAACTTTGGCCAGCTCCTCCCTCATAGCACCATAGTTCCCTTTGTTCAACTGTAATACTGACACTTCCGAGTTTCCCTTCTCCCTCTCAAATTGTAGATTAAAACTTATCATATTATGGTCACTACCTCCTAATGGCTCCTTTACCTCGAGGTCCCTAAAAGCCATCCCGGCCCTTTGAGCCACACTGCCCAGTAACCCCCAGATTTAACCCTAGCCTCATCACAGGACAACTTACAATGACCAATTAGTTTACTAAGCGTTATGTTTTTAAACTGTAGGAGGAAACCAGAGCACCCAGAGGAAACCCACATGTCCATGGGGAGTATGCACCAATTCCTTTCACACAGCTCTAGAAATGAACCCTGAATTCCAAAACCCCAAAATCTAATTGTATCGCGCTAACCACTACGTGACTTGGCACCGAAATCATGTCTAATTATTCCTCTTCGGCAGATAATAAAAGGGCAGTGATTTCATACTGACATTGAATAAATATACATGTGCATAATGAAATGACAATAAACTTGACCTGACTTTTATTTAATTATCTAAAAGGGTGCTGAGGGTCGCTGGCATTACTGGTGAGGATGATTCTGGGACTTGAGAACCTAAGTTGTAGGGAAAGGTTGGATAGGTTTGGATTTTGTTCACTAGATTGTCGGAGAATGAGGGGAGATTTGATAGAGGTAACCAAATCATGAGGGGTATAGATAGGGTAAAAGCAAGCAGGCTTTTTCCACTGGGGTAGGGTGAGACTAGAATGAAGGTTCAAAAGTTAAGTAAGAAAGATGCAATGTTTAAGGGGAACCAGAGGGGAAACTGCTCACTCAGAGCATTGTGCAAGCTTAGAACAAGATGCCAGTGGAAGTAGCGGATGCAGGATTGCTTGCAACAGTTAAGAGGAGTTTGGATAAATGCATAGATGGAAGGCTATGGTCCACATGTAGGTCAATGAACTAGCCAGAATAACAGCTTGGCAGGGACTAGATGGGCCAAAGGGCCTGTTTCTATGTTGTAGTGTTCTATGACTCTCGTAGTAATGATGTTGCCACCTAGCAAACAAGACCACCAGACTCAGACAGTTACTTACTCCAGGCAATAAGCCTAATCAACACCTCCACCCCCTAACCTACCCCTCCACACTCCCAACCACCACTATGTTATCATTTCCTGTCAGTCACTTTATGGACGTACAATCAATCTACATATATAAACTATCTTACATATTTATATTTATGGTGATTTTCTTTTTTTTATTGTTATTGTGTTCTTTATCATTTGGGCTTTTTGTGCTGCATCAAATCTGGAGTAACAATTATTTTGTTCTCCTTTACACTTGTGTGCAGGAAATAACATTAAACAATCTTGAATCCTGAATATCTTATCTTGAAATAGCCGAGTGAAATCAAAAACACAAATCTGATGTGGTTACGGAGCAGAAAGCAATGCGTGAATGTGATAGATTTGACTGTATGGACAACGGTACAGCTTTGGTTTATGGAAAAAGTGCCTTCTAAACTGATTGGGTTAATGGAGTGTGATGGCCCATACCTTACTTCCACTATTCCATACAGCCTGCCACGTCCACTGAAGCTCCATCCAGGCCTCTCTGCCCCCAGCTGTCCCACATGGCAGTAGTAGGCTGAGGAGCAACTTGGCCTTAGGAGATGGATCCCCATAGCATCGAGGCCACCTTCAAATGGCACTGCCCCAAAGAGGCGTAATCCATTATTAAGGACCCGCATCACCTCAGACATCCCCTATTCTCATTGCTACCATCAGGAAGGAGGTACAGAAGCCTCAATGCTTTAGGAGCAGCTTCTTCCTCACTGCTATCAGATTCCTGAAATGACAATGAACCCATGTATATTATCTCACTATTTTTTCCTCTTCTTTTGCTCTCTTTTTACATTACTTGTTTAATTCAATATTTTAATATATTTCTTATGGTGATTTGTAGGTTCTTTTTTAAATGATTGCACTTTGCATCCTACCAGTGCTGCAAAACAGTAAATTTCATGACCTATGCCAGTGATACTAAACCTGATTCTGATCATTTTTTACACCTCTCCATTGGTGATGTGAATTCTGTTATGCATAAAAAGAATACTTTAAATGCTTATTAAAGAAAGGATTAGGCCCCATATTACCAGGTTCTGGAACAATTATTATCCTATAACCATCAAGCTCCTGAACCATAACTTCACTCACCTCAACTCTGAAATGATTTCATAACCTACAGACTGACTTTCAAGGGCTCTACAACTCATGTTCTCTGTATTATTTTTTATTTGCACGTTGGTTGTTTGTCAGTCTTTATTACGTATAGTTTTCATAAATTCTATTTTATATCTTTATTTTCCTATGAACTGAGAGCTTGGATACATACATGGAATTATGATGTAGTGGCCATTACAGAGACTTGGCTGGCACTAGGGCAGGAATGGATTCTCAATATTCCTGGATTTCAGTGCTTTAAAAGGGATAGAGAGGGCGGAAAAAGGGGAGGAGGGGTGGCATTACTGGTCAGGGATACTATTACAGCTACAGAAAGGGTGGGTAATGCAGCAGGATTCCCTTTTGAGTCAATATGGGTGGAAGTCAGGAACAGGAAGGGAGCAGTTACTCTACTGGGGGTATTCTATAGGCCCCCTGGTAGCAGCAGAGATACAGAGGAGCAGATTGGGAGTCAGATTTTGGAAAGGTGCAAAAATAACAGGGCTGTTATCATGGGTGACTTTAACTTCCCTAATATTAATTGGCACCTGATTAGTTCCAAGGGTTTAGATGGGGCAGAATTTGTTAAGTGTGTCCAGGATGGATTCCTGTCACAGTATGTGGACAGGCCGACCAGGGGGAATGCCATACTAGATCTAGTACTAGGTAATGAACCGGCTCAGGTCACAGATCTCTCAGTGGGTGAGCATCTGGGGGACAGTGACCACCGCTCCCTGGCCTTTATAATTATCATGGAAAAGGATAGAATCAAAGAGGACAGGAAAATTTTTAATCAGGGAAAGGCAAATTATGAGGCTATAAGGCTAGAACTTGCGGGTGTGAATTGGGATGATGTTTTTGCAGGGAAATATACTATGGACATGTGGTCAATGTTTAGAGATCTCTTGCAGGATGTAAGGGATAAATTTCTCCCAGTGAGGAAGATAAAGAATGGTAGGGTGAAGGAACCATGGGTGACAAGTGAGGTGGAAAATCTAGTCAGGTGGAAGAAGGCAGCATACATGAGGTTTAGGAAGCAAGGATCAGATGGGTCTATTGAGGAATATAGGGAAGCAAGAAAGGAGCTTAAGAAGGGACTGAGAAGAGCAAGAAGGGGGCATGAGAAGGCCTTGGCGAGTAGGGTAAAGGAAAACCCCAAGGCATTCTTCAATTATGTGAAGAAAAAAAGGATGACAGGAGTGAAGGTAGGACTGATTAGATATAAGGGTGGGAAGATGTGCCTGGAGGCTGTGGAAGTGAGCGAGGTCCTCAATGAATACTTCTCTTCGGTATTCACCAATGAGAGGGAACTTGATGATGGTGAGGACAATATGAGTGAGGCTGATGTTCTGGACCATGTTGATATTAAGGGAGAGGAGGTTTTGGAGTAGTTAAAATACATTAGGACAGATAAGTCCCCGGGGCCTGACGGAATATTCCCCAGGCTGCTCCACAAGGCGAGAGAAGAGATTGCTGAGCCTCTGGCTAGGATCTTTATGTCCTCGTTGTCCACGGGAATGGTACCGGAGGATTGGAGGGAGGCGAATGTTGTCCCCTTGTTCAAAAAAGGTAGTAGGGATAGCCCGGGTAATTATAGACCAGTGAGCCTTACATCTGTGGTGGGAAAGCTGTTGGAAAAGATTCTTAGAGATAGGATCTATAGGCATTTAGAGAATCATGGCCTGATCAGGGACAGTCAGCATGGCTTTGTGAAGGGCAGATCGTGTCTAACAAGCCTGATAGAGTTCTTTGAGGAGGTGACCAGGCACATAGATGAGGGTAGTGCAGTGGATGTGATCTATATGGATTTTAGTAAGGCATTTGACATGGTTCCACATGGTAGGCTTATTCAGAAAGTTAGAAGGCATGGGGTCCAGGGAAGTTTGGCCAGGTGGATTCAGAATTGGCTTGCCTGCAGAAGGCAGAGGGTGGTGGTGGAGGGAGTACATTCAGATTGGAGGATTGTGACTAGTGGTGTCCCACAAGGATCTGTTCTGGGACCTCTACTTTTCATGATTTTTATTAACGACCTGGATGTGGGGGTAGAAGGGTGGGTTGGCAAGTTTGCAGACGACACAAAGGTTGGTGGTGTTGTAGATAGTGTAGAGGATTGTCGAGGATTGCAGAGAGACATTGATAGGATGCAGAAGTGGGCTGAGAAGTGGCAGATGGAGTTCAACCCGGAGAAGTGTGAGGTGGTACACTTTGGAAGGACAAACTCCAAGGCAGAGTACAAAGTAAATGGCAGGATACTCAGTAGTGTGGAGGAGCAGAGGGATCTTGGGGTACATGTCCACAGATCCCTGAAAGTTGCCTCACAGGTGGATAGGGTAGTCAAGAAAGCTTATAGGGTGTTAGCTTTCATAAGTCGAGGGATAGAGTTTAAGAGTCGCGATGTAATGAAGCAGCTCTATAAAACTCTGGTTAGGCCACACTTGGAGTACTGTGTCCAGTTCCGGTCACCTCACTATAGGAAGGTTGTGGAAGCATTGGAAAGGGTAAAGAGGAGATTTACCAGGATGCTGCCTGGTTTAGAAAGTATGCATTATGATCAGAGATTAAGGGAGCTAGGGCTTTACTCTTTGGAGAGAAGGAGGATGAGAGGAGACATGATAGAGGTGTACAAGATAATAAGAGGAATAGATAGAGTGGATAGCCAGCGCCTCTTCCCCAGGGCACCACTGCTCAATACAAGAGGACATGGCTTTAAAGTAAGGGGTGGGAAGTTCAAGGGGGATATTAGAGGAAGGTTTTTTACTCAGAGTGTGGTTGGTGCGTGGAATGCACTGCCTGAGTCAGTGGTGGAGGCAGATACACTAGTGAAGTTTAAGAGACTACTAGACAGGCATATGGAGGAATCTAAGGTGGGGGTTTATATGGGAGGCAGGGTTTGAGGGTCAGCACAACATTGTGGGCCGAAGGGCCTGTACTGTGCTGTACTGTTCTATGTTCTATGTTCTATAAATCCCTGCAAGAAAATGAATTTCAAGGTACTTTATTAGGTACACCTGAGCACCTGCTCTTTAATGCAAATATCTAATCAGCCAATCACGTGGCAGCAACTCAATGCATAAAGGCATGTAGGCATGGTCAAGAAGTTCAGTTGTTGTTCACACCAAACATCGGAATGGAAAAGAAAAGTGATCTAAGTGACTTTCAGTGTGTAATGATTGGGCTTTAAGAATCTCAGAAACTGGTGATCTCCTGGGATTTTCACACGTAACAGTCTCTAGAGTTTACAGTGAATGGTGTGAGAAACAAAAAACATCCAGTGAGTGGCAGTTCTGTGGGGGAAAATGCTTTGTTACTGAGAGAGGTCAGAGGGGAATGGTCAGACTGGTTCAAGCAGACAGGAAGGCGACAGTAACTCAAATAACCACATGTCAACAACAGTGGTGTGCAGAAGAGCATCTTTAAACATACTGCACATCAAATCTTGAAGTGGGTGTGCTGCAGCAGCAGAGGATGATGAACATAGACTCTGTGGCTACAGGAGGTATCTAATAAAGTGGGTACTGAGTGTACATTGATAACAAATTTACTTTGACTGACCTTGACTTTCCATGGTTTTTCTGGACATAATACACAATCTGAGCAGATGCAGTAATGGTCAATGTTAGGGCACAGACACTTTTGTTAACATTCATGGAAATGTTAATTGATTTAAAATAAATACATAATGGGAAATAGCAGATGGAGTGGGATCTGTAGACACTGAAGCTGACCTTTAATAATTCGCTATTATCTGCCATGCAGTTGCACTCTTTCCACAGCGATACCTTGTCCCCTGAGATTAACAAGCAACTTGATTGGTGTCTATCAGTCACGTGATGCATCATTACATAACCTGTCCTTGTGTGATGTAACTGATGTGACAAGTCCCCGTGTAACGAGCCCCGCATGCACTGGGCAACCTGTCCTCATGCAGGCTGATGGCCTATTTCTAAGACAAACTCACAACTTATTCCATTATTTCTTATTCAGAAAATGCTTCCTGCACTGTCCTATTGAACAGCTGCTGAGCTCTGCCACTTTTTTTTTAAACTATTGATCAACTTGCTTTAAACTTGAGTAATGACTATGAAGTAGGTGCAGGTTTGTACAGGTTGACTAAAGGTGGAGAAAGTTCGCTTTCGGCAGCTTATGTTGGGATGAATGCCCATTTTATCCTAACGCTGGTAAACTTCTGGTAGCGTCGCGTTTCCAGGTCAATACTGGGCATCGTATAAATAGAATGTCCTAGTTTGTCTGATAACTGTGAAAACAGATGTTAAGTTGACGTAAGCTTGTGTGAATTAAAAGGAGATTTACAATCGGCTGAGCAAGTCTTGCTGCATTAGGCGATCATTTAGATTGAAAAATGAACTTCTAATTGCTCTCCTGACTGAGGTGGGGTAGAACCATAGACAATGGTTCTGATTGCTGATCATCAACTAGACAATGCTGAGCTGTGGTTTTGCCTAGTCTCATTGACCCTCCCCTGGACCGTAGTCCTCAATATATACCCTACCCAGCTATGTACATACCTAAATTTCTCTTAAGTGTTGAAATCAAACTTACATTTACCATTTCTGCTGTAAACTCATTCCACACTCTCGCCAGTCTCTGAGTGAAGTAGCTCCCCCTTCAGGTTCTCCTTAAATATTTCACCTTTCACCCCTATCATATGACCTTCAGTTCAACATAGAAACAGGCCCTTCAGCCACCAGCACTCATTAGCACAGCGGTTAGCGTTGCAGTTCGTGCAACACTTCCCATTGTCAGTAATCAGCAAATCAGGATTCAATTCCTGCTGCTCTCAGCAAGGAGTTTCCACATGTGTGGGTTTCCTCTGGGTGCTCCAGTTTCCTCCCACATTCCAGGTTAGGGTTAGTAAATTGAGCACATGTTATGTTGGCACTGGAAGTATGGTGGCACTTTGGACTGTCCCTAGCACATCCTCTGACTGTGTAGGCCACTGAAACAAATTACACATTTCACTGTATGTTTCCATGTGCGTGTGACAAATAAAGTTCTTCCTTATGAGAATGTAGTGTTACATGCCAGCATATAAGGCACTAATCCATTTGAGGTTCCTCAATCCATTCAGGACACAAACTTTAATAAAATATTCTCCTGAAAATGTTGCTGACGCTGGGAACATGAGTTCCACAATGGATGGTCCCAAGTTCAGCTGCAAAAAGAAGGTCGGTCATAGGACTAGCAACCTCATCCCATAAAAAAACAGGAAAAGAAATGCAACAGAATCTCCAAACGCTTTATGCTGGGAGAAGGATCTTCGTCTTGAAGACATATGAAGTCTGCTATGTTATATAACTCCAGAACATAAAAACTAATTAAAAGAAAAACATGAAGCTGGTAATAACAGTTTAACTTCACTTTTACTTTAAACAAGGCATGCACATATCATGTAGTGGCGTGATGAACTATGGTATTTATGTACTTTTCACATGGAACGCTATACGGTGCAATGCAATACATTATGTAAACAACACAGAATACTTAATCAAACAATATATTTACAATATTACTCAAATATTACTGAAATATTAAATGCACAACATTCCTCCCTGCTTAGCTATAAACTCCAATACAATATAGAATGTGTCTCAACTTGTATACATCTTCTATATATAAAGGATACTATATACGACAATTACTGTATACACATCCACAGCATAGTGAATTTTAAATTGTTCCGGAACACTCTTGGGAGATTTCTTGCTCTTGTGAAATAATGTCTTTCCTGACAAGACGGGGTCATTCTCCTTGGCAGGTGAGACTTGTGGCTGTGAAAGCTATCTCAGGTTCTCTGGTGATTGCAGGAGTTGACTGCAGGAAGCAGTTCTGACTGCGCTGGACACATTTCCCCTCCTTTTCTTGGCTTTCCTCTCTGGATCTACTTCAATCCTTGCTTCTCTCCCGGTCCCAGCTTCTTTCACTCTCTTTACCCCACTCTTGATCCCTTTCTCAGTCGTGCTCCCTTTCCTTATCCTTGTTTCTCTCACAATCCCTGTCACAGTCCCACTCAGGCTCTCGTTCCCACTGTTTGTCTTTCTCAGGTTCCTTCCCTTTTTCATGCCTTCCTCTTTCTTGTTCATGTTCTTTCTCTTTATCTCTTCTTTCCTTTCAACTTCTTGTCTTTCTTTCGCCTTCCTCTTTCTTCTTCTAGCTTCTTGTGAGTATATCTGAATTTGCTAATTTCCCAAGAAATTAGATCTCATTTGTTCTCTTCCATTTCCATAGCTCTTATGTCATCCTCCTCTTCCTTCTCCTTTTTCTTCTTTCTAGTTGGTGAATCTTGATCTTGGGAGTATTCTATTATTCATCCCTCTGTTGTTCCCTTTATGATCTGGTTCCCTCATCCACAACATCATCTGACAAATCCCCTGTTTTTGCATCTCCATTGCCTCCTTTCTTTTTGGCCTTCCATTCATCCAGCTGAGCTTTGGTCTTTGCATCTACATTGACAAGCAGCTTTTTCCCTCCCACTTGAAGTTCATGCAAATCCTTAATGCATACAGAGTAGATTCTGATTCTTTATACTCACAAAAGCCGAATACTTGCAACTTTTGTGAATCTCCTTGAGCTCTCTCCCAGCTCAAAACCCAGCCACATTTTGCAAGTAACTGCATGATTAACATATAAGAAGCTTTGTCAGTTATGTTCTCTACAAAGTCATGTAATCGGACCACTGCTTTCATCCCTTTCACCATTCCTCTGAGCAGCATTTTCCTCTCTTGGTCCAATATGCTTTCCAAGCAGAGGCACAGAGACACTGCTGGGCAGCAGTTCATGGTGTACAGCAGGGAGGCAGTTGTGGCATCATCCAGACCCTTTCTTAATTCAATTTCAGTTGATTCTATTACAGGGGATATATTATGCACATAGAAGATGGATCTCCAATCATGTTATCGTTATCTCAGCCAATCATGTCCCCACAATACTGATCCTCCTGTTTTTACCACATACAAGCTCAACATAGCTTTTTGGTTATTGTATATCACTGCTACAAATATCCTTTCCAAAGAAGTTCTTTGTTGGATATCTGCAACTTCAGGTCATCATCTTTGAAATGCTATTCAACCTCATTTTGTGGAATGGCCAAAACAGCTGAGCCAGTGTCCAATTCCATTTTAATTAATTTACCATTCACTTCTGGTGTATTGCTTGTCTATTGTTAGCTTGCACAATGTAGATCTCAAGGCTACCCAGTCTATGACACTCTAAATATTATCGGATATCTCCAAGAATGGCCTAGAAACACATACCTTTGGGGTGCAGCTTTGCAGCCCTATGGACAACCCAGTTCCTCGCTGCTGTCGTGGGAGAATGGAATATCTATTTCAACTTCTTTGTTAAATGTGAATCCTGCTTCTGTTAGGAGCCATTTTTGAATGCTTTCTTATAAGATTCCACAAACTAAACTATCTCTCAGTACATCAGTAAGCCCACACTAAAATAGATGTCCTTCCTTTTGAGCAACTTTGATGTGTGTTGCTTGAATTTTCAGCATCTGCAGAATTCTTCGTGTTTGCATCCTTCCTTTTGATTCTGTTTATGAAACTTAAAGTGTTGTTCAATGGTTTTGGTTCTAAATGTTCCTGCATTACTTTCACAATATCAGCAAAGCTCATTTCAGCTGGTTTGGTTGGAGCAGTCAAACCTCTAAGCAAGCTACATGTTCTTTAAAATCCAATGCACTCAGCAAAACTGGTACGCGCTTCTCATTGGTTATTTCATTTGCTTCAAAATACTGCTCAACCTGTTCACTATACAAAATCAAGTTACCTATTGTGAAATTCATCTTTCCAATACATATGATTATTATGACCCGGTACTCACTCTTTATGAACCTGTGAATTCTTCCATTTTCCGCCTTTCTTTGAACTCGACAGTCTCTGTCATGTGGTGAAAGCAGAAGCCGCAGGACTAATAAATCTTCTATCGGCTCAGCACCAAGGACTCTGGTGAGCTGCTGTTGGTGACCTATACCCCAGTACGGGTGATGGGCTTAAGAAGAACAAGAAGATGACTGAGAGCATGAGCTCAGCAGCTGAACCATACGTGCACTTCGCAGGCAATCTGAGCTAAACACATTCAATTCAATTCAATTCAATTTCAGGACTTCACCATTGTCTAAAGCCACAACTGTTCAGACAAAGGAGGATAAAGATATAACTGAGAAACCAGCAGAAAAAAAGAATATAGTACAAAACTACAAATATTTGTGCAAAGGAACGTTCGTTCTTGTTTATGTTGTGTATTATGAAGCTAGCAGACCACACAAATCCATTTATGATCTTTTATGAATTATAATGCCGCCTCCACCAGAAATCCTCCAGTATGTTCAAACACAAAATTCTGTAAATCTCACATTTTAATGAGGCGTGAACTATGAGCTCTGTAATTTGTTTTTCAAAGCCTTGGTTTGATGAATAGATTCGATTAACATAACTAGCTACAGATCCTCTTTAACTACTGTACATTACCCAGCGATGTCTTGCTGAGTCGGATTTGAACTTGTATTATTTTTATTTTTCTTATTTAGAGATTGGGCTCTTCCAGCCCAATGAACCATGTTGCCCAGCAACCTATATATATATAACCCTAGCCTGATCACAGGACAACTTATAATAACCAAATAACCTACTAACAAGTACGTCTTTGGAATATGGGAGGAAAACAGGGCACCCGGAGAAAAACCATGCTCACACGGGAAGGACGTTCTAACTTTCTTACAGAGGGGCACCATGGTGGCATGGTGGTTAGTGCAAAATTATTACAGCTTGGGACTTCAGAGTTCAATTCTGACATCATCTGTAATGAGTCTGTACATCATCCCCATGGAATGTGGGGGTTTCCTCTGGGTGCTCCAATTTCCTCCCACAGTCCAAAGACATATGGTTAGTAGGTTAATTGGTCATTGTAAATTGCCCAATGCTTAAGCTAGCATTATATCGAGGGTTGTTGCGTGGTGTGGCTTGAAGGACTGGAAGGGTCTATTCCTTGTTTTACATCAAAGTAAAATAAATAACTAATTAAATAAAGGACACCAGAATTGACCTTCAAGTTCTGACACCCTGTGCTGCAGTAGTGTCATACTAACGGCTGCACTACCATAGTGCCCTTCTCGAGTACCCAGACTTGACCTGAACACGCACAAGAAGCAACCAATCCAAGACTGTGGTCTTATAATTCTTTCCACATCTGGTACATTAAATGTATCGATCTCAGATGCACTATGAACCCATTCTGGCCCCAACCTCAACGGACCTCAACTCCTTCCAGACCTATCATACATAGTTGGTCCAGTTGGATTTGGGCAGCTAGATATGATCTAGAACTGGGGTACATAAACTTTTTTTATGTCATGGACTCCCTTGGTCAGTCTGATGAAGCCTATGGACCCTTCTCAGAATAATGTATTTAAATATATAACATAAAATACATGGGATTACAAAAGAAACCAATTCTATTGAAATACAGTTACCAAAATATTTTAAAAAACATATTTGTGATATTGTAATATATGTGCTAATAGCACATTAAATAACAAGATTTACAGACCCCTAGAATCTATAAACAGACCCCTGAAGGGTCCATGGACCCCAGTTTAAGGACCCCTGCTCTAGAAGGTGCAATTTTTGCAGATGCTATTAAACAACGTCAGGGGAAAAGAAACCTCCTGAGTAGCACCTTGGACACCACAGTGGTGCGGCAGTTACTGGGGCATTGGAGTTCAGAGTTCAGTTCCAACATTGCCTGGGTTTCATCTCCTAAGTTACAGAGAAAGGTTGAACAAGTTAGGTCTTTACTATTTGGAGCATAGAAGGTTGAGGGGGGACTTGATAGAGGTGTTTATAATTATGAGGGGATTGATAGAGTTGAGGTGGATAGGCTTTTTCCATTGAGAATGGGGGAGATTCAAACAAGAGGACATGAGTTGAGAGTTAAAGGGCAAAAGTTTAGGGGTAACATGAGGGGGAACTTCTTTACTCAGAGAGTGGTAGCTGTGTGGAACGAGCTTCCAGCAGAAGTGGTTGAGGCAGGTTCGATGTTGTCATTTAAAGTTAAATTGGATAGATATATGGACAGGAAAGGAATGGAGGGTTATGGGCTGAGTGCAGGTCAGTGGGACTAGGTGAGAGTAAGAGTTCGGCACGGGCTAGAAGGGCCGAGATGGCCTGTTTCCATGCTGTAATTGTTATATGGTTATATGGTTATAAGGTTATTGCCTGTACATCCTCCCCGTGGAGAGCGTGGCTTTCCTCCCACAGTCCAAAGACATACCAGTTAGTAGCTTAATTGGTCATTGTAAATTGTGATTAGGCTATGGTTTAATCAGGGATTGCTGGGCAGCACGGCTTGAAGGGCCGGGAGGGGCTATTCCACACTGTGTCTCTAAATAAACAAATAAAATAGGAATGGTTCCTCACATGCGATGGTTTGTGAAAATGTAGAATCCTCTCATTTGATGAAGTTTCTTCCAGAATTATGGATTATTTTTAGATCAATCGGACCTGATTCATCAAGCAGTTACAACTATGAAATATCTGTTACAAATTTTGGAGAAAATCAATATATATGCCTTTTGTCAAAAACTATAATTTAACAAAATTAAAATCTTTACTAAAAAGTAACTTAAAAGATAAAATATTGGATTGAACCACTCACTCTAATTTGGGTTCTAAGTTAACCATAAATGTTTGAAATGTGTTTTTTTCTTTAATTTGGGGATAATATTGAAGATTACTGTAATTGAACTGGAGATATGGGCCACAGTTATCTTGATAACCATGAGCAATGCAACCCTTGCCCTACTCTGGTGTATGGCTGCAGCTTGCGGTTTCTGATGTTACTTACAGATGTTGGTTGGCTTAGGTTTGTCATGTAACATAGTACAGTGGCCTTCAGACATTGCACTGAAATTAGATTCACAGGTTAGGGCAGAGTTATTGCCTGGCATTACTCACTATCTCCAGTACATCTGATCCAGATCCAGGCAGAAGGAGCTCACCAGCCGTGGTTGGCAGCTCATTGAGGAGCAGAAAAACTCTGATTTCAAACTTCTGCTGCCTTGCGGGTATACCCACACCCGGGGAAATCTTCAGGAGTAAACCCTGAGGAAAAACCCAGAGCTGGAGTTCCTAAGGCAGTCCTACGTTGGATTTAACGCTGACAGGTAACTCCTGCGACGCTGCTGGTACCAAACTTTTTAGGTCTCTGCTGCTCTACTGGGTTCATCACCTGCATGGCGAGGGGGAGCCTTCTGTATGGGCAGCAGCTTGTTCTCCGTATCGTACTGCCCTGGGCTGTGCACTGGCTTGTGCACCGAAAATAGACAGCCAGGATGCAACATCTATGGTCGACCCCGACCCATCGCCTGAACCGGAACAGGATACTCAGCTCCCGATTCACATTCAGATTGTTTTATTTATCACACGTACATCAAAATATGGAGAGAAATGCATCATTTGTGTTAACAACCAACACGACATAAGGATCTGAATGGGCTATGAAGCCTGAACACTATCTCAGATTTTTATTCTCTTGTTCCACTACTTGTTTAATTTTTATATTTGTTGTAGCAACTCATAGTAATTTACATTGTATTGTAATGTACTGCTGCTACAAGATAACGAGTTTCACGACATATGTCAATGACATTCAGTCTGTGCTGACCAACCTCTGTATTTTATCTTTCTTGTTTTTAGAATTTAAATGAAATATAAATACGAGCTTAATGAACACAAAGCAGCTCAAAATGTTAATGATTGTAAACCACATAAGATTCATTTTATTCAGTCTGTGATGTTGTCTTGTCTGGGTCACGAGGTTAGTTTATTCCTCCAAAGGTACCGCTTCATTATCACTCTGTCCTGCTTCGAACAATTCCCTTGATGATAATCTCAAGCAGGATTAAATAATTGTCAGTAGTTTGTTACATATTTACTTCTTCTGTACAAGGTCATTAATGATCATTTATTTACCTGTAGATACAGTACAGAATAGGTCCTTTCAGCCCTTTGAGCCACACCGCCAGCAACCCCCGTGTCATCCCTTCCTCCTGTGCCACGTCATATCACGTAGGCGATGATAGTCTTTCCATGACCATGATTGTTCTTGGCAATTTTTCTACAGAAGTGGTTTGCCATTGCCTTCTGGGCAGTGTTTTTACAAGACGGATGACCCTAGCCATTATCAATACTGTTCAGAGAGTGTCTGCCTGGTGTCAGTGGATACATAACCAGGACTTGTGATACGCACCAGCTGCTCATACGACCATCCATCACCTACTTCACATGACACTGATCGCAGGGGGTGTGGTGGGGGGCTAAGTAGGTGCTACACCTTTCCCAAGGGTGACCTGCAGGCTAGCAGAGGAAAGGAGCACCTTACACCTCCTTTGGTAGAGACATCTCCACCTGCCACCGCGAAAACCTGATTTGACCCTAGCCTAATCACAGGACAATTTACAATGTCCTATTAACCTACAACCAGTACACCTTTGGATGGTAGGATGAAACAAGAAGCTCACACTTGCTACGGGGGGGGCATACAGAGTCCTTATTGAGAGAGCCAGAATCGAACGCCAAATTCAACACCAGAACGCCAGAATCTATCGACTTTTGAAAGATCATAGCTAATGCCTCCGCAATCTCCACAGCTACTTCCTTCAGAACACGAGGGTGCATTCCATCTGGTCCGGGAGATTTATCTACCTTTAGACTTTTCAGCTTCCTGAGCACTTTCTCTGTCGTAATTGTGTCTGCGCACACTTCTCTCCCCTGCCACCCTTGAGTGGCCGGTATACTGCTGATGTCTTCCTCGGTGAAGATTGATGCAAAATACTCGTTCAGTTCCTCTGCCATCTCCTTATCTCCCATTACAATTTCTCCAACATCATTTTCTATTGGTCCTATATCTACTCTCACCCGTCTCTTATTCTTTACATACTTGAAAAAGCTTGTAGTATCCTCTTTGATATTATTTGCTAGCTTCCTTTCATAGTTAATCTTTTCCCTCTTAATGACCTTCTTAGTTTCCTTTTGTAACCTTTTAAAAACTTCTTAATCCTCTATTTTCCCACTATTTTTTGCTTCCTTGTATGCCCTGTCCTTTGCTTTAACTTTGGCTTTGGCTTCTCTTGTCAACCATGGTTGCATCCTTTTCCCATTTGAAAATTTCTTCCTTTTTGGAATATACCTGCCTTGCACCTTCTTCACTTCTCGCATAAACTCCAGCCACTGCTGCTCTGCTTCCTTCCCACCAGTGTCCCTTTTCAGTCAACTTTGGCCAGTTCCTCTCTCATGCCACTGTAATTTCCTTTACTCCACTGAAACACGACACATCAGATTTCGGCTTCTCTTTTTCAAATTTCACAGTGAGCTCAATCATGTTATGATCATTGGCTCCTAAGGGTTCCTTCACCTCAATCTCTCTAATCACCTCTGGTTCATTACACAATACCCAATCCAGTACAGCCGATCCCCTAGTGGGCTCAACAACAAGCTGTTCTAAAAAACCATCTCGCAGACATTCTACAAATTCTCTCTCTTGAGATCCAGTGCTGACCTGATTTTCCCAATCCATTCGCATGTTAAAATCCCCCACAATTATCATAATACTGCCCTTCTGACAAGCCTTTTCTATTTCTTGTTGTAACTTGTAGTCCACATCACTGCAGCTGTTTGGAGGCCTATAAATAACTGCCATCAGGGTCCTTCTACCCCTGCGATTTCTTAGCTCAACCCATAAAAATTCTGCATCTTCCGATCCTATATCACCTCTTTCTAATGATTTAATATCATTTCTTACCAATAAAGCCACACCTCCCCCTCTGCCTACCTGCCTATCCGTCTGATACACCGTGTATCCTTGGACGTTCAGCTCCCAGAGACATGCATCCTTTAGCCACGTCTCAGTGATGGCCACAATATCATACCTGCCAATCTGTAGCTGTACAACAAGGATTCATGTCTAACAAGATCAATCTAACTCTTCCTTCCCCTGTAGCCCTCCATTTTCCTATCAGCCATGTGCCTTATTTTATTTATTTATCTTCATTATTTTTGTTTTATAGTAAATAATTTTTGGTGAAGAGCTTCTAGTTTCTATTTAAAGGTGAGAAATGGATAATTCAGGGCATCAAGAACCCAAAGTTGCAAATTCAAATCAATACAAGTTAATTTTTTATAGAACCTGGTAACTTGGCAGAAAATGTTTTTTGTTGAATTGGGTTATGTGGACCAGATTGTTTTCACGGAGAAACTGAGTCACAGTTGAACACTCTCACCTCCTTCCAAGGATCTTTGCCAAAGATGGAAGAATCAACATATCATAAATTATAATAAATTCATTGCAATCAAATTCTATGCAAATCCTCACCAAAGAACAATCATTTTGGTCCTGCTCCTTTTCTTATCTACATATTTTGTAAACAAAACTTCTAACACTTATTTTACTTGTTTCAAATTTGTATATGAGTGATATTGATAGACTACCAAGATGAAATGGCATTTACTTGACATCTAATATGTCATAATACAGGTTGAGCACCCCTTATCAGAAATGCTTGGGGACAAAGTGTTTCAGATTTTGGAATTTATAATGAGATAGCATGATTGTCATCATTCCTGACTATTTGCTACCAGTAAGCAGTCTTTGTTTTACACTTGCTCACCAGACATACGTACTGATGCTGCTGGATCAGCGCGCTAGATTTTCATCAGCAATGATCTTGGCAAACTCATCACTGAATTCCTCTGCTGCTTCGTGATCAGCAGACACCTTATCACCACAAATTTTTAAATATTTCTGCAACCTGCCTGCTCAATTACCTTCAACTTTCAGTTTGTCGTGATAAATCTTTGCTTGTTTCATAATCAGCAAACAGTTATATGTTCACTCCGATGCTGACAAATCCACTCTTTCAATGCATCACGGAGAGCTTCATTTTTCACTTTATGCGGTGTTTTTCTGTTTCTCATTAACTTCAGCTTACTTATGTGAGGTCAATTCTTCGAACTGTCTGTGGTGCATAGAGACCTGCACATCACCCAGGTACCTTCCCAGCGCCTTGTGGAATTTTCCATTTGTGACGACATGTCCATACTCGAAAAAGATTTTGGAGTTCGGAGGTTTTCAGAATTGGGAATTTTGGATAAGTGGTACTCAAATTGTTTGAATGAGTACTTCTCTAAATTGGACCAACAACACTAGCAAATGATCACTCAGATATTGATCAGCATAGCTATGGTTATCGATCTTATCATCTCCCTGTGTATCACTCACTGATCCTCTTTTGCATGATGTCTTCATTTTTATTGTAACTTACAGTATATTTTATGTATCGCACTGTACTGCTGCCACAAAGCTACAAATTTCATGACAATGATAATAAACCAGTTTCCAAATTCTAATCATAACCCTAATCTTACTTCATAATAATTAAGTATGCTTATTTTATTGAATAAAATTCATCAAATTTTAAATTTTTAAATTAAATGAATTCAATCTAATAAAATTAATTAATTAACTAAATAGGGGAAATAAATAAATAAGCAAACAGATAGAATCCTGCAAAGCAACAAATTTTGTGACATATACCAATGATATTAAACCTGATTCTGATTCGGATCCTAATTCGTTTTTGTTTCCAAATCCGAATCTAAATCCTACTCCAATTCCGATTCTGATCCTGAATCTGAATCGGAGTCAGAATCTCATTCTGATTCTGATCTCAATAATTGCACAAGAGCTGTCGGATCTAACCCTGTGTGGCAGGCATTGCCAAATGAAGTGAAATCTGTCCCTTTAAAAAGGGACTCTAATGGGAGCAGGAATACCCATGGGGCCCAGCATCAAGTTGCAGTAGAGCTCTTTACATATTCATTAGTGCCAAAGTCATATTTAGAACATGAGACATGTTGAATTAATTACGTTTATGAATAAGGTTTTCTTTTGGGAAACTGCATGTGGTTTATGCACAATTCTGTTCTACTTAAAAACCCTCAATGTTACAAACACAACTTCTGCTGCACTCAGTTATGTCATATCACACCATATAATCATTATAATACACCAGAGAGCCAGACTCCCTGGCATTTTGGACTGGTTTTCTGCCTTTCTTTTTTAAAGGAAGCATTTAGAAAGACTTTAACAACATCAAAAAAAACCCCTAAAAATTCAAGGTGGTCTTGTGGTCTGAATAAACCTCGCACGTCCTCCCTGTTTGCAATGCACAGGCACAGATATCAGGAGTATGTGCCTTGTCTGTTGAAAAATGGAAGCATGTTTGAGCCCAGTGTCTTCTGCATTGGTCTGGCTTTAAATCTTGTATCAAGTTTAACTTTATTGTCATCTGACTCTACATATACACAACCAAACGAAACAACATTCCTCCAGACCATGGTGCACTCTCACAGCATGTATCACACACAGCACATACCAAGGTACAGTGGATTTTGGTTAGTTGGGCCATTGGTTAACTGGGGCAGCTGCTTAATTATACCTTTTTAACTATTTCCATGGAACTTTTGCTAATTGGAACAGCCACTTAATTGAGCCAACATGTACTGGTCCTAATGTGTCCCAATTATCCTCAATTCACTGTATTACTATAAATAAGTTAATAAAATATCATTCAAAATGCGCAGTTCAGGTATACAGTAAACAATACAGAAAACAGCTCGCTGTCCTAGTGACAAGACCTCAGTGGTGACAGGGTCTCCATTAGTCTCACAGCCTGAGGGAAGAAGCTGTTACCCAGTCTGGCAGTCCTAGTCCTAATGCTCTTGTACCTCCTTCCTGATGGTAGTGGGTCAGAGAGGTTGTGGGAGGAGTGGTCATCATCATGCGCCATGTCATATGACATGGGCGACATGACCATGATTGTTCTAGGCAAATTCTTTCTACAGAAGTGGTTTGCCATTGTCTGTCTGGTGCCAATGGTCACATAACCAGGACTTGTGATATGCACCAGTGGCTCATACGACCACCCACCACCTGCTCCCATAGCTTCATGTGACCCTGACTGGGGGCTAGGCAGGTGCTACACCTTGCCCAAGGGTGATCTGCAGGCTGGCAGAGGAAAGGAGCACTTACACCTCCTTTGGAAGAGATGCATCTCCACCCCACCACCGAGGGAGGGAGGTGGGAATCCTGAACAAAGCTTTGGGCTTTTCATCTTCAATGCTCCCAGTTAATGTCACAAATAGGGGGAGGGAGTCTCCAGTGATCCTCTTGGCAGTTTCTGATACATTCATAAGCTAACAGTCCTACAGAAGCCCAAAGGTCAAAGGTCATTCAGAAGTCACAGGCCAATCAGAAGTCTGAAAGTCAAAGCCCAGAGACAGGAGTCTCAAAGGCCTGCCCTGGAGTTGGAATACTGTGTGGATGTGTGGGTGGAAGTGAGGGAGGGTGCAAAGAAGTAAAAGGTCTTGTTTTGCTGATTGCATTTTGCTACTTGTTGTGTCCTGTGTTGTTCTGCTGAGCGTTGAGGGCAAAGTATGTGTATGTTGGCACTGGAATATGTAGTGACCCAGCACATCCTTAGGTGTCACAAATATCTCATGTCTGTTTCAATCTGCATGTGATAAATAATCTAAAATACATTGCTGCTTTTCTTTACAAACAACCACGTTTCTACTAGTATGAAATAAAAGTGTGCGACAGGAAATTAAAATTAAAAGGGGCCTGTTTTGTAACTAATTGCTCATAGCAGGGTTCAGAAAATTACACTTTAATTGCTGGAGGCAGGTAGACGGTTTCCAACGCTGGCTGCAATCGGCAGTGGCTTTTTGAGTTGAGGTTTTGGTACAGCAGAAATGCAGAGAGATTCTCAAGTTAAAGCAAAAGTGAATTTAAATATACAGTATAAATGGAAGCATAAAGAATATGTTAGAAGGAGAAAATACTGATGTTTGCTTTAATTTTCCTTATGGGAACTTGATATTCTAGTATTTAACTGTTGGGATTTGATTTTTCTGTTTAGTTGCTGTGAACCCCCCACCGACACTGCAGACGCACCACATGGACACAGTCTCTGCTGTATTACAGCCTGGCTATGTGTCAGCTTGGCACAATTGCGACCCTCTCACCTCTGCATCGGGAAGGCAGTAAGAAATCGTAATCTGGACCGAAGCTTCAGTCTAGTACACTGTAAGGAACTTGCTGGGACATTTTAGTGAACTATCCATTGGGGTAAAACAGGATGTTCTGGGAGGGATACAGCTTCACAAAATATTAAATGCAACAGTTCTTGCAGAAGAGGCCGTACAGAAAGCCAGAGTAGCGTAGCAGTTAGCACAACACCTTTACAACTTGGGCGTTGGAGTTCGGAGTTCAGTTCCTGCGCAGTCTGTAAGCAGTTCGTGCATTCTCTCTCAATGAATGTGTGGGGTTCCTCCGAGCTCTCCATTTTCCTCACACAGTCCAAAGACATTAGTCGATTAATTGGTTATTGTAAATTGCCCTGTGATTAGGCTAGAGTTAAATTGGTGGGTAACACACATCAAAGTTGCTGGTGAACACAGCAGGCCAGGCAGCATCTCTAGGAAGAGGTACAGTCGACATTTCAGGCCGAAACCCTTCGTCAGGACTAACTGAAGGAAGAGTGAGTAAGAGATTTGAAAGTGGGAGGGGGAGGGAGAGATCCAAAATGATAGGAGAAGACAGGAGGGGGAGGGATGGAGCCAAGAGCTGGACAGGTGATAGGCAAAAGGGATATGAGAGGATCATGGGACAGGAGGCCTAGGGAGAAAGAAAAGGGGGAGGGGAGGGGAATACCCAGAGGATGGGCAAGGGGTATAGTGAGAGGGACAGAGGGAGAAAAAGGAGAGTGAGAGAAAGAATGTGTGTATAAAAATAAATAACGGATGGGGTACGAGGGGGAGGTGGGGCATTAGCAGAAGTTTGAGAAGTCAATGTTCATGCCATCAGGTTGGAGGCTACCCAGATGGAATATAAGGTGTTGTTCCTCCAATCTGAGTGTGGCTTCATCTTTACCGTAGAGGAGGCCGTGGATAGACATATCAGGATGGGAATGGGATGTGGAATTAAAATGTGTGGCCACTGGGAGGTCCTGCTTTCTCTGGCGGACAGAGTGTAGGTGTTCAGCGAAACGATCTCCCAGTCTGCGTCGGGTCTCGCCAATATATAGAAGGCCTCATCGGGAGCACCAGACGCAGTATATCACCCCAGACGACTCACAGGTGAAGTGTCGCCTCACCTGGAAGGACTGTTTGGGGCCCTGAATGGTGGTAAGGGAGGAAGTGTAAGGGCATGTGTAGCACTTGTTCCGTTAAATTGGTGGGTTGCTGGTTCACTCTCTTTTTACACTGTTGGTTTCTTTTTTATATTTTTTTATTGTAACTTGGAGCTTTTTTATGTACTGCACTCTACTGCTGCTGCAAAACAACACGTTTTATGACATAAAGCAATTCTGCAGATGCTGGAAAGTCAAAGTAACACACACAAAATATTGGAGGAGCTCAGTGGGCCAGGCAGCAGCTATGGGAATGAATAAAGTCGACATTTCAGGCCAGGACCCTTCATCAGAAGTGGAAAAGAAGAGGGAAGATGCAGAATAAGAAGGTGGAGGGAGGAGGGAGAGGAAGAAGGACAAGTTAGAAGGTGAAAGATGAAGTCAGGTGAGTGGGTGAGAGGGGATGAGGTAAGAAGCTGGGAAGTGGAGGTGGAAAAGTTGAAGGGCTGGAGAAGAATAAATCTAATTGAAGGAGAGAGTGAACCATGAGAGAAAGGGAAGGGGAGGGGGCTCCTGCAGAAGATGATAGACAGGAGAGAAGGGTAAGGATGGAGAGGAATAAAGAGTCGATGTTTTGATGTTTTTGGTTGAGATCCTTTATCAGGACTGGAAAGGAAGGGGGAAGAAGCCAGAATAAGAAGTTTGGGGAGGGAGATGATTACAAGGTAGCAGGTGATAGGTGAGACCAAGTGAGGGGGAAGTGGGGGAGGGGGGGGATGAAGTGAAAAGTTGGGAGGTGATAGTTGGAAAACATAAAGGGATGAAGAAGAAGGAATTCTGATAGATAGGAGTGCGGACCGTGGAAGAAAGGGAAGGAGGAGGAGCACCAGGATATATGTCTGTGATAATAAATCTGATTCTGAAAATCCTGATTCTGACAGCGCTCTCCTGCGCCATACGAAGGAAATTTCTGACAAAGCCCTCGCAGCTGAAGGGATATTACCAAATGATTGTTTGTGTCTGAGTTCAGATTACCCTTGACAACCTCTCCAAAAGAAGCTTATACCGATTGCAAGTTGTGGCGAGCTCACATAATCAAGAACAGTACTTCTCGCAAATGATTGGCAGTGCAGTCAACATCTGTTTCACGATCAGAGTCAGGTTTAATATCACTGGCATATGTCTTGACTTTTGTTCTTTTGCAGCAGTGGTACATGCAATACAGAATAATAAAGTTAACATTAGAACAAGTATTTTATACTGCGTATATATATAAAATAAACAGTGCAGAAAGAGAACAAAAGGTAGTGAGGTAGTGTTTGTGGATTCATTGTCCATTCAGAAATCTGGTGGTGGAGGGGAGGAATCTGTTCCTGAAGCATTGAGTGTGTGTCTTCACACTCTTGTACCTCCTCCCGGATGGTAGCAATGAGAAGAGGGCATGTCCTGGGTGATGTGGGTCCTTAATGACAGATGCCACCTTTTTGAGGCATCACCTTTTGAAGGTGTCCTCAGTGCTGGGGAGGGGAGGCTGGTGCCCGCGATGGAGCTGACTGAGCTTACAACTTTCTGCAGCTTTTTCCGATCCTGTGCCGTACATTAGAAAGACCAGCTGCTTTTAAACCAATTGCTATCTGTTCAGTGCAATCAATTCAGCACTTAATCATCTACTCTACTCTATTAATACATGAGATTACTTACTAGTTTCCAAAGAAATGTTCCTGTTTCCTAATTACTCATGACAGCGCCAGTATATTTATCTCTATGTCGTATATGCACTTTATGTCAGCTGGTGCTTCTACAGATTACTTTATCTGTTAATATTATAATTTTATTGCTTTATCTGATATACGGTATGCACTTGTTTTGCATCTTTGTCCCAGAAGGACATTGTTTTATTTAACTGTATACATGTGCTGTGTGTATGGGGTGTCCATGGAGGGTGGCAGCTCTGGTGAAAGCTCTTCTTGTGTCCATTCTGGAGCAGCTCACTCACCTCTAGTCCCCACTGGACACTCGGCCCTTACCCGTGGCTCCAAGTAGCTGTTTGCATGTGAGAGCACCCATAACCTGCTAGCCCGCATTGACAGGCAGGCTTGCCCAGATGAGGGAAGCAGACGGGCCTCATACCCTGATAAGACAGGGACATGCCTGTCCTAGCATGTGAAGTCAGCTCTGGCGGACTGGGCGGATGAGATCTACAGTGAGATACAACGGCCAGGAAGGCGGTTCTGTAACACTCCGTGGAGAGCGAAGGGCATGACCAGGCACAGACAAAGTCACGATCACCCACTGTAACCATGGAAGACCCCAGTTTGTGATGAATACTTGTACCACTGGACCCGGATTTCCGAGGTCAGGAGAGGGGAACTGTCGCAGTGAAACAGCCTTTCCACTTTAAAGACTCTCCCACACAGTCCTTCTGTCATTGTGGGATACAGCCGACAACCTTCGCGTACATGTGTGTGGATGACCGACAACAAACCTGAACTTAAACATGAATGTGAACTTACTGATACAGGTTTAACCTGTGATCTGTAATGAGGCTACTCCTAGCTTATTAATTATAAGATTCTTAGAAATTATAGATTTTTCTCTTTGTATTTGCTTCCAAATGTTGAAGTGGGCTTAGCTGAATGAAGACTGTAGTGCATATTTCAGGAGGCTGCATTTTATTCTTAGGAACTTTTCACTATGCTCTTCTAAGCATCAGAATCACAGAGCACCTCAGCATAGAAACAGGCCCTTTGGCCCGTCTAGTCCATGCTTAACTCTTATTCTGCACTGGACCATACCCTCCCATCCATGTAAATCCTCTTCAATGTTGCAATTGAACCTGCATCCGTCACTTCCTCCTGCAGGTCACCACGCTCTCACCACGCTCTGGTGAAGAAGTTCCACCTCACGTTTTTTTAAACGGTTCCCCTTTCGCCCTCAACCTATTAACGATCATTTTTATTCACCATAGACACTTACACGTATAAGGAAGCTGCTGTGGTGTGTTGATCAGGGTGTGACATGCAATGAAAAACAACATTCAACAATTATAAAGAATAAAGAATTATATAAAATAAGGTTAGAAGTACATATATGGAATAAAATTTGCATAAATACATAAATACCAGCATTTATTTACAGTGCACTATAAAAAGTGGTTTAAAGTGTTTTCAGTGCAATGACAGGGACAATAGAGGGGAGCGGGAGCTAACTAGAATGGTTGATCAGATTAACTACCTGGGAGAAGAAACTCTGAAGATTTATTTATTTATTGATTAAGATAAATAAATAGCATGAAGATCCACACTCTCACCATCCTCTGAGTGAAGCAGTTCACACTTACGGTCCTCTTAAACATTTCATCTTTCACCCTTAACCTATGATCTCTAGTCATAGAGATCTCTATGGTCTCACTCAACCTCAGTGAAAAAACTTACCTGCATTTACCCTTTCTATGCCCCTCATAATCTTGAACACCTCCATCTCAACTTCTCTTTAACTCTAAGTAAAACAATGCTGAGTTGCAGGGAATATTGCAGCAGATTCCCCGTGGAGGATCTGAATGTCTCACAGGCATAACAGACAAAAAAGACTGATTTTCTATTCACTTTAGCCAGATGTTGCTTCTGTACATTCATACAAGAAGATGACAATCTCTCCCAGTTAGAAAGTTAGCCACATTTGCAGGGTAACTGAAAGCTCTGACCGCACTGCAAAACTATAAGATCTATGCCTCTGATTCCGGGCTGCGGGTGAGATGGTGTGGGTTTGAGAGGAGCCTCAGTTCAATATCGAATAGACGGCAAGCTTCTCAGATGCTTCCACTGTACACTTTTCCCTCAAACTGATTGAGCCCCGCACAGTGCCAGAAAGAAAATGCAAACTCGACATGGTAGCATCACATTTTACAGCGTCAGATGCAAGACAGGGGTTCAATTCCTGTCAACTCCATGAGTAGTTTGTGCACTTCCCCCATGATCTCCGGCATGCTCCAGTTTCCTCCCACGTACCAAGTACATACGGGTTGGGGTTAGTAAGCTGCGAGAATGTTATGTTGGTGCCAGAAGCATGGCAATGCTTGAGGGCTGCCCCCAGCACACTCTCGCCGGTTTAAGCTGATGAAAATGGCACATCTCACTGTATGTTTCAATGCACATGAAGCCAATCTTTAAATCTTATGATGTGGGTTTGAGAGGAGCCTCAGTTGTTCAATATCAAACAGACGACATGTTTCTCAGATCCTCTCACCGTTCAATTTCCTCTGACTCTGAGGGAACTCAATGGAGAGGGGCTAGAGCAGGTTCACGAGAATGATACCAGGAATGAACAGGTTAATGTATAAGGAGCATTTGATGGCTCTGGATCTGTACTCACTGGAGTTTAGAAGAATGAGGAGTGGATCTTATTGAAACCTATCGGACATTGAAAGGCTTAGATAGGGTGGATATGGAGAAGATGCTTCTATAGTGGGAGAGATTACAAACAAAGGGCACAGCCTCAGAATAGAAGGGTGTCCATTTAGAACTGAGATGAGGGGTTTCTCAACCAGAGTGTGGTGCTTCTGCAGAATTCATTGCCACAGATGACTGTGGAGGCCAAGTCATTGAGTATATTTAAAGAAGAAGTTGAAAAGTTCTTAATTAGTCAGGGAAAATGGGTTGAGAGGGATAATAAATCAGCCATGACGGAAATGGGGAAACAGACTCAATGGGCCAGATGATCTTCTCTTGTGTCTAATGGTTTAACGGTCTAACTTCCAGTTCAAAATGGCACTAGTGAACCTCAGCAACTTCTTCCTGGCTAATGAAACAAGGAAAACAACTAAATACTTTGTTAATCACATTTTTTTCTGATCGATCATTGTAAGTAATAGTAGGTAACTTCCCATAGGATTTGGAGTCAATTTGCTGTGGCAGAACCGAGCAAGGCGAGGCGGTGGGCATGTCTCCACGAGCGGGGTAGACCTGAGGTTTGGTCATTTTAAGTGCTGTGCCAAATCGGAGGAGTCGGTTGCAGGCCTAGTTGAGGCAGCGGGGTCCAAGCACCAGGGAAGATCAGGGCGACTGGACTTGATGTTCAGACAGAGATTTAAGTGCCACGCCAAATTGGAAAGATCAGGCTCAGGCCAAATCGAAGCAGTGGGGTCCAGGCGTGCCACGACTGAATCCGATGTTCAGATGAAAATTTAAGCGCTGGGTTAAATTGAAAAGGTCAAAGTTTTGGGGTCTGAGACAAGGGTCGTGCCAGTTCGGATCACTGCTCCATGATGTTTTCTCTGCTTATGGGACTCCCTTCATGGACTTCAGTTCAGAAACACTATTTGTTCGCAGTTAAACTTGCATGCTGTGTTTTTTCTCTGCACACTAGGTGTTCAACAATCTTTTTTATGGGTTATTTTATTCCTTTATTTTTTATGGGCATGATGCGATTTTTATTCTCTACACATTGAGTGTTAGACAGTCTTTTTTTATGCTGTGCATATGGGTTCTTTTTGGTGTCTTGTTTTGTAGTTGCCTGTTAGGAGATGAATCTCAAGGTTGTATAATGTATACATACTTTGATAATAGATGTACTTTGAACTTTGAACTAACTCCACACAGTGCCAGGAAGGGACACAAGCTCTGTGCTGATAGTGCTGGTGGTCAGGACTGAACTTGGTTTGTGCAGCAGCTTCACCACTGTCCCCCTGCGCTGACAAAATGTCCTCCCTCACACCATGGTGTTCAGTAACTCAGCATCCAGGTGCAAGGCTTGCTCTTTCAGTGACCATTAATTCCCAATACATAAAGCGAGCAGTATCAAATGGATGACATGTTGAAAAGAATATCAGAGAGGACACAAAAAAGGTCATTTCCATTCCCCATTCTGGCTCCCTTCTCTTACCCCTTCTCATCTCTGTACCTGCCCATCATCTCCCTCTGGTGCCTCTCCTCCTTCCCTTTCTCCCATGGTCCACTCTCCTCTCCAATCAGATTCCTTCTTCTCCAGTCCTTTACCTTTTCCACTTATCCTCTCCCAGCTTCTTACTTCACCTTCCCCCTCACCTGCTCTCATCTATCACCTGCCAGCTTATACACCTTCTCCACCCACCCACCTTATTATTCTGTCTTCTGCCCCCTTCCTTTCCAGTGCTGATGAAGGGTCTTAGCCCAAAACATCAATTCTTTATTCCTCTGCATAGATGCTGGCTGACCTGCTGAGTTCCTCCAGCATTTTGTAAGTTTTCTTCTGGATTTCCAGCATCTGAAGAATCTCTTGTCTTTATGAAATGATAATGTCTATTTCGTTTTGCACTCCCCCCCCCACCCACAGACTAATTATCAATCACCCTAACATTAGCAAGCTTCTTTTAGACCACAATACCATTAGACACAGGTGGATAATTAGGCCATTCAGCCTGTTGAGTCTCTTACACCATTCCATCATGGCTGATTTACTATCCCTCTCAACCCCACTCTCCTAGCTTCTCCCTGCAACTTTTGACACCCTGACTAATCAAGAACCTATCAAGCTCCACTTTAAATATACACAATAACCAGGCCCCTACGGACATACAGTATCTTGCTCCTGTGCACCCTCTCATCTCCATCTGAGATTCTACCAACAATGTGTATCATCAGCAAATTTATAGCTGGTATTTGAGCTATGCCTAGCTACACTGTCATGTGTATAGAGGGAGTTGAGAAGGGTCGCCAGGATTCTGAAGAAATACTGGATTAATACCATCCAGAAACCTGTAAGGAAGCTCAAATCAAGGCTTATATGGGTCAAAGATGATCTGGGGCTCAAGACGGCTGACATTTACAGGATTTCCTGTGAATGCGGAGCAGTGTATATCAGTCAGACGGGACAAACAGTGGAAAACCTCATCAAGGAGTACAGGAGGTGCATACATTTGGGTTACCCGGAGAAATCGGCAAAAGCAGAACATTGCATTCACAATGGCCGTAGGATTGACTTCGATGGCACAAAACTATTGTGCCCTGTCAATGGCTTTTGGAGCCCCCCAGTGAAGGAAAGCATTGAAATAAAATTAGAGAAAAAAGAATGTTAACAGAGGTAAAAGTCTCGCTCTAAGTAAGAACTGGAATTCAATTGTAAACAAAGGTGGAAAATGGAAAGCTGATTGGATGAGGATTAACCAATCAAGAGGGACAGACAATGGTGTTATAAATACCACTGGAATAGACATGCCCAGGCATCATCTGTGATGAAGATGGCAGAGTTTCTCATTGAGCATCAGTTAGAATTGTTACTTGTACTTGGCCTGGAAGCCCAAGAAGAATTTATTCATCCTCTACGCCGGGAAAGCACTTGATCTTTTTTAATGTTAATATCCTTTCGTAAATGAAAGAAATTGCACTCCATTTTTAACTAAACCTGATGTCACCTTTTCATCGCATTCTATTACACATAAAGACACATTTCCAGGGCAGTAATGAATTCTTCCAAAGCTACACTTAAAATCTGCAGATTTTCTCTTGTTTCCTCTAATTAGTTATATATGCTGTATCTTGTGGCTCTTACAAAAGCAATGATTATCTTTTTGTCCAATAACAAGACTGTATTACTCCACTTAAGGAAAGCTACTTTTGAAAGTAAACTTGCGGCATTGATTTAAAGTTAAAAGCAATGCCTTATTCCAAATGGATATTAGACATTAAAGTCAGGCTGCATTCAAACCCTTGTGCTGTCGGGGAAAGAGTAGTGAGGGCTAATAACTGTAGGTAGTGGTGTGGATTGTGCTAATGTGGTAACAGAGCTGCAGGCAATAGTAGAGACATGGAATGCAGTGGTGACAACATCCACGTTTCAGGAAATCAAATTGAGTTATAAGGCGCAACCATTGTTGTACTAGAAGATTAACTTTACTGTTAGACCTGTGGATGATCATTTTATTCTGTAATTAGGACCTCATCTGTTATCTAATTAACTCTTATTCTAGCCTCCATTCTGTTACCAAAATGTAGTTTCACTGGTAACACTGGACAACAAAGATTTTGGTTCCTGAATACTTTTGGGTGTATCTTAAGGATTTTGGGCTGCTGATCATAAAAGTCATCATGAAATTTCCCTATGTGGCAATGTTTTTTGAAATTGCCTATATTTGTTATTTTAATTCATAATTCAAGTCAGAATAACTGATGCCAAGATTAAGGAAGGTATGTTAGTTGGTCCACCAATCAAGCAGGTCATCGGTGAAAGGTAATTTAAGGAACTTGGAGTGAGACTGGAGAAAATCACACGGAAAGCCTTCCAGGATGTTATTGAAAAAATTCTTGGCAACTACAGAGCACCAAACTACGTGCAGCTGGTTGACAACATGCTTCTAGCATACAAAACTTTGGAGTGCTTCATATCTCTAAAGATTCACTCTCTGCATTCCCAGTTAGACTTCTTCCCTACAAATCTCGGTGCTGTCAGTGAGGTGCATAGTGAAAGGTTTCACCAGGGACATTGTGGTCTTGGAGAAGCGGAATTGAGGCAACTGGCTGATTATTGTTGGATAGTTCGGCGAGAAGCCTCAAAAACTGAGCACAAATGAAAATCATCAACAAAACGTTTTTAAGTTCATTGAGCGTCAGCAGTATTATGGAATTAAACACATTATATTCAACGAGAGTTAAATCCTTATTTCTCCAAATTCCTACGTGATACAAGTAGTCTGAAATTATATTTGTGTTCAGCTTCAAGTGGTCTGTCATAAACAAAACAAAAATTCTGAGGAAGCAACAATATGAACAAGTTTATCGTCCAGTGTAATTTCATCAACTGAGAATGTAGAAACCGTATCAAATTCATGCTCAGGTAGATCGACTTTGACTGGTCTCTTGGTCTGCACCAGTTTTTAATCAATCACCCAATTATCATGTCTACATTGCTCACTGGAAGAGAAGCTGGAGGAGTTGGAATGGTGCGGACTGTGTTGTTGCCTGCTACAGAGAGGTGTCGAAGTCGGTGTGTGAAGACTGTGTGCAGTCTAATAGCAAATGATTGTCTTGAACATTCTTCTCATGATCGCAAGACCCTGTTAGACATTTTTACACCGGTGCATTGGGGAGACCAATGGCGGGGAGCTGCGTGGCCTCGGTTGTAGTGCAGACTACACCTCATGCCACGGTGTCAGCTGTTGAAGATGCCAGAGGCAGTGTGGTACGGTGTCCATTCTGGATTGGGGCATGGCCCCTCCCATTGGTACTGCCCTCTAGTGTCCATTCGGTGGAAGACAAGTTGGATTGCGTTTGTCTGTGGACTGCTGTGGGCTAGTTCTTGCTGACAATCATCTATGCACCATCAGTCTGTAAGACATATCACTCAGGGACTTGGGCAATATTGTGCTCTTGTGTGACTGAATGTTTACTGCTATCCTAAATGTACTTGTGCTGTGAATGACTGTTGGTGCTACGTTTCGTATCTTGGCCCTGGAGGAACACTGTCTCATTTGTCTGTATCCATGGACATTCATGTATAGCTGAATGACAATTAAACTTGAACTTGTCGCAGGAAACATCAGGAAGGAGCTACAGGAGCCTCAGGACCCACACCACCAGGTTCAGGAATAGTTATTACCCCCTCAACTATCAGACTCTTGAACCCAATTTCACTCAATAATTTCACTCAACACAACACTAAACTGATTCCACATCCTATGGACTCAATTTCAAGAATTCTAAAATCTCATGCTCTTAGTACTAAATTCTTATTTATTTATTATTAATTTTTTTTAATTCACACTGTTTGTTGTCTTTTGCACATTGGTTGTTTACCTTTGTTGAGTGCAGTTTTCATTGAGTTTACGGTGTTTCGTTGTATTTACTGTGAACACCCGCAAGAAGATGAATCCCAGGGTTGTATATGGTGATAATAATGTACTTTGATAATAAATTTACTCTGAACTTTGAACTTCTGCCATTTCAAACACCTTCTCTGTGTGATCTTGAAGTTTCCTCCTACACTGCAGTTACGTCACAGCGTTTTGGTTTATTTTCAGCAGGTCAACAAGGAAAGGATTTGAAACAGTTGCAACACGTAGGAAATATCCGTCACAGAGCTGGTGTGCTCATAGCTGATTCTGGCTGATTTTTAGTCACTTACGTTGATTGACATTACACTGATGTTCAATGTGGGTGGGGATGCAATGTGCAAAGGAACTGCATAGGGAGATAAACTTAGGCACTAACTACACTCAGCGGCCACTTTATTTTGTACACCTGTACACCCATTCATTAATGCAAATAGCCAATTAGCTAATCATGTGGTAGCAACTCAATTCATAAAAGCATGCAAACGAGGCCAAGAGGTTCAGTTGTTGTTCAGACCAAACATCAAAGTGGTATCCTTCTCGGGAGGAGAAGATAGCAGCGCAACTCGCGCGCACAGCTCTCTGGTGAAAATGATATCGTTTCTGTTAAATGGAGGCTGTGGACAACTCTGATTTGATGGAGACAGATGTGAAAGCACAGAGGAACATCTGGAGAAATTTCTGAAACGCCGGTTCGCTGCCACTGTTACCGGGCGATCGAGAATCTTCCAGAGGGAAGGCCCCAAAATCCCCGGCTTTGCCTGCTGCTGGCGACCGAGGCTGAGGTCGAACCGTTCGGATAGAGATGGTGCTTGGCACTTGGTGTCAGAGGGCTGATCGGAAGCTCGAAGTTTCCGGATGACTCAGAGTCAGAATGTGGTCGGGCATGGCAGGGAGAGTTTTCTTCCTTCTCCCGTCTGCGTGAGATGTGGGACATTCGAGAGACTTTGAACTTTTTTACTGTGCCATGGACCATCAAGTTATGGTATTGTTGCGCTGTTGTAACTGTATGTAATAATTATGTGGTTTGTCTTGGTCTGTCCTGTGTTTTTGTGATATCACACTGGAGGAACATTGTATCATTTCGTAATGCATGCATTACTAAATGACAATAAAAGAGGACTGCGTGTCTTCATAATCTAATCTAAATGTAACCTACGTGGCCTTGGTGCCGGAGGGGGTAGATTGAATATCTCAGAAGCTGCTGATCTACTGGAATTTGCGTGCACAACAGTCTCTGGAGTTTGCAGAGAATGGCTCAAAAAATTAAAAATAATCCAGAGAGCAGCAGTCCTGTTGTCGAAAATGCCTTGGTACTGAGAGAGATCAGAGGAGACGGGTTCAAGCTGACAGGAAGGCAACAGTAACTCAAATAACCGCATGTTACAACAAAGGTGTGCAGCAGAGCATCTCTGAATGCACACCATGATGAAAAGGCCATTTGGGTATATTTAATACAGCAGTTGATAGATTCTTCATCAGTCAGGGCTTTAAGGGATATAGGGAGAAGGCTGGAGATCAGGTCTGAGAGGAAAATGGACCAGGCATGATGAAATGCGGGACAGACTTGATGGGCCAAGTGGCCTCATTCAGCTCCTATATCTTATGGTCTTATAGCATTCTCTTTTCTGCTGCAGAGTTGCCCATTTGTAACCTACACCTTTTGTTCTGGTCATTATTGTTTATTTTCTCAAAAGGACACAGAAATGATATGAAAAAGGAGAACGTCACCTTTCTACTTTTAGGAAGGTATTGAATTTCTTAACTTCCTTTTAATTATTTCTGCTTTATGTCTAAAGCCATTATCCTGAATCAATATTCCAGTTTTAATCTACAACACTTTGGAGTGATAAAACAAAGGAATGGAACTGAAGGGAAGCAGTGCACAGATGAATTCATGCGTGAACAATAAATACCAAACTGCAGACAGGCACCAAAATAATTCAGCTTTTAGTTAAGATAGTAATTTCAGGCTCTTAAAACACTATAAATTATCGGCACAGGAAGGCAGCAGAACTCCGAGACCAAAGAAGGACAGGATACGATGTAATGCTCTAAATGAAACTGGTATCTATGATTTCTTTGATATTTCTTTGCGTCTATATATTTTTGGTTAACCCATGAGATTAGACAACACGATTTCAGGCCTGGACCTCACAACATTACTTTTCAGAATGTCGTAGGGAACAGATTTCGAAGTTCAAAGTACACATGCTATCAATGTACGTATGCAGTATACAATCCTGAGATTTTAATTCCTGCAGATGCTCCCAAAACAAAGAAACACAATGGAACTGGTTCAAAGAAAACATGAACTAATTAACATGCACAAAAAGAACAAATCACGCAAATGGCAAAAAGCGAGCAAATAATGCACGCAATATTAAACAACAAACTGCAAGGTCCTTAAAACAAATTAGGCAGCAACTCTCAGATACTCCCATACCATCACCAACATATCGACTCTAGGGATCTCCCATCCACTGCTACCAACCTCATAGTCCCCTTGCCCCACATGTCCCGTTTCTACCTCCTACCCCAGATCCATAAACCTGCCTATCCAGATAGACCAATTGTTTCTGCCTGTTCCTGCCCCATCAAACTAATTATGTATCTGTTTACCTTGGCAGTCTTATCCCCCTGGTTCAGTCCCTTCCTACCTATATGGCTGACACTTCACACACTCTTGATCTTTTCAAAAACCTTAAATTCTCTGGCCCTGATCGTTTCATTTTCACTATGGATGTCCAATTCCTATAGACCTGCACGTGCCATCAGAAGGGCCTTAAGGCTCTCTGCTTCTTTTTGGACAACAGACACAACCAGTTCCCCTCCGTCTGGCAGGACTGGTCCTCACTTTCAATAATTTCTCCTTTGGCTCTGCCCGCTTCCTTTGCAGCCATGGGCACTCACAGGGGTCCCAGCTATGCCTGCCTTTTAGACAGCTACGTGGAAGAGTCTATGTCTCAAGCCTACACCGGCGTCGTGCCCCAGCTCTTCCTGCGCTACATCAATGACTGCATTGGTGCTGCTTCCTGCACCAATGCTGAGCTCATCAACTTCATCAAATTTGCCTACAATTTCCACCCTGCTCTCAAATTTACTTGGCCCATTTTCAACACTTGGAGACAGTCTACCTGCTGGTATCTTTCATAAACCTACTGACTCTCACAGCTATCAGGACTATTCCTCTTCCCATCCTGTCACTTGTAAAAAAACCATCCCATTCTCTCAGTTCCTCCATCTCAGCCGAATCTGCTCTTAGGATGAGGCTTTTCATTCCAGAGCAACTGAAATATCCTCTTTCTTCAAAGAAAGGGGCTTCACTTCCTCCACCATCAATGCTGCCCTCACCCGCATCTCTTCCATTTCGTGCACATCGGCCCTCATCACATCCTCCTGCCACCACAATAGGGATAGGGTTCCTCTTGTCCTTGCCTACCACCCCACCAGCCTCCGTATCCAGCACATAATTCTCCAGAACTTCCTCCATCTCCACTGAGACCCCACACCAAGCACATCTTCCCTTTCCCTCCACTTTCGCTTTCCACAGGGATCGCTCCCTATGCAACTCCCTTGTCCACTCATCCTTCCCTACTGATCTCCATCCTGGAACATCCTTACTAGCAGAACAAGTGCTACTCTTTACCCTACACCTCCTCCCTCATTGCCATTCAGGGCCCCAATCAGTCCTTCCAGGTGAGGTGACACTTCACCTGTGAGTCTGTTTGGGTCATATACTGTATCCAGTGCTCCTGATGTGACCTCTTGTATAGCAGTGACATTCGACATACATTTGTAGATTAGGAGACCACTTCGCCGAGCACTTTCACTCCATCCATCACAAAAAGCAGGATCTCCCGGTGGCCACCCATTTCATTTCTACTTCCCATTCCATTCCATAAGACCATAAGATATAGGAGCAGAAGTAGGCTATTCGACCCATCGAGTCTGCTCTACCATTCAATCATGGGCAGATCCAATTCTTCAGTCATCCCCACTCCCCTGCCTTCTCCCCATACCCTTTGATGCCCTGGCTAATCAAAAACCTATCTATCTCTGCCTTAAATGACTTGGCCTCCACAACCGCTCATGACAACAAATTCCACAGATTTACCACCCTCTGACTAAAGTGATTTCTCTGCATCTCAGTTCTAAAAGGGCGTCCTTCAATCCTGAAGTCGTGCCCTTCTTGTCCTAGATTCCCCTACCATGGGAAATAACTTTGCTCTATTTAATCTGTTCAGGCCTTTTATCATTTGGAATGTTTCTATGAGATCCCCCCTCATTCTCCTGAACTCCAGGGAATATAGCCCAAGAGATGCCAGACGTTCTTCATGCAGTAACCCTTTCATTCCTAGAATCATTCTCATGAATCTTCTCTGAACGCTCTCCAACATCAGTATATCTTTTCTAAAATAAGGTGCCCAAAACTGCACACAAAACTCCAAGTGTGCTCTCACGTGCCTTATAGAGCCTCAACATCACATCCTTGCTCTTATATTCTATACGTCTAGAAATGAATGCTACCATTGCATTTGCCTTCTTCACCACTGACTCAACCTGGAGGTTAACCTTTAGGGTATCCTGCACAAGGACTCCCAAGTCCCTTTGCATCTCTGCATTTTGAATTCTCTCTCATCTAAATAATAATCTGCCCATTTATTTCTTCCAACAAAGTGCATGACCATACAGTTTCCAACATTGTATTTCATTTGCCACTTCTTTGCCTATTCCCCTAAACTATCTAAGTCTCTCTGCAGGCTCTCTGTTTCCTCAACACTACCCACTCCTCCACCTAACTTTGTATCATCGGCAAACTTAGCCACAAATCCATTAACACTGTAGTCCAAATCATTGACATACATCGTAAAAAGCAGCAATCCCAACACCAACCCCCATGGAACTCCACTGGTAACTGGCAGCCAACCAGAATAGGATCCCTTTATTCCCACTCTCTGTTTTCTACCGATCAACCAATGCTCCACCCACGCTAGTAACTCGCCTGTAATTCCATGGGCTCTTATCTTGCTAAGCAGCCTTATGTGTGACACCTTGTCAAAAGCCTTCTGAAAATCCAAGTACACCACATCTACTGCATCTCATTTGTCTACCCAGCTTGTAATTTCCTCAAAAAATTGCAGTAGGTTAGTCAGGAAAGATTTTCCTTTCAGGAAACCCTGCTGGCTTTGGCCTATCTTGTCATGTGCCACCAGATACCCCGCAATCTCATCCCTAACAATCGATTCCAACAACTTCCCAGCCACTGATGTCAGGCTAACAGGTCTATAGTTTCCTTTCTGCTGCCTCTCACACTTTTTAAATGGCAGAGTAACATTTGCAATTTTCCAGTCATCCAGTACAATGCCAGAATCTATTGATTCTTGAAAGATCATTGTTAATGCCTCTGCAATCTCTCCAGCTACTTCCTTCAGAACGCGAGGGTGCATTCCATCAGGTTCAGATTTATCCACCCTCAGGCCATAAAGCTTCCTGAGCATCTTCTCAGTTGTAATTTTCACTGCGCATACTTCACTTCCCTGATACTGCCTGTCCGGTATTCCGACATGTCAGTCCATTGCCTCCTCAACTGCCACAATGCAGCCACACTCAGGTTAGAGGGGCAAACCTTGTATACCCTCTGGATAGCCTCCAACTTGATGGCCTGAACATCGATTTCTCAAACTTTCGGTTATGGTCCCACCACCACCCCCCCTCACTATTCTCCATTCCTGTTTCTCTCTCTCACCTTATCTCCTTAACTGCTCAACACCTCCCTCTGGTGCTCCTCCCTCTTCCTTTTCGTCTATGGTTTTCTGTCCTCTCCCATCAGACATCCCCTTTTTCAGCCCTTTATCTTTTCCACCAATCAACTTCCAACTTTTTACTTCAAACCCTCCCCCTCTCCTGCTGTCACCTATCACCTGCCACCTTCCTCCATTACCCCCATCTTCTTACTCTGACTTCTCCCCTTCCTTTCCAGTTCTGATGAAGGGTCTCAGCCCAAAACGTCGACTGTAACTCTTCTCCCTCGATGCTGCCTGGCCGGCTGAGTTCCCCCAGCATTTTGTGTGTGCTGCCCAGGAACGTTCAGTTCAGTTCAGTTCACTTTAGTGCTATGTCGTTCATTGACTGCGGGCAGCAAGGCCAATCTGCCTCAATCAGGATTGTGCAAAAAGCAATGAGAAAAAGGAGTAACCAGAAACCAGAAACACGTAAAACATGAACTGCAGAGTCCTCAAAAAACAAGTCCAATCCACAAACTGCGCCAGGCAAACCTTTCCCGAGACCCAAGACTACTGTACCTGCCTTTGGCAGCAGCGAGCAAGAGGGAGAGGGAGACCAGCCAAATGCCTTCCTCTCTTGTTCTCATTAATTTCAATCTTGTTTAACACTTTAATTGGTGAAGTGGCTGAGAATTGGAGCCAGTCATAGCCTCTCACTCTGTCATTAGGCCACACACTCCATTCTCAACTGCGCTGAATTCCCTCAGAGACAGGAAAAATGCCAGATCATTCAATTGGCTAAAAAATAGATTATCAAAATGTAAATTATGGACTCCAATCACACACAGATTAGTAGCAGAATAATATTTAAAAGAAGAAGGAGAAGCAGTAGTTTCGTGAACTGTCTGCAGAATGTTACCATTGCTCGCTGGTGCCATCTTGTATTTTAACTCAATGCAGATTCTACTATGAAATGTATACACCATTCACCATGATGTGACTACTTAGCTCAAAACATAATGGTTACTACTCGGCCTCCACTGCTGCCCTAAATGCCTGCGTAAGGAAGATGAGTTTCCTATTCTTCAACCCAGCTGCATTATAATAACAGCCATTGTATTTGCCTTCTGTTCAATATCTGCTCATTAATTTTCTGTTTTCTGTATAAAAATATCCAATTTGTCCCTAACACCAATAGTTAATATTTCTCCACATTTTCAATAAATCTCCATGTTTGCCATTAGCCCTAATAAAATGAAAAGCCTCATCCTTCTCCATGTTATATGCCCTTTACTAAATTTTGCACACCCAGAGACCTAGAGTCATTGAGTCATAGAAAAGTACTACAGCATAGAAACAGGCCCTTCAGCCCATCTAATCCATGCCAAACCATTTAAACTGTCTACTAAATGGAGAACTACAACATAGAAGCACATTTCTTTACACACCATAACAACACTGATCAGGGAGCACTCACCCATATTAATCCCACCTTCCAGCACTTTGCCCATAGCCTTCAAAGCCTGGGTGACTCAACTGCTTGTATAGTTGCCTCCTAAATGGTATGAGCGAATCTCTTTCCAACTCTCTTGCAAGAAGTGTGTTCCAGGTATTCACCACTCTCGGTGAAGGTACCTCACCTCAGTTCCCCTCTCAATCTCTTACCTTCAATCTATGCCCTTTTCCTCTACCTACCTTCATATCTACATTCCTTTCTTTTTGTCTAATTTCCCACCTGATTATGTATTGTTAGAAAAGAACACAGGAAACTGGGCCCCAGATCTAACAGATTCTTGTGTGCTTAAGCACTAACTGCTTAAATAGGGGTGTGTGTAAAAGTGTAAGATGGGCCACTTTTGGAAAGGCATTTTCACAGACAAATGTTATACAAAGACACCCTTTTCCTCAATAAGTATTGCAGGCTCTTTTTCCAATCAACCTCTTTGTACTTATTGCAGAAATTGGGAGTTAAGATACACTTAGTGGCTACTTTATTACCTACCTCCTGTACCTAATAAAGTGGCCACTGAGTGTATGTTCATGGTCTTCTGTTGGTGTAGTCCATCCACTTCAAGTTTCAACACATTGTGTGTTCAGAGATGCTCTTCTGCACACCATTGTTGTAAAATATGGTTATGTGTGTTACTGTCACCTTCCTGTCAGTTTAAATTAGTCTGTCCATTCTTCTCTGATCTCTCTCATTAACAGCACATTTTCATCTACAAAACAGCTGCTCACTGGATGTATTTTAATTGTGTTTCACACAATTAAACTCTAGAGACTGTTGTGCCTAAAAATCCCAGCACATCAGCAGTTTCTGAGATACCCAAACCACCCTGTCTGGCACCAACAATCATTCCATAGTGAAAGTCACTGAGATCACATTCCTTCCCCATTCTGATGTTTGGTCTGAACAACTGAACCTCTTGACCATGTCTGCGTGAATTCCATGGGTTGAGTTGATGCCATATGATTGGCTGATTAGATATTTGCATTAATGAGCAAGTGTACAGGTGTACCTAATAAAGTGGCCATTGAGTGTGTGTCAGTGATAGTAAACCTGATTCTGATTCTGTACCTGTATAACTCTATGAGTCTATAAATAAATTAATATTTGGGGCCCTAAATTTATCATGGGTTCACAATGTACTTAAACGATAGATGTTTCCACCTGGTTAATTTGAGCTAGAATGAATGTAACAACTACAACCTGAAGTGAAGCAAGTTCAAGTTCAAATGTCATTGAATAATATACTCAATGGTTCATGGGTTCATTTTTATTATCAAAATATCTATGCAGAATTTAACTCTGAGATCTGTCTTCTCCAGATAGACATAAAATACAGAAAATTCTATAAGTAGTTGAAAGAAAGATATCAACCCAACTCACACAAAAAGAAAAAGAAACAAAAACTCACAAACCCCAAACCCCCGCACCTTTCCCTTGCACAAAAACTAACAAACCACAACTCACAAACCCCAAACCCCCGCACCTTTCCCTTGCACAAAAACTAACAGACTACAACTCACAAACCCCAAACCCCCGAACCCCTCCTTTGCACAAAAACTAACAAACCACAACTTGCAAACCCCTAACCCTTCCCTTGCACGAAAATTAACAGACCACAACTCGCAAACCCCAAACCCCCCAACCCCTCCCTCGTACAAAAGCCAACAGATCACCCAAAACCTAGCCCACCAATCAGTAAGAAGAAAGAAACGGCAAGGACACAAATAAAACACAGAACTGAAAGAAGCCAATATGAACTACAGTCCAATCCATAAATTTCAGAATTTCTGAGAGCACTGGGTCCCAACAGCCCTTCCAAAAGCATCGGGACCAAGCAGCCTCTCCAAGGGAAGCAAGAAATGTTCCCTTCAAGGTGTGTGTGTGTGTGTGTGTGTGTGCGTGCACACATCTCTTGCTACTAGCACACAAAGGAATTAAAACTATGAACGAAAAGTTGTCACCCTCTACCTCGTTGGCACATAAAGTACATTTCATGATCATACACAATCACATTTCCTTTTCCGGTTCCTGATGCAGATGGTGTTGACAACATGGAATTTACGATGATTTGTCTGCAAATTTTAGAACTCACTTATTTATGTTTTTATTGAAGAAATTATTGATGCACTGTATTAAATTCCAAAGAAGCAAAGGGCACGAAGCGCAAAAGAACTGCTAATTAATTTAAAGTGGAATGGCTTAATGAAACAGTAGAAACTGCTTCACCAAAAGCTCATGAGATCAGGAGCATGCAGCTATGCGAAATATTTGTGCAATACAGAAGCTGGCATTTCCTGTGTGTATTGTCGCAATGCAAAATTTGCTGAAGAACTTGCAAGTGGGAAGATGCGGAGTGATATTTGGAAACTTGACTTTTAAAGCATCATTTAGCAAGCAAATCACATTTGGACGATGTGAGAAAGCTCCGGGGAGAACATCCTCCATTACTCCCTGGAGGCCTACTACGTATGTATTGTGAGAGTGCAGGCAATCAAACTCTGATGAGGTTAAAGTTCTCATTGACAGTGTTTTGTTAGCTGTTAAAATAAATACCTCTATATCTAAAATTGAGTGTGCACATGTTGTTGTGACTGGGCAAAATTAAGATTAAAAGAATAAGTAGAAGACGTAGAAAAACTGATATGATTGAATATCTGGAAGATGTCACCCAGGTAATCATTCACTGGGGCCATTTTGACGGGATGTTTACATGAATATCCACGTGCACTTAGACACTGCATAGCTCTGATTCGTTACAATGTGGTTATTCAATACTTCATTGAATTTTTTTTTAAATGACAAAATATCATTCTAAACAACACTTACAACTTCTCAGAAGTGGCCACCATTACAGTAAACATTCAATCAGCCAGTGAGAGCGCTTTAATACACTCTGAGCCACTCACAGCCAATCACGCATTAATTCATGCACTGCTTTTCGTGTGTGTGTCAATGTTTTTGCTCCCTTGTCAATTTATTCCATTTTTTCCACCCATAATGTCTGGAAAGTGACCTACAACTTCCAGGAAGCGTAGTACATTCAGGATGTCCAGGAAAAGCAATAGTATGGATGTGAAACTGTAGGTGATGTGGCTTTTGGAAGCTGGTGAGCGTCCCATTGATATTGGCGCTTCTTTGAAATTGGCTACATCAATGATCAGAACAATTATAAACAACACGGACAAACTAAGAGCTTCTGCAACAATGACCTCAAACTTATCATCAATAAAGGTGGCTCATTCAAGGAGACATTTGCTTGAAAAAATGAGAAAATAGACTAAGTATACGGGTGGATGACCAAACACAATGAAACATGCCCCTAAGCCAGCTGATAATAATGGAAAAGGCAAGAAGCTTCTTCAATCATGTTCAAGAAGAAGAAGAAAGTACGTTGGCAATGTTCACAGTCAGCAGAGGTTGGTTTGATCAATTTAAACAGCACAGTAACCTCCATAGCATATGTATCTCTGGTGAAGCAGCTAGTGCAGACAGCAAGGCAGCCCAGGAGCTTCAAAAATTGGCAGAGCAATGTATCCTGGGTGAATCTGAGAGCACAGATGAGACCAGTTAGCCTGACCTCAGCGGTTGGGAAGATGTTAGAGTCAATTGTTAAGGAGGAGGTTGGGAATGCTTGGTGACACAAAATAGGACAAAGTCAGCATGGTTTCCTTAAGGGAAATCCTTGCCTGATGAACCTGTTGGAATTCTTTGAGGAGATTACAAGTAGAATAGATAAAGGGGATGCAGTGGATGTTGTATATTTGGACTTTCAAGAGGCCCTTCAAAAGGTGCCAAACATGAGGCTGCTTACCAAGTTAAGAACCCATGGTATTACAGGAAAGTCACTAACATGGTTAGAGCATTGGCTGATTGGTAGGAGGCAGTGGGTGGGAATAAAAAGATCCTTTTCTGGTTGGCTGCCAGTGACTAGTGGTGTTCCACAGAGATTGGTGTTGGGACCACTTCTTTTTATGCTGTATATCAATGATTTAGATGACGGAATAGATGGCTTTGTTGCCAAGTTTGCAGATGATACAAAGTTTGGTGGAGGAGCAGATAGTGTTGAGGAAACAGATAGGATGCAGAAGGTCTTAGATTAGGAAAATGAGCAAAAAAGTGGCAAATGAAATACAATGTTGGAAGATGCATGGTCATGCACTTTGGTAGTAGAAATAAATGTGCAGACTATTTTCTAAACGGGGAGAAAATCCAGGAATCTGAGATGCAGAGGGACTTGGAAGTCCTTGTGCAGAACACTCTGAAGGTTAACTTGCAGGTTGAGTCAGTGGTGAGGAAGGCAAATGCCATGTTAGCATTCATTTCAAGAGGTCTAGTATACAAGAGCAAGGATGTGATGCTGAGGCTTTATAAGGCACTGGTGAGGCCTCACCTTGAGTATTGTGAACAGTTTTGGGCTCCTTATCTCAGAAGACAGCTGCTGGCATTGGCGAGGGTCCAGAGGAGGTTCACAAGGATGATTCCAGGAATAAAAGGATTATCATACTAGGAACATTTGATGGCCCTGGGTCTGTACTCACTGGAATTCAGAACGATGAGGGGGGAACTCATTGAAACGTTTCAAATGTTGAAAGGCCTAGACAGAGTAGGTGTGAAAAGGATGTTTCACATGGTGGAAGAATCTAGGACAAGAGGGCACAACCTCAAGGTAGAGGGGTGCCCTTTCAAACCAGAGATGCGGAGAAATTTCTTTAGACAAGTGGTGGTGAAATTGTGGAATTCGTTGCCACATGGAGGTGTGGATGCCAGGTTGTTGGGTATATTTAAGGCAGAGATTGATAGGTTCTTGATCGGACATGGCATCAAAGATTATAGGGAGAAATCCAGGAACTGGAGTTGAGGAGGAGATTTAAAAAAAGCATCAGCGACGATTGAATGGTGGAGCAGACTCGATGGGCCAGATGGACTTATTCTGCTCCTAGATTTTATGGTCTTATGGATGGAAAAGAGGGAACACCAGAAAGAAACCTCACCTCAAAATTCCTCAGCACTAGCGTCACCACGATCACACAAATCATGGAGCAGTTCATCTATAATGACCCTGACTGGGAGCAAAGCAATAAGGCAAAGAGAGGTGTTCTTGATATGATTTCCTGCTACCGAAAACTGCTTTATGAGAGGCAGTCTAAGAAAAGGTAGTCAAATCTCAATATCTACTTGAAGAAGAAGCCAAAGTTAGAGGTGGATCCACAGTCTGGTCCCTCCTCTAAGACGTAACTGCCCCCCGCTTCCCTCCGCTGCTGCTATGTGTTCCTGCTCCACTGATGTACAGATTAGACTTGTTTGCATGCTTGTTACTCCATGAATTAGTGTATAAATAAAACAATAGATCATATATCTCGAGTTTGATTTTTTTCCAGTCAGGCACACATGTCCATTTGGAAAAGGTTTTGATGACCCGGCATAGCGCTGATTTGCACCTCCTCGGGACACATCCTCAACGTTAAGTGGGTTCTGAGTGTACACGAATAGAGCTAACTGAAACAGTGTTCCTCCAGGGTCAAGGTACAAAACACAGTACCAACAGTCACACACAGCACATATAGCACATACAGTATAATTATGATAGCAGAAAAACAAAGTCACAAAAAATATTTGTAAAAGTAATAATTTAGCCCAGGTCCTTGACCTGTAGGCTGATGGTGCGTGGATGTCTCTACAGAAGGCCGTGCCGGGTGTTGTTCCTATGGAAGGCCCGTCTTCAAGCAGTCTCTTAACTCAATGCTGACAGGCGACGTTAACAAAGATTCATGTGATTATTATTGCACTTTTAAATCTCTTATTAGCTCTTTCTTCAGTTAGTCCTGACGAAAGGTCTCGGCCTGAAACGTCGACTGTACCTCTTCCTAGAGAAGCTGCCTGGCCTGCTGCGTTCACCAGCAACTTTGATGTGATTATTGGTGTGATTATATATGACGGTTTATAAGATTTATGTGATTATTGGCGTGGATGATAGGTCACTTTAGTCTCCTTCAGTTTTCTGTGTTTCCTTTGTAGTTGCTGATTGGCATGTTGGGGGTGGGGGGATGGGTGATATGCTGGTTTTCTCTGTGAGGGAGGGGTTGGCGATTTGGGGGTTTATGTTCTTGTTGGTGTTTTCCATGTGGACAATCGATTAGCTTTTTTTGTGTGTGAGAGAGGGCACAGGGGTTTGATGGTATTGTTGCTGTTTTTATTTTCTGTTTGGGCAATATACTACTTTTTATGCGAGGGAGGGGGTTGGGGTTTGGGATTTGTGAGTTTTTGTTTCTTTTTTTGTGAGGGTGGGGGTGTTGATGTCTTTTCTTTCAATGTCATCCATGGTTTTCCTGTTTCGTGGCTCCCTGGAGAAGACGAATCTCAGAGGTGTATCCTGCGTACGTATCCTGATAATGAAACCTTTGTACTGGAGCCACGTTTCTGCAAGAACAGATAAGCTGCAGCTCCTCATATCGCACAATGCAGCCGCGGATGAACGCAATCCAGCTTGTCTTCCACTGAGGGGGACCTGGAGGGCAGCGCCAGGGGAGAGGTCTGCCTCCAACCCAGTACAGAATCCAGATGCACACAGCCAGTTCCAGCATCTCCTTCTGTGGTCATGATATACTCATCCATTTCACCGTTTCCTTTCAGTTTCTATCTGTTCTGAAAAACATTGTCTCCACTGTCTTGACTTGGCTACAGTCAGTTGCAGGTTAATTCATCTGTGAGCTGATATGGGCCATGACGAATGTTGCTGGCTTTCCTGCCATAAACAGTTCATTTGAGTCAAGCTGCCACTGGGAGTTCGGCCAAGAAAGGATGTTTATGTAGCTTTGGCATTGTCACTAAAGCATCACTGAATCTCTTCCAACAAGACATTCCAGATGTGCGAAGATGGTAAATCATGTTTGCCTTTTATTTCAGTCACATTGAATGAAAGTTTAACATTCAGTTATTATTTCCATTCCCCTCTCCATGAACACTGGCTCTGTACTCCTTGAAAAGCTTTTCAAACTTATTGCCTTTCAGCTGATTCGCAGATCGAAAAGGCAAAAACAAGACTCCGCCCTGTTTTTATCTGCTGTTCAGGTGATCTCCAAAAATGATTATCGATCAATTAATATTGTGTTCAGTTTCAGTCGCCTCATTATAGGAAGGATGTGCAAGCTTTAGAGAGGATGCAAAGGAGATTTACTAAGGTGCTGCCTGGACTAGAGAGCGTGTATTATCAGGATGGTTTGAGTGAGCGAGGGCTTTTCTTTTTGGAGCGAAGGAGGATGAGAAATGACTTGATAGAGGTGTAGAAGATGATAAGAGGCATAGGTCGAGTGGATATTAGAGATTTTTTCCCGGGATGGAATTGACTAAAATGCGGAAGCATAATTTTAAGATGATCAAAGGAAAGTTTAGAGAGGGATGTCAGAGATGAGTTTTTTACACAAGAGACGGTGGGTGCATAGAATGCCCTGTCAGGGTGGTGGTAGAGGTAGAAACATTAGGGGCATTTTAGAGGCTCTTGGATAGGTAAAAGAACGGAGGGCTGTGTGGGGAGGAAGGGTTAGATTGATCTTAGTAGGTGGGCTGAAGAATTAATCAAAAAGTTTAAAGCCAATCACAAACCCAGTGAGGGTAAAGGGAACTGTTTAGTTTCTGGAGATGAGTCAGATGAGTTTACTTTCAGACCCATATCCTCAATAGCTGCTGGACTTGAAACCAAAGCAAATAACATATATGGTTTGATTCATCTGCTGAACTTTAATCAGTTGAATAAATTAAGAAATGTTTTAAACACATCCCAAAGGTCCTGGATTCACACCACACTTTGGTTTGAATCTGATGGAGATGGTTAGCTTCGGTCACATCACTTTTCCAGCACTGAATCGTGAAGCCTGTTGTGGTTAGTGATAGAGATCTGTGAAATTATCCCAATTTAATCTCTAATTACTATCTCACTCTCAGCTTAATGACTTGAAGCAACATCAGGAAGGCTGCTTACCCTTGAGATACCTTGCCTTGTGTGGGGTCAGGATGAAGGAGGGAGGAGGGCAAACAGAGTCAAAATCAGGTTTAATATCAATACAGAAAATATACCATGAGTTATAGTAAGATATACACACAGAATGCTGGAGGAACTCAGCAGGTCAGGCAGCATCTATGGAAATGAATAAAGAGTCAACATTTCAGGCCAAGACCATTCTTCAGGACTGGAAAGGAAGGGGAAGATGCCAAAATAAAAAGGTGGGGGAGGGAAACGGGAATAGCTGGAAGGAGAGAGGTAAAACTGTGTGGGTGGGAAAGGTAAAGAGCTGGAGAAGGAATCTGATAGGAGAGGAGAGTGGACCATAGGAGAAAGAGAAGGAGGAAGGGACCCAGGGGGAGGTGATAGGCAGGTGTGGAGAGGCAAGAGGCTAGAGTGGGGAATAAAGAAAGTGGGGAGGGGGAGTGATTTTTTTACCATAAGCAGAAATCAATATTCATGCCATCAGGTTGGAGGCTACCCAGACAGAATATGCGAAGAGGGTGGCCTCATTATGATGTGTCAGAATGGGAACGAGAATTAAAATGTTTGGTCTCTGGGAATTTCCACTTCTGGCGGATGGTGTGGTGCTGCTCAACAAACCAGTCCGCCAGTTTACGACAGGTCTCACCAGCATTGGGAGCGCTGGACACCGGAGATAAGGTCATCCACAGTTTCACTACCCTTTGGCTAAAGACTTCTGCAACTGAGCTTGAAGTCTCAAATCCTCTTCATCCTTTCTGCTAGAACCAAAAAGATCCGATCGCATATAACAGAGGCTCATCGACGGAACTCCAACTCTCAGTAGTAAAAACTTAAGGCCCATAGTAAGGTCAGAGTCAATAAGACACTGTTTTCCACCCAAATGGTCCCCTCTCCCAATATAGCTCCAGGTTTATCCTGGAAATATGAGGTAACCCAAGGTAAGCACGTCAGTGAGACCGGGGTCGAGGCCTATTGTTTGGGACCCTGTCTTCGGTGAATCTAGAGTTCAAGGCCCAGTGTTTGGGGTCCTGTCATCAACGAATCTGGAGCTCAAGGCCTACTGTTTGGGCTGTCATCGGCAAACCTAGTGTTTGAGGCTTAGTTTTTGGGGTCTTGTCATCGACATACCTGGAACTTGAGGCCTGTGTTTGGAGTCCTGTCATTGGTTCGAAGCCTAGTGATCAGTGTTCTCATCCAGGATCCTCACTCATTGTCATCAGTAAATCTTAGCATCAATACCAAAGATCAAAGCCCAAAGGTCAATCAAGAGTCCAGAAGTCTGCGGTGGTCTATATCTGTGAGTCCACTGGGGAAGTCAAAGCCCATTGTCTGCAAATCCACAAGTCTGCTGAAGGTGGCCTGTCTGGGGTTGGAGGACTGTGTGGTGACTCCATCACATTGTGTTGTTTGTTAACGCAAACGATGCATTATAAACCTGAATTTGAAACAAATCAGACATTTACCATTTTTTTAAAATGGGAGCCCTAGTGTGGAAGTTGAAACAGCCAAGCTTTCCTGTAACTAGACTGTTAGATCCCGAAAGATCTATTTTCTTGTTAACCCTCTTCACTCCATACAGATCCCTTTTCCCTTGTTCATTCCAGTAGCTAGATATGGAGGAAGGATTTACCATGCTTTTCTGCATTTAGCTTATCTAAATGACCTTGTACATTATTGTCTGCCTTCACTGGCACTTTCTCTGAAAAACTTACATTTTATTCTGTTGTTTTACCTCAGTGTAGGATATGGGGCGTCCAGGTGAAGGGGGTTGTCATACCCATTCTGGCGCAACTTGCTCACCTTTGGGCCCACCTGGTCACTGAGCTTTCACCTGTGGCTCCAGGTAGCTATCTGCATGTTGTAATGTTTTGTAACTCCAGTGTTCACTGTGACAGAGGGACCCCGTGATCAATGGACCTAGCGTAGTTCAACAGCGCCTTGGACATTTATTTATTTATATTTAATATTGTTTATTGAGGTACAGTGTGGGACAGGCCTTTCCGGCCCTTTGACCTTCACCATGCAGCAATTCCCCCCCGATTTAACCCTGGCCTAATCACGGGACAACTTACAATGACCAATTAACCTACCGGCCGGTATGTCAATGGACTGTGGGAGGAAACCGGGACAACCACACTGTCACGGGGAGAACCGTGAGATGCCCTGCCAGGTTTAGTGGTAGAGGCAGATATATCAGGGACGTTAAGGAAATCCCAATAGTGGCATTGCCTTTATGTGGGGGATGCGCGTTGTTGTACCATCCAAGCCAAAGTGTTGGAGGAGCTACACGCTGGTCATCTAGGCATGGTCAAAATGAAAACATTGGCTCAAACCTTTGTCCTGTGGCCCGAGATAGATCAGTCAATTGAGCAGCTTGCTTTAGATGCCAACATGCCCAGAAGATGCCAAGAGCAGTGCCACTCTGTCCCTGAGAACAAACTGCATTCCCCTGGCAGGGGATTCGTGAGGATTTTGCCAAGCCATTCATGGGCACAAGTTTCTTGGTAAGTAGTGGATGCAGCTACAAAGTGGCCAGAAGTGTTCCCAATAGCCTCCCCTACAGCCTCGCACACTGTTGATGTGTTAAGCAGTTCTTCTCAAAGACTGGTGTTCCAGAACACTTCGTGACAATGGACCACAGTTTGTTGCAGAACACTTTCAGTCATTTGGAAAAATCAGTGGAGTGTGACATACTACTCAGTTACAAATTACTCAGTGGAAAAGTTTGTCCAAAGTCTACAGAACGCACTGGGAGAAATGTCAGCAGAACACACCACACTGACACTGAATCAGGAAGCTGGCCAGTTCCCTCCTTGCCAATGCTGTTCCTGGCTCATACCTTGCACTCACGCATGGGTCTCCTCAAACCCAATCTCAGAAGCAGCTGAGACAAATCGAGGACTCCTCACTCAAGGAGGTCTGATGTTTCACTCCTGGACAAGCAGTCGCGGTGAGGGACTAGAGAGGTGATCAAAGTGGCTGCTTGGAAAGATTAAGGGCAGAAATGGGCCACTCTCCTGTACATTGGAGATTGTCTGATGTCACTCCACGCAGCTGAGAAAAGCAGAGTCAATTGTTGGAGAAGCAAGGTGTCCAGGGCTGCCAGAACCTCCTTCTGCAGTCCCAGAGTCAACTCCTATAACCAGCACAGAGGAGACCAGAGAACCCTCACAGCCACAAGTCTCACATGCCATGCAGAGTGACCCCACCCCACCACCTTGTCAGGAGAGACATCATCCTACAAGAGTAAGAAATCCTCCACAGCGAGTAAATCTTTAGGCCTGAAGGGGACAAATTAAAATTTCCTACAGTGTGGATGGCTGTACAGCAGTTTTATTATATAGTGTACTGTGTATATAGTTGAGAAGCATTCTCTATTGAGTTGGAGTTTATAGCTTAGCAGGAAGGAGTACTGTGTATTAGTATTTGAATAATATTGTAAATATTATGGAGCTCTGGAGGGGGGACGTGGATGACATCTCGCCCTAGCGCTCCTGGGGGCTTGTCCAACTTATTGTTCTTGTGTTAAAATGTATTTGTGGGATAATGGTGGGATGTTCCAGTTCATTTATTATTACATTTTTGTTTGGTTTATGCATGAGTGTTTGTGGGACACCCTGATTGTAACCAGGGTGTGTAATGATCACCTCCCCTGTCTGTATATGACTGGACTGGTTCTCACCAAGCGATGGCACTCTGTCTGTTACTGTGGAAGGACCAGCCATCCCTGCCTGGGTGGACAACGACGATGGTCACCGGCGACTGCGCAGCGATGAGAGGGAAGAGGTGGCTGCACATCACACCGGGGAGAAACTCAGCAGAGTGCGAGGGTAGCTCACCGACAACCGGGAGTCGTGCATCGCTGGGCTGGACCTGCTGTGCTGTTTGGAGGCCCCCGTGGATGTGTCGAGGCAACACCCTACGTCGGTGCGCTCAGGCAGGGCAGCTCCGGGAAGCCGGCCAGGCAGCCGCAGCAACAGCAACCACCGGTCTCACAGCAGCCCGTCACGGTGCAGCATAACCCTGCAGCGGCCCGATGCAACACAGCAGAACCAGGAGCAAGCACTGGCAGCGGCACCTCGGGCAGCTCTCCCCGCCAGCCGTGCAGCGAGCAGGTGAACGATCCCGTGCTGGCCCGGGTGAGGGAACGCTGCAGCATTGGACTGCCACCAGGGTGAGGGGAGGTCTCTGCCCTGGATCCAGGAACCAAAGCCCTATATATGCAGAGAGGAATGCTGTAGGCACTGACTGTGAGGAAAATAGAGAGAAGTGGAAATAGACATGGTGGAGGCAGAGGGGATTTCTTCAGTTGGCCATTTGATTACTAATTTAAATGGCTTGGCACATCACTGTAGGCCGAAGGGTCTGTTCCTGAGCTATAACTTTCTATGTTCTATCTTGATCACAGGCCTATAATGTGCTTGATGAATTGGGTAGGTGGAGGAGCAGTGATGGGAAACTGAAAGAAATCTCACTTCATTAAACATAAACATAGAATGTAAACCACAGAGCAGTACAGGCCCTTCAGCCCACAATGTAGATCCGAGCTTGTAACCTATTCCAAGATCAATCTAACTCTTCCCTCCTACATAGCCTACATCCATTTTTCTTTCATCCCCACATTGACGCACCACACCAGTGGATCTTAGTGTCAAGGTACTGACTTCGGAATGGTGTGGGTGATGAAGTATGGGGAGCAAATAAGCCTGTCACCTGATTGATAATTAGTCTGATGATACGCACAGAGAGTCAGATCTGGAGAGAGTTATGTGGAAGCACATTTGTGAAACTTTTGTCATGTTTGCGGACAATGGAACATTATGTTCAAGAAAATTAATTAGAAGCACATTAACGCAGCAGGCATGCTGATTTTAAAGATTTAGTACAAGACCCTGAAGGCTAACAGACATTTCCTGAAGAACTTATCTTATAGAGAACTGGCTTCCCAGTGTACACACGCTGAGAAAACTGTTGCAGTGAAAAGCAACACATCGGTGGGAATTTGTAGAGGCACAGAGTGAAAACTCAGACTGTTATTGAACAAGAGAAGACTGGTGGATTATTGGGGGCATGAAGTTATTCATCACACATTCCCCACTCTTTCTCAGTGGCTCCAGGAATTGTTTTGCTGCAAGAGCTTATCCGGTCCCCACCTGAGAACGTCACTTCACTTCACCACCTGGGCAGCACAGGCACTGCTCCAGATTACAAAGCACACACACACGCACACACACACACACACACACACACACACACACACACACACACACACACACCTATAGACACTGACACAGTCACGCAAAGACGCACAGAGAAATTGACACAGGCACACACAGACGCAGACACAGACTCAGACATGCAGAGACTGTTTGATACGCAGCCAGGGCAATACAATATGGAGAAGAAGCTGTTGTTTCTGCTCCCCTCGCCACACAGCTGTTGAACCCAAAGAAACAGCAGAGACCAATATGGTTTGGCACCAGCAGCGTCGCAGAAGTTGCCAGTCAGCGGTGAAATCAACACAGGACTTCCTTAGGGACCCCAGTTCTGTATTTTTCCTCAGGGTTTACTCCCGAACCCTTCTCCATGAGTAGGTACAGCCACAAGGCAGTGGAGGTTTGAGATCAGAGTTTTCCTTCTCCTAGATGAGCTGCCAACTATGGCTGATGAGTCCCGTCTGCCCGAAACAACTGGATTTGAGGCATCAGTTTGCCATTCTCCTACCAGTAGAAACAGCTCCGCTGGGCTCAGCAGCCATACGTAAAGACCAGGAGCTGGACTTGATCATCAGAGGCTATTGGAAGTGTACACAGTAGGAGAATTTAATAGATAGTAGGAGCTTTTATATCCAGTATATTAAACACTTATTTGCGAATGAGTTATTTATACATTCATGCATACTGCTTTAACTCCATTCAGAATCACAATCATATTTATTATCACTGATTACAGTACATAGTGGAAAATTTATTGTTTTGCAGCAGTCACAGAAATAAAGAAGTAGTGGATACAGAAAGAATAACAAGGTAGTGTTCATGGGTTCATTGTTCATTCAGAAATCTGATGGTGGAGGGGAAGAATCTGTTTCTGAACTATTGAGCGTGGACCTTCACAGTTATGTACCTACCTCCTCTCTGATGGTAGTAATGAGAAGAGGGCATATCCCAAGTGATGAAGGTCCCGAGTGATAGATGTCACCTTCTTTATGGACTGCGTCTTGAAGATGGCCTTGATGGCAGGAAGGTTCAAAGCTCAAAATAAATTTTATTATCAAAGTACATAGATGTCCACCATATGAGATTTATTTTCCCTGCAGGCATATTCAGCAAATCTATAGAATAATAACTATAACAGGATCAATGAAAGATCAACCAGAGTGCAGAAGATAACAAACTGTGCAAATGCAAATATAAATAATTTGCAATAAATAATGAGAACATGAGATAATGAGATAAGAAGTCCTTAAAGTGAAACATTGGTTATGGGAACGTCTCAATGATGGGACAAGTGAGTATAGTTATCCCCTTTTATTCAAGAGCCTGATGGTTGAGGGGAGTAACTGTTCTTGAATCTTGGTGGTGTGAGTCTGGAGGTTCTTGTACGTTCTACCTGATGGCAGCAGTGAGAAGAGAGCATGGCCTGGGTAGTGAGGATCTCTGATGGTTGTGCCCCTGATGAAATTCGCTGTGCCCACACCCTGCTGCAACCTCTTGTGATCCTGTGCATTGAAGCCTCCATACCAGGCTGTGATTCAACCAGTCAGAACGCTCCCTACTAAACCACTCAGAATGTTCTCCACTAAACTGGTCAGAATGTTCTCCACTAAACCAGATAGAATGTTCTCCACTAAACTGGTCAGAATGTTCTCCACTAAACTGGTCAGAATGTTCTCCACTAAACCAGTCGGAATGTTCTCCACTAAACCAGTCGGAATGTTCTCCACTAAACCAGTTAGAATGTTCTCCACTAAACCAGTCAGAATGTTCTCCACTAAACCGGTCAGAATGTTCTCCACTAAACCAGATAGAATGTTCTCCACTAAACCAGTCAGAATGTTCTCCACTAAACTGGTTGGAATGCTGTCCACTAAACCAGTCAGAATGTTTTCCACTAAACCAGTCAGAATACTCTCCACTAAACCAGTCGGAATGTTCTCCACTAAACCAGTCAGAATGTTCTCCACTAAACTGGTCAGAATGCTCTCCACTAAACCAGTGAGAATGTTCTCCACTAAACCAGTCGGAATGTTCTCCACTAAACCAGTCGGAATGTTCTCCACTAAACCAGTCAGAATGTTCTCCACTAAACTAGTTGGAATGCTGTCCACTAAACCAGTCAGAATGTTTTCCACTAAACCAGTCAGAATACTCTCCACTAAACCAGTCGGAATGTTCTCCACTAAACCAGTCAGAATGCTCACCACTAAACTGGTCAGAGTGTTTTCCACTAAATTATTGATACTTGCAGGAGCCTTTATCTCCACCGTGAAGAATCCCAAGCCCGGCTGCAAAAGGAGGAGAGTTGGGCTAGCAACCAAATCCTGTGAAAACCCAAAGGTACAGAAATGCCAACAGAAGCTCCAAAGACCTCATCTCTGGGAGAGGAATGAAAGACCAAGAAGATGGGCTACCCCTGGAAACAATGTGAAAGACTGGCCCAGGACAGAGGACGTCTTGTCTGCTTTCCAACTTCCATGCCCTCCATTACAATGTCTTTGTGTCACTATTTTACAGCTGGTGAAGTTCCATCTTCTCCAGAACGTACCAGATCAATTCTACACTGGCATCACAGAGAGCATCCTCACATCAGCCACTACTGTCTGGTTTGGTACAGCATCCCCTCACAATGTACAAAAACTCCAGTGAACTGTCAGGTCTGCAGAAAAGGTCTGTAATCTACCATCACCACAGGACTTGTATGTGCCCAGGAAAAAGAAGCGGGCAGGAAAGTCATTCCAGACACGAACCACCTGGCAAACTATCTTTTCCAAAAGCTCCCTTTGTTATCGGGCTAATAAAACAAAAACTTCACACTGTCTTAGAACTTTCTTACCCTAGGCAGTTAATCTGATCAACCAAAGTTCAAAATAAATTTATTATCAAAGGATGCAAATGTCACCATATTCTGTAAGTCACCCTGAGATTCATTTTATTGCAGGCAAGGAGCTGCACCCACTGCAGTTTGCCTATTGCCACAATAGGTCAACGGCAGATACCATCTCAATGGCTCTCACATGGCGTTAGACCACCTGGACAACACAAACCCCTACGTCAGGATGCTGTTCATCGACTATAGCTCAGCATTTAACACCATCATTCCCACAATCCTGACTGAGAAGTTACAGAACCTGGGTCTCTGTACCTCCCTCTGCAAATTGATCCTTGACTTCCTAACTGGAAGACCACAATCTGTGCGGATTGGTGATAACATCTCCTCCTCGCTGACGATCAACACTGGTGCACCTCAGGGGTGTGTGCTTAGCCCACTGCTCTACTCTCTGTATACCCATAACTGTGTGGCTAGGCAAAGCTCAAATACCATCTATAAATTTGCTGATGATACAATCATCGTTGGTAGAATCTCAGATGGAGATGAGAGGGTGTACAGGAGTGAGATATGCCAACGAGTGGAGTGGTGTCACAGCAACAACCTGGCACTCAATGTCAGTAAGATGAAAGAGCTGATTGTGGACTTCAGGAAGGGTAAGACGAAGGAACACACACCAATCCTCATAGAGGGATGAGAAGTGGAGAGAGTGAGCAGTTTCAAGTTCATGGGTATCAAGATCTCTGAGGATCTAACTTGGCCCCAATGTATTGATGCAGTTATAAAGAAGACAAGACAGTGACTATATTTTATTAGGAGTTTAAAGAGATTTGGTATGTCAACAACACACTCAAAAACTTCTATAGATGTACCGTGGAGAACATTCTGACAGGCTGCATCACTGTCTGGTATGGGGGGGGGGGGCTACTGCACAGGGTGCTGAGTGTTGTAAAACTAATCAGCTCCATCTTGGGTACTAGCCTATGAAATACCCAGGACATCTTCAGGGAGCGGTGTCTCAGAAAGACAGCGTCCACTATTAAGAACCTCCAGCACCCAGGGCATGGCCTTTTCTCACTGTTACCATCAGATAGGAGGTACAGAAGCCTGAAGGCACACACTCAGTGATTCAGGAACAGCTTCTTCCCCTCCACCAACCGATTCCTAAATGGACATTGATCCTGTGAACACTACCTCATTTTTTTAATATATATTACTTCTGTTTTTGCACGATTTTCAATCTAATCATTATACATTTACTGAAATGTATTTATTTATTTATCTTTTTTAAATTATTTTCTTCTTCTTCTTCTTCTTTATTATGTATTGCATTGAACTGCTGCTGCTAAGTTAACAAATTTCACATCACGCGCCAATGATAATAAACCTGATTCTGATTCTGAATCTGGCAGTCACAGCAGAACAAAGAAATTAAGATTCAAGATATTTAATGTCATTTCCAGAACACAAATCTAAAGGAGAATAAAATAATTGTTAATCTGGATCTGACACTCCACAAAATAAAACACAATTATAAAAGAGAACAATAATAATAAAAACACAATAAATATAAATACCTAAGATAGTTTGTGATTATACATCCATAAGGTGACACTACACTGCATAAGGTAACTGACATGAAATAATGAAGTAGTGGTGGAGTTAATGAGTAAAGATGTTGATCAGCCTTATGTGGTAAACCATGTATATATGTTGTAGCTGGGTTACCTGTCTGGACACACCCCTCTGCTGACTGCCCCTGTGGCTCCTCCCACAGAGTCCTGTATAAAGGTGTTCGTCTTGCCCCTCCCCCTCAGTCCGGGGGCAGACACTCACTGTGGAGGTCGTATTGTACAGCGAATAAAAGCCTTTCAGTATTTTACCAAACCTCAGTCTTTTGGAGTAATTGAAGGTGCTTCACCTTACTGCTTGGGGAAAGTACTGTAACTGTTTTTAAGTCTGGTGTTCCTGGTGTGGATGCTGAATAGCCTCCTCCCTGATCGAAGTGAGACAAACAGTCCATGAGCAGGGTGGGTGAGGTCCTCCATGGACATTATCCAGCAATTTTCAGTATATATATGCTTCATGGCGGGTAGGCTGGCAATGGTGATGCACCAGGCAGTATTAACTCCATTGTCGAGCCTTCCTGTCCACTGCAGTGCAGTTTCCGTACCGAGCAGTGATGCAGCTTGTTAGGATGCTCTCTACGGGGCATTTGTAGAATGATGTGGGTAGGGATGTGCAAATACAATAGAATGAATGAAAAATCGCACAAACAAAGACGAACAAGCAACAAATGTGCAAAGGGTTAAATGGAGAAATTCACAGAGGTGCCGGGGGAACTGGTTTCGGATGTGCTGGGAATACTGGTTGCAGAGGTTCGGATTACCTTAGTTGCACGGAGAACAGGATTTGGGAGACCAGTCAAGGCTGCAGTGGATCAGATACGCAGAGTGAAAAAGGCAGAGATTGGGGTTCCAACATCAGGGGTATTGAAGCAGGTAGAGAGAGAGGTGACATTACAGGGTGTGTTTCGGTGACGGAACAGAAGCACGGTAAGGAGTTCATCTCAGTGTCAGGCATAACACAGTGTTTGCAGGATGTCCACTTTGTCCCAGATGGCAAGCAAAGCAAAGGATCAAGTCAGCAGCTAGGAAGAAGAGTCTGTAACGGGGTCCAAAGAAAATAACTTCTGTCTTCCCAAGTTGGAGGAAACTTGTGCTTATCCGATGCTGGATATCAGACAAGTAGTCTGGCAAAGTATCCATAAAAAAAATGCACATCCCTTCCTATTTTCTTCCGCCATTACTGATCTTCATTAAAAAACATCTCTGACCTCTGACCAACTACTGAAAGCTGATTTGCTGCCCAGTAATTTCCCTCCTGCACTGCCTTTGAGAAAAATTAAAGAAAGCCAGAGCACAATTCAACTCGCGCTGATTTCCTGGATAATTGTATTTGAACTGAAAGATAGGAAAGGCAGCTGATAGTGACTAAAACGGAGCAGATGCAGGTGTATCACAGTTGTGTAGGATGCCACGGTACCATAGTAGTTAGCACGAGGCAATTACAGCTCGGGACATTGGAGTTCAGAGTTCAGTTCCAGTGCCGCCTAAAAGGAGTTTGTACATTCTCCACCTGACCATGTGGGTTTCCTCTGGGTGCTCCTGTTTCCTCCCACAGTCCAATGACATATCAGTAAATTGTCTGTGAGTAGTCTACGATTAAATAGGTGGGTTGCGTTACAGTGCAGCTCGTCGGGCTGGAAGGTCTGTTCCACACTGTATCCTTAAATAAAAAACAAAGTTAGTCAACACAGAGGAGGAAAGCGGGATTAAAATTAAGACACCTGACAAGGATCAGTTACAGTAAGATGGCGGCACATTCAATCACAGTGGCTTCTACTGTTATTGTCCTTTTGAAAACTAAATTTGAACCGGCAGGAGAAAGAGCAGGGATCAAGTTCAAGGACAGCAAAGGAAGGGCAACTTACTTTCCACTTGCTCCAACCTAGTTTTTCAATGATTCTATTGTATTTCTGTGAATGCCGCTAAGAAAATGAATCTGAGGGGTGTATATGGTGGCTCGATAACAATTTTATTTTGAATTTTGAACTTTGAAGTTGGAGAAGGAGAGCATTTGAAACTAGAAATAGTTGGCGTAACACTCCATTTGATGTCTGAGTTTGAGGAAGCATGATTGTACATTCACTCACAAAGCTGTCACTGGGAGCCCAGCCCACAGTCATCCTGAACCTCATGACTGGAGGTGCCTCCAAAAACAGGATGAATTTTTCAATAACATGCCACCCAGTATATAAAATGAGAATCAGGAGCAATGTCACTGATGTATAATATGCTGTGAAATGGCTTGGCTTTTTTGATTTGCTGATTCCCATATTTTTGCTGAAATTTTAGAATAAATTTGAAAGGACCTGCTTCAGTGTGTAAAATACACAAACAGTAAATTGAAAGGTGAATAGGTGAATGAGTGGTAGAGTAGCCAAGAAGAGAATTAAATTGGTTCTCAAACTGGGGGAAATAGGATTTCACGGCATCTGTAAACCACTCGTGTAAACTTATCAATGATGAGGCATCATAATTGGAGCGTAATAATTATTGAGACATGAGGACAATACCGTGAGTTAAATGGGGACGACACTGTGAGTTACGTGGGGACGACACTGTGAGTTACGAGAGGACGACACTGTGAGTTACGTGGGGACGACACTGTGAGATACGTGGGGACGACACTGTGAGTTACGTGGGGACGACACTGTGAGATACGTGGGGATGACACTGTGAGTTACGTGGGTACGACACTGTGAGTTACGTGGGGGTGACACTGTGAGTTAGGTGGGGACGACACTGAGTTATGAGGGGACGACACTGTGAGTTACGTGGGGACGACACTGTGAGTTACGTGGAGACGACACTGTGAGTTACGTGGGGACGACACTGTGAGTTACGTGGGGGTGACACTGTGAGTTACGTGGATACGACACTGTGAGTTACGTGGATACGACACTATGAGTTACGTGGGGACGACATTGTGAGTTACGTGGGGACGACATTGTGAGTTACGTGGGGATGACACTGTGAGATACATGGGGGGGCGACACTGTGAGTTACGTGGGTACGACACTGTGAGTTACATGCGGACAACACTGTGAGTTACATGGGGCGACACTGTGAGTTACATGGAGACGACACTGTGAGTTACATGGAGATGACACTATGAGTTACGTGGGGACGACACTGTGATTTACGTGGGGATGATGCTGTGAGTTACGTGGGGATGACACTGTGAGTTACAAGGCGACGAAACTGAGTTATGAGGGGATGACACTGTGAGTTACATGGAGATGACACTGTGAGTTACATTGGGACAATACTATGAGCTACGAAGGGATGACACTGTGAGTTACGTGGGTACGACACAGAGTTATGTGGGGATGTCAGTGTGAGTTACGTGGGGACGACACTGTGAGTTACGTGGGGACGATACTGTGAGATACGTGGGGATGACACTGTGAGTTACGTGGGTATGACACTGTGAGTTACGTGGGGACGATACTGTGAGATACGTGGGGATGACACTGTGAGTTACGTGGGGGTGACACTGTGAGTTATGAGGGGGTGGCACTGTGAGTTACGTGTGGTGACACTATGAGATACGTAGGGATGACACTGTGAGTTACGTGGGCGTGACACTGTGAGTTATGAGGGGGTGACACTGTGAGTTACGTGTGGTGACACTGTGAGATACGTGGGGATGACACTGTGAGTTACGTGGGGGTGACACTGTGAGTTATGAGGGGGTGACACTGTGAGTTACGTGTGGTGACACTGTGAGATACGTGGAGACGACACTGTGAGTTACGTGGGGGTGACACTGTGAGTTATGTGGGGATGACACTGTGAGTTACGTGGAGATGACACTGTGAGTTACATGCGGACAACACTGTGAGTTACATGGAGACGACACTGTAAGTTACATGGAGATGACACTATGAGTTACATGGGGACGACACTGTGAGTTACGTGGGTACGACACTCTGATCGAAAGACCAGTGGCAGCCCCAAGAAGAACAGGAAGAATTGAATTTTCTGGCAATTGAGTCTGTTATCTTGACAGCTGGCCTCAATTTCCTCTCTATTTCTCCAGGCTATGTTTCAAGCCATACTGCTGACATATTAACTCTCATATCACAGGCTCCAAGTTAACCTTTCTATATGTCTCTTCTTATAAATGGCTTTATTGAGAAGCTAAGATCAAATCATATTGTAGCCATCATATTAAATTAAATCCATGGTAAAGGTGTTTAAATATATGTTTTGAGACATCTCCAACTGCTCTTTGGACATTTCCAGAGTTTTGATCTATAATCTATTCCTGTACACACATTAAAAAGGTATTTGCAATCATTACCAAATGCATATGGTATTATTTATTTGCACATGTTTGAAGGCAATTAATCCTTATTATTTGGTCTAGCTTTTGGGCAAGTTTGAAAGGATTCTTATTCCTTTTGTACAAAGTTCTGTGTTGTGTCGGTAATATTTCCATCCAAATACAATATGGTGATTGATTTTGTGCCCATCTAATAACGCTGTCTGATTTCTACTGTCCGGAGTTCGATTTAAACCACTGCATCCTGCTCACTTGATTAGAAGCTTCAGCTATAATAGAAAAAATGGTCTTTGAAATCATTGCGATTCTATAGTGCACACAAAATTTTGCTGGTTGTTAATTTTAATTATTTTGTTATCTATTTAGAGATCAAGTGTAGAAGAGGCCCTACCAGCCAGCAAGCCATGCCGCCCAGCAACCCACTGACTTAACCCTAGCTTAATCACAGGACAATTTACACTGACCAGTTAATCTATTAACCGGCACATCTTTCCAATATAGTGAATCTGTGGAAGTGATTGCCACTGCACAGGCCAAGTCATTTGGTATATTTAAGCTTGATAGATACTTGATTTGTCATGGCATGACTAGATACAGGGAGGAGGCCGGAGACTGGAGCTGAGAGGGAAAATAGATCAGCCATGACGAAATGGTGGAGTAGACTCGATGGGCCAAACAGCCTCATTCTGCTCCTATATCTTATGGCCTTGTGGAGGAAACCAGAGCACCCGGAGGAAATGCACATGGCCATGGGGCGGAAGTATGAGCTCCTTACAGATAGTGCCGCGATTGGACTCTGAACTCTGGAATGCCCCAAGCATTAAAGCCTCCTGCAAACCACTGCGCTGCCATGGTGTCCTACTGTGGTTCTGTTACAAAACATCCAACGCAGAGATTCCCTCTGAAATCCAGCACCACTCTATCCATTGTTTCATTCTGTTGGGCCACTTAACACTCCTTTACGGAATACTGAAGCCATTGTGTGCCTTTAAACTGGAAATGGCAGCACTCCTTTCCTCAGCAGGTGCCATCAACGGCAGAATATTGTGCTTCATTTTCTGTGACAGACCCCAATAACGCTGTAGATTAATCGCCCTTTCCCCAGTGGCCGATAGTTCCATCGCTGACTGTGAGATACATGGGTTACACCAAAGAAAAAAATGGCTGGTATCACCCGAGCACTTTAGTGCAAGGCTGTTTATTAGCTACGTCAACTATTAACAAAAATATCCAAAAGAAAGCTGCCAATGTTTATAAAATCTACCAGAGAAAAATATATTAATAAGCTTCATACGATTTTTGTCCAATGTGAACTCTTAGCAGCCCCTATCACTCCCTCACTGCGGGCAAAGACCTCTTTTTCATTTGGCACTCGGACATACAATCTTTAATTGCCAACAAAGTTAACTTAATTACACATTAATTGGAAAATGATGCACCCCGCAGTGTAGTTACAATTATATCACAAAATGAACAGAAATATCCACCTTACATACAGTATAGAAACAACATATATGCACATCTACACATCCGCATTCCTAAAGAAATGAAGTATTCCACTGTGTATGCGGGAAAGGCAAAGCCAACCCAAGTGTGTCAGTATGGTTCAGGATCCATTATGAGAGTATACTGGGGAAGACATTGAAGTGTGTACACTCAGCATAGTGATGGCAGAATGACAAGGCAACGTTTGTGTGTGTTTACGGAGTGCTCTCCATCACAGTGATTCATCTGAACACCTTTCCCAGACCGAGCTAATTGTACTTCTCCCTAATACACTGAATGGCCATGTTCTACATCATCATCGTGCCTTTTTTGCCACATATAAAATTCACAGCACCACATTCCACAGACATTTCTTTGAGGAACGGCAGTGAAATTTGTTTGTAGAGTTAGTTGTTCGCCGAGCCTGGAGGTTAGGTCGACATAACCTCTCAGCTCGGCAAACAACCCGAAGTACCAAACTTCTCTTTCATGTCGGCAGTGAAATTTGTTATAGACTGTGTTCTGCCGGGATCTGCAGCGTGGCTACAGACAAGGAAAGTAAATTGGCCTGCTGGGCCATTCATTTCACCCTCTACCAAAACCACTTCAAAAACAAATTAGACAATCATAATCACATCACTATTAATAGTACTTTCTTTGAACAAGATTGGCTGCTTGTGATTTTTTTATATTAACACCATGACTGTGTTCAAAAATATTTAATTGTAACAAGAGCATTGGGACATCTGGAGATTATAAAATGCTCTGTGAAAATGCAAGGCATTGCTCAAGAATAGCTGCATCTGCAGAATCTCTGTGTTTATTCTGTTTTGGGATGTCCACAAGATGCACATGTTCAAAAATAAATATTGTTGATATTTTTATATATTTTTCCATTCCCTGTTCTGGTTCCGCTCTTACCCTTTCTTTTCTCTTCACGTCCACCGGTACCCTACCCTCTTCCCTTTCTCCCATGTCCACTGTCCTCTTCTATCAGATTCCTTCTTCTCTAGTTCTTTATCTTTTCTGTCTATCACCTCCCAGCTTCTCACTTCACCACCCCTCCTACCCACCTTCCCCCTCACCCGGTTTCACGTATCACCTGACAGTTTATATTCCTTCCCTTAACCCACCTTCTTATTCTGGCATCTTCCCACTTCCTTTCCAGTCCTGAGGAATCATCTTCTCCCAAATAATTAACTGCTTATTTCCTTTCCATAGATGTTAACTCACCTGCTGAGTTCCCTCCTTATGTGTGAGTGTTGACCTGGGTTTCCAGCATTCGCAGAATCTCTTGTGATTAAGAACGCTACTCTTTTATGATAGATCCATCTCATAGATATCTTCTCACTGTTTAAATAAAGGTGTAGTCAACTGGATGATTGACAGAGAGAGTGCTGATAAATACCAGGCCTCATTTCCCTCCCCCTCCTGTCTTCTCCTATCATTTCGGATCTCCCCCTCTCCCTCCCACTTTCAGATCTCTTACTAGCTCTTCCTTCAGTTAGTCCTGACGAAGGGTCTCGGCCCGAAATGTCGACTGTACCTCTTCCTAGAGATGCTGCCTGACCTGCTGCGTTCACCAGCAACTTTTATGTGTGTTGCTCATTTCCCCCTGAAAACTTCCTGCACCCAGGAGTGGGTAGTTACTCACTTGTGACTGAGCGGAATAGTATGCTTTTCTCCAAAAAGGCCAATGACAGGAAGTGACTGGAAGGTAAAAATCAGTCTGTGAACTTAGGTAATAATCATAATCAAACAAAATTCTTTCATTCACACTTCCACCGGAAACTTGTAAGTTTAAAATATGGGAATAACTTTCCATGTTATTCTTGACAAGCACTAATGTAGTTAAAATAATAACTGCAAATAGAACAAGAACTGTTAGGATGGGAAACAGCTTTATCCCCCGGCCATGAGATTACTGAACTCCCTGCCACCACCCAGATCTCATCACATATGAAGCACCAGTAGTGTTACACCGTTTATTTTCTAACTTGTACCTTATATGCACCTTATTCTTTGTGAATTTACAAGTACTAATTCTTGTTTCCTCAGGTTCCCTGAGAACAAAAGAAGAAGATGTTATCATCTGTATTTGTACTCTGACTGGTCCAGAACCCATAGATTTGTGTATTTTCATGATCCTTCTTGTTCAGGATCAGCCTCAGAGTCCGAGTCAGGTTTATCGGATGACTGCATCACCATCAGATGTGGAGCAGCCACTGCACAGGATTGCATTGGCTGCAGGAAGTTGTAAACTCTGCCTACCTTTTTGCATATTTACTTTGAAACAAGAGCCCTGATTTGAAGTTGCCCACAGATAGCAACTAAAAAAGGAACCAGAGACACATCATAACATGAACCATAGAGTGTCCAATCCACAAACCTCATTGATTAAACCTTGCCCAGGCCCCGGGACTCCAGCACCATCCTCTCACACATCAAACGAGAGAGAGGGACCGTTCAAACACAGGGACCTTCCTTCAGCAGCGGCCACTAAGAGGTTGCTAGATGGCACCGAAACACTCCCGCCTTCCACACTCACCTCGACGATTTCAATCTTCCTCAACACACCGAAAACACTCCCGCCTTCCGCACTCACCTCAACGATCTCAATCTTCCTCAACACACCGAATACACTCCCGCCTTCCACACTCACCTCAACGATCTCAATCTTCCTCAACACACCGAAAACACTCCCGCCTTCCGCACTCACCTCAACGATCTCAATCTTCCTCAACACACCGAATACACTCCCGCCTTCCACACTCACCTCAACGATCTCAATCTTCCTCAACACACCGAAAACACTCCCGCCTTCCGCACTCACCTCAACGATCTCAATCTTCCTCAACACACCGAATACACTCCCGCCTTCCACACTCACCTCAATGATTTCAATCTTCCTCAACACACTGAACACAATCTTCCTCAACACACCGAACACACTCCCGCCTTCCACTCTCACCTCAACGATCTCAATCTTCCTCAACACACCGAAAACACTCCCGCCTTCCGCACTCACCTCAACGATCTCAATCTTCCTCAACACACCGAATACACTCCCGCCTTCCACAGTCACCTCAATGATTTCAATCTTCCTCAACACACTGAACACAATCTTCCTCAACACACCGAACACACTCCCGCCTTCCACACTCACCTCGACGATTTCAATCTTCCTCAACACACCGAACACACTCCCGCCTTCCACTCTCACCTCAACGATCTCAATCTTCCTCAACACACCGAAAACACTTCCGCCTTCCGCACTCACCTCAACGATCTCAATCTTCCTCAACACACCGAATACACTCCCGCCTTCCACACTCACCTCAATGATTTCAATCTTCCTCAACACACTGAACACAATCTTCCTCAACACACCGAACACACTCCCGCCTTCCACACTCACCTCGACGATTTCAATCTTCCTCAACACACCGAACACACTCCCGCCTTCCACACTCACCTCGACGATCTCAATCTTCCTCAACACACCGAAAACACTCCCGCCTTCCGCACTCACCTCAACGATCTCAATCTTCCTCAACACACCGAATACACTCCCGCCTTCCACACTCACCTCAATGATTTCAATCTTCCTCAACACACTGAACACAATCTTCCTCAACACACCGAACACACTCCCGCCTTCCACACTCACCTCGACGATTTCAATCTTCCTCAACACACCGAACATACTCCCGCCTTCCACACTCACCTCGACGATCTCAATCTTCCTCAACACACCGAACACACTCCCGCCTTCCACTCTCACCTCAACGATCTCAATCTTCCTCAACACACCGAAAACACTCCCGCCTTCCGCACTCACCTCAACGATCTCAATCTTCCTCAACACACCGAATACACTCCCGCCTTCCACACTCACCTCAATGATTTCAATCTTCCTCAACACACTGAACACAATCTTCCTCAACACACCGAACACACTCCCACCTTCCACACTCACCTTGACGATTTCAATCTTTCTCGGCACTTTAATCAGCGAGATCAGAGAGGAATGGAATCAATCATGGGCTCATGCCCCATCTCCCACTTCAAGGCCGCACACCTCACGGAATTCCTTTGAGACAGCAAACTGCCACATTGCTCGATTGGCTCAGAAACGCACCATCGAACTGCAGATCACAGGCTTCAACAGCAGCCTATTTTAATGTTTCTTAGACACCACGAGCAAACCTGTTTCCACCACTAACCCTGGCAGCTGGAACACTCTTTGTGTAAAAAAACACTTGCCCCCCAACATCTCCCTTAATCTTGCACCAGAACAGATTCCGTCGATGCTGGAAAATCTTGAGCAACACATACAAAATGCTGGAAGAACTCAGCAGGTGAGGTGGAATCGAAGGAAATGAATAGGCAGTCAAAGAAGGGTCTTTATTCCTCTCCATAGATGCTGTCTGACCTGCTGAGTTCTTCCTTTAAACTTCCCCTCTCACATGTTCTCTAATACTTGCTGTTTCTACCCAGGGGAACTGAATCCAGTCAATTCTTATATGGTTTCGCCACTCTGTCGTAATGACTTCCTGCCAGGCACCCTCCCATGAGGCACCTCACTTCCTGTTAGAAATCCCACTGGGATCTGTATACTCCTGTAGCTCGCACTTAGTCATTTGATGTGCACTGTGGCGGACAGGAAAGCTCTACATCGGTTAGGCAAAACTGCCCAGTGCATCACTGGCATCAGCCTACCCATTATCAAGGGCATATGTACAGAAAGGCGCCAGTAAAAGGGCCAGTAACATCATGAAGGATCCCACCCACCCTACACATGAACTGTTTGTTCCAATCTGTCAAGGAGGGGCTACGTTGCATCCACTCCAGTACCACCAGACTCATAAATGGTTGCTACATCCTAGAAGTAAGGCTGATCAATATCTCCATCCATTAACTCCACCACTACTTTATAATTTCTTGTCAGTCCCCTTATGTACAGACACTCCTAGCATCACTTTAGGGGCATACAATTGATCTATGTAGATTGGTTGAAGCTATCTTGTGTATTTGTATTTAACAGATGTATTTTTTATTAGAGTCATAGTCATGGAAAAGTACAGCACAGAAACAGGCCCTTCAGCCCATCTAGACAATGCTGATCTATTAAAACTGCCTACTCCCAACGATCTGCACCTGGACCATAGCCCTCCATGTCCTTACCATCAATGTACCTATCCAAATTTCTCTTAAAAGTTGAAATCAAGCTTGCATGCGCCACTTGTGCTGGCAGCTTGTTCCACACTCTCACAGCCTTCAAGTGAAGAGGTTTCCCCTCATGTTCCCCTTAAACTTCTCACCTTTCATCCTTAATCTATGACCTCCAGTTCCATCCAAACTCAGTGGAAAAAGCCTGCTTGCATTTACCCTATCTATACCCCCATAATTTTGTATACAGTACCTCTATCAATCTCCTCTCAATCTTCTACATTCCAAGGAATGAAGTCCTAACTTACTCAATTTTTCCTTACGACTGAGGTCTTCAAGTTCTGGCAACATCCTTATAAATTAGTAATAATTTATAGATTATTATTACTGTGTTCTTTATATTTTACATTTTTTTGTGTTGCATCGGATCTGGAGGAACAATTATTTTCTTCTCTTTACACTTGTGTACTGGAAGTGATATTAAACAATCTTGAATCCTGAACCAACAGCACCCATGAGACTCCTAACATATCTGGAACTTGCTCTCTAAGCCTCTCCACATAGCCTCCTTTGAGAAGATCCTTCAAGCTCTCATCTCCACTTACTTTTTATCTTGTCATGAGCTTTGCATCAACTTTTGCTTGATGCCCTTGCTGAGGATTGCATTGGCACATTTTCCTGTGCCAGATATGATGACTCCAGTCTGGTCAAGATGGCAATACACACAAAATGCTGGAGGAACTCAGTAGGTCAGGCAGCATCTATGGACGTGAATAAACATTCTTTTCAAATCTTTTTTATGATTATTATTATCCCAAATTAACACGAGTACATCGAAGTAAGCAACACTTACGATGTCTCAAGAAAAAAAACGTTATTTTAAAGATTGAAAAAATTTAGTAATAAAAAGAACCCTTACTAAGCAAGAAAAAGTGGGGGAAAAAGCCCAATAGGTGCTCAACCCCGGAGCCATGCGTCATAGAAAAAGCTTCTAAAGATAAACATCAAACCACCAGCAAGAAAAAAAATGTACCAAAAATTTACAATTAGATCGTGGAGAAAATCTATCAATTATCTCAAATGATAATAATGAGCAAATGAACCCCATCTTTTCTCAAAATCAAATAAAGGTTCAAAGGTTCGACTTCTAATTTTCTCCAAACTAAGACATAGCATCACTTGAGAGAACCATTGTGACAAAGTGGGAGCTGATGTATCCTTCCACTTCAACAAAATGGCCCTCCTGGCTATCAATGTAACAAATGCAATAACATGTTGGTCAAACACAGAGATACCACGGATATTTTGAGGAATTATTCCAAAAAGCACAGTTAATTTATTAGATTGTAAATTAACTATAAGTGCTTTAGAAATTGTCAAAAAAACTGACTTCCAGAACTGTTCCAATATAGAATAAGACCAAAACATGTGTGTCAGTGTAGTTGTCTCAGTTTTATATCTATCACAATAACTATCAATATTAGGGAATATTTTAGACAGCCTCTCCTTCATCAAATGGTAACAATGTACAATTTTAAATTGAATCAGTGAATGACTAGCACAGATCGAAGACGAGTTAACCAGCTTCAGAATCCGTGTCCAATCCTCCATCATATAAGTCAGACATGAATAAACACTTGACATTTCAGGGAGATTCCTTTCTTCAGGATGCACAGATGTGGTCTCTGTCAAGGTCGTGACTCACACCTGGTTGTTATTTAGTTTTATTTTAGTCTGTGAATCCCTGTGAGCCTGCTGAGGAAGTCTAGGGCCCAATGTCAGTGAAGCCATGAGTCCGCTGAAGGCTGGAGGCTAACGGTGTCCTGTCCTGGGTTTGGAGGGCTGTGTATGTGCATGGGTAAATGTACGGGTAGAAGAGAGGAATGGAGCTTGTCTTGCTGTTGTTGTTTCTTTGCTTGTTGTCCTCAGTCTTGTTTTGTTCTGTGTTGTTTTGCCTATCGTTCAAGGCAAATGCTATGTTGGCACCAGAAGATGTGGCGGTACTTGAGAGCTCCCCGCAGCACATCCACGGACGTGTTGCTGCAGCTTCTTGAAGACCATGTTAGGGATCTGGAGCAGCAGCTGGATGACCTTTGGCTTGTACAGGAGAGAGAGGAAATAATCAATCAGAGTCACCCTGAAGTTGTAGGAGATGGGTAGCTGGGTGATTGTCTGGAGAAGGAATGGGAAAGTGAGTAGGCAGTTAGTGCAGAGCAGCCCTGTGGCCATTCCCCTCAATAATAATTATACCGTTTTGGACAGTGTTGTGCGGGATGGCCTCCCAGGGGAATGCTACAGAGACCGGGTTACTGGCATTGAGCATGGGTCCTGGTGCAGACAGGAAAGAGGGCGAATAGGGAAGCAGCAGTGATAGGGGGCACAATAGTCAGGGAAACAGACAGGAGATTCTGTGGACATGAACTGGTCATCCAGATGGTACATTGCCTCCCAGGTGCCAGGATCAGGGATGTCTTGGGTCGAGTCCACAGCATTTTTGAGGAGGTGGGGAGCAGCCAGATGTCTTGGGACATATTGGTACCAATGACATAGGAAAGAAAAGCAAAGAGGTCCTGAAGAGAGAATTTAGGGAGCTAGACAGAAAGCTGAGAAATAGGACCTCCAGGGTAGTAATTTCTGGATGGCTGCCTGTGCCAGGTACCAGTGAGGGTAGAAACAGGATGATTTGGCAGCAAATAATGTGTGGCTGAGAAGCTGGTGTAGGGGGCAGGGCTTCAGGTTCTTGGATCATTGGGATCTCTTTTAAGACCATAAAACTATAAGATATAGGAGTGGAAGTAGGCCATTTGGCCCATCGAGTCTGCTCCACCATTCAATCATGGGCTGATCCAATTCTTCCAGTCATCCCTACTCCCTTGCCTTCTCCCCAAGAACCTGTCTATCTCTGTGTTGCAATGGAACGTGGCGAACAAAATGCAGGACACAAACATGGAGGTAGAGTGATCTAAAGTGTTTATTAACGGTTACAGGGAAGGCCGGGGAGCGAGGATTAGGCAGAGAAAAGCCGAGGAGCGAGGAAGGCTTGGCCAGGAATCGAACCCGGGCCATTACAGTGGGAACACGGTGTTTAACCACCGAGCCAACAGAGAGTGTACACGGGTGGCGGAACGAGGCAGAGCAGGGATGCAGACCAGAGTGCGAGCGTGGCTTCAGGAGAACAACAGGTGGAAGGATGAACAGAAAGACAGGTGGCATGCAATGCTCCTATTAACACGGAGAGGCAGAGCTAACACAGGCAAACAGCGTGGACACAGAACTTGCAATACACAATTCTTAGCGGTCGAGAGACAGAACTAACGCAGGCAAACAGCACGGATGGATGAAGGAGCAAGAGGCAAGCAAAACTTTTCTTGACACAGGGCGTTGCTGGAGCTGAACGGCAAACAGGTGACAGGCAGCAGGCAACACTTATCTTGACATGGAGCGTTACATGGAAAGGCAAACAGCAGACAATACTTTTGGTGACACATGGCATTGCTGAACCTGAATGGCAAACAGGAGACAGGCGGTAGGCAAAACTTATCTTGACACGGAGCATAGATAGGCAATCAGCAGACAATACTTTTTCTGAACACAGAGAGATGGAGTTACACAGGTAAACCTCGGTACTGAAGTATAACTCAGAATATACCATTCTAAGCAGCTGGGAATGTGAATTACCGCACTGGCTGAAGCAACGGTCTGGCCACGAGTGGATGCAAAGCCTGGGTTTTCATGCTGCAGGTTTAGAAGAGAAGCAGGTGCCACAATCAAGGAGCCCAGGAGAACACGGGGAAAAGGGAATTAGGATAACAAGAGGAATTAACGGTTGGGACCATGACACTCTGCCCTAAATGCACCCAATGACTTGACCTCCACAGCCACTCGTGGCAACAAATTCCACAGATTTATCATCCTCTGACTAAAGTAATTTCTCTGCATCTCTGTTCTAAACGGACGTCCTTCAATCCTGAAGTCGTGCCCTCTTGTCCTAGAATTCCCTACCATGGGAAATAACTTTGCCATATCTAATCCATTCAGGCCTTTTAACATTTGGAATGTTGCTATGAGATCCCCCCTCATTTTCCAGAACTCCAGGGAATACAGCCCAAGAGCTGCCAAACATTCCTCATACGGTAACCTTTTCATTCCTGGAATTACTCTCTTGAATCTTCTCTGAACCCTCACCTCTTTTGGGGGAGGTATGACCTGTACAAAAGTGACGGGTTGCACTTGAACTCAAGGGGAACCAATATTCTCATGGGTAGGTTTGTTAGAGCTGTTGGGGAGGGTTTAAAATAATTTGGCAGGGGGATGGGAACTGGAGTGAAGGGAGTCAGGATAGAACAAATGAAAGAAAAGGAAAGATAGTGTGCAGTCTTTCAGCAAGGGCAGGCAAATGATAGGACAAAATTGCAGCCAGCAGTGTGACTATCAGTGCATTAGGGATGCAGAATCAAAACGTATAGAAAATGCAGTACTCAAGGTGTTATATCTCAATGCACAGAGTATAAAAAAATCAGGTGTGTGATCTTGTTGCACTTTTACAGATTCTCGGGTATGCTTTTGCAGCCATCTCTGAAATGTGGCTAAAGGATGATTGTAGTTGGGAGCTGAATGCCCAAGGTTATACTTCGTAACAGAGGGATGCGTAGGCGTGGTGTGGCTCTGTTGTATAGGATCGGAAGATGTTGAATTCTTGTGGGTTGAGTTAAGAAACTGTAAGGGTAAAAGGACCCTGTTGGCAGTTATATACAGACTTCCAAACAGTGGCTAGGATGTGCACTACAGATTCCAATGAGAAATAGAAAAGGTGTGTCATTAGGGCACTATTATGATAGTCATGGGAAATTTTAACATGCAGGTAGATTGGGAAAATCAGGTTGGTAATGGATCTCAAGAGAGTGAATTTGTTGAATGCCAATGAGTTGGCTTTTTAGAGCAGTTTGTCGTTGAGCCTACTAGGGAATCAACTACACTGGATTGGGTGTTACATAATGAACCAAAGATGATTAGGGAACTTAAGGTAAAAGACCCTTAGGAGACAGTGATCACAATATGATTGAGTTCAAGTTGAAATTTGAAAGGGAGAAAGTAAAGTCTGATGTAGCAGTATTTCTGTGAAGTAAAGGAAGTTGTAGTGGTATGAGAGAGGAGTTGGCCAAAGTAAATTAGAAGGAGATGCTGACAGGGATGACAGCACAGCAGCAATGACTTGAGTTTCTGGGAAAAATGAGGAAGGTGCAGAATAGATGTATACCAAAAACAAAGCAATACTCAAATGGAAAAGTAATACAACCGTGGCTGCCAAAGGATGTCAAAGCTAATATAAATCAAAATAAAGGGCATAGTACAAAGCAAAAATTAGCAGGAAGGTAGAGAATCAGGAAGCTTTTAAAGACCTACAGGAAGCATTTGAAAGAATCATTAGGAGGGAAAAGATGAAATATGAAAGGAAGCTAGCAAATAATATCAAGGTTGGATAGTAAAAGCTTTTTCAAGTATATATAAAATGAAACAGATGAGAGTGGATATAGGACCACTAGAAAATGAGGCAGGAGAAATAATAATGGTGGACAAGGAGATGGCAGATGAGCTAAGTGAGTATTCTGTATCAGTCTTCACTGTGGAGGACACTAGCAGTGTTCCAGATGTTGAAGGGTGTAAGGGAAGAGAAGTGAGTGCAGTTACTATTGCAAGAGAGAAGGTGCTCAAAAAGCTGAAAGACCTCAGTGTACATAAATCACCTGGGCCAGATGAACTGCACTCTAGGGTTCTGAAAGAAGCAGCAGTAGAGATTGTGGAGGAATTAGTAGTGATCTTTCAAGAATCATTGGACTCTGGCATGGTTCCGAAGGATTGGAAAATTGCAAATGTTACTCCTCTCTTTAAGAAAGGAGAGAGACAGCAGAAAGGAAATTATAGATCAGTTAACCTGACCTCAGTGGTTGAGAAGATGTTGGAATCAATTCTTAAGAATAATGGTATAGAGTACTTGGTGACACAGGACAAGATAGGACAAAGTCAGCATGGTTTCCGTTAGAGAAAATCTTGTCTGATAAACCTAGCGGAATTCTTTAAGGAGATTACAAGTAGGATAGATAAAAGGGATGCAGTGGATGTTGTATATTTGGACTCCCAGAAGGCCTTTGACAAGGTACCACACGAGGTTGCTTACCAAGTTAAGAGCCTATGGTATTACAGGAAAGATAGAGCATTGGCTGATTGATAGGAGGCAGTAAGTGGGAGTAAAAGGATCCTTTTCTGCTTGGCTGCCAGTGGCTGGTGGTGTTCCGCAGAGGTTGGTGTAGGGACCGCTTCTTGCTATGTTGTATATCAATGACTTAGATGATGGAATGGATGGTTCTGTTGCCAAGTTTGCAGATGATATGAAGACTGGTGGGCATGCACATTGGTTGAAGAAATAAATGTGCAGACTATTTTCTAAACAGTGAGAAAATCTAAAAATCTGAGATGCAATGGCACTTGGGAGTCCTTGTGCAGAATACCCTAAAGGTTAACATGCAGGTAGAGTTAATGGTGAGGAAGTTAAATGCAATATTAGCATTCATTTCAAAAGGTCTAGAATATAAGAGCAGGGATGTGGTGCTGAGGCTTTACAAGGCACTGGTGAGGCCTCACCTTGAGTATTGTGAACAGTTTTGGGCCCCTCATCTAAGAAAAGATGTGCTGGCATTAGAGAGGGTCCAGAGGATTGGGGGGGGGGGGATGTTATTGAAATCTTTTGAATGTTGACAGAGTAGATGTTGAAAGAATGTTTCCCATGATGGAAAGTCTAGGACAAGTGGGCCCTGCCTAAGGATAGAGGTGTGTCCATTCAAAACAGAGATGCAGAGAAATTTCTTTAAATAGGTAGTGGTGAACTTGTGGAATTTGTTACCACAATTATCTGTGGAGGTTCTTAATTGGCCACGGCATCAAAGGTTATGGGGAGAAGGCCAGGCAGTGGGGTTGAGGAGGGGCGATAAAGGATCAACCATGATTGAATGGCGGAGTAGAATCAATGGATCAAATGACCTAATTTTGCTCCTATGTCTTATGGTCTTAACACAAAAGGCACATTTCACTATATGTTTCATTCTTCTTCTTCAGCCCGTCATGCTGACTGGGACATAGACCACCGACAGCAGCTCGCAGATTCCTCTATCCTGGGCTGAAGTTTGATTGGCCCTGTGGCCTCCACATTCACCACACAACTTCATATGTCTTCTGGATAAAGTTTTTTCCCTTCCCAGAGATGAGGTCTTTGGAGACTCTGTTGATGTTTCTGTAGCTCTGGGATTTTACAGGATGGGATTCCTATCCTGATGCCAAACCCTCCCCCTTTCACAACCGAGCTTGGGACTGTCCATGACAGAGGTGTATATTTCCATGAACATGATAAATTAGTCTAATCTGAAATCAGAAAAATAGGTAAAAATTAGTTCTTTATTTCTGCTATGGAGATCATTTATGTATAGTAGCATATATTGGACAAAAGCAGCAGGATCCATACTACACCCATCAAAGTTCAGTCCTAATGCTTCAGGGATGCTTCATTAGGTGTGATTGCCCAAGTCAATTTTCAATCCCGTTTCATTTTATATTTAGGGCAAATGAAGATTGCAGCTCAGTACATTGGAAGAACTGAAGTAAATTTCTCTACCCTACTTCTCATAGTTCTTACAGAATCATTTATTATTCAAAGGTTTTGCAACAACTTATAACCATATAACAACTACAACACGGAAACAGGCCATTTCAGTCCTTCTAGTCCATGCCAAACTCTTACTCTCACCTAGTCCCACCGACCTGCACTCAGCCCATAACCCTCCATTCCTTTCCTGTCCATATAGCTGTCCAAGTTAACTTTAAACAACAACATCAAACCTGCCTCAACCACTTCTGCTGGAAGCTTGTTCCACACAGCTACCACTCTCTGAGTAAAGAAGTTCTCCCTCATGTTACCCCTAAACTTTTGTCCTTTAACTCTCAACTTATGTCCTCTTGTTTGAATCTCCCCCACTCTCAATGGAAAAAGCCTATCCACGTCACCTCTATCTATCCCCCTCATAATTTTAAATACCTCTATCAAGTCCCCCTTCAACCTTCCACACTCCAAAGAATAAAGACCCAACTTGCTCAGCCTTTATAACTTAGGTGATGAAACCCAGGTAACATTCTAGTAAACCTTCTCAGTACTCGCTCTATTTTGTTGACATCTTTCCTATAATTTGGTGACCAAAACTGTACACAATACTCCAAATTTGGCCTCACCAATGCCTTGTACAATTTCAATATTACATCCCAACTCCTATACTCAATGCTCTGATTTATAAAGGCCAGCATACCGAAAGCTTTCTTCACCACCCTACCCACATGAGATTCCACCTTCAGGGAACTATGCACCATTATTCCTAGATCCCTCTGTTCTACTGCATTCTTCAATGCCCTACCATTTACCATGTATGTTCTATTTTGATTAGTCCTACCAAAATGTAGCACCTCACATTTATCAGCATTAAACTCCATCTGCCATCTTTCAGCCCACTCTTCTAATTGGCCTAAATCTCTCTGCAAGCTTTAAAAACCTACTTCATTATGCACAACTCCACCTGCCTTAGTATCATCAGCATACTTACTAATCCAATTTACCACCTCATCATCCAGATCATTAATGCATATGACAAACAACATTGGACCCAGTACAGATCCCTGAGGCACACCACTAGTCACCACCCTCAAATCTGACAAACAGTTATCCACCACTACTCTCTGGCGTCTCCCATCCAGCCACTGCTGAATCCATTTTACTACTTCAATATTAATACCAAACAACTGAACCTTCCTAACCAAGCTTCCATGTGGGACCTTGTCAAAGGCATTACTGAAGTCCATATCGATAACATCCACTGCTTTATCCTCATCAACTTTCCTAGTAACCTCTTCAAAAAATTCAATAAAATTTGTCAAACATGACCTTCCACGCACAAATCCATGTTGACTGTTCCTAATCAGACCCTGTCTATCCAGGTAATTATATATACCATCTCTAAGAGTACTTTCCATCAATTTACCCACCACTGACGTCAAACTCACAGGCCGATAGCTGCTAGGTTTAGTCTTAGAACACTTTCTAAACAATGGAACAACATGAGCAATACGCCAATCTCTCTTTTTCCCAACCAAGTTTCCAATATCCCTTGAAAACCGTGGCTTTCTCAAACTTTAAACCTTTCCTTTCAACCTAACAGGAACATAAAGATTCTGTACTCTCAAAATATCACCTTTAAATGACCTCCATTTCTCTATTACATTCTTTCCATAAAACAAATTGTCCCAATCCACTCCTTCTAAATCCTTTCACATCTCCTCAAAGTTAGCCTTTCTCTAATCAAAAATCTCAACCCTGGATCCAGACCTATCCTTCTCCATAATTATACTGAAACTAATAGCATTGTGATCACTGGACCTGAAGTGCTCCCCAGCACAAACCTCCGTCACCTGACCTATCTCATTCCCTAACAGGAGTTCCAACACTGCCCCTTCTCTAGTTGGTACTTCTATGTATTGCTGCAAAAAACTATCCTGCACACATTTTACAAACTCCAATCCATCCAGCCCTTTCACAGTATGGGCTTCCTAGTCTATGTGTGGAAAATTAAAATCTCCCACAATCACAACCTTGTGCTTACTACAAATATCTGCTATCTCCTTACAAATTTGCTCCTCCAATTCTCGCTCCTCATTTGGTGGTCTATAATACACCCCCATAAGTGTTACCACACCTTTCCCATTCCTCAATTCCACCCAAATAGCCTCCCTAGACGAGCCCTCATCCTGCCAGAGCACCACTGTAATATTTTCTCTGACAAGCAATGCAACCCCTCCCCCTCTTGTCCCTCCAATTCTATCACACCTGAAGCAATTAAATCCAGGAATATTTAGTTGCCAATCACACCCCTCCTGTAACCATGTTTCACTAATAGCTACCACATCTTACTTCCAGGAATCAATCCATGCTTTAAGCTCACCCACTTTTCTTATAATGCTCCTAGCATTAAAATAAATGCAATTAAGAAATTTTTCACCTCTTACTCTCTGTTTATCACTAATGGTGCAAACAACTTTACTATTTTCTTTTTCTTCCTTCTTCCTTACATCTGTTCCTGCACTCTGGTTCCCCTCCCCCCTTGTGTCTAGTTTAAATCCACCGGAGCCTCTCTAGCAAACCTACCTGCAAGAATATTTGTCCCCCTCCAGTTCAGATGTAAACTGTCCCGCCAGAACAGGTCGAACCTTCCCTGAAAAACTGCCCAATTATCTATAAATCTGAAGCCCTCCCTCCTGCACCATATCTTCAGCCACATGTTGATCTGCGCTACCTTACTACTTCTAAACCTGCCTGCATGTGGCACTGGTAGCAATCCTGAGATTGTTATCCTGGAGGTCCTGCCCTTTAACTTGGCGCCTAACTCTCTAAACTCACCTTTCAGGACCTCCTCATTTTTCCTACCCACATCATTGGTCCCTACATGGACCACGACATCAGAATGCGCATCCTCCCTCTTGAGAATACTGAGAACTCGATCCAAGATATTGCGGACCTTGGCACCAGGGAAGCAACAGACGATCCAGGATTCTCGATCTCTTTCACAGAACCTCTTATCTGTCCCCCTGACTATCAAATCCCCTATCACTACTGCTCTCCTCTTTTCCCTTATTTTCCCTTATTTTGCTTTATTTTGGCAACAAAAATCAGGAATTTCTTCCATTGTTTAATTTGAAAACACACATGGCCAGTGGGATTAATTTGGAGCTGCTGCTTTGGGACATGGCGTCATTACCTTCAATTTAGCAGGAAATTACTTTCTATTCAGTTTTTTCTGAATAAAACGTGAAATGTGAGAAAGCGAACCTTAAAGAAAAGCAAGGTGCAATCATACAAGAACACCACTGTAGCGTTGCGATTAGCATGATGTTCGAGGCGTTGGAGTTTGGACTTTGATTCCAGCATCCACTGTAAGAAAGAATATAGATTCTTCCCATGTGCACATAGATTTCCTCCAGGTGCTTCAATTTCCTCCCACGGTCCAAAGACATAGGTTCATTCGTCATTATAAATTGTCCTGTGATTAAGCTAGGGTCAAAACGGCGGGTTGCCTAGCAGCACGACTTGGTGGGCCTATTCCACACTGAATCAATAAAATAAAATAAATATTATCTAATTGAAAATATAAGAAGAATTGGTAAAAAAAAGAACTAATTTTTCTGAGGAAATGGCAACTTAAGTTGGTGTGGTTTTGCAATGATTTACTTCATTTCCAGAGGTTCTTTCCCAGGGCTGAAATGGCTAATACTAGGAGGCATCACTTTAAGATGTTTGCAGGAAAGCACAATAACAAGCAAATGCTTTGAGAGGTTGGTCAAGGACCACATCTGCAGCATGTTACCACCCACACTGGACCCCCTACAATTCGCCTACTGACACAACGATCAACAGATGGCACAATAGCCAGAGCTCAACACACCGTCCTTACACATCTGGGGAAGAAGGATGCTTATGTGAGAATGCTGTTCTTGGACTACAGTTCAGCATTCAACACCATAATTCCCTCCAGGCTCGACAAGAAGCTCAGAGAACTCGGCCTTCACGCTCCCTTGTACAGCTGGATCCTGGACTTCCTGTCAGATCACCGGCAGGTGGTAAGAGTGTGCTCCTTCCCCTCTGCCCCTCTGACCCTCAACATGGTGCCCTTCAGGGCTGAGTACTAAGCCCTCTCCTTTACTCTCTGTATACCCATGACTGTGTTGCCACCCACAGCTCCAATCTGCTAGTTAAATTTGCTGACGATACTATACTGATTGGCCTTATCTCAAATAATAACGAGGCAGCCTACAGAGAAGAAGTCATCACCCTGACACAGTGGTGTCAAGAAAACAGCCTCTCCCTCAACGTCACAAAAACAAAGGAGCTGGTTGCGGACTACAGGAGGAATGGAGACAGGCTCACCCCTATTGACATCAATGGATCTGGGGTTGAGAGGGTGAACAGCTTTTAAGCTCCTCGGCACAAACATCACTGAGGATCTCACGTGGTCTGTACATACCGGCTGTGCAGTGAAAAAAGCACAACAGTTCCTCTTTCACCTCAGACAGTTGAAGAAGTTTGGTATGGGCCCCCAAATCCTAAGATTTCTACAAGGGCACAATTGAGTGAATTCTGATGGGCTGCATCACTGCCTGGTATGGGAACTGTTCTTCCTTTAATCACAGGACTCTACAGAGAGTGGTGCGGACAGCCCAGCGCATCTGTAGATGTGAACTTCCCACTATTCAGAACATTTACAAAGACAGGCATGTAAAAAGGATCACTGGTGACCCGAGTCATCCCAACCACAAACTGTTCCAGCTGCTACCATCTGGGAAACAGTACTGCAACATAAAAGCCAGGATCAACAGGCTCCAGGACAGCTTCTTCCACCAGGCCATCAGACTGATTAATTCAGGCTGATACAATTGTATTTCTATGTTATATTGACTGCCCTGTTGTACATACATTACAAATTACTATAAATTGCACATGCACATTTAGACGAAGACGCAATGTAAAGAATTTTACTCTTCACGGATATGAAGGATATAAGTAATAAAGTCAATTCAATTCAATTTGATTCAATTCAGGGATGTCAGAGGAAGGTTTTTTACACAAAGAGTGGTGTGTGTGTGGAATGCTCTGCTTGGGGTGGTGGTAGGGGGACATTTAAGAGACTTTCATTGATAGGTGCATTGGATGATAGGAAAATGGAGGGCTATGTAAGAGGGATCAATCTTAGGTTAGGATAAAAGTTTGGCACAACATAGTGGGCAGAAAGGCCTGCACTGTGCTGTAATGTTCTACATTCCATGCTTACTGTGAAATCCAACTTATTTCCAGTGGTGTCAGAATTTTTAGAGTATAGAATCAAAGACACTACAGCACAGAAACAGGCCCTTTGACCCATCTAGTCCATGCTGACCTGGTCTTCAGTCTAGTCTTATGTACCTGCACCTGGACCATAGCTGTCCATATCTATCCCATCCGTGTACCTATACAAACTTCTCTTAAATGTTTCAATCAAAC